>NC_051270.1:27367972-28008805 GCF_015220745.1 Sebastes umbrosus
AGCTCCAGGGCCAGGAGCCAAGAGACCGCTTTTTATATTTTAAAAACTGTTTATTTTACATCCAAAGTGATCATTCCCAAAGAATAACATATTTCATGTTGTCATCTCACAGTATGAAGGGTCAAGGTTAGATAACAGTCCCTTTCTGCATGTTTGCATGTTCTTTCTGTGTTTGTTCAAGTTTATTTTTGGTGTTTCCTCCCACATTCCAGAGACAAGTAAGGAGTATTGACTCTAGATATAGTTCATATCATATAGTTTTCATGTGAGAGTCTGTTTTTAGTGCTGCTGTTGAGCCTGGAGACACAATGTGGTTTTGGGGTGAGAAGGAGTTCAAGAGCCTCAACCTCCAGTTTCATCATTATGCTGCTCTGGCCTCACAGTCAAGTTGTAGCTAAAGGTTTGAATATTACTTACCTTGTTGTTACTTCCATGATACCCTTGAGCAAATCACTCCACCCACATTTGCTCAGATTGAACTGTTTAGTGGTCGGCAGTAGAGTTGTAAACTGGGGAACTCACTGGTGTTTATGTGGTTCCCAACCTTTTTCCTTAAGGGACCACTTTTCTATCAGCGTAAACTGACGACCACTGACATATTTTATGGATATTTCATATTATATTCAATGCATAACAACAACAGAACAGAAAAACTGATAAACTGTACATTAACCCAAATAGTGAACTCAATAACTGCAGGAAGTTTGTGTTAAACGAGCGATTTGGATGAATTTTGAGCAGATTATTTCCTGTGAGTATTGCATCAGAGATGTGTTTTCCTGTTATTTTTAGAAACTTTTAATAAAATTATCTGTCTGTATGGTGTATTTTTTTTAAAAATTCGAACAACTACACATACTTATCAGGCTTCTTTTTTTTTGCAAATTCAGTGTTTTCTTCTCCCTGACAACCATTGTTCTATTAGCTCTTTGGTAGTTTTAATACTTTTACAATTTTAAAGCGTATACCGTAAATAATAATCAAGCTTTAAAAATATTATATAATTAATATTAATACACATTTAGTTTTCTTCACAGAAATGCATGAAATGCTGAAATATAGGCCAACTGTATATATTTTTTAAAAAGTTGTCTTACACCCTTTTAAATCAAGAAGGCCTCGTGACCTCTGTGAAGCTTTGGCGACCCCTAGTGGGTGTCAGGACCCCCAGGTTGGGAACCGGTGATGTACACAACCGTACACTGATGCTGAATGAATTAGACTTAATGCAGAAAAGTAATTGTGTAATTTAAAAAAAGTGCATTTACAAAAATAAATAGTTGTAACAAAACAACAAAAGATTACATTCTTGTTTATTTAACTAGTATCTGTCATCACACAGAAATCTCCTTTCACCTGAGTATCTAATGATTACAGTTACTACTATGTATTAAATCTAATTAGCAACCTAATTAATAACCATAGAGACACAGTTTAATAAAAGGAGTGTTATAATTTCATGTTTCCATTGAGAATGAGCACATATTTGACAACACATTTTTAATTAATGACCCGCATAAATGATCACCAAGTTGTCAACAACCTCTCTGTCTCCTTTAGGGAATGACAAATTCACAGATGTACTTTTTAAGGTTTCGACACACTTCATCGTACCACTTTCCTTGTGCAACCACTGAGAGGGCAACGCAGCTCTCCCTCTTGGTTCCTGTGGGCTGCTTCTTGGTGCGGTCCCAGTTGAAGTAGCTGACTGGCAGGCTGTTGACATCAACATACTGGCCTTCTTTCACTATGTCTGCCACACCGATCCAGAAGTCCTTGGATCCAGGAGCGCTCCTCTTTGCATAGTCCCTTAGTTCATTGTTCTCCATCATGTCCCGTGGCGTTGCAAGAGTTCCTCCTTGTGCAATGCAGTCTTCATTTGCATCATGGTAATGCTTGGGTTCCTCAATTGTGAGATAACACTTCCTGTGAGCTTTGATGCCACGGAGACACACTGAAAACACAAAGCACTTACTTCAGTGAATTGAACTGTAAAGTGATGTGTGTATGTACAGTATATGTGTGTGTGTATATATATATATATATATATATATATATATATATATATATATATATATATCACATTATACAAAAAACTATCTTTTTTAAAATTGTATTTGTTTACTCCTTTTTTTCTCCAACAGATTTTGTTTTAGATTAAGTTTAACATGAAGACATTTGTTCAAGTTAAATTTATATTTATATTTACATGTTTATTTTGTCACGGTTTGCATTTTTACAGGTTTATTGACAGCATTGTGGTCATTTCTTTTTATATTGTTAGCTGTAGTAAAGTATTTTAAGAATACCAAAGCATTGTTAATAAAACACAAAGAACTGACATAACATATTGATTTTTTTTTGTTATAAAAAAGTTTTCTATATTTTCTATTTGAATGAAACAAGAAAATAAACTACTGGTGTATGTACAAAAAATATCCTAACACCAGTAACACCTCCTCAACAGCTCAAGGACACACACCTTGAAGGAATGGACAGTTTGCAATTCATGCAGTCATATTAATTAACTCATAGAAACAAATACATTTACAGTATTAAGTCTTAAAAAAAGAGAAACAAAAGAGTGAAAAAAAACAAAAAATTGAAATATAATATATAATCTAATGTTTGATATGAGTGCTGCTGCCCTCTGCTGGTGACTCAGCACAATAAGAAGATTAAAATATATGTATTTATTATAAGTTACCAGTTATCTCTCAGCAAAGTCCCCACTCTTGCATGACGTCTCAGTGGTCTAAATTAACAAGTAACAATGAGGGAAGCACCATAACATATTTATAATACAACCTAAAATCACAGTGAAATTATTAATCAACCATTCTTAATTGAGGATCTCAGGCAGGCAAACTCAGTATCTTCCTTTAAATCTCCTCTTAAAAGACTCACTTTTATATTATGGCTTTTTCTTAACCGATGGTGCATTGTTGTAACTATTTATATGATTTTATTTTGTATTGTTATGATTTTATTTTGTTTAGATCTTAAGTTCTGCGTGTTAATTACTTTTATCAAGCTTTTATTGTAAAGCACTTTGTAACCTTGTTTTGAAAGGTCCATAATTTATTTATAATTTACTATTTTTACATGCTTATGAATGTAATCTATTACTTTATGTAGTGAGGGCAGTACCTACCTGTCTGCAGCGCCTGCATCTCCTTCAGTGAGTTCACCTCCTGCCACAACCTCTCAAACTGGGACTTCACATCATCTTCTTCAGCAGCTGCATCTCGGCGAAGAGGCGAGAAAAACAGGGTCAGATAAACATCAGTGTTAAGCATGGTATATATGAACTGTGTGTGTATAGTTAGTTATACCTCCAGACTGACGGGCTGACACAGCCTTCCTGGAGCGAGATGGACGGCTGGAGCTGAAGTGGACCAGGGAGAAGCAGAGAACGAGGAGGACAGGGAGGGCCAGACGTGCCATGTCTGAGGCCAGTGGATCCTACGGTGACAGCACACAGTGGCACACCTTGTATACTGCCTTGAGAGGAACCAAAAACACTGCAGGCATCTCAATATATACTGGCCCTTCTGTGTGTGTACTCTCCCTGCATTGGCTCCCACTGTTTTTGTCCAAACATGCAGGAGGAGGTGAGAGAGGCATAAGGGTGGAGTGGCAAATAATGATTTCCTTGTGTCTGGCTTTTGAGAAATATTTACTTGGGACAAGGTGCACTAAGCTGTGTTCCCTTTCATTTCACAAACAAACTGGAAATTCATTGACTGCTTCACTATTACAGAGCGCTCTTCATCCCATCCCTGCTACAAGTCAGTTTTAACAAGTGAAAAATAACCTTATGGTGTCAACAAACTGTCAAATGATACTACCTGTGAAAGATTCATGTACACTAATAAGGGTAATTTAGAGCAACTGCTCCTGCTATACACTGTAGATATCTTTTCAATATTTCAATCACACAGACTTGCAGTTATATAACCTTTCAAAATAAAGCTTCTATTAAAGTCCAGCTTCCAGCTCAGGGGCAGGCCAAGCTATTTATAGAGTGAGATGTTGTATACAGACGGGAGGGGGGAGCTAAATAAGAAAAACCCTTGGCATATACAGGCTCAGTATAGCAACACACCTCTCAAAACTAGACTACACTTAAGCATTATCTTTCATTCAAGGCTGTACTAAATAAGTGAAATATTATATGTAATAATGTAACAAAATAAGGCTGTTAATTTAACACTCTGTGATAGTTTTTATTAGTTGCAATAGTACACCCACATGTATGCCAAGATGGATTTCTATGAGCATGTGTGTAGTTTTCCAGCAAAAAAATACATGAAAATCACATTATTTGTTTGTGTTTACTGTTACATAACGGATGTGAAGAGGTACTGTATGTAACATCTATTTAGTTTAGACAGTATCAAGTCCAAGTCCAGTATCGAGTCCAAGTTCTATGTTTAGTTAGCGTAAAAAAAAAAGCTGTATTAGCACATTCTTGTGTGCAATCTCTGCTAACACTTCTCTCTTTCAATCTCGAGGCAGACGCATGAAACCAAGGCTAACACCGAACGCTGAGTTAGAGATGAGAATGAGGGTCAGCAGTTCTGGTTCAATTCATAATCCATGATTAAGATGCCAAATACATCGATCTTCAATTCAGTTAGCAGCAGTTCTGCCAACAGTACATGCATTGACTCTGGTTATAGTGACTACCTGACATCATGGCAAAGGTCAACATTCGTACAATGGAGGAATGTTTGACCGCAATCATTCATTATTACACAGCAGCATATATTTCACACATATTCAGTTCTGTGTCACAAAAGCATTAAAACCACTGTCTGTAGAAAATCCTCGACTTTGTTGCCACCTGGTGCCAAACTGAGGGATTGTGCAGAATGTGCAGTATATACTAGTACCATAGTTCATATTTTTAAAACATAATTTACACCGAAAAACATTTTTAACATCTCAAGTTCTCATGACGTTCACTCATGATTTGAATCCAGGTGAAAGACTTTATTCCTCATTGATTCCATCAGCTAAAAAATACATAATAATTTAAAGGTCTTATTGATAACATTTTTATGTGGACAAATATTTAATAATAATAATACATCCGCAGAGCTTTAAGAAAGGTGCTGAATAAAAGTATGGCTTTTCCTTCCAAATACTGTGAATTAATTATTTAAAAAATGTTGGCGGGTCCAAAATTAATTTTTGTTTATCTCTGTGGAAGATATCTGATTTTTGGTTCCCACTTCTAACCATAGCCAATAGTGAAACGACGATATGTCGTCAGTTAAATGGCTGAGATTGATGGTAAGTGACTGGCAACGACTTGTTGTGAAGTGAATGCAACGGAACGGGGTAGAATGAGACATCTAGTGGCTGAATGTCATCAGTGTGATCAATAGCAGCTTTAAAAGGAGAAGAGGGACAACTTAAAATGTAAGATTGTGGATGGTGTAAAATATCATGTGAAATAAATTCAAACGCTGAACCAAGACAAAAACACAATCCCGAAATACTTTGCAGATAAATTTATTCAAGTAAACAGAGCTGTACTCAAAGAAAGTACACAACAGAAAATGTGACAAAAATATACGACCACAGGTAAACCAGAGTTTAAAAGGAACACACTACAGTGCTAAACACTTCTTTAGACACGTTTTTTTTTACAAGGCAATATGAATACACTCAAAAACATGCACTCTCTCTCTCTCACACACACACACACACAAACAAACCTGACATTAAAGGCATCAAAATTGTGTTTCCAAAGTGTCTACACATCATTATCCTCACTTCCAAGTCTATAAATCAACTTCTAAAATAACTTTTTCTACACCTGTTAACACTGTCTCTCCACCGTTCATCATTCAGCTTCAAAGCATGCGTTTTGCTGTTACTAAGTTCTAGAAATGGCATGACTACAAAAGACTTGTTTTACTGTTTTTATATTTGAGAAAATACTTTTTGATGTGTACTCTGGTTTCATTTTTGTAATTCAAGTAAAGCAATAAATAATTCAGATTAGGGCTGGGAAATATGACGATATATATCGTCAAAATGATTCAATTCAATTCAATCCAATTTATTTTTATATAGCGTCAAATCATAACAGAAGTTATTTCGAGACGAGATAATAAAAATGTCTATCGTATATATTATTTATTATTTTTATTTATATATTATTATTATATTTTTCTATATAATTTCTATTTCTAGGGCTATATTCATTTCTTGTTTCTCTATAATTTCAATTAAAACAGTTTTCATTTTGCACTCAAGTTCTTAAAATGAGAAAATACTCAGTATTTAATTCACACAAGAGTATACAAAATAGGCTTTACCATGTGGTTATTTCATATAGACTATTTATTTATTGAATTACCAGAATCCTGATATATCTTGTTATCCAGATATGAAATGACCAACATCAGGATAGAAGATTTTGCCCATATATCCCAGCCCTAATTCAGAGGGATTAGCCGATATGTATAAAAAAAACACTCAATAAGCAAGGCCCCAAAAATAGTGAAAACAATATAGTTTGTTTTTACTTTGATAAATTAAAAATGAAAACAGATCAGTCGTTTATGTTTATGTTCGTCGAATATGTGAGTGTGAACATTTGTTCCTTGTCAGCTGTTTACATTTCAATAACAACTCGCAGACATACTTGCCAACCTTGAGACCTCAAAATAGGGAGGATTTTGAAACCAAAGTTGGGAGGTCTGGGGATCCTCCCCCAGAGTTTCAGAGACTTTGTTTCCTGCATTGTGGTGACTTTTAAAGAATGGAAATAACAAAATACTTATAATTATAAAGTACACTGCAACAGCAGGTTTATGTTAAATACTTATTTAATTTGACTTTTAATTCTCAGGAATACAGAGTAATTGCCCCCTCTGGTGTGAACTTGTGTGAATCTCTGGCTTCATCAGTTTCTGCCTCTACTTGAGTAGGCCTATTTCTTTCTCATACTTTCCATTTCCCTTTTCTCCTCTCACTCACTGAAGGTCCTTCCAGACACAACGTGACAACGGCACCACTGCGCCCTGAAACCCCTGCTATTTCCAATGGCTTGCACCGCGACACGACAGCTTTTTGCTGCATCGAGCAAAGCCCAACTTTGGGTGCTGCATCCAGCAGCGAGCAGAGCGCAAACTGCGAGCAGCTCTCTTCACCTGGTAAACAAAATTATGTGTAGCTGTATTGCAGTCCGGGTGGAAACAGCATGGCTTATACACGCTGTACAGTGCCAGAAACAGGTTGAGATAATGAAAAGGGATAAAAAGGTGTGAACATTTGTCCAAAATTGGGAGAAATTGTGACCCCAGTTAGAGGGCGATGAAAAACGTTGAGTCTCCCATGAAAATCGGGAAGGTTGACAAGTATGCTCGCAGATGTGGAGTAAAGCTGAGGGCGTTAAATAAAGTTATACACAGCGTTGCTCAAACCTAAATCACCCTGCCTTTATACACCAGCTCATTGTAAAAATAATTTATGGTGGAGTCTTATGGCACTTTTGTTGTGAGGCACCAGCAAGTAAACAACTTTGGTCAGACAAGCAAAGCAGTCTGGCTGACCACTTCATTATCCTCCCCATAAGAAAATTCTCAATTAATTGATTTATCTCATGTTATCTTGTATTTACATACAGTATATTCTTATCAAATGTTTGTGACCTTTCGATAAATGTAACGCTGTATAGCGTTGTGTGTTATGTATTTTAGTAAAAGTTCTGAATATACACTTTGGAGGAAAAACATCCTCAATCCAATAACTTACTACATGAACAAAGCTCCGGTGGCCCCGTAGATTCACCTCACTACAAATTATATGATCAGACGGGGAGTTTTTAATAGTTTACGCATCCGTTTTCGTACTAAAATACCTTTTTTGTTGGTTTGCTCAATGCGAACTTCACACGAGGAAAGCATTTCAAGTATCAAACGCTCGTTTGTAGCTCAAAGGCACTGGTGATCCCGTAATATTACAAAGGTTAGCCCCAAAGAATAAAATATCATGCAAATATCTACAGACCTTTCTACCTCTTGTGGCTTACACATCATTATCATAAGAAAGTAATTCACTGTCTTGGTCAGAAGTATTAAAAGCATTCTGGTCATTTTCTCAAACTTATGTCAATCGGTTGCTTTCATTTCACAGCTGTCATCGCTGAGGAAGGCCAGAATAAAATCATAGTGGAAACCGCTTATATGGATCAAAAAGCTTCAGAATCATTCCTATAAAAATGCTGTTTAAATAACAATATTTATAGATATAATAATTAGTGTAATCAAGAAATCTGCTTTCAGTGTTTTTTGAAATTGTATATATTTTTTTTAATTGAATTTTATTTGATATGGACGATGCAATTTAACATAGTTCCCATACAGGGCATGAAACTGATGTCTGAGAGTTTATAGCTATTGCTAATTTTCAACTCTTGCCTCTAGTTAATTTGGGGTCTTTCCATACAAGATAACTTATGGAAAAAATATTATCATATATTATAAAAATTGTATTTTTATACTAGGCATTGATTCGGTTTATTTTCAGGCCTGTTAAAAATGTAGAAACACACTGAAAATGTCGCAAAGCTGTGGCTTAGTAGCGTATTTTGCACGGCTGATGTTACTGTATTTGTTAACAGCACAATGCTGTCTTAGGCTATAACCTAATTATAATTTGAACAACAATAAACTATATTTTATGAACAGTACTGTACTATATTATAGTGTATTTGAATTACACACAGTACAGTAATTAAATTTGAACAAAAAATAATATAGCAGTAAAAATCAGTAAATACTGAAGCTGTCTCTTTCATTACTTTGTATTCATGTAATAAATATACAAATGTTAATTCGAAGGTAATCTGCATGAGAAATAAAGAACAAAAAATAGTTTATAATAATCATCTGCTTGTAGTGATCAATTCGACCCGGACAGACGTGATCATTATAAGAGGTTTCCACTCTACACTATCTTGTGAAACGTTTAGACATGTTGAGCTCGTTATAGTATGACACTTGTGTGCTTCAGTAAATCTGTCTTTAAGGGTACTAATCTTAAAGTGATAACAGCAAATCAGCAGGCTTAAATGCTTATTCAGTCAACAAACTGGCAGATGCAATTAACTGTGAAATGGACACAACCCTATTCACATTACTGGCTAGTATAACATGACTTCATAATACCGTAAAAGAATATAATAATACTATATTTTCGAATGGCACTTGCACTTGTTGCCTGGGTGACAAACATGTTGTTAGTCTTCATGTACCCAAAACATTTGCTTGATAAATCAACTGACAAACAATAGGTAACAGACAAGAGGCACAAAGACATACTGTACATACATCCATTCATGCATCCATGCATACAGCACATGCATACATACATACTGCACAACACGTGTGTGTGTGTGTGGTTGTGTTCCTCTGTGGTGAATCTGTGCAGTCTCTAGGCGTGTTGCGGTGGGGTTTAATGGATGAAAGGCATTCGCTCCTTGCTGTCGTTGTCTCCCTCTGGCTCCTCTTCCTCCTCTCCTGCCTCGCTGGTCTCTGTGCTGTCGCTGGCCATCTAGTGGTCAAATATTATTCAGCTGTCATTAACTGTATACTGAGCTCCCCATACAGAGAAACAGAGCTGAAGATGTGAGTTGACATACTGTACAGTATGTATATCTGCACTCTGCTAAGGTGCAGCTGTATTCAGGGTCTATACTTTCAATACGAGCATGTCTACACATCTATTAGAGTTTCTAGGTTCGATGTTGAGAGCACCATGGAAACGACTGCTATAAAACAATCCTACTCGCTGCCTCCTTATGACCCTGTCTTGACCTGAAAATGTGCTGTAGGCATCAGAAATGTCAAATGTAAGAATTTATCAACAGCAAATACCACACAGTGAGTCAGCCAGCAAATCAGTTGTGTGGTTTAACGGCGGGTCCGTTATTATTATTATCATTATTATTATTATTATTTCTATTATTAATAATTCTTTCAGGTTTTTAAATCATTCTGTAGCTTCCCAGTGGTGTTCCTTATGTATTCAAATCCAAACTTTAAAATTGTGGTCAAAGTATGTATGTTTTAGTGTCAAAATGCTATTTTCCCAAGCCCCTCTAAAAACCTTTTCCAACGTGACCTGACGTAGGTTTCTGCATGATGACGCTGCTACATATACAGTATACTATATACACACACCCTTATAGTCAGTCTATTAACGTACATACAGTAACTTCCTCCTGTCTATCAAATACATGTAATAATTTGTGTTTTTTTGTCATTAATTTGGCATCCAGATTGATCAAATCAAACTAAATCAACTTTATTATCTTAGTCTTACTTGTATTTGGTAATAATACTATATAAGATACAGAAAGCTGTAAATGTAGATCATACTTTTATAATGTGTTCAGTGACATTTTAAGTATATAAAGTGTCTGTTTTGTCTCCTGTTCAACTTATAAATAGTATTTTATGCTTGTTGATATCATAAGATGGCATACAGACTTAGCCTTTGAGATCAATTCATCATCTTGCTCTTACTGTAAAAGATGTAAAGTGCTTGTTGCATAAGTCAGGGTGAAAAATATTTGTAGAATTGCACTTAAGATCAAGAGCTACTTAACAGCCCCGTTTATTAATGTAAGCTTTTTAATAACTTCATTCCTACAATTAACTTGGAAAAAACACATTAAAACTGTTACCAGCGGGGTGGGAGACTTCTCCACATCCAGAATGAGTTTTCCTATGTTGCCTCTGTCATGAATTCTCTGCATGGCCTCTTTTACCTGAGAATAAAACACAACAATCAACTTACTTTCAACAAGCTGAACTGTTGACAACATACATTCATACATCAACTGCGATATCACAAATAAAATCTCATAAATCAAATAATAACTCTTACTTTTAACATCTAAAAAATAGCATGACTGTTTTATATTATCAGAGAAGTTCTAAACGTTCTTGTTATAAAGCAGTATAAGGCTGGTACTACAACTAAGTCTAATCCGGATCATTTTATAGGAAAGGAAAATGCCCAGTGAATAAAAGTTGCATTTTTAATGATTATAGCTGTAACATGTTGTATTAAATGTGTACTAAACATGTAAGAAACAAGGCTGCCGAAAAACTTTTTACTTCTGCTGATAAAACTGGTGAATGAATTGAGCTCTCCGACAGGAAGCCCGCTGTAACACTGAAAATATATTTGAAAGCACCTGCTGAAAAACATCTTTTGTCAACTGAATCCACACAAAGACACTTTTGCAACCATTTCTTGGTCATTACAGACACAAGACCATTTCCTCAGAGCAGCCATAATCTAAACTTACTCTGCAAGAAAAATGATTAGCCTTAATGCTGACTAAATGACGCTGACTCACCCTGCGGGGCTACTTTGACATCACATTGAACACTTGACTGCCTGCAGCATTGATCCAAGAAGAGAAGCACACAAATACACAGCTTCATTTCACCTGTGAGTGCAGGGACATTGTAGGCTGTAATTTGCATTGGTGGTTTGATAAACAAGCTTTAGACCGCCGTCTAAAATGGGTTCTAATAATAAATAAATGATGACTTTAAAGTGAGTCACGTCCTGCAAAAACAACTGATTTTAATATTCACTTTCTTGACCAACATAATAAAGTCCTCAGCTCTGGAAAAACATAATGTCCTCATGGAGATGTTTATTTTTTATTCATTTATGTGAGTATGAAATAACTTTATACTAACAGTTATAAGGATAATTTATTGAATACTAGGGCTGTCAATCGATTCAAATAATTAATCACGATTAATCGCTAATTAATTGCACATTTTTTATCTGTTCAAAATGTACCTTAAAGGGAGATTTGTCAAATATCTCAACATGATATCAACACGGGAGTGAGCAAATATGCTGCTTTATGCAAATGTTTGTATATATTTATTATTCGAAATCAATTAACAAAAAACATGACAAATATTGTCCAGAAACCCTCACAGGTACTGCATTTAGCATAAAACAATATGCTCAAATCATAACATGGCAAACTGCAGCCCAACAGGCAACAACAGCTGTCAGTGTGTCAGTGTGCTGACTTGACTATGACTTGCCCCAAAACTGCATGTGATTATCATAAAGTGGGCATGTCTGTAAAGGGGAGACTCGTGGGTACCCATAGAACCCATTTTCATTCACATATCTTGAGGTCAGAGGTCAAGGGACCCCTTTGAAAATGGCCATGACAGTTTTTCCTCACCAACATTTAGCGCAAGTTTGGAGCGTTATTTAGCCTCCTTTGCAAAAAGCTAGTATGACATGGTTGGTACCAATGGATTCCTGATTCCTAAGGATTTTTTAGTTCCATATGATGCCAGTCTCTTCACTCTAGCTTTAAAACTGATCCCGCTACAACCTACGGAAGATCGATTGCATTAATGCGTTAAAGATATTAGTGGCATTAAAACGATTTTGCGTTAACGCGTTAACTCTGAGAGCCCTATTGAACACCTAAATGTAACATAAGACTAGACACATTGTTCACTACTGTACGCCAGACTCCCCATTTTCAAACAGATTTAGGCAGTGAGACTTTTTGTCAATGAAAGCAGAAACATATAAATCTAGAATAACCTAAATGAAACATTACATAGTAAAGCAGAAATTGTGTTTCTCTCAGAAATAAACACATTATAAACTATGGACAACATTACAGATGGTACCATGACTGACTCATAAAGTCTGTTATACTGATAAAGGAGAGTTAACACCTACAGTAGTGTAGATGCACTGCAACCATTTTAACATGAGAAAGAGTGCAGGCGGGGCTTTTAATACACTCAAACAGAAGTCTGGACGTCTGCCACCAGGGAGTCTGTGGAAACATGTGTCTGCAATATGTTTTATTAGCTGACATTTTGTTTTAAATTTAAATCTCATCCCACTTTCTACTGATAGGCGAACCTAACTGAGTGAGACAATATGTCAGAATCTTTTAAGGCTGTAGCGATCTGACCAGTTAACCGTCAGTTTAAGAAAATCAGAGCTTTGGTCCATGTTGTTGATCAACTGCAGTCTGATTGCTGTGAGCAGGGTGGTGGAGGAATGGGAGAAGTAGGGCAACTGCAATTATTTTCATGATTTTCTCCAACTCAAAAACACACCACAGCTTTAAAGCTTCAATCTGCCATCGATGTAGAGCACCCCAACAACGCTTATTTTCAATTAGTTTTTATTTTATTTTAGTTTTGGCTTTTCAATTTCATGTTAGTTTAGTTTTAGTTTGTTTTCAGAGTGCGTTTGCTAGTTTTAGTTTAGTTTCTGTTTTTCAGAAAGGTTTAGTTTTTATATATTTAGTTTTAGCTTGTTTTTGTTAGGGCCAGCTATAATGTCTCAGAATATACATACAAAATACATAGTTGGAAAACTGTGTAGGAATGGCCATAATGTTTAATGTTTAATCTTTGTGCTACTTTAATGTCCGATGTAAAGCAATTGCGGCATAGCGCCATCTCCTGGAAGGTCAAGTCAGTTCAATTTCTGTGGTTCAACGTCACGAGAGTTGATGGAAATTCATTTGTCTCCTTTTTTCGGTTGTGAGTAGTTAAAAAACTAAAACTGGAATTAATTTGTTCATTTTTATTAGTTTTTTACCCAGGCAATACAGTTTCAGTTTAGTTTGGGTTTTTCTTAAAGGATATAGTTTTTATTTAGTTTACTAAAAATATTTTTCACTGCTTATTTTCATTTATAGTTTCAGTTTTAGTTTACTACTGTATAACAACCCTGCACGCCAAAGATCAAATAATAGTAGGGTCCAAGTGGAGTCTACATGGTTTGTATTTGCATGAAAAGAATGAACTCACTGAATGAATTTACTGTGACATTTTCTCTACACCTAGCAGGTCAAAACCTGGAAACAATGAAACACTAATAATGCTACTCATTAAAGCTCGTCTGACTCAATTGTGTTGAGAAAAAATTCACACATCACAAAAGATTACTCGGGATGTCATATCTTGCTTTCTCATTACAGTCCACACAAAGACACAACTGAATGTGCCTCTTTGTCTGGAAGCCATTGTGTCACAAGCGTTCATTTGCTAAAAGAAATAGCGGATATCAAGCCAAGAGCAAAAATAGGTCAGAAACTTGTCCAGCACTTTGCTGCTAGGTAGCGAGAGGGAGTGAGATCCACTGGCATTGGTGTAATGGTGCTTTCCTGGTACTTTCAAACAATCTCTGTGAGATACTCTATGTAGGCTCACTTTTATTTTATTTTTTAAATAGTATTTATTTATGTTGGGACTCCTAGGTGAAAGAGACAGATTCATTTTTTCCTAACTAAAACTGCTGGTGCTCCAGTTATTCTGTTTTGGTCACGCACGTTCTCCACAGAAACAACAACATGTAAACTAATGCCCTCTGAATTCTCCGTCCAGGCATATGAACAGACGAGGCAGGCTGTGCCCCTGACACTACATCCCACGCCATCCTCCCCTCTAATGAGATTCCTCATGGGCAATGGTTCCAGTGAATGGCCTGACAAAGCTCCCAAAGTTTAATGACGATCAGTAGCGGGGGAGTTTCCCATGAGAAATGAAAATCAGAAGATCATTTCATCAGCCTGTTCTCTGTCTCTGACTGTAGATATAAAGTTCAGAATGACTTGTTACTAGCGTCTCGTGATCGATTACCTGCGCTGCCTCAAATTTTTTGGATGTGGAAAAATTTCCAACATTTACGTGTAAAGAGGGTGTGTGAGGATGTGTTAGATGCATTCTCACATCACTGATGGGAACAATCAGGCAAATCGCTTTCAGGTAAAACTTTATGCCGGTCGTCGATCCCAATTTTCGTAGTGGCCAAACGGTGTTACTACAACTTCTGTGTCCGTCACGTGATGCCATTGGACCCAAAAAGACTTTTTCCATGGACTTGCATTGGGAAAGAGACGTCTGTAACTCAGCGGACGGACACAGAAGTTGTAGTACCGTTTTGCCACTACGAAAATTGGCATCAATGACCGGCGCTCTTCCTGGGGGCTTGAGTGTAACCGGCATCATTTAGCCATTTACCACACTGACAGTGAGTATTCACGTATCGTATGTGCCTCAAATCTCAGTGTGAAAGCGTCGGTTAACCCGCTACACAACAGCTTTTCATCATTTTCTCTCCTGTGACGGCGAGATTCTTTCCCCAAAACGGGAGCGCAGCCTCGGCGATGACGCAATGCTGGTCTGGTCTATAGCTTGGAGCCAAAAAGCCCTTCAATTATATCTTTATAAGGACATGGCAGGGGAACAAATCAGAGATCAGGGTTAGTTAATAGACTCAGGACATACCACTAGACCCTAAAGGGGCGGGGCAGTGGTGAAACCCACGTGACACAGATACAGGAAACTGACTCCCAGTGCACCGTCTCATTTCCCAAATGTCTCTGGCTTAATGTTTAATGGTACCATGAGTACAGTAATATGGAGCCACTGGAAATGGAGATAAACCCTCATTACCACAGACAGCAGCTTTTATCCTTTCGACTCTATAGTTGTGGCTCATGAAAGATATGGCCGGCTGCCAGAGATAAACCTTCAGACATTTTTTATATGTGATAGCAGGAAAAGCACTGAGACATCGTTAACACATTTTTTTGTCTGCCGTGAAATAGCTCTATTATTTATTTCATGTACATTACCTTGATTTTTTGTGTTTGGTGCAAAAGTGCCCAATGTAAAGGCCCTGCACAGTGCACGCACACACAGATGTTTTCACTTATTCCAGCTAATTAGACGCCTGCTCAGGTTGAACTTGTGCAGAGCTATGTCAGAATTACATTACGTCACCAAACTTCATAAACCAAAAAAACAAATCAAAGGTGTAGCTCCTCCCATCTCAGGTGCAGCTAATCAATCAAGCGCACTCTGTCACTTTTTATTCAAAATATCTTAATTTTCATTTGAACCTGGGGAAAAAATGTAGTATTCAAACTGTAATGATCAGGGGTCTCATTTATAAAACAGTCTGTAGGATCCATACTAAAAATGTCCGTTCGCACAAAAGTCAAAAATGGCGTGCTCCCAAAAAAAATCGGACTTATTAAACTGCGGTACGCACACCTGCAGACAATGTTCCCTTTATAAATCACAGTCCACCTGGAAATGTGCACATGTGGATCAGCCTCATATCCCGCCCTCTACACCTCATAAATGTTTTTCATGAATCACGGTGACTACTGAGAGGGAAACCAAGAAAATTATTCATTCTGACACAGAGATCGAGGTGCTTGTAGGTGATGAGAGAAGTGGATAGAAGTGAAGCCAATGCTGAAGTGCCTTAAAGTTGCATTCTTTCTAATAGCCAGCAGGGGGCGACTCCTCTGGTTGCAAAAATAAGTTTGATTGTATAGAAGTCTATTAGAAAATGACCCTACTTATTACCTCAGTAAACATTGTAAACATGAGTTTATGGTCTCAATCGCTAGTTTCAAGTCTTCTTCAATACAGCATGATGTTCATTTAGTAAATTATGGTCCCATTTAGAGTCAAATAGACCATAAAGCAGGGGATGCTTTAGGGCGTGGCTACCTTTTGATTGACAGGTCTCTATCACGGCGTTGTCCGGTCTAGGAGTTGTCTGTGTTCTCGTCTTACAACTTTAATCCTTTCACAGTGTGTTTTCAGTTCATGAAAGTTAACTGTAACGTTTTTGGTCGCCTGAAAACGTCTTATTCAGCGTTCGGTTGTACATAGCTCCACCCTCTCGTGTCACTACTGGTTGCAAAAAAACAAGATGGTGCCGACCAAAATGCTGAACTCAAGGCTTCAAAACGGCAGTCCACAAACCAATGGGTGACGTCAAGGTCACTCCTTCTTATATACAGTCAATGGTCCTGAGCAAGCTCAAGACCTAAGCAAGCACACATTGCACTAAAACTTGTTGTGGCCTTTGTGAAAAGTGGCTTTTGTGATGAGAATAGGTATGTGCAGGTGTACTGTACAAATATTCCCCAGAAATGGAATAACCACAGATAAATGGAGACTTAAAGAGTTTGTAGAAATCGAAAGTGAAGTGATTGACGTATGGCTTGTTGGGCTTTGTGTTGGTGTGAAATAATCGTGGAACAGTAAGATGCAACCTACCCACCATCTGTGGAAGAATGTCCAAGAACAGCTGACAATGTCCCACAGAAAGCAGCAGTGACAAACAACAGATTAAACGCTGTCCAAGATGTTTGCATAAAATCTTCTCTTGAATCTTAAACCTAGCATCTCCATTTATATAACCACTGCAATCAGATCATTTTAAATTTGCTCATCATTCACTGTCTTACACGCTCCAATCCCCCCGGGGTCTTACCTCCTCCAGCGCCCATAGGGAGTCCACTACCGGCTTGATCTTCTTTTCATCATAGAGACGCAAGAGCTTGTCCATCACAGATTTCACAAGACTACATTTCCCGTGTTTGAAGAGGAGGTTGAGGAGCGAGAATCCTGCTATGACTTTGTTCTCCTCGTATAGTTTAATAGGGTTCACCTTCTCCACCTGCCACCACTGGAGGAAAAAAAAAAAACAGAAACACAGAGAGACACGTTCATCCCGAGTGACGCATTTGTGTGCATTTCATTTGCCGTGAAATGATGAAATGTTCATTACTGTTTCCTTCAGATGTTGATAACAGACTGCATCTCTGACTCACAGATTTTGCAAAGCTGAAGAAACTCTTTGTTTCCCCAGTTACCATGTTTGACGCGCCTGAAAAAACAAGAATAGAAGGATTGCTGAGTGCTGTGCAAGAGGCTGGGCAGAGAAGTGACTGGTCAATAACAGGCAGCCACAAAGCATGATGGGTGAAGGTGGGGGAGGAACAGTTGGCACCTTTAGACCCTTAGATCTATGCAAGCATGCCTTCGCACATATTCAGTATAACTAAAGAATAAATGAATTAATCTCCCTCTAATGCTGTTACTTGATTCATGAGTCTTAACTCAAACTAAACTAATTAACAGAAATCAGATAAGTAGTTGTGAAGGACAATACATTTCGTTTGCAGGCTACGGATGGAGCGCGTTTTGTTCAAGTGAGCCTCGCTGTCTCACACTCAGTCCGGCTGCCAACACATGTAATGAATTCAAGACTTGTCTTTAATGGAATAGTTTGACCATATGGTAAATACTCTTATTTGCTTTTTTTGCCAAGAGTTACAATAGATAAGAAGACCAACACCACCCTCATGTCTGTCTGTTAAAAATGAAAATATAGCCAAAAGATGGTTAGCTTAGCTTAGCATAAAGACTGGAAACAGGGGGAAACAGCTAGCCTAGCTCTGTCCAAAGGTAACAAAATCCACCTACAAGCACCTCTAAAGCTCACAAATTAACATGTTCTATCTCATTTGTTTAATCCGCACAAAAACCAAAGTGTAAAAACGTCAATTAGCCGTTTTACAGAGGGTTATGTGCCGGACTATTTCTTGGCGTGGAGCAGTGATTTCCTGAAGTCTTGTTGTCACCAGGTTAGCTGTTTCCCCGTTTCCAGTCTTTAATGCTAAGCTACGCTACCCGGAGCTGATGATAGAAGTAGCTAAGGCGTGAGCCATCTCGCTTCCTTCACATCTCTGATGAGAGTCGCACATGCGCAGTAACTGTGATGGAATAATTGATGCACAAGTTAACTTAAGGAAGGAAGAGGTCCCGGAGCTGATGATGTCTTACAAAGAAGGTTTATTGAAGCTTGATCAAGGAACAATTGTCAGGTCTCCACATTGAGGTGCTCTCTGCGTGAAGGCCTCACAACTCTGCCCTCCCTTCCTGGTGCTCAGTGTCTTACCCCTTATCATGTTTTGACTTACTCCGTTCCTCTGGCATCTCTGACCCTGGTTGCCCTAGTGACTGGCTCTACGGTCTCCACTACAGACCCAGCTGTACAGATAACGGTGGCTCCTCTAGACAGGACTCCAACCCAATAATGTCAACAGAGGGACACTCTGACAAACACTCTGACCTCCCGACCAAGAAGAGAGGAATTAATGTAAAATTCCATCACAGTAACGATCGGGCACTCGCGAGAAATTGGCGTTTATGAGTTGAAAGTTTATGAGCTGAAGGCTGAAGCGCTTAGTTTAGTTTAGAGTTTAGTTGGGTGGCGTTAGAGGATGTGGGTGAAACTCCAGATTAATTAACTTTGGTCTTTGTTGTTATTTGATAACCGCAAATAAATAAAACAATTTGTGTAGGGGCAAGTAAAAACTGACTTTGGGCAAGTACATTTCTGACCCACTCGACCGATCAGGCAAATGGAAAAAAGAAACATCAACGTTGAAACCTGCAGATGTAAGAGTGGTATCAATCTTCTCATATAACCCTCGGCAAGAAATAAGCGTGTTTCCCAAATTGTCAAACTATTCCTTTAACTGCTAATATTAACTTGAAGCAAATCGACAAAAATTTGACTGCACACAAATACACTGCGTTTTTAGTTATTTCCACTTTGAAAGTACTAAATGGAAAGCATAAATACTGTTCCCACCATAAAGTATGTAGGTTCCCAAAGGCCTCAGCAGAGTCAGGCCTTTCGCTGTGTTCTCCCCACACAGGCAGTCCAATACGATGTCTACTCCCTCTGGAGAAATCCTAAAACATGAAGAACAAAGTAAAGGTGAGGTCCACGGGAAAAAAGGATTTATATAATCTACTTTACTAATTCTTTAGTCTCAACATTAGCTGCAACTAATGCTTTTTTCAATTAAAAAATTTGTTTGGTCCATCAAATGTCAAAAAATTTTAAAATATGCCCAACACCGTTTCCCAGAGCCCAAGTTGATGTCTTAGTTAAAGGTACAGTGTGTAGGATTTTTGGTAACATCTAGTGGTGTGGTTGCAGATTGCAACCAACTGAGTACCCCTCCGCTCACTCCTTCCTTTCCAAGAGTGCGGTAGCGTGAGGCGCCGAGTGCAAAACCATGGTAACGCCGTTCACCTCGCACAGAGGCCATCCTTACCATAATAACACTACTTTAGCAGCAACGGAAGTCAGACGGTGGCTCACGTTACCGCAGTTTCACAAGCGTGTTGGAGAACCACGGTGGCCTAATATAAAATATAATATAATATAAAAACATGAAAGGCTCTCTCTAGAGTCAGTGTTTGGTTTGTCCGTTCTGGGCTACTATAGAAACATGGCGAAGCAACATGGTGGACTCCATGAAGAGGACCTGCTCCCTATGTAGATATGAAGCGCTCGTTCTAAGCTAACGAAAACACAACGTTCTTAGTTTCAGGTGATTATACAGTAATGAAAACATAGTTATGAATATTATATTCCATTTCTGCTAATAGAGCCCCCGAAATGTTACATACTGTTCCTTTAGTTGGTCGATTAAATGATTAGTTGATTAACAGAAAATAAATTGCTAACTATTTTGATGATTAATAGTTTGAGTCATTTTTTAAGCTAAAAAACAAACTGTTTTTTAATTCCCTGGTTCCAGATATACAGGTGAGCATTTTCAGCTTTTCTTAACATTATATAATAATAAACAAGCAATTTAAAGACATCACCGTTGACGTTAGGAAATGGTGATGGGCATGTTTCATTATTCTCTGACATTCTATGTCCAAATAATCAGCAGATTAATCAGTAATGAAAATTTGCTGTAGCCGTAAAATATTTGCAGATTCATTTGTATCGACTAATCAGTTGATCGACTAACCGTTTCAGCTTTTAGCTGAGATACATTGTAGTAGGGCTGAAACTAACAATCATTTTCATTGCCAATTAATTTGCAGATAATTTTCTTGATTAATCGATTAGTTGTTTGGTCTATAAAATGTCAGAAAATGGTGAAAAATGTCAATCATTGTTTTGTCCACAACTTAAAGATATTCAGTTTACTGTCATAGATGAGTAAAGAAACCAGAAAACATTCACATTTAAGAAGCTGGAATCAGAGAATTTTTTCTACTATTAAAAATGGTTGCAGATTAATTTGATAGTTGACAACTAATCAATTAATGAATTTATCATTGCAGCTCTAAATCAGACGTCAGCTTCATGCATTTACAGTGATGTGGCTGTATTACCTTATTTACGACTGTGAGCACTAAATGTAAAAGAGCAAAACTGTATTCTATAAGTCCATATATTCAGTCTGTGTGAGTCACACTCTGGAGCTGCTTCAGGTTTCATCCAATCATGGATTCATAAGTTATGAGTATCGATTCTCTGGAGTATTACTCTGAGAAAAAGTTGCAGTATACGGCCCACGTTATTTTGTTTTGACTCTGCCTACAGTTTTCTTATAAAGAACTTGATGTTATGCAATGCCCACAACAACTCCTCATCAGTAACATGCTTTCTATAATGTTACACAAAGGTTTAATGATCACACACAGAATCAATCAGACAAAAAGGTTTGCCATAATGAGACTTGTTAAAGACACGGACATGAAAGAATGAAAGGCATGTTCTAATCAAGGCGACTACTTTCTGCCTTGTGGCCCTGGACACCTGCTTGGCTGAACTGCTTGGTGGTCTTGTGATTCCCATGGTTTTTGCCTTTTGTAAAAAGACTAATTTAATTGTACTTTGCTCTTGATCCTGAGAAGAATGTGCGGGCCAGAGACATGAAAGGCATATTAATCCACTACCACTGTTGATATGTAGGCAGAAAACATGAGACAATCAGTGCTCGTGAAAAAAAATATGTATTATTATAATCTGAAAAATAAAATAATACAGCATGTTTCATGTATGGTGCATGTATCCTGATTAAATGACTCAACAGTGTAGCCACACAATTTACTGTGAAGGCTTTCTGAAGCAGAGGATGGTGTTCTCTAAATAATCAAAAGCTTCAAAAAACAGATGAAAACATCACGGCACAATAGCAGTAAACCTGCATCATACTACTCAGGCAGTGTTTGCTACAAGGGGGTGTCTTTGTAGTGCAAACGGCATGACGGCGTGCTGTGTTGTGAATGGAATGTGTAGGGCATCAATGCTCGGCCCTAATTGGCTCAGTTGTTCCACATTGCCAGCGCAGACCTCCGCCCTACACAATGCTGCTGTTCCTCTCTCAGATGAGCCATGAGTTGCCATGGGGACCACGGCCACACAAGACCAAATAAGGCAGCAGGTAACATCTGTCTCCTTGCACAACCCTCTGCTCTCAGTGAGGTCCACGTCATCACATTAGTGTACATGTATAACATGCCACATGGCTGATGATGCCTTCAAATTCATTTTTAACATGAACAAGTGACTGTTGTGAAAATACTCCATGAGGAACTAAATACAGCCTCAAATCAATCATAATACGGACAAACCTTCAATGCTTACTTTTTCACTTCTTGCATGTAATCAACGTTCCTGTCAAAGAGGTGAGTCACCGAGTCTCTGATGGCTGCGTGTTTGAAACATGAGGCGATCCCAAACACTGTGACATTGGGTACAGTGGAGCACAGCTGAGCCACCGCTTGACCCTGAAAATAACAAAACAGATGCAACAATTCATCAACGCCTGAGAACACAGAGGTTTAACTCTAAATATACCAAGATCACACAAAGGCAACAGCACGTACACCATGAGACAACAATCAAAGACATTTATAGAGAATGAGATGTGTGGTGTAGTAAATCTACATTGTATTATTATAATTAAATCGTTAGTTAACATTAACTGTTTTTTGAATAATTATGCATTTATTTCAAATCTTAAATTACTCAAAAGGATGTTCAAGAAGGTTTAGTAAAACCCATTCAGTTCATTTTGGTGTATCAGCGGCGTGTTATCAATACATAGTTGGACAGCGGACGCTACAATCTGAAAGTGAAAGTGTCTGCTCCGTATGGAGTAGTAGGAGAGAGTTGACAGACAAGACGATGGCGGAGGATTTGGTGTCAAAGAGAAAAGCAAAAGCGCCAATTGGCAATATTTCCGATTTAAACTCAATGCTATAAGGGAACCATAACGTTAATGACGTAATCGCCGTGCGGAGGACGGAGCGGTCACAGCCCGTGTGCGCGGCGCAGCGGCTCCAGGTGGAAACCTGCAGCCTCGCAGCAAAAGCTGGACCGGAGAGGCCAGACACACAGCCATCCAACGTTAAAGATCAAAGTAAGCGCTCTACTTATATTGAGCGTCATCCTTTCTTGTAAAATGTCCGGTGTAATCGGTAACACCGGTGTTGTCACAAGTTTATTAACCGGTGGGAAAATGTCCTCACCGTGATATCCCGGGACCGTAGAAACTTGGCGACCGGCTCCCTGAAGAGGACCAGCTCCATATGTAAGGGATAATGTACAGCGAGCCGGTCATTGTTGGAAAATAAACCCCGACAGATGCGGCTTTGCGTCGGGATCTTGCATCGCCCTGAAGGGGTTTATTTCACAACAATGACCTGCTAGCTGTATATTATCCTGCTTATTACACGGCTACTTACTTAAAGGTCCAGTGTGTAGGATCTGGCGGTATCTAACGGTGAGGTTAGGAGATTGCAACCAACTGAAGCCTCGCCCGTGTGCCAAGCATGTTGGAGAGCTACGGTGGCCGACGCAAAAACGCGAATGGCCTCTCTAGAGCCATTTGGAGCCTGTCAGTTATAATGAGAATTGGATGAAGAAGTGTGCAATAGTCATAAAAGAAATGGACTTACTACACCACCTCCTGCTGAGTGAACCAACACTGACATCCCCTCTCGCAGATTGGCGACCTCAAAGAGCATCATATAGGCCGCCACAAAGTTCAGGGAGAAGGCAGCAGCCTCAGCAAAAGTCATTTCCTCTGGCATCTTGTAGACAAAATCCACCGGTGTGCAAACAACTTCTGCCCAGGCATTGTAATTGACAAAAGCCATAACTCTGTCGCCTATCTGAAAGAAACATGTTAGAGTAGCCGGATAACAAGCTGACACTCTATATAAACACTAATGAGAAACAAGCAGTTGTTAGTACATTATGGATTGATTAATGGGTAGCTCATTATTAGGCTTACAGCACATTTCTACTTCTGTTGATGCAGATTTGGTTGCTCAGAAACAGACAACATTCACTCGCATTACAGAGTTACAATCCTTCATGTCACTAACCTCAAATCCTGGTGTGTTTTCACCTACTGACTCTACTATTCCAGAGCATTCAAACCCAGGCACAAGAGGAGGTTTCGGAGGATTATCAATAGTCCCCTGACGTACCATCAGATCCAGGAAATTCAAGCCACTGCAAGAAAGAATAAATAGACAAACCTTACAAAATGTTGACATTAAATCCTTCTGATTCATGCATCTGTTTCTACCCACTGACAGCTATTAAATCAATAATACAAATACTTAGTATGAGCTGTTGTGAAATTTAAGGATTGCTCAATTTATATCATTATTATTAATCACTGGCTATTCCCCTGTGAATACAAGGCATTCTCTATTAAACTATATTTTCTGTCCAAAACTAAATAGTTTCTGGCAGTCAATATTTAAAACCTTTTCAGATGTTTTGGAAGTACCCGTAGAACCTTGTGCTATCACTGCAGTATTTGGAGTAGCACCACAAGACTTACATTTTAGTCGCCAGGCAAAGAATATGATAGCTTTTGCATCTCTCTTAGCTAGACGACTTATACTTCTTAAATGGAAAGAGAAGTTTCCTCCAACCTTTAGGATGTGGTTTGAAGATCTCACACATCATTTGGTACTGGAGAAGATTCGCTATACTACAAGAGGGTGTGCTCAGAAATGTTATGCTATATGGAGACTTTTTTTAATCTATGTAGAAAAAATGGATACCACTGACATTGAAGTTTTAAACTGCTGACCCCGTATTACATATAATTCACAACTTATACTTAGTTGTTGTTGTTGTTTTTTTAAAATTTATTTATTATTATTATTTTAATTTACTTATCTTTTTGTGTTTTTGGTCATTTCCTTTTTCTTTGTATATGTTTCATTCATGTATATGTATTAATGTAATTGTTTATGAAATTAATTCTGCTTATTTAATGGTGCAGTAATATTCGTATAGGGATGGGGGCGTATAATTTGTTTATACAATTATTTCTGTGATTTATTGGATTTTGTACAGAATACCAATAAAAAGACTTTGAACTAAATGTACAAAAAAACTATATTTTCTAACTTTGAATTTGACATAGCTGTAATCTTCTGCAGTAATGAGCTATAAACAATCATTTGTAAATGCATGCTATTATCAAACAGAAATGATGATTTTAAAATGACTAAAATCTGCCTGAAAAATGCTGGTTTGCTTGACAACAGTTTGCCTGGTATATGAATTGTGCTCCAGCCAGCCAGCCAACCTGCTGCACTAGAAAAAGACCTGTGGCTTTATAACTGCGAAATTTCTCCCAGAAACATTCAGCAGCGTTCATACACAGAAATACAATGAAGCGTGGGCATGCAAAACAAGGAGGCCACATTACAGTCCATTAATACATAGCTGTAAAATGCATCACTGATAATATGTTGATGTATATTTTACCATGCTTTGACGCGTATCTTCACTTCTCCATCCTGAGGCTCGGGCATCGCCTTCTTGGTCACTCTGAGTTTGTTTAGACCTCCAAAACCTGCCAGGATGACCGCGCGCATCTCTTTAGCATCGCTGCAGCCGGACGACTCCACGTTTTCCGGTTCTTTCAGCACGTTTTTGTCTATCATGTACTCGGTCTCCTCTGTCATATCTGCTCCTTCTTTAGCCATGTCGGAGACCTGCTGCTCTGCCTCTCTGCGCTCCTCCTCTCCTCTGGCTTCAGAGGGATGATGTGTTGTGCAGCCTGTCTGTGCAGGAGCTGTGTGGATGCTTATCCACGGTGGAGCCTCAAAATCTCACCGTCTACACTCCTATTCAATCATGCAAACAGTCACAATCACAGTCATAGATACTGGTTAATTCAACCAAAGTTTGCCCTATTTGAAGTGTCTGGAATATAATTCATCACAAGGCTACTGTGTCTGCCTTTATGCTTGCAAAGGGCTAAATAAAGTATGAAGAGAAGTGCACCATCTGCTGGAGAAGTGTGAACAAAACTTTATTTAAAGTCTGGTAATGCAACCCATACACCCTAGATGCACACCCTGCAACAAGTGTGGTAGTGATGTGTTGGTCGTGAACGAGCCGGTCCAAAGAGCCGGCTCTTTTAAAGGGACTGTTTGGCTGTTTTCGAAACCGCATACTATACTAGTAGTACGTACTGATTTGGCCAAAATGTAGTATGTAGTATGCAGTATGCGAACAAAAGCAAAATCTCCAGTATGCCAAAAATACCCGGATGACGTACTGATTTGGAAAAATTCTCCAGTATGCATCAGACCAGTCTACCTCGCCTACTGTATCCCACAATGCAATGCGCTGCGACGGTCACTTTTTGGAAATTTTTGTAATGGCGGAAATGACGGACGTCAACATCCCGGTGACAGCGGTGGACAGGGAGGAATATAAATGTAAAAATAGCATATTATTTTTAATATAATATAAATGTAAAAATAGCATATTATTTTTCTAATTTAATGTAAGGACAGCAATTCATAAGTGCTACTGTCTATCTGTAACGAACATAATCTGTCCTACTAACGTTAACTTTACCCATAACAAAGCCGTAACTTTTAAGTTTTTTTTAAGCTTTCCAAAACCAGAAGCCCGCGAAACTCGGCCTCGCGTACTACAAAATAAACCGATTTACGTTCCATACTGCATACTACTGAGGATGCGCAGTATGCAGTATGTACTGCATACTGCATACTGCGCTCCTCAGTAGTATGCAGTATGCGGTTTCGAAAACAGCCTTTGTAACTTTCAGAATTGCTTGTTAAGAGCGACACCTGTGGCCGTTAAGTCAACGAAAGTCAGCATCGCTCTACACAGACATGAACGAGCATCGCTCAAAACAGTGAGGCGACACACGTCAGCTAAAACCACAATATCACTCTATATTTCAGCTGCTTGGCAGTAATGTTAGCTGACCAGACGGAGGTCTCTCCGTGAATCACTGCTGATCCTAGTGTTGGCTTTTCCTGCTTCAGCCTCCGGGGCTGTTCTCTGTTGGACAAATTGCATAGTGACACAGTTTATATATTACAGTAGTTCAAACATATCTTTGGCATGTATGTACTTCAGTTCGTTGTTATTCATCAGCCAACATGAATCGATACCAATATATAATTTATCAGCATGGCCGACATATCAGTCAAACTTTAATGCTCATAATAGTTGAAGTTTATTTAAGCCTTCATCTGTGGTCAACAACTTAAATATTGCTTGCGAGTTGGGGAAAATAACTATTGTTGAGGCTGAAGTGTTATGTGAATAACAAATGAAAGTGAGACCAGACTCTTACATAACTACATTCATGTGGTGCCTGATTCTAGTATCACGATGTCCTTTTCCTTTGCAAACTTGATTGTAAAATGTTTTTGTTTTTTTTTCATCACAAGAGCCGCCATAGTCAATTAAGTAAGAGGAGGAGTGTGTGGAGGAAAGCTGCTGCTTTTTATTGCAACTTAAATTATTAATGGATGGGTAGCGTGAATACAAGGTCTATGTGCAATCCAATTATTAGCAATCAATATAAATTCAATACATTTTCAGTAACATATAAATTGTGACCAGTGTCAGTTACATTGCAAAATAATGCACCGCAAACATGGGTCTGTAGTAATTCTCCAGTGACGGTTTTATTTATTACTTCCTTGAATGCTTAGCATTACACCAGTATTATTATCAACCCTGAGAAGACCCCAAATTGGGCAGAAACCTACATGACTTGACATTTTATTAGCATTTTACCAAGTCATTTTGTGCGTATTGTAGCCTTCACCGGTTTTATGTACTATCTCAGAGTAGAAGATATCTCACTAGTTAAGAAAAAAAATACATAACTTAGTGTAATCTTACATTTATTACATATTTCACACTGTCAGTGTGTAACTGCCAGAGACGATGAGACAATGTCCCTCTGCTTTTCTGCCACTGACACATTAACACTTATCATGGAATTCATTTACTACACAATATCCTCTTTAAAACTGTACATTCATAATAGATATGGTGAACGAAGGAAAAAGTTGTGGGTCAACAGTGGAAGGACTTTCTCTAATGTTTTGGAACATCAGTGAATATTCGTAGTCCGTGCATTCCTTGAATCTCTTCCTTGAGTGCCTGTGGAGGACAAAACACAACAGCTAATGAATAACATTCAACCAGTACAAGTATAAACATCTACAAGTGTACAATGTCCACCAAAGTTAAGGAGCTAAAAAACCTCACAAGCATGGCTGACAGAACGATATGGACCATAGACAAAGAAATCTAACTGTACAATATGTCACATATAGTTTTGGACTATTTGTTAGTTTATAATAGAGTTCGTCCGATAGTGGATCGCCGATTAATTGGCCGATATCTTCTTTACTTCTGCAGCAGCCTTGTCGGCTACTTTTGCATACACCATTTTTAATAAATCAGTTTTTTGTCACTCCGAATTAAATAATTCGTAAGTGAATATCCTGAAGTGTGATTTGGTGGATTACATCTTTGGAAGATTTTCTATTTATCTGTAATGGGCGATGTGGTGTTCTGTGGCTTACAGTATGACTGGCCGGAATTACTTCTGTTGTGCGTCTCATACATTGTTAAATGTTCATATTCCCGGGGTGAGGAGGATCCTAAAGTGTGTGACTTCATTTCATGAATGGATAGATACGTGGCTGGATTATTCGGAAGAGAGAACTCCAGATTGGCACAGTAAGCAAGTTAAAGTAACAGTGAATGATTTCCTTTCCACCCTGTCCCCACCTGTCTTGTATCGGAAACAAAGAGCTGATAGTGTTGGGTTATTTATTCCAGAGATAACTTATGCAACCTATGCAGCCATTGGCCACTATCAGAGCCCAATTCCACCAATAACGATTAGGGCTGTGTATTGGCAAGAATCTGGCAATACGATATGTATCATGATGCAGGGTTTACGATTCAGTATATTGCGATACAGTAATAAAGGCCATATATTGCGATTTTTTAAATCTAATTATAGGAAAACTGTGATAGTATAAAGAACACACCACCATGTGCATAAAATCTAAGGAAGAACAGTTTACTTTTTTTATGCAATAAGAACAGCAGGATCCCTGTAACATCTAACAAAGCACTACTTTGAGAGGACACTGACTTGCATTGACTGAGCTAATCTTTGCATGTTAACTATTAATTAAAAATCAATATAAAACGTTTTTGAGAATCAATACAGTATCACAAAACACAATATTGCGATATTTGATATTTTCTTACACCGCTAATAACGATATTGTTGTGATTTACCTGATTGACTAATTGGTGTTGTTGGATGGTCCTTTTTCCTTTGAACTCACAGGACTCTATATGGATCTCATACATGGCCCCACAACCTCCTACACACAGCACAGGATCACACAAACAACACTGTCATTTCAAGTGTACAGTATGATGTCACCATCTTGTTTCTACACAGAACAGATCTACATAATAATCACTATGATGATGTCTACATTTTAAATGCATTGAGTATCAGGAACATGGCGCACCCAGTCACCAGAGGCCTGGACTACGAAGCAGGATTTGTGGTTATCGAGGTAACTTCAGGGTTAACCCTTCTGGGTTTTTCGTCCTACGAAGGTGGATCACTTCTTACCGGGTTAGATCACCATGGTAACAGATGCTGAACAGCTAACCTGCTCTGGAGCAGGTTATGTTCCAGATAAGAGATCAACTCTATGAAATCACCTCCTACTGACCAATCAGAGCTCAGTGCGGTGATTGTATGATAATATTACACACATATGAAGAAGTTTAAGTCATAATCCAGGCTTAAATTAACACAGTTTAAACTGACAGATGCTAGAAGGACAGCTGGATTTATGCTGTGGGTGTTTACCGCTTTGAATTATGTTTTTATATTTATTTATTTGATTTCCTCTCGAGTCCGTTTCACATCGCCGGACAGGGAGACACAGCTGAAAAAAGGTTGAAAGAGTCATACATGCCATTTCTAATCACAGGGTAAAACGAATTGTACTCTATTCATCTATTACACTCTTTAAAACTATTTATATTTAGACGACTATATCTGACTTTTGAGTGTTCCGTTAAATTAATAAGTCTGTTAATTTACGCATTCACACATCTGGAGTTTTTTCTTTCGCCAGCTGTTCTTCCTGAATTTGGCAGCTTCAACCGTGTTACTATTAGCCTGGTTTAAGTGTTTAACTTCTTCGTATTTGTCTAATATAGTTCACTCTTCCTTTGTAAAATGTGTCTCTCTGCCTGTCTAACTGCTGTCAGTAGACTTGTCCTTATCTGTGATTGGTCACATAATGAAAAACCCCATATGTGATGGCGCTCACAGCCAGACTGAGAAACCCTGGGTTGACTTACTGAGTTTATAACAGGCTTTGTAGTACAGTTTAGTGGGATCTCGGTTGTGAGGGTTAGTGAAGCCAGATAATGAGAAGATACCCTGGGTATGTGAAACTCGCTTCGTAGTACAGGCCTCTGATCTACATAATAACACTATGATGTATGAGTATGAGGAGCATGGTGCACCCAGTCAGCTGACAGATGTGTGTTTCACGTGCTTACCTGATATATCAACAACTCTGAGCGATGCTGCTAAAGGAAACTTCTCCTTCAGCACGGTGGCGATGCGGGCCTCTCCGTCTGTCTGTGTGCACAGACATCTCTGTCTCTGCACATGGACAACCTGAGGAGACAGACACTGAGAGGATGAGCAGACTGTAACATAACAGACCCACTGCACTCCTGTTAAAGCTGTTTACCTGATTACTGCGCACAGCCCGCAGAGCAGACAGCACAGAGCCGCTCAGGCTGCGTTTACACGACAGCATGGTGGAAGATGTTGCGTCACTTTAATCACGAGATGTTATAAAATATCCACACTAGCTGCTCAACAAGTCATGTCCTCTCAGAGAGCAGCGTCTCAGCAATATGACGTCAGACATCCGGGTACTTCACGAGTCGCTCTTTTTTCATAACAGTCATAATAAAAACACAAAATGTATATTGCTTCTATACAAAAATAAAAGAGGGTAGAAAATAATTAAAGGAACAAAAAAAGAAATGCATGAATAAATAAATCTTTTATTTTTGTTATTATATTATTTTTTATAATTTAAGTTATCTTTCCTATTCATGTGAATGAATTATCTTCAATAAAAAAAATATATATATATATATATATATATATATACTGGAAAAACAAAGTTCAGAAACTTGTGTTTGGTGGATTATTTCTCTGTTGTTACAATGCTAATGGTCATTGTATTTTACATCGTTAGAAAGCCTGTTTATTTACCTTCACAATGATGTCCAACTTGTAAGGATCATGCATTTGTGGGATGAGCAGCACAGCTGATTATGTGGGGAGCGCCCAAGAAAAATTTGCCAAAATGCTCTGCCAATGGTAAACAGTGTATTACAATACAATGCCAATTAGCATTGTAACAACAGAGAAATAATCGACCAAACACAAGTTTCCGAACTTTGTTTTTCCAGTTTATATATATATATATATATATATATATGTATGTATATATATATATATATATATATGCAGACCATGTCCCTGATTAGGCTTTTAAGAAAAAAATTAAAATACCTAATTGCACATCATACATAAAATCTCATAATAAAACATTGTACATTACAATCAATTTACATATGTCCCCAATCAGAAATCAGTGATGGCAGGTTTGTTTTAGTTTCAGCTAGTGTTTCACCTTTTCATTAAACGTTTTCAGGTCAGGTTGTATTTTTATTTCTGTTGGTAGGGCGTTCCAGAAATGTGTTCCTTTTACTAAAAAAGATGACTGACTGATAGTTGTTTTGCGCTGTGCCACTCTGCAGTTACCATTTGTTGATCCCCTAGTGGCTATTCTATTGGTATTCATTTTTTTCCACATATGGACAAAGTACAGCTGGGGCGAGATTGTTCAAAAATTTGTAAAAAATCAATTTGATAAAAGAAAACTTGATAAAACCTTTCCAAACTGAGCAGCTTATACTTTTTCAGAATTATACAGTGGTGCCATTTCATTTTGTTTTTGTTACGGACTTAACCCCATATAAAAACTAACAACTTTTAGTTCGACCTTACATATCAGTATGAACAACAACAGAGGCTCCTTTTAAAGTTGAGATTGACATTTTCACGGTCAGAGCAGGTCTGAATGAGAAGCTTATCTCACCCTGCAGGCTGTGGAGCCCAACGTTATTTGAGGCCGAGGAGTAATCAGTGACTGTTGACAGTGGGCTTTGGTCCCTTTCCACTACAGGCCGGAGCTTTGTTTGTACACAAGAATTATGGGTGCAACACAAAGCTGGACAGCCATCAAAGAAGCAATCCTATTGTCAGAAATCATCCTGAAGTGCTGACTTAGTGTCAGAATCGCTGACGTCAGTGCCCTTTAAAGACATGATGTTACCAGAGAGTCTGAACAGTGTACAGATGCAGAGATGGAAAGCACCACTCTCCTCACTCTGACTTTGATGGTTCTCTTCCTCTCTTGTTCTGCTCAGGAGGATACAGAAGCTCTATCCTGCCCAAAACACCAGGAGGGTTTTGACGGTTCTTGCTACGAGTTTGTGGGTCTGCAGCGATCCGTCCTCAGTGCCCAGGGGTGGTGTGAGCGAGGCGGAGGACACCTGGCCTTCATCCTGAATGATGAAAAACAGCAGTTTCTCCAGAAGCACCTGGACCCGGAGAAGGACTGGTGGCTCGGGCTGGCGCCTGCAGCTCCAAACCTCACGCTCGACTCTGCTGCCACCGAGGGTGAGAGGGCAAAGAGTAGACACTGCACCACATCTAATGGGTTTATATACATTTTTTTAGTTTACATGTATTTGAGTGTAAGTGCTAAATTTAGATTATTCATAAAAGCCTGTAAATTTCTCTGAAAACTACTATTTCAGTAACATTTCTGCTGCATATATGAAACTAATATGATACATCCTTGATCAGTGATTGTATACAATAATCAGAAATGAAGATTATCACCTCAGCTGTTATCTCGTTGGGCAGCTTGCATGTCCATTGTATAGATCTGTAATGTGTTTGTTTGCTGACATTTCTTAGAAGACTGGCACATTTGGATATCTCCCTCTAGCAGCAGGTGTACTGAAAGAGATTCCTCATTCATATGAACTTTTCAATAGGCTTGCTGTCAAGTGGTCTGATTTACAAATGTGTCTTTATGTCCCTTCACAGAGAATGAGTATCATTCATTCACCGTGTCACCAGCTTTGTTGTTTTATGGTCCCTAAATTGCACCATAACAATTAACTTAACAGAAAGAAAAGATAAGGAAAACAACCATCTGTGGAGATAATATCTTCTGCAGCATTTTTTGCTTAAATAGCAGAATTCAAAATAGATATTTGTTTTTGTCCTTTCTCAGCTTCACTTGCGTGGCTGGATGGCTCAGATGTCAGCTATAGTAACTGGGTGAACATGCCAGAAGCACAAGCAGCCTGTGGACATATCCTGAGACATTCAGGCTTCCAGTGGGAAGCGGCAGGAAACTGCAGCAAGGAACTCGACTTCATTTGCCAGTTTGGTATGCACTCCTGAAAAAATCACCAAATAACATTAAACGTACGTTGTGTTTGCTCGTCTTTATATAATTTTTGATTTTGTCTTTTCTCAGATTCTGGGAGATCTATCGCATGTGATGGACAAAATGCAACATTGCAATGTGGTTCTGGTCAAGTTTTAGAGATAGATGACAGCTTCTATGGTCGAAAAACAATTCACTACTGCCGATCCAAACTCACAGCCTCACCCACATCATCCCAGGAGGAGTGCAGCTGGATAGATGTGATAGACTCTGTAACAGGTATTATGAATATATGTCTAATAGATCAGGTTACTCGCATTTGTTTGACAAAATATTTACTTCTACCTGGTAGTTTAAATAATGGAACATTTTGTTTAAAGGAATATTTGTATTTACAGTGAAAGCTATGGGAACACATTTGGCTTTGTCAAAGCCGCTTTAACAAAAGGGTCAGATACTAAAATCACCACAAACTACGTTTTTGTTTCATGCTTTGTGTCAAACACAAAAACCCTCATTGCCTTGTGAGTGCAGACAAAAGGATTACATTTCCAGAAAAGACATTAAGCAAATCCCCTCCTGGGAGCTGAATAGATGGGCTTTGGGGTAAATATACATTCACATTCATATCAGTCTGGGATTACTTATGCTGGAGGAGTTCATACAGTTACTAAGCAAATACCGTATTGTTAATACACCTCTTTAAAGAGCTATTAGACCCTCCCATTAGAAGGTTATTATAGAAACACCAGCAAGATTGTTTAAATTCAATGGGATGTCATGCTTTTTAAATGTACTAAAACAATATTTTCAAAGCTTCTTGATCAATAATCTTGAAAATAATTCACATAATCTGCATCTCATCGTCATTGACTTAATTTATGTGTCGTTCCAGCCCATTGCCACGGACTGCAGGCCTGCCAGGCTCCGGTGGATCTGAGCTCTTTTGGAGAACCATGTCCTGTGCTGGGAAGTTACCTGTCTGTAGAGTACAGCTGCAAAGAAGGTCAGATTTTACTTCCACTATACATAGACTTTATCTATCTAAAATTATACTGATATATAAAAGAACAGTGTGTAACATTTAGAGGGATCTATTGGCAGAAATATAATATAATATCCTACACACTGAACCTTTAAATAATACTTAAGATCATTATTAGATGGAGCAGATTGGACAATATAACTTTAGTCATATTAAAGCTGAAGTTGGTAACTTTGAGCAAATATGAAGTTGAAATTGAAGTTTTTTTTATAAAACTGTCACTATATGTTGACAATAGTGCATGAGACAGATAAACTGTGAAAAAAAACGATGTGCCTCTGCGTCCTCCTAGTGCTCTTAATGGCATTTGAAAGATTTCACCGCACCCGAATGGAAACAACCAATCAGAGCCCAGCTGTCTCTAAGCAGCTGTCAATCACTGCTCCGGCTGGTGGGCGGTGCTTGGTATTTCCTCAACTGATCTCAACATGGCGGCCGGGTCATAAACTTTCTCATTTTACAGCTAAACAGTACACGACAAGATGTTTCTGAAAACATTTTAGGCGAGAAATAGGCATTAACGTAACAGAATATTGATTGTTTATTTGATCAGCGCTGCCTAGTTTGACCGTTTGATTAGAGTTGGCGAGTTTTGCGAGCAGTGATTAACAGCTCGGCTCTGATTGGTTGTTTTTGTTCGGGCGCAGTGAAATCTTGCAAATGCCATTAGGAGCACAGGAGGAGGCAGAAGAACATGATTTTTTTCACAGATAATCTGTCTCATGCACTACTGTCAGGATATAGTGACAGTTTATAGAAATAACTTTTTATCATATTTGCTCAAAGTTACCGACTGCAGCTATAAATACCAATATAGTTAATGTATTGTATTATTACCTGACATCTATACAGGGCATGTATGTATAGTTCACAGCTAGTTTGGGGTTAGCCAAAACTTTGGTTGATGTCATCACCCTGCATGTCTTGTGTTCCTCATTTTCGTGACTGAACCACATTTCTTATCCTTGACACTTAACTTTGCCCACAGAGCTATGTAGCCTCTCAAGCCAAACTTGCCAGTTGACTTCCAAATCAAGTGATTGCCTTGCTAGTGTAATTAGCAGAATGAACTTAGATGAACTGCACTATATTGTGAAATTAACAGTGTGATTTCCTGTCAGGACTCCACCTGTTGATCAGCAAGCTGGCAGCCGTCTTTGATAATGTGACCATCACTGTGAAGTGGCTCCTTCATCCTTTTCAGGGAAACCTGACATGCTCACTGAATGCTGGAGATGGCCACACCATTGATCCATACAGCCCAGAAGAGTGAGTGAGAGTTTGCATTCAATCAGATAGGTTTTTATGTAGTTTATGAAACTGTATTCAAGCTTTTACTTTACCTGTCTCACAGGATGGAGAGCACTGTGATGCACAAATTCAGCCGTCCTGGTGTTTTCATGGTTGAAGTGGACTGCACTACCAGTGACTGGCATGTTACAGCTCAGAGAGCCATCACCATTCAGGAGCCTGTTGGAGAGTTTGGTGTCATTAAGTGCTATAGCAGGAATATATCAACAGGTGGCACCAAATGCAATGCGCTTCATGGTAGGCCTGTTCAGATCCAGGTTATGGTGGAGGCAGGTGAGTCGGTCTAACAATGTAGGGGATAAATGCTTCCAATAAATCACCAAAATACAGAATCATTTGATTTTTTCTTTCTTTAAATAGGTTCAAATGTTTCCTACACAATTCAACACGAAGGCCATTTGGTTGCAAACTCGTCAGTGGAGAGAGGGATCACACCCCACAACATTACACTGAGAGTAAGTGTGGTGAAGAAGCTCGGACATGGCTGCCACAACCTGACTCTAGCTGCCTCTAACAGGGTCACAGTCCACGCAGTGTCCACTCATCTGGAGCTGTGTCTGCTGGAGCCCATTGAAGGCCTGCAGGCCTCGGTGACAGCAGAGGATGACACGTGTCCAGACTCTGCTGATCTCATCATTAGTGTTTCGTTGGAGCAAGGAGCCCCCGCGGAGCTGCTCTTCACTCTGACTGGAGCCGGGGATGAACTCTCCGAGACCAGAGACATGCTCAATGGCAGTTCACAGGCTTATACATTCTCCAGCCCACTTGAAGGTACTTAACAGCTTCAGCTGTGCTTTAATTAAATGAAATCAATCACCTGTAGTGTATAATACATGTGCTCAATGCTCTTAAATACAAACTCTATTTCTAAAGGGCCGTTGCAGGTGAAGGTACGAGCCTTGAATGCCTTCTCTGCCTCTGATGTGGACGTGGACTTGGAGAACATACTTCGGGCTTGCCAGAATTACTCTGACTTTTCATCAGATGAACATGGAAACACAGTGTGTAAAAGATTAGCATCAAATGATAATGATCTGTGCATATGTTCAGGCTTGTTTCTGTTACAGCACAATAACTTTGTTTTCATCTACAGACAGGTAGTGTGAGTATCGATGACTTGAAAATAACTGCTACTCCGGACACTTTGGTTGACGACACTCAGAGTGTCACACTGAGCACAACTGGAACTGAATCACTGCCCAGCAAAGGACTCGCATTTGAATGGAAATGTAGTAAGTACAATAGGACTTTAACAGCTGAAACCACAAAAGGTGTTTTCGGGGGTGAACACGATTAGAAGAACACAGACAATCCAAGACTATAACATTTTAAGAACAGTGAAGCTTTAAATGCTCAGTGTTTGTGACAGTGAGAACATTTTCATGCACACTATGAGTCCAGTTTTTAGTCTTTTCCTGATTTTGATCATATTTAGGATGTGAATTTCGCATTGAACACGACAAACCTGGTTATTCAGCTCTCCGTATACATCAGTATCCAGGTTACAGATCATTTGTCTGCATGTGTGTCTTTGAATCTTTGAGGATACTCCTCGTTTGGTCTTTGACTGTGTGGACACCGCTGGATTTTTTTACACAGCTGGATTTGGTTTCCCCCATCTGATCACCACTAATGGATGATTAGAGCCCCATGGCAATTTCTCCTTACCAGTGTCCAACTTTCACTTTCATTTCAGCATTACTGGTGTCAGACGTTCAGTTTTATTTCAGTGTAAATCATCATCACAACCTTAATTATCACAATGATCAGAAACCTGCCTTTCAGGTCTATTGGATTCACAGTATTCTGGTTTCTATCAGCACACTCTGGTTTCTCAAAACCGAGTGCTTATCCAAATTTATGAAGCCAGGATATGATGTTCACATCCTCCAAACCTCCAAAAATGCACTCAAGGACGTTGATTCAATTGTATTGTAGTTTCTGAGATTGTAGTTCGTGGTGATGTTCTACTGGATTGCATTGTGTTCTTGTTATTTTTGTCCATCCCATGTAAATATAAAGATACTGTGATTCATGATATTTGTCACTGTAATTTCTTTATCGTCGAAGTACTATTTTAACATTCTGTCTCTACTTCTTTCCACAGGAGGAAACTGCAAATGCAAAAATAAAACAAAGGATGAAATTCATGTTATTGAAAAAGACTGCCTTCCAAATCCCTTTGATATTGTCAAATACACTTTAACTGTGAGGAGAACAACCTGGTTTAGGAAATGGATTAAGTTGGCTTCAGCTCATAAGTGCATCACTGTCGTACCAAAAGAATTCACAGATGTCACCATCAGGTAAAAGGGTCAAATATCCTCAGAGTATTTATTCTGCAGGTTGTTGGCAGGTTTTATAAATACTGAAAATGAGAGTTATATATTTACTTTTATTCTTGCAGTTGTGAAGATTGCGCTTCGATAAATGTCAACGACGACGTGAAGCTCAGACTGAGCTGTGTGACAACTTGCCCAGATGTGGTTTGGTTCATTGAGGACCCCAAACCTTTGACAGTAAGTCTGGAGCGGCAACTGAAATTGATTTTAAATTGTGGCATAAGCGATTAATGTGTCAACTATTAACTGATGATCTCTTCCCAGGATAACCTCAGCAAATGTTACTCCGAAGCAGGAAGAAGGCCTCCTATTGAGAGGCAGGACGGCAACACTGAATATGTTGTACATAGCCGACATCTGAAGGTTTCAAGAGACAAATTGCAGAACATCAGTGTGATTGCTTATGGTGCGTCAGTCATAATGTTCTTTTTAGATGTAGATTAAGGGCTACATTAGTATCAATAGAGGTTTGGGCCCTTTTGAACGCCTTTTGAAACCCAGTGCTTTGTTCAAAACTACAAATTAATTTCAACTTAATTTCAAACATCTGGCTTTGAAAGACGCTGATAAATTGATTTACAAAACATGTTTTCTTTTTTGTTACAGGCAAGATTGAGCCAGGTTTTGCCAAGTACACTTTTCCAATACCAGGCCCTGAGCCAACTGAACCAGCTGTAACTGAAGCTCCTTTAGACCCCAGACCCCCTTCATGTAGCATCTCTCCTCCGTCAGGAACAGTTCTTGACGCTTTCGACATCACCTGCACAGCGAGCTCTTTCTGCTCTACAGGCTGTTTTTATTGCTTCAAAACAGACACAGGTGGTACCTCTTGATTAAATTCACTTTTTTTCAACAGTATCTTTATTGGTTTTGTTACATAACAGCCCTGGGGATGAATAATACAACAATGTAAAAGAATGTAATTACAAAGATGCTAGATTGCTAGGCCCAGAACATAAGTGTACCTATACCAGTTTTACATGTTGGGCAGAACTGGGAGAACTGAGGATGATTTAATTAAATTTTTAATAAATAAAAAGCTCTGCCACAGGGCAGATTTGAAAGAAAGAAATAAAGAAAGAGAAGGAATCAGGAGGAGTATGAATCTGTTGGGAGGAAGTGAGGAAAAGGCAGATCACAGTTTGTGTCAATTAGTTGTTTAATGCATATTACAAAAGTATCCCAGAGTAAAAAAAGTTTTGAATTTGGTTGGTGAGATATAAATTCCCCTCCACTTAATAATGACTGTCTCTTAATGTTACTTCACAATGCAGAGTGATTGATGTGCATAGTTTGACACCAGAAGTCTGTTTTTACATGCATCTGCTGAAGGGGAGAAGTATGACCATGATTTTGTGTAACACCACTAGTTTAGAAGCGGTCCAGTATGAAACTTACACAAGTCTGATGTGGAAACTTGAAACTTCCAGTGCACGTACACTTGTGTTGCGCAGTTAAACTTTTGAAGTGAACAAGTTTTTGCATATTCATAGAGCTTGGATTTTGTAAGTGAGAGGGAGTAGATGTAATGTAAAAGGAATATGATTATTTTTAACTAGGTAGGTAATTGAGCACTTTGCTGTCAAACCATATCAAAAACAAAACATTATTCAAAACAGAGTACTTTTTAAGTCATAAAACCTGTCTGGAGGGGATATTTGAGCTATTGTTGCACATAAAAAACAAATGTAGAATGAGTTTGATGACGATGGCTGACCTTTGAAATATGCCCTTTGCTCTAAAAATAAGTGCCTGTGATTAATGTCAATGCTTTGGCCGTTTAGCAACCTGTATGCAGATAAACAACCGAGAATTCATGACAGGAACAGTTTTACTAAATTGTCTCTTTTGTCTTGAAAGGAAAACATCTGCGCTGCAGTAACGCAAATGAGGTGAAATCTGTCTTCCTGCCTCTCGGAGATAAGAACAACAATTACAGTTTGTCTGTTGTGGTGACGGTGAAAAATGAATATGAGAAAGCCACCACAACCGTCTCCACTCAGGTTTGTCATCCGCCAGTAATCATGTATTTTGATTTATTGTCCTAGAAGGAGTTTTCACAGCCAGTACACAGAAACATACAGATGTAGACAGTACATTAAATCCTTATGCATTCATCAATCCCAGCTCACAACAGTGACAACAAGACAGATTGTCTCTATTTTGGAGTCCTGTATCTCAGACCAGATGGAAGTAATGTGGCCTGTTGATTGAGGGGGTGATCAGTGTCAAGAAGGAGGATTAGAGATGTAAAAGTCTTTGAATAATTCAGACTGTTTATGTTCCTTTAAGGTACGAACAAGCAGCTCCAGTTCGTCTGTGGAGGCTCTCCAGTCTGCAGTGGAGGACACTGTGAGTCAGTTAGAGCAGCAGGGTCTTCTCTCCGGGGAGGCACTCGGACAAATATTTACCTCAGTTGCTGACATACTGAATACAGAGGACGGCCAAGATCAGAAGGATGCAAGGACGGAGGTAACAGAATGTGGTCCATGTTGAAACTGTAATATATTGCTGTGATATTTGTGAGGTTTATAAGTTTTCTTGTGGGCGAGTGGAGGGTCTCAATCAGCACTTCCTCTTCTTTCAGCTCAGAGAGCAAATGCTGACCAAAATGATCATAGTTCTGCTGGACTCACCCAGCAACACAACGCAGGAAGTGCAAGTGACGGCCAGAGCTGTGGCGGGACTCACCCAGCGCCCAGACGAGCTCAGTCCCGCTGCTCAAGTACAATACAATTCCTTCATTCATTCATTCATTCATTCAACCTTTATTTTTACTCAAGAGATCATTGAGGGAAGATCAAGTCAACCACAAAGCAAAGAAAAGGAAAATAAAACAACAACAATGAGATATACAAACAGAGAAGATGCAATATCATTATAGAAATAGTAAATGCCATTAAAAATTTTCGAATAGGAAAAATAATTTGATAAATACATTTGGGTATTTTAGATCTAAAATAAGGTACAGTATATACAAAAGCCCTAGAATCTTGCAATTACGATGGATAAATTGATGAATTAAAATGTAAAATAAAACACATATAAAACAATTACAAGTAGAAGTTTCTAAAATGTCCAAAAGGCTTGAGGGAATTTTTAGGGAAACTTAAGAAAATGCAATACAGACAGCCCTTTATTTTAAGCCATTGTAAGAGGAGGCTTAAAGGTACTATATGCAACTTTTAGAAAAACTTTGTTATCAATAACACCGGTGGCCATTAAGTGAACTGCAGTCGGCATCCTGTTGCCTGTGTACGTGCTTGCACTCTGTAGGCGCGAGCAATCATCCTGGGCACCGACCAAAACAGTGACGTGACATTATATTACAATCATATATCATCATTACTATCTGTAATGTCCAATCTCCATGATACTAACGAGCCTGCCATTTGCAAATTCCTTCATCAGCTAACATTACGAAGCAAAAACGTCCCGAGTCCTTTACATAGAAATCAGTTCACGGGCTGTTATAGGCAACGGAGAAAGTCAGGGAAAATCTCAGTTTTTAAGTTACATTACAATCTGTTCACACATTGGCAATACAAAGCAATTAATACATGTAAATTGTTACATATAGTACCTTTAAGTCTGAATTAATGTCACAAAACAACAAATGAGGAAGGAAAGAAAATGTTCAACTTTTTGAGGAGCTGGTGTCCTGTTTAAGAAGCAGGACAGTTAATGTTTGCAATCTGCAGCAACATGCAGACCAGGCTATTTAAAAGCATGTTCAACTCTTTGACGGCCTCTCTCAAATTAGAAAATCCATTCCTTTTGCTCTTAGTATGATACATGTTCATCAGCTTGTTTGAAAATTGGACACAGATCAACTGTAATCTTTCCTGTCGCTGTATTTTCCTCTTCAGGAAGAAGCGGGTTCATTGTTGGTCGACCTCAGCTCCTCCCTCAACACCATCAGCGTTAATCAGGACGACGGAGATGACGGAGAAGTCGTGCAAGCAGCTGCACCAATAGTCGAAGCAGCCAGTAATATTTTGAATGTTTCGTCAAATGTAAGAACAAAACTATCACTGATGTTGCTAAATACCTGTTTTTTTCAGACACCAAACAACATATAATATTTTTTCCTCAGAAAAAAGTCTCAGATTTTCTTCTCACTGGGATAAGCAATGTTCAAAGTGCTTTGCTGAATAATAAAAAGCTGAATGGAGAACCTGCCATCATCGATTCTGGTCATATCAGTGTGTATGTCAACAGGTAAGAGATAACTGACACTGACTGCTGGAGCACGTATTTAAGAATAAACTAGAGTTTGCTGAAATTACTAAAATAATTCTGATTCTGCTTCCTGCAGAGTGTCTCCAGAGAAGATGCAGTTGCAGGATATAAATGTCCAGAAGAACAGCTCCTCCAGGTTTTCCTTCCCCTCCCTGCCTGCTCATATTGTCTCTCCAGACGAGCCAGTGGATGTCAGAGTAAGTGTGTGTGACAGCCTGATGTTTATTATGTCTAAGGCCTTTTTCAAGTCATAATGCCTGGACCAGGCAAACAACTAGTTTATTCTTCATTAATACGTTTTTATTCAGATCCGTTGCCTCCTTAACTTTAATGTTTGTACTCTATTGGGTCATTACATGTCATTTTGAGAAAGCTAAAAAAAGAATATGGAGGAAAGAAGCATTGTATCTCAAAACATTATTAATATCTGATATCGTCTACGACAGTGGTTCCCAACCTTTTTCCTTAAGGGACCCTTTCCTATCATTGAGTAAACTGACTAAGTGACATATTTTATGAATATTTCATATTATATTCAATGCATAACAATAACAGTATAGAACAACCGATAAACTGTACAATTAACCAAAAATAATGAACGCAATGACTGCAGGAAGTTTGTGTAAAACAAGTGATTTGGATGAATTTTGAGCAGATTATTTCCTGTGAATATTGCATCAGATATGAGTTTCCTCTTATTTTTAGGAACTTAGGCTTCTTTTTTGACAAATTCAGTGTTTTCTTCCCCCTGACGCTTGACTACTGTTCTATGAGCTCTTTGGTTGCTTTAACTGCGTACTTCTCTAATGCAGAATGAGGCTGTTTAGCAGAGTGGAAAGGCTCTGTGGATATAACTTGTGTTCAGGTCTTCACTGTGCCCTTATAATGTTTATATCTTAAATAATAAGCCAAACTTTAAAAATAACAACTTCATTTAGTTTTCTTCACAGGAATGAATGAGAGGCCCAATGTATATTAATAAAAAAAAAGAAGAAGTATTACACCCCTTAAAATCAAGAAGACCTCGCAACCCCCTGTGAAGCGTTGGCGACCCCTAGTGGGGATCAGGACCCCCTAAATTGGGATTGGGAGTGATCTACAACTATGGCCTCAACAGAAAAAGACTGAACCATGCCATCTGTAAAACATGTAGATAAAGGATCAGGTCTGCTTCCTTTAAAGTAATCTGTCTCATCAGAGTATGTTCACCTTCTTCTAGATGATGAGTTTTGAGAAGAACCCGTATTCTTGGAGGGGGGGGAAACATCACAGGAACTGTTGGATCCGTCTCTCTCACCAGATTAAACGGCACCGTCATTCCTGTAGAGAACTTACCCGACGAGATAGAGGTAATATTTGTTTCAGAGATACTTTTAGTTACTTTGGATAACATTGGTAGATTGTTCAGCATAATGTCTTTTCTGGGTTTGCAGATTCTCCTACCAAGGCTTGACGTTGGGCAGCAGAACAGCACGGTCCTGGACCTGGCCAATTTCAGCACATTAATACTTGACGTCCCCTCGCTGGATGTAACACTGGTGCTGAAAATGGAGCCGTCTGAAAACATCTCCTTCATGCTATTCCTGGGATATAAAGATTATCCGAGTGATGAGAACTATGTAGCCAAGACTCAGATCCCTCTAGAGAATACCAAAGAAGGTAAAACTAAAACTACTATTTGCTTTTTGTAAAGTATATAATATGGCCGAAAGTCACATTTAAACTATATTCATAGATATGTACATGTGAGCCTCCATGTGTGTGTTTTTACATATATGAATATATCTGTCATTTTAACACAGAGGAACGATACACCTGGGTGCTGAGTCCCAAAGACAGAACAGGAGAAGTTGGAGAGCACTTCATTGTCATGAAGCCCATTGTTGAGCCAGGCGTCAAATCCATCAATGCCACTGTCACCGTCATTTCCATCGCTGCCCAGTGCAAATACTGGAATGAAACTGAGTCTTCTTGGAGTGAAAATGGCTGCAGGGTGAGAATAAAAAGAACAACAACACACATCCACAGTGGTTCCATCAATGCATCCTTGAAAAGTGAGCTGTGAGCTGTTTTTCTTTTTTCCTACAGGTCGGTCCGCTCACCACGCCTCTCGTCACCCAGTGCCTCTGTAACCACTTAACTTTCTTCGGCAGCTCTTTCTTCGTCATGCCGAACTTGGTGGATGTGTCACGCACCGCAGAGCTTTTCGCTACGTTCACTAACAATCCCGTGGTGGTGTGTTTTGTGGGGGCCATCTTTGTTGCTTATCTCCTGGTGGTTGTGTGGGCACGCAGAAAGGACATCCAGGATTCAGCCAAGGTTATTCTCATTACTCACTTTCACCACTTTATATTATTTTATTTGAAATGCCAGACCATTTGGGAAGTCTAATTCAGACTTTTTTGCTCACACATATAATATGAAAGCCTCAAAGTATCAGTACCACAGCAGAATACCCCATTAAAAACTCTGCTTTTGAGATGTCACTGTACTATGTCAACTGCAGCATCCCTATATTTAAAAACAGCCGCAGTTGACCAAAGTGCTGAACAGGCATAAAATCAAAATGAATACAAAGCAAACAACAATAAGAACAAAGGAAAACAATAAACATGGTGTGCACATAATAGTAGTAAATTAATTTCAGCACAAAAGAAGATAAAGTCAAAGTGAGTTAATCAACTGCCAGCGAGAAGAGGTGAGTGTTCCAGGGCCTTTAGAAAGGTGCAGGATAAAAATATGGCTTTTCCTGAAAAAAAATATTATGACTGTGAATTAATCATTTAAAAAATTGTGGTGGGTCCAAAATGAATGTCTTGTTAGAAATCTGTAGAAAATATCTTACGTTTGGTTCCCACTTCTAACAAGGTATGTGAGCTAATAGTAAAACGACATTGGTATCACGTGGTATCTCTTGGTCGTCAGTTAGTGTGGAAAAAAACGGATAAATGGCTGAGATTGACAGTAAATCTGGCAACGACTTGTCTTATATTTGATGAAAACATTCATTCTATGTCATTGAATTTACCAATTAAAAAATGTGTCTCCGCCATCACTTGCAGGTGAAGATAACAGTGCTGGAGGATAATGACCCCTTGGCTGAGTATCATTATATGCTGAATATCAGCACAGGGCATCGGCATGGTGCCTCCACCTCCTCTCAGGTCAGTAATACCCGTAAAAGCTCAGAGGGGACTCAGAAACAAAACCTGCTTGCTGCTTCAGTCGTACATTTCTGATGCTGATGACTCTGTCCATCTTGATTGACCTTTTTTTGTTTTTAGGTGACGATAACCCTGCTGGGCACAGAGGGAGAAAGCGAGCCCCACCATCTGACCGATCCTGAGAAGCCGGTGTTCGAGAGGGGCGGGGGAGACATGTTCCTGCTGACCACACACTTTTCCCTCGGAGATCTGCAGAGCATCAGGCTGTGGCACGACAACTCAGGAGCACATCCTGCATGGTACGGGTTAAGAGGTGGTAATGTGACGCCGAAGACGATTAAATCACGAAGTTTGAGCTTGAGTTTGTACTGTTACTATAAGCGCACAAGATAATTATTGATATTACATGCAGGTATGTCAACAAAGTTATGGTGCAGGATCTGGAGAGTGGTCAGAAATGGCACTTCCTGTGTAACTCCTGGCTGGCTGTAGATGTGGGAGAGTGCTCTCTCGACAAGGTCTTCCCAGTAGCCACAGAGACAGACTTGAAGAGGTTTAGGTAAGACCGGCCATGGATCTGGTAAAAACACTTCACCAAGGAATCTTACTGATTTATTATTTATCCTGAGGCCAAATTTCCAATACTTCTTTCCAGTAACTTGTTCTTCATGAAGACAGCCAAAGATTTCCGGGACGGCCACATCTGGTTCTCTGTCATTAGTCGGCCTCCCTGCAGCACTTTCACACGTGTGCAGCGAGTGTCTTGCTGTTTTTCCCTGCTGCTCTGCACCATGCTGACCAGCATCATGTTCTGGGGCATCCCCACTGACCCGTCTGAGCAGACCATGGACCTGGGTAGGTAGCAAAACTACTTAAAGAAACAGTGTGTAACATTTCGGGGGATCTATTGGCAGAAATGGAATATAATATTGATGATGATGAAGTTTTCATTAGAGTATAATCACCTGAAAATAAGAATCGTTGTGTTTTCAATACCTTAGAGTGAATGTTAACTTTTCCTGCTTGGGCGGGAGTCGATACTCTCTCTGGAGTTAACCCCCGTCACTCCACTCCGCAGCATTAATTTCTGCACAAACTGCAACTTTCACTGTATATTCACTGATATTCTCAAAGCTAAACTAACTCTGTCTTCTGCTCCACTAGCTCACTTGTTCGCTCACAAACATTCGCCGCCGCTCTCTCTCCCTCTTTTTCTTCACCACTCACCTACACACACACACTCTACACACTGGCTCTGCTATTCTCCAAATGACCTACACTACTCTTACAACAACAGCTGTAGATAGGGCCAATCACGTTTTCACGTTGGCCGCCGTAGCTCTTCAGTTGCAACCTCACCGCTAGATGACGCCAGATGTTACACACTGTTCCTTTAATGACTAAGTTATTAAGATGTAAAATTTCGGATTATTTTATTATACAATAGAGTACTTTCAAATTAGTGGTTCAAATCCCCCCCATACACACACAGAAAAGATGTGATTATTCCTGGTTTTCAGCACTAACCTATTTCCTGAAATATCATGCAAACAATAAATAATATTTCTAATGGGTTTTTACATTGAAGTTTTGCATGGCAATGACCTGGAGCAGGGAAAGTATAACTGTGAGTAGTGCTGAGAGTTTAATGGATAGATGAGTAGCCAAAATAATAATAAAATCCAAAGTCTCACTGAAAGATTAACTAAAGGCAAGGAAAGACAAGTTTATTTACGTATATGGTACATTTCAGCAACAAGGCAATTCAAAGCGCTTTACATAAAACATCGAAAAAAGCATCGAGACAAAGTGCAACAGAAACACATTATAAAAGGACATTTAAATACAATTCAAATCCAAGGAAATATGAAATAAAAACAAGCTAAATAGAACAAGACATGTACAAAATACAAGAATAAAAGTTAAAGTGCAGTGTAAGAAATTATTTAATAAAAAGCAGAGGCAAACAGGAAAGTCTTCAGCCTTGATTTAAAAGAGTTGCAACTGACCTGCCATTTTCTGGGAGTTCATTCCAGATATATGGTGCATAAAAACTGAACGCTGCTTCTCCAAGTTTAGTTTTGACTCTGGGGACAGAAAGCAGACCTGTCCCAGACGACCTGAGAGGTCTGGATGGTTCATAATGTAGCAGAAGACCAGAAATGAACCATTCAGTGCTTTGTAAACCAATTGTAGTATTTTGAAATCAATTCTTTGACAGACAGGAAGCCAGTCTAAAGACCTCATAACTGGATTGATGTGATCCACTTTCTTGGCCTTAGCGAGGACTCGAGCAGCAGCGTTCTGAATCAGCTGCAGCTGTCTAATCATTTTTTTAAGGAGACCTGTAAAGCACACCTTTACAGTAGTCGAGTCTACTGAAGATAAATGCATGGGCACATTTTTTCCAAATCCTAAAAAGACCTGTCTTTTATTCACATCCATTTAAACTTGATTTAAAGTAACACTTTACTTTTTTGCAGGTCACATCGAGTTCACCTGGCAACAGGTTATGATTGGAGTTCAAAGTTCAATCATCATGTTTCCCATCAATCTCCTCATCGTGAGTATCTTCAGAAACACTCGTCCTCGAGAGAAGGGCGCAAAAACGGACACGTCTAAACAAGGAAAGACTGGTCGAGTTTCTCCCTCGCAGACGTCTTCTCCTCAGAAAGAGCTGAAGGACATCACACCAGACACTGTGATCAAGGTGAGGTAACAGAAATCCATATCAATGATTTGGACGTGGTAATAAATCCTCTGTTCCACATGTCTAAAGTGCTTAACGTGGTTTCACCATTAGGATATAAAGAGAATTGCTCAGTCACTCTCAAAGGCCATGAAGAGACCGCTGCCTCACCTGGAGCTCCGGCCCGGTCAGCAGACAGACATCAACACTCTGCTGTCTCTGGTGGAGGACATCATCAGACAGCAGAACCGCGCGGCAGGAGACTTCTACACCGACGCCTCCAAGAGGGATCGCTCCATGATACTCAGTTTACGTGCAGTTAATCTACAAGGTAAAAAAAAGTTTAATACAGTCTTGATTTTATTGGCTGCTCCATCTGAAGGACCAGACTTATCAAACCTGCAGTAGGCAGAATATTTTTTGGCATCATTGAGCAAAAATTCCATAATAACCTTTCAGCATGTTGTAATTCAAGTGGTCTGAGAGAAAACTAGACTTCTGCTCCTCCTCATGGCTCTGTTTTCAGGCTTTAGAAAATCTAGCCTGTGATGGGAGACTTTGGCCAATCACAGGTAATTTCAGAGAGTTAGCGTTCCTATTGGCTGTGCTCCGGCTGGTGGGCGGTGCTTGGTATTTTCTCAACAGATCTCATCATGGCTGCCGGGTCACAAACTTTCCCACTTTACAGCTAAACAGTAGTCTACAAGATATTTCTGAAAACATTTGAGCCAAGAAATAGGCATTACAGTAACAGAATATTGATTCATATTTGATCAGCGCTGCCTAGTTTGACCCAAGTGATTGAAAGCTGCTCAGAGACGTCAGGCTCTAGCTCGGCTCTGATTAGTTGTTTTCCTCCGGTCTGTGAAATCTTGCAGATGCCATTAGGAGCATCGGAGGACACCGGAGGACACAGAGGCACATGATTTTTTTCAGATTACCTGTCTCATGTACTACTGTCAGGATATAGTGACCGTTTTATAACAATAACTTTTTTTAATCATATTTGCTCCAATTCTACCCACTGCAGCTTTAAGAAAAATTAAATAACACAACGAGTAAGGGATAATGTACAGCGAGCCGGTCATTGTTGTGAATTAAACACCGACAGGGCCCTGACAACAATGACCTGTTAGCTGTACGTTATCCCGCTTATTACACGGCTACTTACTTAAAAAAAATCAATTATTTGACACAAAAATGGTCCTTCAGAGTCCGACATCAGAACCGTGCCCATAGCAACGGTCTGTTATACATAGCAACAGTCTGCTATAAAGAAATTACAGACCGTAAAACGCTGTGATTGACCAATCAGAATCGAGTATTCAACAAAGCCGTGTAATAAGTAGATATAATAATCATTTAATACATAGGAAATATGTAAATAGCATACATAAAAATTGAGAATCTATTGATATCTAAAGATATATACCGTATTTTGTCCTCTTTCTGTCTCTTCAGGATTTATTTTCTTCAGCAGTATTTTCCTCATGGGACTGGCTTGATGCATTTTATCTATGAAACACAGATATAAAAATGATCAAGTAGAATTATTTTCTTCAATATCAATTGAAAGATTTGATTAAGGTTTAGGGCAAACTGTATCTTTTCTTTTAAATGATAAAGTTGTCAAGCAAATTCTCCTGATCGTCCCAGGCTTCTAGTCTGATGATGATGATGTGATCTGTGATATTGTCAATGGTCTAAATTACACCAGTTTAGTTTTTAGATTGATCATGGCCTACCTGTGCTCTCATTTGCATACTGAAAGACAAAACAAATAGTGCAACAACCTCAAAGAAAGTCCTGCTGAAGGAAAAATAAATGATGCTGATGGAAAATTGAATTGCTCTGAATTTGTTATTATTTTCTATTTCTAAAAATTACCCTGAATGATAAATATTGGCATCCTGACAGACTAATACTGATTTTTGTGTGGACAGAAACCAGTGTGTGGGGGAGCCCTGAGAAGACCTCAGATGAAGCTCAGAAGAAGAGCACCAACAGCCGCTACCTGTACAAGCAGCTGCGTCATGTTGAGAAGGAGCTGGCTTTGTTGGGACCTTCTCGTTTTCCAGACCCAGACAGCTACAACCGAGCCATGCAGCAGGTTCAGGGAATGAAGGGTCTTCTGGAGTACCACCTCCCCTCATCCAGTCTGGACGGAGACCAGCTGGACCGCAGCCCAAGTCCAGAAGAGAGCGTCAACGGAGACACTGCCAAGAAGTGCTGTCAAGGAGGGCTGCCGTGGTGGTTTGTGTTTCTTGGTTGGATACTAGTGATCGCAACCAGTGGCGTGTCAGGATACTTCACCATGATGTACGGGCTGACGTATGGGAAAGACCGCTCCATCAGCTGGCTCATCTCCATGCTGGTCTCCTTCTTTGAGAGTCTCTTTATTACTCAGCCTCTGAAGGTGAGCGACATTATAGCTCTGGTCAGAACATACAGGGATGTAATGTTTAGAAAGTCATTCATTAAAGGGACTATTTATAACTTTCAGAAATGCTTGTTAACAGCGACACCTGTGGCCGTTAAGTCAACGAAAGTCAGCCTCGGGCTCGCGCTTGCTCGCTCTAAATAGACATGAACGAGCATCGCTCAAAACAGTGAGGCGACACACGTCAGCTAAAACCACAATATCACTCTATATTTCACCTGCTTGGCAGTAATGTTAGCTGACCAGACAAAGGTCTCTCCATGAATCAATGCTGATCCTAGTCCTGGCTTTTCCTGCTTCAGCCTCCGGGGCTGAAGCAGGAAAAGCGGGTCGGTGCCGGGGCTGAAGCAGGAAGAGCAAGCTTTAAAACTGAGCTTGCTACAACCTCCGACAGGTCAATTGTGTTAATGCGTTTAAGAAATAAGTGGCAGTAAAACTAATTTGCATTAACACGTTATTAGCGCATTAACTTTGACAGCCCTAAATATAATAGAAACCTAATATCAAATATAATGTGTACATTCATACTATATTTATAATACATTGATCATTATGATCCTCTGGGGTTGAAGTCTGAACATCTTCCATCACAGGTTCTTGGTTTTGCTGCTTTCTTCGCTCTCGTTTTGAAGAAAGTTGACCAGGAGGAGTACGGAGAGCCTCAGATAGATGACACAATGAGGAACTCAAGTACGTTTTTTTCATTTTTCATTTTTTGTTGTATTGTTTTGTGTGAAAAAAACAAAACACATCAGTACAATGTCCCTCTCTCAGATGATCCTGATGCAGTGCGCGCGGCCAGAAGAGACAGCACATGCAGTTTCTATCAGCCACCACCTCCCACTGACATCGAGAGGATGAGGAACAACATGATTAAAGAACAGAAGGTCTTCGTCCTCATACGGGAGATTCTTGGTAGGAGAACCACTTTGATATAAACATAAGAAGCAATGTGAGACGTTTTGAGATGGTGATGTGAGATGTTTGTTTGTGATGCAGCCTACATGGGATTTATGTGGATGTTGCTCCTGGTGGCGTACGGTCAGAGGGACCCCAACGCTTACTTTCTGACCCAACACATTCGACAGAGCTTCAGCAAAGGGATCTCAGACAGTATGAGTATCCAGGATGTGTTCAACTGGGCAAACACAACTCTGCTGAGCAACCTGTTCGGAGAGCACCCAGGTCAGTGTGTTGTCACGGTATTAACTGTTGCACACGACTGTTTTGCATGAATGCATGAATAACATTTACAAATATGTGTTTCTCTATTTATAACAAAATGGAAAACACATGTAAATCATTCAGCTGACATTATTTGGTAAATAAATATGTAGCTAATGACAGCTTTTTGTTAATTTTGGCTTCGGTTGCCTGATGGTAAGTCTGGTATTGTAAAGCTCATTGTATTTGTATATTGTTGTGTACAAGCAAATTAGAACTAACAATAAATTAAAATCAAAACCAACTGTAACTTGGATCTGACAATAAAATATTATAATATTGTTATAATTTATATAATAATAATAAAATATAATTATAAAATATAATATATTATAATATTAAAGTAGTATTTCACATTTAAATGTTGGACTACAAATGGAAATTGACTTTTTGCTCTTAAAATAGTATTGTTAAAAATGATTAAATATTATATCACTTTGCAATGCCTAAAATTGGACTCTCACTTGTTCCTGTCTACTATATACTACATGATATCAACAGCATATTTATGTAGTAAACTATAAAATGTGTTCAAACATTTCCTGTCGTTCGAAATACAAAACACTTCATTTCCTTTAAATGTGTTTATCTTTATTACCTGAATCTGTCACAGGATTCATCACAGATGGAAACTCCAAGCTGGTGGGTAACGCTCGTCTTCGCCAGGTGAGGGTACATCAAAACTCCTGCCAGGTGGCTCCCTCCATGCAGCAGTCTGGGCGGGACTGTCACGCTCCGTACTCGTGGGATTTTGAGGATATGGACTCCTACGGCCCGGGCTGGAGCCGCCCTGTGGGTGATAACACCTCGCTGAACCTTCACAGCCCGTGGACGTACCAGTCCCAGGGTAAACTGAGGGCCTTCCCCGTCTGGGGCAGCGTGATGCTCTACAGAGGAGGAGGGTTTGTGGTGGATCTGGGGCCAGACTTACACAATTCTAGCAGGTAGGCATTGTAATATATGAAGAGCCCACTGAAATTAACCTCAATAGAATAACAGACAGATGATAAGTGAAATGACTATTGTACTAATCGATTAGATTGTCAGAAGAAGAAGATTTGTAAGTTTCAGCTCCTTAAAGGAACTGTTTGTAACATTTCAGTTGGATTTATTAGCAGAAATGGAATATAACATTCATAACTATGTTTCCATTAATGTATAATCACCTGAAACTAAGAATCATTGTGTTATTGTTAGCTTAGAACGAGTCCTTTATATCTACATAGGGAGCGGGTCCTCTTCACGGAGTCCGCCATGTTGCTCCACCATGTTTCTACAGTAGCCCAGAATGACCAAACCAAACTCTGGCTTTAGAGAGGGTCTTTCATGTTTTTACGTTACCTGAAGACCACCATAGTTCTCCAACACGCTTGTGAAACTGCAGTAACATGAGACGCAGAGTGCAAAACCGTGGTACCACCAGCGGCTGTCTGACTTCCATTGCTTGTTGAGTTATTATGGTAAGGATGGTCTCTGAGCGAGGCGAACGGTGTTGCCGTGGTTTTGCACTCAGTGGCTCACGTTACCACAGTCCTGGAAAGGGAGGAGTGAGCGGAGGGGTACTCAGTTGGTTGTAATCTGCAACCACACCACTAGATGTCGCCAAATCCTACACACTGCACCTTTAAGTGTGGGGAATTACATCTTTTCTTGATAGCTTTTCGACAAAACTATAATTAGAAAATGAAAATAATTGTTAGTTGCAGCCTTTACAGATGATAGAGAGGTGACTAAAGCATAATTAATATACTTTTTTCCTAAAACTAAATTCACATTTGTATAATAAATTAATACGACGTCTTTAGATTTAGTACAAGTGTTTTTATTTGCTTTTAATTTGCCTTAAATTAGTGTATCAATTACACATAGTTGGCCTCTGCGTCAGAATTGTTTCAAGGTGTAATATTCATAAATCGTACCATGTTGTTCTCTTTGTAGATCCCTTCAGTACCTTTATGACAACACCTGGTTGGATGTGTACACCCAAGCGGTCTTTGTTGAGTTCACTGTGTACAATGCCAACGTCAACCTCTTCTGTATTGTCACACTCATGCTGGAGACCACAGCCATCGGTACGTAGTCCATGTCTGTCTGTGGAGCTGCACAGAAACTTTAATTGTTATAAGAATCATGTTTTTCTGTCACTTTGTGTTTCCTCCAGGAGCTTTCCAGTTCCGCAGCGAGCTTCAGAGCGTGCGTCTTTACCAGTCGACCGGCGGCCTTCACATCTTTGTCATGGCCTCTGAAGCCATTTACTTCCTCTTCATCATCTATTACATGTTTGTCCAGGTATGCATTCATTTTACCTCCAATTTACTACCATCACTAGTAATACAAATTACAACTCTCCTCTCCTCCTGACAGGGAAAGCTGATGAAGCAGCAGAAATGGGTTTATTTCAAGAGTAAGTGGAACCTGCTGGAGCTGGCGATTATCATCCTCAGCTGGAGCGCGCTGTCTGTCTTCATCAAGAGGACTTTACTGGGAAAGCGGGACATGGAGTACTACCAGAACCACAAAGACCAGTAAGCAATAAGAACAACACAACCCATACAAGTATATACTGAAGGGTTTTATCTTAACACTGGTGTGAACGACAAGTTTTGCTCATTTACTGTGTATTTTGCGTTTTTTCTGAATGTACAGTACATCGGGGCGGCTGTAGCTCGGTGGGTAAAGTGGGTTGTCCTTTAACGTTTTAAGTTGGCAGTTTGATCCCCGGCTCCTACTGTCCACATGTCGAAGTGTTCTTGTCTGATGGACACTGCTCCCCGGGAACTTTACAGCAGCTCACTGCTCCTAAAATGCTGTGGATGGGTTAAATCTTGTAGCTACCAGCACATCCTCTCTGCAGTATAGATGTAGAGCTGCAACGATTTATCAATTAGTTGTCAACTATTAAATTTATTTATTTATTTCATTTACTATTTTGATAATTGATTAATCAGTTTGAGTCATGTTTTAAGAAAAACAAGTAAAAATTCTCTGATTTCAGCTTCTTAAATGTGAATATTTTCTGGTTTCTTTACTCCTCTATGACAGTAAACTGAATATCTTTGAGTTGTGGACAAAACAAGACATTTGAGGACGTCATCTTGGGCTTTGAGAAACACTGATCGACGTTTTTCACCATTTTCTGAAATTTTATAGACCAAACAACTAATCAGAAGGAGAACAAACAGCTTTTACAGTATATACTGTGGTAGGAAGCTGATGTTTTGCTCAGACCATATTAGGCAAATTAGAAGCTGTCTACATTTTATAATTAGCGTTATCTCACAAATGCTCAGAGTGAACACCTCATTTTAACCTTTGGACATGAATACTTACACAGATAATCTGTTATGTGAATTAAATTTCAACTCAATAAATAAGAAAGCGTTACTAAGTCAACTATTAATTCCTCAAAACCTTTTTCAATACATTGTCAAAACAAGGCTCACGCTCTGTCTCCAGATACGCCAGTTTCCATGAGACAGCCAAGGCCGATGCGGTGCTGGGCTATCTGATTGCCTTCCTGGTGCTGTTGGCTACAGTCAAACTGTGGCACCTGCTGAGACTGAACCCGAAGCTGCACATGATCACCGCCACGCTGCAGCGAGCCTGGACTGATATCTCAGGCTTCCTGGTGGTCATGACCATCATGTTCCTGGCCTACTCCATCGCTGTGAGCAGTTTCCCACACTTCAACATCAGCATGCTGCTGGAGTCACTGCAGTTTATCCTATTCTATCTAGACTTTGTTTCATTCATTTATTAACACAGATCTATTTTTCAGTCTAACCTGATGTATGGGTGGAAGCTATACTCCTATCGAACTCTGCTGGATTCTGCACAGACCATGGTCAGCCTGCAGCTTGGCATTTTTAACTATGACGAGGTTAGTATGACGCTATTATAATTGTACCACAGCAGATTATGACAGCTGACCTGTCCTCTTCAGTGTATGTCTTCATCCTGATCCCTCAGGTTCTGACTTACAATCCTGTGCTGGGAGCTTTCCTCATCGGCTCCTGCATTGTGTTCATGACCTTTGTGGTGCTGAACCTCTTCATCTCTGTCATTCTGGTGGCGTTCAGTCAAGAGCAGATCCATCACAAGGTAACTCACCATGCTGAGTCTCAAATGTCTTATTGTAAACATGTTATCGGGTACGGAAGCCCTAAACCGACATGATTCAAACATTTTTTTAATGCCATCGTCTCACGAAAACAAGCCTTTTTTATCTGACAGTGCTGGACTTGGTGAAATTAGCGAAAGGATACACGTGTCACTACGTCCTGTTTTCAAAATAAGGTGTTAACAAGGTTACATACAATATATGGAAATAAGATTAAATGGATTATATTCACAAGCAGTATAAAACCTGTTACCTGTGTCCCTTATAAATGCAAGGGTAATGTTGGTATTTTTCAACCTGGACCTTATTTTCCCATGTTTTTGTGTGTAACTGACTACTGGGGTCAACAGTTTTTGAAACTGGTCCAGTATTGAGGGAGAACGCTGATTTGACCCAAACATTATGAGTAATAAAAGAAAACAATCTTTTGTTTTCTCATGATAACCATAGATTGTATACAAAGATGGATGACATGACAGCTCTCCAAAGTGAAGCCAAAACATATGCATCGCCCCCTGGTGGCTGGCTGCGGTATAGGTCATAAAGGCCTCCTCCTCCATGTTAATGGATTGGACGTGGGTCAAACTAAAAAGTGAAAGTACACGTCAAATAATTTTTCCCCTAAGATGGCTTCAGTCATTTTCCGTTGTCCATCTTTATATATACAGTCTATGGTGATAACAAGTTAATTATATAATTATCTTGAGATAACAAAGCTTTTTTTCTCAAGTTAACAACATAATTAACTTGTGATCTCGAGAAAATCATATTAAAAAAAAGAATGTTTGAATCATGTCCGTTTATGGCTTCTGTAGTAGAAGACGTGAGATATTACCATTACAGATACTGTAACTTGATACTCGTTGAGTTATGCACATTACTCTCTGTTCTTACAGCCGTCAGAAGAGGATGAGATTGTGGACCTGATGCTGATGAAACTCTTCAGTTTGTTTGGACTCAAATGTAAGAAACAAGGTGACGACTGCCTAAATGAGAAGCCGGTTGTTTCATCTGCTTCTAATAACGGACTCTCAACGATTTCTTCTGGGAATATGTGTGATGGTTGACACGTTCCCACAGAATGCTTTGCTTCAGTTTTTGCTTTTGTTGCTTTGTGACTGAATATTAACCCTTGCAAGTCCATTAGTATGTCTCTCTACTACTGCAGACATGTCACTCTTGTAGGCTGAAACCCTGAGAGAAAGTAGGAACTGAGGATGATCCTTATGTTACACTCTGAGGCACTGTATTTAGGCTGCAGTATATTTTGTTAACCAAATAAATGTGTGTTTCTGTCACTAAATCTTGTACAATATGCTTTTATTCCATAAAATAAGTATTCATGGATACTATCAAAACAGTGTATTTGCATAAATCTGACTAATCTATAACAGTTGCATGTTATGAAACAAGACCAAGCTTTTCTTATCACTATGTCTATGAGTAGACATATATCATACAACTTAGCGCCCACACTTAGACAACAAACACAAGGTGGCTGCATAAATAGAAGTGATAAAAAACAACAGTGCAGGCTATAGAGCTGCAACGATTACTCGACTAAATGATTAGTTAATCAACAGAAAAATAATTGGCAACTATTTTGATAATTTTCATGCAAAAATGGCAGAAAATGCTGTTTTCAGCCTCTAAAATATGGAAAATGTCCTGCTTTTTTACTGTTTTATATCATATTAAACTGAAAATCTTTGGTTTTTGGACTGACAAAACAAGACATTTAAAGACATCACCTTGGACTGTGAGAAACGGACATTTTGTCACTATTTTTGTACATTTTCCAAACAATTAATCAATTAGTCTAGAAAATAATTGTTAGTTGTAGCCCTACTTCAGGCGTATGATGCTACTACCTCTGGATGTTATCAGATTCAACAAGATATCATTTTACTGTGTATACAGTCAAAATAGATAATTATGTAATGTAATACGATCTGCAGATCTGTGAACCATAAACATTAGTATGCACTTAATATCTATTGCCAGGTGCCTTTAAATGCCTTTTTACCATTTTAATGTGTTGCTGCTGTTATTCACCTGTGGCTTTAATGTGCAATGAAATAGATGAATGGCTAGATGTCATCAAATTATTACCAGGTATAATCTGTTCTCATCCAGATAGTTTGATGTGCTCTCCCAACTCTCGTTTGTTTTTTTCTACGATTTTGATGGACTGATCCTCTAACTTTGTAGGGTGCAGGTGTGATGGAAGTACATGACCTGTAACAGAAATAGATAATGATAACTAAATGTAAAGGTCAGATGACAACAAATGCCAGCTGCAGAGCAGTATGGATGGGTCGGCTGAGACCAATAGTAAGGAGTTGGAGGCCCACTGCAACTCAACAGGTTAAGGTTATAGATGGATAGATAGATAGATAGATAGATAGATAGATAGATAGATAGATAGACTGTAGCCTATAGATAGATAGAAATAGGCCTACTGTATAGACAGATAGATATACTATATACTGTAGATAGATAGATATACGGCAGAGATATAGATAGATATACTGTTTAGACAGATAGATATAGATAGATAGGTAGATATATACTGTAGCCTATGGATGGGTAGATATAGACCTACTGTATAGATAGATATACTGTATAGATAGATAGATAGATAGATAGATAGATAGACAGATTGATAGATACTGTAGACAGATAGATAAATAGATATACTGTATAGATATATAGATATAGATAGATAGACTTACTGTATAGAGAGATATATAGATAGATGGATAGATAGATGGATAGATATAATGAATACTGTATAGAATAGATATAATGAATAGATATACTAGATAGATAGATAGATAGATAGATAGATAGATAGATAGATAGATAGAACACATTGAATATAACCTAATAATAACTAATAAAACTACAAAAAGTTAATGTGCTTCACAAAACATGAAAAATATAAGGTAAAACGACAGTAAAGTGCGCAGTACAAACTGTCACTACCGGTGCAGTATATAAGTAGCAGTAATACTGTGTGTACTGTACAAAGTTAGCATAGATTCACTCACATATATCTCCTTATACTATTATATTATTATTATATTATACTACTTATATTATACTCACCACATACTGTTAATAATATGATCCCGACGTGCTCTTTACGTCATTGCGTCATCAGTGAGTGGGCGTGGCCTCCCGGTGTGAGCAGAGCTCGGGTCGTCTGTTAAGCTGACAATAACATGCGTCGTACCGCGCGAGGGGGACTCACGAGCCTAGTGACAGCGGAGACGGTTAACCAGCCATAGCGACAGGGTCAACTAACTCACTACACTGCAGTCTTCTGGACACGAGAGTGAAGGTTTTCTGACAGTCAGAGAGAGAAAGAATATAATATCGCTCAGTGACGGTAAACTGACGACTTTAAGGTGTCCGGTTTCCTCAACTCGGAGGGATTGCGATGCCCTCTGACTTTATCTCCCTTTTCAGCGGGGACCTCGACCTGAATGCTCCCAGATCACTCTACTCCAAAGGTAACAACAAATGCTCTTTATATTGTCTCCTGTTGTTTAGTTGAAGTGTTTAAAGTTATAGTTTGAGAGTGTAACTTTCTCCTCCTACCTGGTACTCATCATGTGGTGTGGTTCAGCCCCCTCACTGTCACACTGATAGTACAGTGTGAGTCTCTGTGTACTAAGAAGTCCTTCAGCTTGTACTCTTGGTTGTGTTTCTTGGGGCAAGGTGAAGTTGTGTTTTCTCTTTCTTTCTGTTTTTTTTTTTTTTTTTTTTCTCTCAACCTGAAGCCCTCAGCAGCTGCATGCACACCGGTCAGACCAGTTTACTGTCCCCCTGCCAGCTGAAAAGCAGTGCTGTGTATATTTTTTGTGGGTTGTCTGATTAGGCCACCAGGGCCCCCCTTGAGGCTCCACACATCATGCTCCACACTGCCCCTAGTGGATACTGCATACAGTTAAAACTGTGTACTGTCAGTGAGTTGGAGCCCAGGAGCAGGTGTATAATTATGTGTATTGTAGTACGCTTATTCACAGAAAAGGTTAATCCATTGAATAATTACCACTCAGACACTTAAGTGGAAATATGCTAATTTGCATCATACCAGCAGAGGGAAAAGTGCAGTGCTGGTAAGAAACAAACTGCTGCAGCAGTTATTTCTGCACAAACGTATTCTCAGAGCTACAAAGTCTTCTGCAGTGTGTAGTGTGCGCGCATACACGTGAGGTGGAGCGAGCTGAGTGAAGGCAGGCAGGCAGAGGAGCAGAGACTCCGGCCCTGGAGACCAAAGCTACGGTCTCCCCCGCGTCCTCCGACCGCGGCCAACACTGTTTTTCAAGACGGGCTTCACTAGATATAACTTTGCGGTTTTGGTGCTTCCGTGTAGTTTGTGTTGGAGTCTTGTCTGAACAGCGTAGCCACACGCGAGCGCGCATATGCGACCCGGCTGATTTATACGTGTAAGAAGTTACAAACATTCCCTTTAATGGAATACTATGCAGGAATTGACGCTTACTGTTTGTAAACACAACATTTAACGTCCCGAACACCACCACACACTTCTAGTTGGTCATAAATGATGATTGAGAGTATTCTTTTTATTATTTTTGTACATACATTGTTTTTAGAAAAATCCTGCCTGGTATACTTTTTAATCTAGTTACTAAAGATTTACTGTATGTATGTAGTTGAGAAATGAACATAAAGCTGCATTTGGTAGAAATGGAGCAAATATGATTAAAAAAAGTTATTTTTATAAAACGGTCGCTATATAATGACAGTAGTGCATGAGACAGGTAATCTGAAAAAAATCATGTGCCTCTGTGTCCTTCGGTGCTCCTAATTGCATTTAAAAGATTTCACAGACTGGAGAACTAACAACCAATCAGAGCCGGGCTGGAGTCTGCCGTCTCTGAGCAGCTGTCAATCACTCGCGAACTCCGACCAAACAGTCAAACTAGGCAGCGCTGATAACTGTAATGCCTATTTCTCGTCTCAAATGTTTTCAGAAACATCTTGTAGTGTACTGTTTAGCTGTAAAATGAGAAAGTTTGTGACCCGGCAGCCATGTTGAGATCTGTTGAGGAAATACCAAGCACCGCCCACCAGCTGGAGCACAGCCAATAGGAACGTTCAATAGGAACGCTCTCTCTGTGAAATGACCTGTGATTGGCCAAAGTCTCTCGTCACAGGCTAGATTTTATAAAGCCTGAAAACAGAGCCATGAGGAGGTAGAGAAGTCTAGTTTTCTCTCAGAACACTTGAATTACAATATGCTGAAAGGTTATTATGTTATTTTTGCCCAATGATGCCAAAAAATTGTTGCCTACTGAAGCTTTTAACTATAGCGTTTTTCTACATTAGGGCAAACATATCTTTGAGATTTACATACTTAATCTTCTTGTTATTCATCGGCTGATACATGTGCCGATACCGATATATCTGCAATAAGCAAATGTCGGCCAGTCGTTCGTGCTCTACTTTACAATGACGTCAGGACTTCTGAGGTTTTTTGTGTAACTACAGCTGTTTTGTAATTTAGGAAATAGCCTCTCTCCAGTGCGTTGCCACATCGCAACACAACATCATCCAACAACACAGTTGGAGTTGTGTATATTTGCTGTTTTCATTTTACACATCCAGTAGGCCTAACTGATTATTTGTGCTAAACTAGGCTGAATAGTTCTCATGCTAATCTCTGGTTGTACAGAGATGAAATTGTTAATTGATTCTCATTTAGCTCTGAGTAAGTGAGTGAGTTTTCTTTGGGTTGACCTTCAGAAGTCCTTAATTACTACCAAGGACTCCGATAATTAAGTAAACACGCAAGTTCTCCGATACACAATTTATTTTTTAAGGGTCTGTTCACTGAAAATCTTCTAATTCTTACCCCACAGTATTAAAAACATTTACTAAAATGTTCACTCACTGAATAAAACAATTAAAAAGTAGTAAGCACCAATCCTTTAATATTATTTAGAGGAACCAAGATCCATTGGCAATAAAATAAAACTATTTAAGATTTGTTTTATTATTGAACTCACTTTAGTGCTCATTGATTTATTCAGTTCAACTGACTCGTCAGAAAGCCTGTTATACTGTAGACTTCAATCAATTCATGAGTCAGCTGAAATTCCTTTGAGATCTCTTAGAGACGAATAGTGACTTGTTCTTTAGCCTACCTTGTTTGCTTACTAATCACACTATTGTGTATTTATGTCAGCACAGTCGACTCGGCTGTGTGTGAGAGGTGAAGTTAGTGTTGCATCTTGCCGACAAGGCCAACTCAACCCCCCCGTTTGTCTGTGGGATGGCCCTTTGGTCAAAAAGACAAATATCATTTATTTAATTCATCAAATGCTCAGTATTGACAAGTCATACCTCACATCTGGATAAAAAGAAATTAATCTCTATATGAACGTAATATAGAGTAGGTTGTTGCAGCTTTTTGTAGTAATTTATTAGGTTGTTTGGTCAGTAAGGCTGTTTTGTCAGAAAGCTAAATTGAGGAATTAAGGAATACATATTTTTAGCATGCGAGTAGTTCAGGGAATATCAAGGAAAAACTGTAACAATGGCGCTCAGGATAGGAATGCATTGGTCACACCAACTTTTGTGGTCTGTAAAGGACAGCGGGTTAATAGACGCCATAAAATGCCTTCCCACATCAAAGGTGAGGAATGTTATGGCTTTCCCATAAGTTCTATCAAGCCCGGTTAACAATTGCAAGACCACAGATCTCGACATAGTTGTTTTTTTTCATATTGACACCCACCAAAGCCGGGTCAATCATTAACCCTGTGGCTGCCCTGTGTGTAAACCTGGGCTTAAATAGCACTCTATTAATATTGACTCTGCTGTGTTAAGCAAACTTAGCGGCATGCGCTTAAAAATACTTGATTGCCTTGAAAGCTTGTTGATATCTGATGATGAAAGAAAAAATACCGTAGAGGGAATACATCTGAAAAATAAGTAAAAGTGTATTCTATCCTGTTTCATTAGGTTAGTGACTGTTCTGTCATAAACATAACGACAGCATTCTTTACGGTGTCTTCATCTGTTTAACATCAAGATCGACCTGTTCTGCATACTTCACACAGTCAGTATAGTTGGTATAGATTTGCTTGGTTATTTGCCAGGTTTCACAGAGGAAGCAACCACATGATCATGCTTGACATTGACGATCATTTTCAGACAGTGAAACCAGGATGATTCCCATAAAAATGGGTCACATCGGTCGTATGCTATCTGTCTGAGAATCTACTACTGTGAATCTAGATGCTACTAATAGTACACACTTCTTGTAGGGTCCTTGATATTCACCTTGGGCCTTTGGTTCTGGCCCTCAGGCTCCATCTACGAATGCTGCACTTGGGTTTTGTCAAGTTTGTCATCAGGACCGTCTGTCTAAGGGGCCGTACAGATGCTGCGTCTTTTGCACGCTCAATTCCATTGTTGTCAATGTAGATGCACGGAAAAGTGGGCTCAAACGCGGGAGCGAAGCCATCGTGACGCGCAAGCGTTCCCAAGCGCCTATTTTTCAGCGTGCGGTGGCTGCGCTCCGAGATAAAAATAGTTCAACTTTTGGAACGCTGCAGCGATCACCGCATGTCATGTGACAAGGACCAGATGTCTTTTCTTTCTTCCGTAAATATCATTCTATAGTAAATATATGGAGGAGAAGTTAATCATTTTAGTGAAGGACTACCCAGAACTTTACGATCTGTCCCACTGACTATTTTACTTGCTTCATCCTTTCCGCGCGACACTTCCGCGACGGTGCCGTGGATCAGGACAGCGTTATCAGCGGTAATCGCCGTATGAGAGCAGTGCAGAGTGGCGCACAAACAGGGACTCACTTAACTTAACTTAACTCACATGCACTAACATGCACGTGCGACCGGACCGGCTATGTAAACAAAGCACAGAGAAGCTTGGATTACAACACGCACAGAGGGAGTCGTTCTCTGTTCAGAAGGACATTACTTATTATTATAAAAAACGATTATTATTACTCATTATGTTAATGCTCTGAGTGTTGTATGGAGAACCTTTACTGATGTGTTCACACAACGAGCCAAACAGCATCAGGCTACAAGTCATTTTCAATGGAAGCTGGTGACAAGAATCTACAAACCGCTCCAACGGCGCAGCGATGCATCAACCAGTCATATGTTTTTGTTTCATCCTGTTTTGAGCCGTCTGCAAATATGCCATTAGTCAGTTTGCTGTGCTATTCAGTGACATGGCTACATCAAACGAGCACTTGAGCAACACTTCAACTCGCTGACAATTTAGCTGACCATGCTCGCCGTTTTGTCGCTTTTGTGGCTGATAGTGTGAACATAGCTGAAGTCTTTTTAGTTGAATCCTGTTTATGAACTTGTGACAGTATATATGTTCAAATAAAAGAGAAATCTTTTTTATATTTGATAATTTTTATTAATGAGTCAAATGTAAAGCCTGAATAATACTGGTAATGATACTGGATATAAATTTCTCGCATATCTGATAAGTGCTGTTAGATTCATTGTGTGTGTGTGTGTGTGTGTGTCTTGTAGTTATGCAAATTACTCACACCTCCTTAACTTCCTTTAAATCTAGGCTATTTGATTAATCATTAACACTAACCAAACCTCAGTTAAAAGACTAATCAGGGCCAGGTCAAAATATCACCTCCTCTGGTATTTACTGCACACTTGTGACTTTGTTTTGGCCGCGGAAAATCAATATATGAGTTTAACCTGTTGAAGCTGCTGTAGCACCTGATACTGACGTGTCAATTTTATGGGATTTTTTTTTCTCATCAGTGTTGCAGTCTTAGGGCTGTTTCTGCTACAATTTGTTAATTTGATGTCTTATTAGATCCTCTACCTACCTTTTGTTGTTCTACTAAAGAACTAAATATTTTGCTTTGCGCACAAAAGCTTGTGTCGGCATTTTTTGTGATCTGAAAAATAGCAAGATATCAGAAAATATATCAGAAAATATCTGAAAAAATGTAAGATATTCCCCCCAAAAAATAAAAATGTAAAATATCCCCAAATTATTAGAAAAAATGAATCGTATACAACAAAAATTAGGAAAATTAACTATGAATCTTCGTTTTTTATTTTAACGTCACTTGATTTACTTTAGTAATACTCATATTGCTATTTTTGGTGGTATATTATTAGTACTACATTGTGAATTAACATTTGTGTATGTTTTATGCAGTTTTGTACAGTATGTATGTACTATATAGCACACTAGATTTTATGATCCGCAATGAAGTTATCAGCAAACAAAATTAGCCTATTTTATGTCAACTGTGCTCATGAAATGGAAGCAGATCTTTGCTTATGCCTCGAAGCAACCACAAACACATATCAGCTGTTAGAAAAACTACAAAGTGGAACAAGATGGTGTTTATCTTCCAGAAAGCATTGTTTCTGTTTTAGTTCTGTGTCAAGCTGGATGGAAGAGTTTCACTGGCATTCATTTATAGTTCAGCATAGGATTTCTGTTAATTAATGTGGAGATGATGTTGTCTTCACAGGCCAAAATAGAGCGGAAACATGCATATTCAGATTTAGCTGGTTTAGTGTTGACACACTGTCTTCTTAGTCGTAAGGAGAAGTGCAGGAGGCCATGATGCTTTTGCTCGCAATCATTTTGCGGAAGATTTCTCACACTCTCCTGTGAAAAGCCCAAGGCACCCGTGAGATCTAACATCCACCCCTTGTGTTTCTCTCCTGAGCAAGATGATTCTGAACTAAGACATTCATTATTAAGTAGGGTGAATCTTGGCAGGCGGGAGGCTTTCCATTGGCAGATGAGAAGCAGTAGTTAAGGTGTCAGTAGCTCATAAACAGGCCATGCACATCGTGTTACCCGCTGCCAGGGTATTTCATGGATCAAAAGGAGGGAAAAGTGACACCTAAAATGTGACCTATTGAACTGTCATTTATTACATTTCTTCATAGGAAAATAAATATTTTTGTATATTAAATCCTAAGCACACGTATGAGGCCACATCAGCCTATAAGAAGGAGTGGCTATTAGTGATGTCACGAGAACCGATACTTCGGTACCGAGTCGAAGCCAAAATTCTGAAAATGTGACAGTACTCGTTTATCTACCGTATCACAGGTACCGGGGATCAGGGCTCAAGACTAATGGTGTCCCGTCATCCCGGGGATGACCGAAAATTTCCCTGATAATGCTACATTGTGAACAACAAATCTGTGTTGAAATCGGCAGGAGGAGAGTAATGTTATTTGTTAGCAGCCGGTGGGCAGCACAGTCCTTCTTGGCTAAATAACGGAGCTAACAGCTAACTTTAACAGAGGTTGCATTACATTATGATGTGTTCAAGCTCTTTCCAGTAAAAAATTGTATTGGGTGAAGGTAAATTATAACGTTATCATGATGTGTTCAAATGTAATCTTGTAAAATTTAGTTTTTGGCAAGAAAGTTGGGGCAGATCATCAGGTATTAGTAATAAATTTGCAAAAACCAGTATGCAAATAAAAGAGTGTATGTTATAGTACGTGGAATTTATTGTTTTGATTTTGTTTTTTTTACTTTGGTATCGAGAATCATGGAATTTCACTGCTATTGGCATCGACTACTAGATTTCTGGTATTGTGACATCCCTCGTGGCTATGACATTAATAATCTTATATCTGTAGAAACAAAAACAAATCATTGTAGGGATTTAAAACATATTTAAATAATAAGATGGGTTCTGTTTACAACATAGTCAAATAAAAATTGTTTTTTAGCAATGTGGTGCTTTAAACGAATACTGACATACCACAAACCAGAACACCAGCTTCATGTAATCCAATATACCAGCCTTACAATAAGCCCTCCCTTTGTGAAGTTGATCATATTCAGTTTTTGTTGAGACGGTGCCAGAGAGCTGTTGACTTAGGTCTTTTTGAAGGCTGAACGTTGTGGTTGTGTATTGTTTGATTGTAATGTTCTACAATAAGCTTCAGATTGAAACCAAATTTTAGTTGACCTTTAACACTTGTACTCCTTCTCTCATCATCCCCTTCCTTCTGCAGCAGTTGCCATGTTGTCTTGTTAGTAATGTGAATTATGCTGTTAACGGTAATTAGCTCATGTATCATCCTACTATGTTGTCATTTTTTAACAGCATCCTGAAGTGATTCGCGGTTGCAATTAAAGTTGGCACAGACGCATTTAATTCAACACTCACTTAATTGTCTTATGGTAAAGGCAGCACAGATATTCAGGTTGCGTAGGGAGTTGATCTATTGCTACAGGTCTCAGGTCTGCGTTGTCAATATGTCTAATACCTGAGTGGATCTGAGCGGACTCGCTATAGGCTCCGTTCTTGTGGTGCGTCATGATCATCACAGGAGAAAATTGTTTTTATTATCCAGAATGGAGAGTAGGAAAAATAACATGCAGGGTAGATTGTTTTCATTCTCAAATAATCTGCCAGGGACAACGGTTTTCTAGAATGTAAGGTGACTTTATCAAATGTTCATCTGTTCGCTGTTCATTTCCTTTTTCCCACCAACAGTCAACTTTTTTTTCTTGTATGACAACTAGGGCTGGGTATTGGTACTCAATATCTTTGTTTGTTTTATGTAGGTGATGAGACATAGTCATAGTTGGCGCCTACACAACCTGTCACATCACAATGTCTCCTCATAGCGGCTCATACAGGGAGGTATTTCATGACCTTCAAGAATGCTGAATTCCTTTGACATAGAGTAGTCAAACAATCCATCCTACAGGCTAACGGTTGTGTTATCTCAATATCCTGTTTTCATTCATTTTTCTGAGTCATCTGCTGCTTCCTTGGCAGACTGGCAGCAGGTCTGGAACAGGCTGGCTGATTCCCCCCTGCATCCTGTCATTGTTGGTATTCTTTCTGTCTTTACTGACGTGACACTAAAGGGTTTGGATACTGAGAGAAATGCCTGGTGGCGCCAGAGAAAGGATGACTGATTATTGTAGCACCTCTGTCTTTTCTTTGTTAACTTGTCAGGGGATAACCCTTATCAAGATGGTATTGGATTGTTTAGAAAAGGGAAGATGTCATTGAAGGGGGCGCTAACGTAACTGTTTCATGCACCCTCACACAAATCTTTATTCTGGACAGAGCTTTGTAGAACTCATTCATACTTCATGCAAGAAGCACCAACACCATCGTATTTGTTAAATTTGTTGTTAAAGTCAATTCCTGACTTTGGTCACCCCAGGGTAGATAAACAAACAACTACAAACCAAAACATATGCCATCAGAATAATTTGAAAGATGATATAATCACATAAAGATTAGGCACTTCCTATGTAAGATTTTTATAAATACTGAACCTAAAAAGTACAAAAAGTGTTAGGACGGTTTGAGGACACCTCTGACTACAGGTAGACGCTTGTGCTCCTGTTGGTAATAGAGTGCGGCAGGGATGATGTATTTTGGTAGGCCAACCAGGAAGTTGGCATCACCCTGGTTTCCTTGACAAAAACCCAATGGGATTTTTCCATTGGGGTTTGGGTTATTGCAGAAAATAAGCTCTGTGGCAAAAAAAACGTTTATGATACTTACACGTTTTGTTCAGCAAGATTATCTCCACAAATGAACACCACTTTTATGATTTTTGAAGTGTAAATGCAATCGCCTGAAGTAAAACGCTAACGTTAGGCTATAAACGAAGTACACCACGGTCGCATGAGCGTGAGTATACACCACGAGGCTGTAACGGCGGACGAGTTGGCGTGATGACGTTTAGTAGTTTTCATTTAGCCACTTGTTAGCAACCGACTTTTTTAAGATTTATTGATGTATTTTATGTCGTAGAACAAAATGTTAAAACCTCCTCAGCTTGTGTTGACCACAGACCTTATTTCAGGCATCTGACTAAAAACTCATTCAAAAAACCCATTGACTTCCAGACGAGTAAGGCTGAAGTGCTAAAATGCAAACTCATTTCTGGGTTTTAGGACTCATTCCTGTAGCACTCTATAACTTGATTGTTGTTGAAAATTAAAAAATACTCAACTATGAAACTAAAGGACTAGTGCACACTGAAAACTGAATAAAAGGAACAATCTAATTGATTTTAGGTGTGTAAACCCTTTCTCTACATTTTTGGACTCTGACTTGGTTGCTTGCGTCCCAGCTCTCTTTTTTTGTTATTGGTTGAGCGCAATGTTTTTTTTATTGTATTTTTATTAACATGAAGCTCCTATTGTTCCAATCACAGTATTAAAGACATTATTTCACTTTCATTTAGTTTTGAAACTAGATAACTGAATAGATACACAAGAATGTCACAAGTATAATAATAGTATTATAAGGACATAATGCTTTAAGAAAAATAGACTTGTATGTATATATGTTAGATGAGGATTAGTTGATTTAAAAGTTGTTTTTCACATTGAACTCAAATCAAACTGTCAGAACAGGTAAATCAATACCTAAAAACATCAAACAGCTAGTCACAAGGTCGCCAACTGAATTTTTTTTTATGATACCTGAAACACATTCAGTAACTACTGGAGGTCTGCTTAGCTCGTAAATACATTATGATCCTTTTAACCTTGTGTAACGTTGTCCTGCCATAGTGTCATTTAAAATCAAAGGTGATGTTTGTTTCCAGCTCCCACACAGTGGAATCCCTTGCCTCAGGACAAGTCAAGACAAGTCAAGGTGAACTGGCGCTCTCCTTAATAGCATTACATACATTTATGTAGGTCGTCGGTTACGTTCCTTTTAATCCCTTGCACCTGTTGAAGTCAGGCGCCTTGTTACAGCTTCAGAAAATAACAATTATTGTTAATTTGAATTATAAATCAAATTCTCATTGTGTTAATCAGTAGTAACAGCATTATATTGTGTCAGCAATATTTTGTCTGTCTCCTCTTGCCACTCCTTCATGCATCAGAGTTGGAGTTTTTTTGATGAGTTAAATAAGACGTCATCATCAGATATGACAATGTTCATTTCTCACCCTCTCAGCAAGCCACAACCTGCTCAGATAGACAGAAAAAAAACTAATAGGCTCTCTTAAAATTACATTTTGATTGCAGCAGTGGTGTTTTGAGCAATAAAAAGTACATTTTTACTTGATCAGACAGTAGACTGTGACAAGAATCTCACCCAAATCTATCTGTGGTGACCCCAAAATGAGTTCTTCCTACTTTTTCAGTAAAACCGTCAAACAAAGGCCAGAAGAACTTCATTCAGTTTTGTGGTAGCGGTGGCATTTGCTGATTCTTGACCTCCTTTCTCCCCCGTCCACTGTGGGTTTCGCCTGACTAATCGGTAGACATTCCAGATCCTTATTTAGACTTTATGCCAAATCGTCTTAAGTAATTAATGTCTGGAGGCGTATAGGCTCAGTCTGGCTCTGGAAATGAGGGACACATTGTCAGAAATCTGGAAAATGGCAAGTCTTAAAGAAATAAAACTTGGGAAATGGACAGAAATACTGGAGCAGGTTGAGGTTATGGTTTTATATTCTGCTGCTTTTTTTAAGGCTGTGATTGTTTTGAAATGGCTTCTCAGTTTACAACATTTTTGGCATATCTAGTCCTTTATTCTTACACTCATACGTTCTATTGTGAATTTCTGAGTGCCTCAAGACGCAAAGAGACCTTCCCAGTCTACGCTAAATGTTGACCCAATGCCAGCTATTTTGTTTGCTATCTGTTTATTCACACTTTCTTATCAATTGTCAACAGCTTCCATCAGAAATCAGCCCGCAAGGTTTCCAAAACAAGACCTCTGTGAAGCCACAAGCTATTTTTAGATCATGCTCACTGTGATTGGATGCCCTGTTCGGAGCTGGCATTAACATGCGTCTTGGGTGATCCGATCACGAGTGGACAGCTCTAAGTACAGGTGTTAACGCACTGGGGCTGAGCGATTTTGAAAAAATATCTAACTGCGATTATTTTGAATGATTTCTGCAATTGCGATATGATTTGCGATATCAGATTGATTGATGCATTTCTTTGAAAAACTTATTGATTATGGTGTGATTTTTGGGGGGATCTGTATGAAACAAAGATGTTTTATTAAGTCTTTAGAATATGATGTGTAGGACATCTCTGCAGCACCACAATATTTAATTTAAAATGGCGTTTTGACGCCTTTAACAAATATTGCGCCTCCTACAATTTGAAAACTGCATTAGGCCATATTGTGATTTTGATCAAATTTGGATTAATTGTGCGGCCCAGGCCAAATGTTTGGCATGAAATAGAAATAAAAACTAAACTAAATAACTATTTTGCAGACTTTGAGTAGCTTATGAATTCAGTTTTGCTGTGATTCCTTGCCAGGTTCAGACTAAATGTGGTTAGCGTGGCAGCTTGGTGATGTCACACTGTCGATAAGTGTGTGCGTTGTTGCCAAAGGCTCTTCCTGTTGCCTCAGCACGGTTTTCCTGAGAGCCGGACAGAAACGCCCTCTGTTGGCACACCAAACATTTTGTTGAACACTTCTGTTATACTGCAAGTTGTTAGTGTGTGTGTCTGTGGGTTTGTGGTCTCCTCTGATTCAGAAGAAAACAGCCAGTCATTTAGGAACTTCCCATCATCAGTTTGGCCTGATTTCACTTGAAGAGTCGTGTAGAAGTTTAGCACGTCCCAGTATCTGTGTGTTAGCATGGCATTTTTTGGTGAGTGTGCATGTGTGTGAGCATGCGTGTGTGCGTTGTCTTCTGTAAATACTTTGAATTCCTCTGCTTTTTGAAGTCACGCTCTCATGTTAAGCTCAGTGTCTGTTTCATCTTTTTGAGTCCGCTGGTAAACACAGAGCCCAATGCAGATGAGATTATTACTCAGCCAGAATTTGACTATATTTTTCCCAGTTGTATACTTCCAGTAATCTGAGTAAGTGCTGTGTGAGGATGTTAAATACGACTAACAAACTTGACCTGTAGCTGGGTGGTTGGGCCCTCACAGGAGCCTCAGTGGGCTGTTTTGTAAAGCCATCATGGCTTTACAAAACAGCCCACTGAGGCCCACTGAGGTGCTGGTGGTGGGTGGTGGTGGGTGTTTATTGAAAGCAAGTCATGTAAACTGATGCCTGGAGGTCGTTCCTGGTCACTTCAGGATTAGCTGGACTGAAAGAGCTGCCACAAACTCATGTAAGACTTTTTCAAAAAGCTTATCAGAACTCAAAGATTATTGGGATTGCTGGAATTAATAGCCAAAATACAAAGTGTCTACAATTAGGTCTTTTCATTTGGGATTGACCTAATTAAGAGCTGCAGCCATACACTATAGCTGCTTCTGAATGAGCACATTATTTTTAAGGGCGGCTGATATAAAATATCTATCTCCAAACTTGAACTCCTCGTTTGTTTTTGGCCTAAAATATATATATTTATGCCTCCGTGCCGAAGACAGTCGTGGCCGGAGCCATTATGTTTTCAGGTTGTCCATCCGTCCGTATGTACATCCAATTCTGGTGAAGGCGATATCTCAGGAATGCCTGGAGGGAATTTCTTCAAATTTGGCACAAACATCCACTTGGACTCAAAGATGAGCTGATTAGAGTTTGGTGTTCAAAGGTCAAGGTCACTGTGACCTCATAAAAGACGTTTTTGTCCATAACTCAAGAATTCTTACGCTTATTATGACCATTTTTCACAAATGTCTAATATGAAAAAAGGATGACGTGATAACATTTAGGACAGACATGTTGATGATGTAAACTGCAACTTGACTGGTTGGCAGAGGCATACAACCGCAAAGCGGTAATTGTAGTTTCAAATACAGTCATTCTTTTCTTTGGTGTTTCTTCACCCTGAATTGCAGGCCGACATGTAGCTTGGTCCAGGTCTGATGTAAGTTTACAGATGGACCTTCTACAGGGAATATGAATTGATATTGTGAGCAGTGTTTGATCTTTATACTTTTCCTTTCTTTTGCTCACAGTGATCCATTGGATTCACCTTTTTTAATTACTCTTGTAAGATTATCACCGGCCTAAGCAGCCTTCACTGTTTGTACAGTAAGATCAGCACAAGGTGGATTAGGGTAGAAAGCTGATAGAAATATGTTGAAATACTGGCTTATGGTCAATCTTATATTATGTAAGCTCATTAAGTATGAAAACAAAATAGTTTTCAAGGTAATATAATATTATACTCGGGCTGCCCCCGTTAGTCAATTAGTCGACTAATTGGTCGTTTGGTCTTAGTCGACTAAGATTTCTTTTCATGCTTTTTTTCAGCCCTACTATTATACACTTATCATTCTCAGTTCCTGACTAAAAATGCTGTTGCTGTTAAACAATCAGAAATGTGTGTTTGTGATTAGGGCTGACCCGAATGCTTTGAAGCTTTGGCCGTTGCCATGGTAATCAACCTCCAAATCAATATTCGAATGCTTAAGGCTTTTTTTTTGTTTTTGTTTGCATAAGTATGTAATAATAAATACATCCCAAAATAGCCCATGAAATAAGGAATAATACCACAACATTATTCATTATTCATATTTAACATTAGTCAGTATTATTTATTCTCAGACGGATATCGTGAAGCTTTGAATATCTTGAATATTTCTAACCGAAGCTTCGAAGCCCAAAAAGTGGTATTCAGGACAGCCCTAGTTGTGATGCTACTGTAGCTACATCTATTATTCAACAATTGTTGTTTCACACATCCTCTCTAATTCTGGTAATTCTGGTCTGTTTCTTCATCAGGAGAACAATTTATCAGAAGTAATGATGGTGCCATGATCCTTCCTGAATGCAATAGGTGGTTAAATGCAATGATGGCACCTCCAATTGTAATGGCTGCTATTGTGCAGGAGGCTGAGTAATCACTGACGACTTTTATTTCAACACATTTGAGTCATCATGTCTGATGTAATCACTACGTGTATATTAGTGACAGGCTGCAGTCAAAATGAAAGTTATGTGCCCTAGGTTCCACTTGTAACTGATTTTATTTTACGAGGCAATATTAGTTTGTAGATCAAACACTTGAGATGCCGGAAAAATGAAGTGTGCGGTATATTTATAGCTCTATTTATTACTTAAATTATGACAGTAAAATGATATAAAACATTCTGTACTCACCTCAGACAATCTGATTAAAATATGACTCATAACTTGTGACCTGAAGGTGACGCAATCTTACAACAGATATTGATCACTTTTAATGGCTGACACTGTATGAAAAGGATTCACAGCTCATGTCTAAATAATGCAACAGCAAATGAATGACCTGTCATGATGAAATGCACGAATTCATCAAAATCAGGAAGCGTTGGAAGCATTGCAGGCAGATCATGCATTAATTGACACGTCATCACATTACCTACAGTTGGCCTATGTCAGTCTGATTATCACTGCTGTTACCAGTTGCTGTTTTCTTGCCTGTGGCCTTTCCCATCTGCCACCTGTCACTGAAGAAATAGTTTCTGACCACAGAGGTAACGCCTGTCGGATGTTTTCACTTAATCACACCTACTCTCACTACGCCTCCGCATGCTGTCATGTTCATCATGTTGTCACTCCACTTTTACAGTACTCTTTGCCAAGTTTGTCCAGCTCGTAAATATACAATCAGTTGCCGGTTTATTAGGTACACCTAGCAATACCTCCTGCAATAAATCTTACCGTTGTGAGGGTTATAACGTTCAGTTTTTGTTGAGGTGATGATTCAACTTTGTGGTCATTTTTGAGGCTGCACACTGAGAAATACTTCTGATATTTAGTCTGCCTTCATTGATACTGTTAAGTGTCACCAAATTAATCTCAATATTAAAGTACGTTGATAAAATTGGCTGGGATTTTGGGGATGACTATTTGTGGTGTCAGGAAATAATGACATAGAAAATCATCAGTAATGTAGGTATGATGATCAGCTCAAAGATAAGCTCACATTTGTGTCCCTTAATGCAGTATTTAAGACCAGGAAACATAGGTGTAAGTTACATCACAATATTGCAGTCCCATTTAAAGGTGCAGTGTGTAGGATTTGGCGGCATCTCGCGGTGAGGTTGCTGAAACTTCTCTTCATGTGCCATGCGTGTAGGAGAACTACAGTGGCTGACATGAAAACAGGACTGTCCCTCTCTACAGCCAGTGTTTGGGTTGTCCGTTCTGGGATACTGTAGAAAAATGGCGGCCGGCTCAGTGAAGCGGACCCGCTCCCTATGTAGATATAAATTTTATATCTACATAGGGAGCGGGTCATGAACAGCTCATTCTAAGGTTACAAAAACACAATTTATTTTCAGCTGATTATACACTGAAGAAAAGAAACTAGGGCTGTCAAAGTCAACATGATAATAAGGCGTTAACACACATTCGTTTTAACGTCACTAATTTCTTTGACGCTTTATGAAACTAGAAAACCTAAAAACCTTTAACGCATTAACGCAACTTGCGATTTCTAGGTTGTAGCGGGTTCAGCTTTAAAGATAGAGTGAAGATACTGGCATCATATGAGACTAGAACATCTAAGGAATCCATTGGTACCAACCACGTCATACTAGCTTGTCGGAAGGAGGTTAAATAACGCTCCAAACTTAAACTGAATTAAAGAAAACTAGGAAAAACTGGCATGGTCATTTTCAAAGGGGTCCCTTGACCTCTGACCTCAAGATATGTGACTGAAAATGGGTTCTATGGGTACCCACGAGTCTCCCCTTTACAGACATGCCCACTTTATGATAATCACATGCAGTTTGGGGCAAGTCATAGTCAAGTCAGCACACTGACACACTGACAGCTGTTGTTGCCTGTTGGGCTGCAGTTTGTCATGTTATGATTTGAACATATATTTTATGCTAAATGCAGTACCTGTGAGGGTTTCTGGACAATATTTCTAATTTTTTTGTGTTCTTAATTGATTTTTAATAATGAATATATACATACATTTGCATCCAGCATATTTGCCCACACTCATGTTGATAAGAGTATTAAATACTTGACAATCTCCCTTCAAGGTACATTTCGGACAATCATGCGATTAATCGCTATTAAATATTTTAATTTATTTTCGATTGACAGCCCTAAAACTCATTTCAATTCAGTTTATTTTTATATAGCGTCAAATCATAACAGAAATTATCTTGAGAGGCTTTTCATATAGAGCAGGTCTAGACCGTACTCTAAAACACATTTATTAATATTGTATTCAATTTCTGCCAATAGATGCCCCTAAATGTTACACACTGTTGCTTTAAAATTCTAGGCAATATCAACCACATTCATGTTATATATAATATTTTAGAGTTTTAAAATATGATAATGATTTATCAGCCAATATTAATTTTAAACATAAAAATATGACGAAACAAACATTTATGATAATGACCCCTTAAATCTGATCATTTATTAATAAGTTACCAGAGCAGGGCATTTTGTTTGCAGTTGGATAATAAACTTTTATCAGCCGGGCTCTAATAATATTGATACCATGTGAATATTGCCCAGTTATTTATTAGTATTAAACCAGAGTTGTGATCTATCATACACTGATTCTTGCATTAGCTATGCATTAATTAAGCGTGAATGGTATACTCATATTGTAAAGAGTATTATTCGGGCTATTGTGTAATCTCTTAGTAATGGGTGCAGTGTCAAATAAGATAATATGCGATGGTGACATTTTACAGAGAAGATTCAAAGTTTTGCCACACTGTTTTAATATTGTTCATGTATAAATATCCTGCATTTTGAATGCCCAGTTCTTCACTTGAGTTTGGTTAATGCTGTTTAATTTTCTAATTTTCTCAACGTTATCTCACGAGAGGCGCAAGCGCTCAGAAGACTTCAGTCCCCTGATATGCGTTGCTATGGAGTCCCTGGCAGCCTTCATGTAGGCTTGGCTGTAAACATTTCAGGGTTGTTGTACATGGTTTGCTGCAGGTGCCAGCTCCTTCACTGTTTCTGCTTCACCTTCGCTGCTTGGAATAATCTCCAAATGTACTGAGCTTAATCTCATCTTCCCCATCACTTTTTGATCAGTCAAGTTCAATAAATTCACCTTGTGAATCTCCGTAGCCTGAATTTTACACATTAACGTTAACCTACATAAAGCAGGTTATTCTATTGCTTCATTTCTGCTTGGCAGGATTCCACATGACAATACCACTAACCAGTTGAGCAAGTAGCGAAAAGGGTCTGGGAGCACACAGTAAACAAGACAGGGAGAGGGAGAGAGGTAGGTGGAGTGGAGGAGGGGGACAGAAGGGGAGTTAAATCAGTCACTCAGCCAAAAAAACAGTGCCACGCCCCAGGTGCCAGGGCTAGTAAGAGCAAGCAGCAGGAATGTGGGGGAAATGAATGGGAGTGTAAGTTCTGCCATTCACATGGTGAGTGCTTTCTTTTTTTTCACCTTTTAGCCTGCACTACTTACCATATAAACATATCACAAGGTATGGTGAGGGTATCAAAAGCAAACATATTTGACTGTTGGCTCCAAATATATCTGTCTTTATGCAGGATTTCTGACGTGGATTTTAAGTGTTTGTTATTTATCCTTCTGTTTTTTACATTGAATGGAAACAAAATGTGTGAAACAGTTAATGAGCCACTTTTCAATTCAGTTGATATTCACCAAAATCTAATAATACTAGCATGAGTAGACTTGATTTAAACTGACCACACGAGCATGGTGTCTGTCAGTGTGAATGTTTTTGGTCAGGCTTTAATCTGTTATTATGATGATCACAGAAAGGACAGAAAATGAAAGGTTTTCCTCAGTGGTCAGCGGTCTGCACAACATGACTGCAGTCTTAAGTTCAAGTGAAAACATCACGTGGCGTGTGAGTTCGTACAGTTTATTTCCCAGTTAACGAGGCTGACCTTTTTTAAATCGTCTCCTGTGTGAAAGGGACAGTGTTTTGTCACGTGTAAATAAAGAATTGCACTCTGTCTGCTTACGAGGAAACAAGTATGCCGCAAAATGCTCAATTTTTTCAGCCTTTTAAAAACGTCAAGGGACTGTGGAAACACTTTGAACAGGCCAGCTAGTGATTCGAGACCACTGCTCTGAGAGAAGAGTACATATTTTCTGTCTGTGCGGTTGGCAATCTGTTTACTGGAAGTGCTGCTCACTCAGAGCACATGTTGCTGCATGTGCAGTCAGTCAGCGAGCCCCAAGAAGACTGTGGAGTTAAAGAAGTGTAAATGCACGGGCAGAGAAAGTGTTTTTGTGGAGACGGTGGGGGGGCGACTGTGTGCATGTGCGTGCATGTGTGTCTTCGATTTTTGTTTGGAGAACTTAGCAAATAACCAGCGAAACCACACTAGAACCCTGTGTGTGTGTGTGCATGTGTGGTTCAGTTATATGAGTTTGCTGAGTCCAGATTTAAGCTCCCTTTCTGGGAACCAGCATTCCCTGCTCGTCTAAAGCGAGCTGTAAGAGACTGGAGGGCTTTGGGAATGAAGAGGCATGGGCTGGTTTCAGTATGTCCCAGGTTTGTCTATTGTACACAGCGAGTGGTAACAATGGGAGGGTTAAGTATCTGATATACACACCGGACCCTGGGACTCAGCTGCAAGTAATTAAAGCTGGCAGTTGGCAGAGAAGAGAGTCAGGCAACTGTAATGGCCGCTCTAAGTTCATACCATAATATTTGGATGATGAATCAGGCTGCTAGTAAAAGTGTTGTCATGCTGTTGACCCAAGGCTTTCTCCCCTCCCCGTGTCCCGTTGGCCCCGAGGGAGGCAGGAGAGAAAAAGGCTTTGTACCACCAGTCTGTTTGTAATGAGATGTGCTGTTTATTTGGTATGCTACAGCTTTTGCTTTTACCTCAGTAGTTTCATCATTTAGTGCCTTGTGTACCATTTTAGCTTCAATGAAATGGACAATCTTGTTAGACTTCCATAGATAAGATGTAGCTTGGATGTTAGCTTTCCATCTCCTTGGTTAACAAGGTTTAAGGTAAACAAAAATGTCACAAATAGGGCAACTAATGATAATTTTAATCTTCGATTAATCTTCCGTTTTTTCTGCATTATTATCATTGTCATCATATGTCTTGTTCTGTCCGACCAACAGGCCAAAAAAACAAATGAACTAAATTTATAATGATATAAAACAAAGAAAAACAGCAAATCCTCACATTGGAAGAGCTGGAACCAGAGAAAAGAGAAAAAATAACTGAAAGTGATTAATTGATTATCAAAATAGTTGTAGATCTATTTTCTGGTGAATGATTTTTTATATGGCTGGAACGTGTATGGTCAGTCTGTGACTTTGTGGCTAAATTGCTACCCAAATAGTCAGTGTTCATGTCTATAATGTTAAATCCAGCTGTACATGTCCACCAGGTCCGCTGAGGACACTAGGGGACGTGCTGCTACACTCAACTGGCCGTTCAAGCGGTGACGTACCCCCTTGTGGAATGCACCTGATTGGTCCCTGGTTTTCTGCTCGCCGTTTCAAACAGGAAACAACATGGCAGCCTGCTTATAAACTTTTTGTTATTCCGTCTAAACAATCCACCAAAAATCTACCTCTGAAAACATTTTAAGCGATAAATAGGCTATGCCACTGCTGAATCTTGTTTCATTTTAGAACTAGATTGCCTAGTTTGACAGCTTGGTCCAAGTTTTGTCAGACGGACGTGTTGCACTGGACGGGCTCTTATGCCTAAAGGACTGTTTCCCACCTTTTCATTTTGAAAGAGCAACGGCCAATGAGGGAACTCCAACACTCGGCCGACCAATCGTGTAACTTCATCACTCAGTGACAGACTTTTGCGTTTGTGGGGCTGGCCCTTTGCGGTCCAGCCAAAAAGTTTATAAAGCCTTTCGTGTCTCCAGAGGGAGCTGTGTGAAGTCTGATGAATTGTCTCAAGTGATGTAATTGAAGACTACAAGTTTGAAAATGAAAAAAAGTGTGTGTGAGTGTTGAGTTAGATAGAAGTAAGTTTACCAGACCACTGTAGCCCGCTGCTCATCAACATGAAATCTACAGTAATTGAATAGAGAAATGGTATTTCTTAGAAAAGCATGACTCAATACATATTTTTCACGTGTTGTGTCTACAAAAAGTATTTTAGCTGACATGTGTGACTCATGATTCTCATGAACAAAAGCCGTAGTGTTCCTGTTGCTATGTCACCTTACCATCCCTTTTATTTGTTCCCGCCTCTCTCAACAGAATCAGCGTATGATCTTCTTCCTAGAGAGCTACAGCTGCCTTCCTCCACTCAGCAGAGCCCAAAAGTCATGAGTCAAAAGAGCGGCGGAGAGGCAGGGCCTCCCCCTTCAGCTGCTCTAGCATCAGGTAGGATCCTATTCCTCTTATCTTTATTTCTCCTCTGCAAGCAGGACTGATCATGCCCCACCCCAAAAACACAACTTGTGCAACCGTCTGTACCTGTAGGAAAACAAACACCTGCACATGACAGGAAAGCCTGTCAATGAACAAGCCTGCTGCTCTGTGATCCTCACGTCAGTCCAAAAAAAAAATGCTTAAAAAAGATTTTACATCATTGGAGTTAAGTCAGCTCAACACGCCATCTATTTGTACCTTCTTATGAAATATTTGGTCAAGGGATTGTTGTTGTGAATACATGCTGTTGTGATCTACTGTATGTCATGGTCTCTTGCAGCAGCAACAACGTGTTGAAATGTGGGTCATGTATCGCAGGTTTAGATAGTATTTAGACCCCTGTGCCATCTTCCTTTATGACACAGACTATAAGATACATCAATAATTTAAACCAGGGGTGCCCAAACCTTTTCCTCTTGGAGGGACAAAGCTGAAACTTTATGGTGGGCCACGGGCCAAAAGCATCACCTATTGTATTGTATTGTATTGTATTGTATTGTATTGGTAAGATGCAAAATGGTGCTAGGATCCGAAGTTCTCTTAAATGAACAAGGCCTATTGAAGGAGGCTGGGTCACATGTCATCAACGCGTCATATCTTTGGGGTACAACACATGCGCAGTAAAATCTGGTCAGCACTCGCCGAAATTGAGCCAATCACAACGCACCGCATCTTCAGTCAGACTATGCATGTGTTATACCCCAAGACCCGTGTCCGCCCGTGTCCCAGCCTCCTTCAATAGGCCTTGTAAATGAAATGTGGGATCCTACATATTTAAAGAACATTTTACCTAGAAACATCTGGCGGGTCAAATCAAACCTAATGGCAGGCCAACTTGGTCCGCAGGCCCCACTTCGGGCTGCCAGGGGTTTAAACCGTACACAGAACCCAATGATGACAGAGCCCAACAGAGCTTATTATTTCAAAGTGTTGCATACTCAGCACAAAGCATTTGGTTGTTTTAACTATTTTTCACTTTTTGTTTTTAGAGAATTAGGAAGCTCTGAGTGGCTGTAATCACCTTGTTGACCATTTTGCACTTCCAAGGTGGAGCTATTGTTCACAGAAGAAAATCATATTGGCAGAGAAACTCAGAAGTGCGTGAATATATGTTACGATAAATACAATGTAAGCTGTGGCCAGTTGTTGTGGTTGATGAGCTTGTTGGCCTCACAGCAAAGAGTCCTTTTAGAAATGAACAACATCTTGATCATTATGCTTGCAGAGTGGTCATATAGAAAAGGGTCACTCCAGGGATGGCCAGATCGATACTGTGGTATTGATACTTTGATACCCACAAGCTATTCATTTGGTATTGATTATTTAAAAAAATATTAATAATAAAATTATATAAATACAAACGTGGGTGGCTGCATCACTTCTAAATGTTTTCACTACTTTTATTTAATGTTTGTGCCAAAACAGCCCTGAGTCCGACATATTTAGCTGACCTGTGTGTCACATGACTGTGGAAACCAATGTGACATCAGAACCTAGCGCACAGCGGCGCACAGTCGCACACTTCCACATCAAACATGTGAGAGAAAGGCAGAAAGGAAACGTAGCGGGGTGCTACCTTTCACCTGTAGATAAAAATAAAGCAAGATGCACTACTTGTGACAATAAAGTGTCACGCACAGCAACACGAGTAAGCTCTTCAAACATTTAAAAACAACACACTCTGAAAGTTATAAGGAGGCTTATTATTTAATCATAGTATTTATGTATTATGTAAGTTATTAATGGCCGGTATGTGTCATGTGACTTATCTTTCAGTGTAATGATCATTTTTTTTCTAAAAATGAACATTATTCTGAAAATTCACATCAGTATTGGTAAAATTGTATCAAAAAATATCGGTATAAAACTTTGGTATTGCCCATTCCTTTTTGCACTCTCAACTTGTAAAACACTGCTGTTTGGTGCATTTTAGATGAACAACAGATGTTCTTTGGGATGTGTCACAATGAGACAGTATTTCATTCAAACAGATCTTTTACCAGTTACTGGAAAAAGTTACACATTTTACTAAAAATGAGCAGCTGAAATTTGTCATTCATTCTGACATTAAACAGTGCAAAAGAACAAAACAAGATGAGGACAAAGTGCTTACACAACAGAGGACATGAATCATATTTTAACTTTAGTAAAGTGTCGAGAGACATTTATTCGCTTTTCCTTTGACCCTTCACATTTTCATTGTGGTGTCCAAATACAAAACTTTCCTCTGAGAATTGACTGTTTGGCCACTCTCCCAATTGGCAATTGATTAAAAAGAACTGTTAAGGGCAGTGATACGTACAACAGTAAAAGCACCAGAAGAAGTATAGAAAGAAAAAAAGAACTCCACACCCTTGTCATTGGTTTTACAGACATGCATACATGGTTTCCTTTCTCCTGCTGCTGTCTGATGATGGTCACAAAAGCAAGGAATTTAGTCAGTGGACAGATAATGTTATAAAATATAGCTTTTATATGACTTTTTGTCTCAAGCACTTTAAGAAATGTTAATTTTTTTTAGTCCCAATCCATTTCTGAAAATCCCCAAATGGCCATCAGGAGAATAGTTAAATAAAATAAGAATAAATCACATTTAGAGTGTGCTTCTCTGTGGCTGTTTTGCTCTAGTGAGTTTCAGTAAATCCATGGACTTCAGTGCTCCATTACAGCCACTTGCAGCACTCTGACCTGGTGGACAAATTTGTCTGTAAAAGAGGAGGAAGGTGAAGTATATTTTACTTTACATGGGACTATAAGTTTAATTGAAACCTGCCAATAACATCATCTGGCTTTTATTTCTTTGTTTATTTTAAAAATATGCTTTTTTAAAGCTGGAGTGTGGGACTGTAACATATAAATGAACGTCCGTTACGAGTTCACACAATGCTGATTAAGCTTATCGCCATCAGGGAAGGTTCTCTGTATTTCACAGTGTACCGGAGTTGTGGTGTCTGTGACGACTTTCCCGCCCTGGCGCCTGCAGGTGAGCTCGCTGCATCTCCCCATGTCCCCCCAGAGCGCTCTTTTAAAGTCTTCACTGCAATTTTTTTTCACTTTAATCCTTCCTGTCAACGCAGAGTTTCTTTTTTATCCGTAGCATCCACTCCACAAACTCCACTCCACACTTTTCTATGCTGTGTTCACACTACGAGTAACATAACATTTTCAATGGAAACCGGTGACATGAGACTTCAAACCTTTTATTGCACTTTCACATTTAGATATACAGAACTGCTTTCACTTCCATGTCGTGCTACATTGCTGCTAATGTAAGAATGTTTGCATCAAAATAAGATTGGTCCTTATTCACAGTACATCCCCTGAAAGCAAAATCAAATTGTAACAAAACTTTTTACCTAAAATTAAATCAACAGAGCACTGCTTTCACTTTCACATTGTCCTTCTAATTAACATATATTTGGGTTAAAATAATACTTCAAATAAGATTCTTCTTCACCTGAATCCAGTGAGAGAAGATGGATAAAACAAGTATGATACAGTATATTAATCATGTACTCTGGACTGCAGCCACAACATTCAGGAAAGTTTTTCACAGGCTGCCGCTGCATCTCCCCAAATGTGAAGACAAAACATCTCCATCGCCCCCTGGTGGCTGGCTGTTAAGCGCCTGCTTTGATACGCAGAGTTTTCTGTGAGCGGAGCATGCATTTTAAATGTCAATATCAAAGTCGATCATGTTCATTTATTTGTAGGAAGCCAAAATCGTGATTATGATTAATTTTGGATTCATTGTGCAGCCCTAGCTGCTGCTCCGTCACTATAGTCTTTATGGTAATTACTCTCACCAAAGAGAGAGGGGATACAGAAGTTCCACACTTCAACTTTAAACCCACTAGTTCACAGTGAACTCATTTCTAAATGCAGTGTTTAGCAGAACAGTGTTATAATATATATTTTTTTCATTTGCAGCACTGTTTTTGCTGTTTTAAAATTTTTCATGGAATGCATAAGGTATAATAGAAGGAAAACAACAACAACAACAACAACCATAACCCACCTATCAACATCTGTAATAGCATTGGACATCTGACAGTATTTGGTCATAAATTTGGGTTGCTATTGTATGTTTTTGGTTATAATGTACTATATGTCTTTGTGTTTTGATACTCAAAATGACACTACCTCCATACTTTTTATGTGCCTCTTTTTCTTTCCGACTGTGTGTTTTGCAAACTAATGAGTCACCAAACAGTCCATAATGTCAACAGCAGTCTAACTCCTTTTTACTGTCTGCAACTTAACCAGACTTTCCCCCACTCTTCATCTAGTTCATTGTAACTATTTGAATGCTTTTGAAATTACAGTGTATGTCGGCATGCTGGAGCAACATTTTTTTTGTTATTATTCTTTTTAAAAAATCTGAATACGTTTTTACTGTTCAGCTCTTATTGCTCATTCGTTGTCTCGTTTTTATATTCCAGGAAGTTCCCTCTGAAGCAGGGAGTGTCTGCATATAAAATGGTCTGCAGTTCTCTGCTTCATAGGTCAGAAGCTTGTTTATTTTGTCTCTGTGGCTACGTTCAGTCCCAACGAAATGAACTTTTGTAGCAAAAGAAAAATTAAAAAAATTGAAAGTAAAAGCTCCAATAATTGGCATGCATCATATTGTACATATTACTGTTTTGGACTTCCCTCTCCATTTCAACATTTTGGCAATCTTTTCAGTTGATCATGAACAAAACGCTAATAATAATGATAAATTCATTCAGGTTTTTTTTGATGCAAGTTAGTTTATTCACAGTCTTATCTCTTTTTTTTATTAAGGGGGACTGCTCACCTCTCATCTCTTCAATGGCCCCTTTTTAGCCACACCTACAGTATACTGCGCCTCACATACTGTACATTTACAAATCCTCAGATATCACCAGCACCACAGATGCACACACTTAAAGATCCAATGAAAAGGGGGAAATTTTAATTGGATGTATAAAAAAAAAAGCTAAAAACAAAAGCAAAAAATAAACAATCATGAACAAATTTTGCTGCTTAAATGGGACTGCTAGCCAACACTGGTTGAGAGGCCTTTATTCACTGTCTAATTATTTGCACTGTAGATGCCATGTCCTCCTCTATGACCATGGAAGGCCCCCGCAGTGCTTTTCCCACCTCTTCCAGCCCCACCATGCATTCCAGTGCTTCAGCAAGTGACCAGAACCCAGTTCACAGCGGCGGCAATGTCGACCCAGAGGACGCCAGGAGCAGCAGAGCGGTTCCAGAGGTTGTCGGAGCAGAAGGTGGGAATGGTAACAGCAGCAGGGGCAGCACTGAGCAAGGAGGAGGAAGAGGTGTAACATCCCAGGAGGCTCAACCACATCACCAGATGACGCCGTCTAAGCGCCGCACCGTACTGAACATCTCTCCACCTCCGCAAGACCTGTTTGATGAAAGCCTGATGTCCTGCCAGGATGAAACGTCCCTGGACTCGGAGCAGAGTAGCAGCATCTGGATGGAAGACTCTCTCTCCAACTTCAGCGTCATGAGCACCTCCTCCTACAATGACAACACAGAGGTGCCACGAAAGTCACGCAAACGCACTCCTCGGCAGAGGCCCGGTCCTAAGTCTGTGCCTGGAGGGGGAGCCAGCATGGACGTGTTTGATGCAGACAGTGCCAAAGGTCCACACTTTGTCCTGTCACAGCTCGGCCCTGACAGCAAGACTGGACCAAAAGGAAGGTTTGTGCTACTCTTCAGCTGACTTTCTGATGTCCACGTCATGCCCCTTTACATCTCATAAAGTAGTCAAAGGAAAAAACAATATAAGGTGTCTTAAGGTAAAATGTTCGGCCACCACAAGCTTCCAAGTCAAAGACTCTGAAGCTCTGCTGGAGTGATGAACAACATTCATCCAAAAGATTTTCTAAAGCTGCAACTATTAGCCCAGACCTATTCAATTACTTTTTTAGAAGGGCCAGATTTGAAAACAGTGAAGTGCCAAGAGGCGGATCTCATCTGCAAAGCTAGGAAATTAAAAATGAAAACTATACACCTTTTTAATCTTAGTAGATTATTGTTTTAATAAACACAAAGTTGCATTTAACATCTTTTTTATTCAGTTTGGCTCTCCTAAATTCCCTCTGCTTAACAGCCTTGGTTAAAACTTTTTAACAAAATAAGTATTTCTGTGCTTAACAAGACAAAACTAATGAATGGGCTGCTTAGCTTACCAATAAAATACCAATAAAATTATGATCTTCTAATAATCAAACAATGTTAACTCCCATAAACTTGGTGTTATGTTAGCAGGTTATTTAAATAAAAACAAAATTATATTGCTTTTAACAGGCCATAACAGTGTCAAAAGTGTGAGTGGTAACGTTGATGAACGGGAATTAACTCTCTTATTGGAATTTTTTAAGAAATACTTTTTTCCTATTTATAAATAATCAAAGGGCCAGTTTGAGATTGTTAGAATTGAATAGGCCAGCATTAATCGATTAGTCCTATTGACAGAAAATTAATCACCAACTATTTTCAGAATCAATTAATGGTTTCAGTCATTTTTCAAACAAAAATGCCAAATATTTTCTGTTTCCAGCTTCTCAAATGTGAAAATTTGCATTTTTTCTTTGTAATATATATAATATATATATATATATATAAATTCAATTTAATATCATCAGGTTCTGGACTTGGTCGGACAAAACAAGCAAATTGAAGGCATCACACAGAGAAAATGTGAATGGCATTTTTTCCCAAAACAATTAATAAAATAATCATTATATTAATCGATAATGGAATTAATCATTAGTTGCAGCGCTAAAATAATCCCTCATTTGGTGTTTTGATGACGGCGGTAGATAGCGTTGTCCAACCCAATGCTGAAAAATCTCCCATTCGTGTTCAATTAGAATCAGATCTGCTGACTGCAAAATCTATAGCATATGATTCTCATCATCTTCTTATCATCTGAAGCCTCGTACCCTGTAGGGAAGCATCTGCATTGGTTATTTTTCTTCTCCTCATTTACTCATGTTATCTGTCACCCATCAGTGACCAAAGAAAACACTTAATATAGGAAGTTGTTTGCTGAGTAGTTAATTGACTTTTTATTCATTTAATATTCTCCGGGTGGTAGTTACACAGTTCAACTCTGAAGTGGGTACTTTAATCTGTGTTATCATTGTCTGAAAGGCCCTTGTGGATAATCTCATGCAGCACTCATCCTGACTGTCAGAATAGGTATTATCAGGAAATCACACATTGCACGAACAGATGGAAATCTCAACAAAACTACTCTGGCTCTAAATTTCCCATCACGCTGTGACTGAAGAAGAGCGGTTAGATGAGAGGGGTGGGAGGGGCAGGATACTGAAGTACAAACAATGGACAGCCACAGTGAATCACAGAGCCTCTCTCAAAGACCCAGGATCAGCAGAGCAGATTAAATAAACAGATAACTCTGAACGCTTTAAGAGCTGGGGATGGAATATGCTGGGTGGATGGAGGGCTTGTTAACTTTGCTTTGCTCAAAGCATCATAGAGGGTGGAGGAGATGGGGGGGGTCTGAACAAATAAGGACGGGGTCATAATCCAGAAGGTGCCAGCTAGGTTGCACCAACTAAAATAGCATTGCTATAAAATGTTAGGATTAGAAATAATCTGTTGGTGTCTCTGTTAAACCGGTCTCTTTTGCAGCTCTGATGATCCTCAGAGGACTTACCAGAAAGGAGGAGCTCTCTCGATGCAATACCCACAGAAGAGCGAAGGGAAGGAGGTGAAGATCCTCGTCCAGCCGGAGACTCAGCACCGAGCCCGCTATCTGACTGAAGGCAGCAGAGGGTCAGTGAAGGACCGCACTCAGCAGGGCTTCCCTACTGTAAAGGTAACCGTTAAACGCCCTACACAGCCTCTATAAGGAACTTTTCGGCCATTTGTTTAAGGTTAGGTTAATGATTGGGTTATACCCAGAGGCTTTGAAATACAGTATGTGTTTGTAAGTTTGCTATTTTTAGAGCCATAGCAGGAGTGGGGCAAAAAACATGTCTAATATGTTCAGGGTGGAGGAGTCAAGGTCACAGTGTGTCAAAAAGTGCAAAGAGTATTTTTCCGCAGAGACTTAATATGCTCGGTAGGGTATTATGTTTTTTCAACAAATCAAATCAAGACATACACAAATGTATTCCCCCGTCCCCCTCGTCCCCTCTTCTTCTGTTTATAATCTTCACTCAGAGCTACCCAAAAATAAAATAAACAATAACAGCGATAATAAAATTCACATTCACATACATTATTTAGTAAACCAAGTAAATTAATATAAATGTAAACAAAAAATACTACTAATATTAAATTACAAAGAAAAAAAGGGACATAGATAAATCAAAATTAATTATATGGATAGTCTAATTGCTTATCAGTGCCAGGTCCGATCCAGTAGTTGTTTTGTGTCTGCACACTGTTTGCATACAAAATTCCATACTAACATGCAATTTAGTATGCTAAAACAGTATGTAGGATTTTTTAGTATGTACGAAACCTTCGTATGAAACCAATAGTACGCAAATTGCATACTATTTCCGGGGAAATATTACAGTGTGGAAACACTGGACACTCCGGTGGCATAAATATCCCACAATGCAATGTGGTAGAATCAACAATGTTCATAACAGTCAATGGTGGACAGCTCTGTAACATCAATAACGCTTCAATTTAAGTGTAAGTATAGGATTTTACTTTTCTAGAGGCGTAATGTATTTTTGAAATTAGTTACAATTCAATCTTCTATAATGCATATATTGTTGTCTTCTGTTTTTACTTACACAGCTGGAGGGACTGAATGAGCCAGTGGTTTTGCAGGTGTTTGTGGGCAACGACGCCGGGCGTGTTAAGCCTCACGGATTTTACCAAGCTTGCAGGGTGACCGGCCGCAACACCACAGCCTGCAAAGAGGTGGACATTGATGGGACAACTGTCATTGAGGTGTCCCTTGATCCAAGCACCAACATGACACTAGCGTACGTACTTCTAGAGATTGAAATTGGGTTTCTTTACTAGCATTACTCCAATAAAGTATTTCATTTTAATGTCAAATTAACCACAAACAGGGTAAGTGTTGCTTTTCTTGTGTTTACCCAGTTGTACATCACAGATAATTCAAACCACTTGCTTAATAAAGCCATTGCATAATGGATAAATACTTTATTGATCCCCTAGGGTTGAGGTATTTTAATGTTGTAAAGAGCTGCTAGTTTAGCAAACACTATACAGTTGTTGTTGTAAACTGCAGGTTTTCCAGGCTAACAGGGTCTCTCTGTGCAGGGTGGACTGTGTTGGGATCTTGAAGCTCCGTAATGCTGATGTCGAGGCTCGCATCGGCGTGGCTGGTTCGAAGAAGAAGAGCACACGCGCTCGGCTGGTGTTTCGGGTCAACATCCCCCGTCCGGATGGATCAGTGCTCACGCTACAGACTCCCTCATCTCCAATTCTGTGTAGTAAGTCAGTCTCCTTGTGTTTGTCTCTGTGGAAATGCTATTATAAATGCAGAATAGATTCACTATATTAAACCAGTTTCATTAGAATTGATAGAAGCAAAACAGACAGCTGACCTGTAGTTTACATAGTTAATAATTACCATTATAAAAGCTGTTTTCTCCTCTTTAACATGTCCGGTTTCTGAACTTTAATCTAGCCTGAGGTCAGGAGACAGTTGTTCTTTTATGTCCACACTTGGAGACAGCTTGTAAAGATCCCTTCAGGTTCAAGTGTTATTTGATAATAATGTGTACAGTATGTCGGGTGTGGTTGGTTTCATAAACAGGAAAGACGCTTAGGGGTATAAGAAAGTTTCTGTGTAAGTGGATTGGGAGAGACGGGAGAAAGAGAAGGAAAGGACGAAACAATGGAGGTGTGTGTGGACTTCTATTGTTTATACAAGAGCTAGCATGCAATCCAGGGAAATATCTTTCCACATAACAAAAAAAAATAGTAATCCCCCTTGGCGCGTGTGTGTGTGTGTGTGTGTGTGTGGCGCAGAGTAGTGAAAAAGATTTATGAAATGTGTTTGAGGAAACGTGGACAGATTTTGAGCTTCAGGTTGTTCAAAGTTCTTAATGCCATTTTGAAAGGCCTGTGAGAAATAGTAACAGTAACAGTATTTTAATTTTAGTTGTATGTAAACGTCCCATCTTTGTTCAGGGTACCTGCAGTCTTAAATTGCTTTCACAAAAGTCTTAGTTATAAAATGCTTTTGTATCAGAGACATGGCACAAATATAAACTACAAGTGGGATTGTTGCAACAGTGGATTGTGCTGCAGGAGGCTGTTTAATCCCTTTTTATTTTTGGAGATTTAGTCTCCTTTAGTCTGGATTTTATAAACTGGAGTTGCGGTTTGTTAGTTTGTATTGTTGTGTGACTTTTGTGTTTTAAAGAGTTTTAATTTTAGTTGTATGTAAACGTCCCCTCTTTGTTCAGGGTATCTGCAGGTCTTGAAAAGTCTGTAAAGAGGACCTGATTGTGCTTATTTTCAGGTGCATACTTGTGTTTTGGGTTTCTACTAGAACATATTTTCATGCTTTAATGTTAAAAAAACACTTTACTTTTCTCATACCAGCTGTGCTGCAGCACCTCTATTTTGAGCTCCTAAAGGAAAGGGGAAAAGCACAAAAGCATTCGTTTTCCTAAAAAAGGCCTTAGAAGTACGGCTGGGTGATATGGCCAAATTCTTCTATCACAATATAGATCATTTCATATCTAGATAACGATGTATATCACAATATAACATGTTAAAGCCTATTTTTGTATATTCCTGTGTGAATTAAATACTTGACAAATGAAAAGTATTTTCTCATTTTAAGAACTTGAGTACACAATGGACATAACAGTTTTAAGTGAAATTATAGAGAAAAAAATAAATAAATATAGGCTTTGCCTATATCGCGATAGAATCAATATAGAAAAATATACATGACATTTTTATATTGTCTTGGCGAAGATATCGTCATAATGCCCAGCCTTATTTAGAAATTATTAAAAAGTCTTAAATTGCTTTCATAAAAGTCTAAGTTATAAAATGTTTTTGTATCAGAGACAAGTGGGATTGTTGCAACAGTGGATTGTGCTGCAGGAGGCTGTTTAATCCCTTTTTCTTTTGGAGTTTTAGTCTCCTTTAGTCTGGATTTTATAAATACCTTTTCCAGCCCAAACCTTCTGTAGTTTAACCATTCAGCATCAAATGAATTACTTTGAGGCATTATAAACATCATCAAATTTGTGTGAAAATACATTAAACCAACCTGCTTCAACTTGAATATCTTTTGGTGAAAATCCGTAAAAGTGACCCTCATCAGTGACCCTGTTTGTATTTGCCCTGTTTTCAGCTCAGCCTGCAGGAGTGCCTGAAATCCTGAAGAAGTCACTACACAGCTGTTCAGTGAGAGGTGGAGAAGAGGTCTTTATCATTGGCAAAAACTTTCTTAAAGACACCAAAGTCATATTTCAGGAGAACATCTCTGGTAAGAAGATATGATTTTTTAGATCATAATTGTCTGCGTAAATTTTGGGTTCATGCATTATAATTGTTCTCTAGTAAACGAGTCTTCTGTCTGTTCCAGATGAGAACTCGTGGAAAGCAGAGGCTGAAATTGACATGGAGCTGTTTCACCAGGTAAAATGGGATTTCTCTCGTGTTATTTTAGAACTGAATGATTAAAGGGATAGTTTGGGTGGCTAAAAACACATTTTAGCCGCCTAAGAGAAAGGCTCACCTATAACTATTAATATCAGCTAAAGTGTACACTATTTTTAGAATATGTTCACCGCTTTGTCTCGCCGTCAGACAGCCCTTTCAGACGTGGAGCTGAAGCCGTTATCTATGCTCTCTTCAAAGCCACCAGACTTCTTTGACAGAAACAGTAATTTTACCTCGCAGAACACTGGAGTTGCTGGTCTACCGCTGCCTCGATCGGTTAGTTAGTTTGTGTTATTGTGTGACTTTTGTGTTTTAAAGAGTTTGGATTCAGCAAAGTCACACAAAAACACAAACTAACCGATCAAGGCAGCGGTAGACCAGCAACTCCCGTGTTCTGCGAGGTAAAATTACTGTTTTTGTTAAATGAGTCTAGTCTGAAGGGAGCATAAATAACGACTTCAGTTCCCCGTTGGAAAGGGCTGTCTGACGGCAAGGTAAAGCAGTACAAATATTCTAAATATAGTGTACACTTAAACTGAATTAATTTTTTAATGGTTAGAATACGTTTTGCTGTCGGCCCCGTCTCACTAACTATGCATAAGTACCTCATACAACCCCACTTCAAAAATCTGAGTTATCCTTTTAATGCCAATTACTAATCAGCTGAGTAGATAGAAGCAGCCTTTTCAGATTTGTGTGGGGCTTTAGATGTAATCATCTTAAATGGCTGCTGGTTCCAATGTTTGAGTAGACTCATTGTGGTCTGACCTAATTACACTCAGTCTCAGCGGCTATACTGAGTGTGTCTCAACAGTCCAGTTTAAACCTTTGCTCTTGTAAACAAAACACTCAGAAGTAGATGAGTTGATGGATCTGCAGCTAATAGAAAAGGTCCTTCTGTTGGATGTCATTTGGGTTTTTGGAGTTTTCTTGTAAACAAGCACAGTTTTGTTTACTGTCATTGATTGTGACTGAAACTTCTGTTGTGTCTCTGCAAGGACTAACAAACATGTTGAATGTGTTTCCTAACTAAAAAAACATTACAGTTTCAGAGTGTTTTTTGAAACCAGCACTGTTTAAGTTGGCTAGTGGTCTTCTTTCCTGCCCTTTTATGGGGCAACGCTACATTTTCAAATCTTTACTGCCACCAGCTGTTGATAAGTGGAATTAAAACTTGATTAAACTGAGAGATGCAGCTATTGCCCCTGTCATTTGGTAGATATGGCCTCACTTGGTTGGCCCAATCGCTGAGCAAGAATGTCCAAGAGATATGAACTATATTATGAGCATAACTGATGAATATTTTACGATCCAAATGTATAAAAAAGGTGAGAATGTTTCATGCTCAAACCTTAGCTATTTCCCTTTATATTAATAAGACAAATCTTCATGACTGAAAGCAGTCATCACTGTGTAAATCCAATCTAGTATAAACATTTACAATACAACCTCCAGCAGTCACAGAAGTGTTTATCACGTCACCCCCATGCTCATGATGTGTTGGAGGGTACAAGATACAAAGTGATGACCTGCTCATCCAGATATTCACTATCGTCTGAACAACTCAACTCAGATTAGATAAATGTAGTTAGACCTACTGTAGTTTACATTCTTTTTTGCTGACTTTTTTTTAATGATCTCCCCCCTAGAATCACGTGATAGTGAAGGTTCCGCCGTACCAGAACCAAGCCATCACCTCTTCAGTATCTGTGGGAATCTATGTGGTGACGAATGCTGGGAGATCCCATGACGTTCAGCCTTTTACCTACACTCCAGATTCAGGTTTGTTCCAGTCAATTTCAGTTTATTTGACTAAATCACACAAAGTTTATCTTCTTCATCTGTCTCTTTTTACAATCAACTGATGAGGAGAGCAGCTTGTTAGAAAGCATGAAAACAATGTAAAGTGTTCCAGCAGCAGAAGGACTTGCAGTAACTCTCTTTCACACACCACTAAGCATATTGTGTACACGACTTCCCATGTTGTAAACACGAGTTTTCGAATTTAATTTGAAGGCACCATAACATCCGCCGCCGTTGCATCATAACTAGGGAGCCTAGTGTAAGTGCAATCAGATTCTCTTAACACCGCAGTTGTCTTTTCCTAATTCCTTATGAATTCCCCTTCACATCTTTCCTTGACCTTATGACGCTTTCCATCGAGGTCAAGGACAAGTGGTTAGGAAAAGACATTAGGATGTCATTTTTTGACTTTTCGACCGCAGCCCTATGGCAGGGCTAATTATAATGAGTGGCAGCTGTCTCCACTCCTGCAATTAGACACACCCTTACACAGACACGAGAGAGAGAGAGGCTGCAGGCGAGGTGGAAGAGGAGGCCGTCACACAGCTGGTTCACTCAGTTTAGCAACTTGAGAACACCACCTACAGTTTAGTAGGATCAGAGCAAGTATTAGCAATCATTAGCAAGATATCTTTCAAGAGGACAATACACAGCCCATTTCTAAACACATTCAGGACTCTCTTTCATCTGGACTTTTTGTAATTGTGAGGTGCTTATGCTGCGTTCCAGACAACTTGGAAGTTGAACATTTCTAAGATACATTTCTAAAAATACACTGGAACACCACTCAAAGTCAGAGTTCCTCCTTGCGAACTCGGGGCAAATCCATATACCCTGACTTCACAAAGTAGCAGTTGTCTCTTCTCTGCATAAAACATTAGTTTGTCATGGTCAGCCATGGGTTTTTTTTTACGTTTGGCATTGTGCAACTGAAAAGCTTTGAGGTCAGAACTTGGAAATTTCTACTGGGAAAATGCGGACCTCCGATTGTCTGGAACGCAGCATTAGTGCTCGCTGTACATTATCCCTTACTTATTGTGCTGTGTGTTTACATAGATTTTTCTAATTTTGTGAGCTCATAGAGATAAAAATCTGTTGATGTTTGTCCTTGTAGCAAAAAATGATGTCCCTGTGAAGAAAGAGGCACCCTCTCCAGTGAAGACTTGTTCATTTGATGAACAAATTAAAGGTTATTTTCCCTTTTTAACTATTCTACATAACCATGATTGTAGCCTCCCATTTGAAAGCTGTTCATTTTCTAATATACTGTACTTGTGAGCTCACAGTGGACTGCCACTTCTCTGAATAGCTGAAGAATAAGATGTATTTGTTGGTCTTGCCCCTACAGTTCTAGACGGTGCCTTGTTGCCTTCGTTGTTGCCTTTAGTGAAGAGAGAAGATGTCACTCCGATGGAAGTCACCAGCAACCTCCAATCTTCTGGTGTATTTAAGGTGATATATTGATCTGTAACCTAATTAAAGGCCTCATTAAAAACGAATTTGCGTTAATGTGTTATTATCGCATTAACTTTGACAACCCTACAATAAAGATAACGCAATAAAACTGACAAAAAAGCAAAATAAAGCACATCTTTCATCTTGTGTTTGCAGAGTGGTGACCTGTGTCCAGCCCAGCAGAGCCCAGACATGACTACATGCCATCTAAATAAAAACAGACCATTCTCCAACAACCTGTCTCAGCCTGCAGGTGACCCTGACAAAGGCCAGGCTCCTGTTTTTCCCAAAGCAGAGCCCTTAAGCACTATCCAGAAGCAGGACATAGTGGCCACCAGCTCCTTCTCTGTACCCACCGACTCTCTGCTCCAGCAGGGATCACAGCAGTTCCTCCTGGATTCCAGAGAGGGCCTCGGACAAGAGAGGCCCGGCAGCGGCTCTGGAGCTGTGGGGAGGCTTTGTGGAGAACCAGCGCCTCAACAGCAGCAACTTCCACTGTTCCCCCCAGACGAAGTAGCCCAGCTGGAGGAGGCTGTGAGGCAACTTAAAGCCAAAGGGTTCTGTAACTTACCGCTTCAGCCTGAAAACTCGATGACCAAACAGCAGCAGCAACACATCCAGCACCAGCAACAGATCCAAAAACAGCAAATTCAGCAGCAGCAACAGCAGCAACAGCAGCAACAAATCCAGCAGCAACAGCTTCAACAGCAGCAGGCTTTAGAGAATTTACAGCAGCAGCTGTTTCAGCAGTCACAGATTCAGATGCAGTGTGGCATGTTTCAGGATGCCGCCCAGGCCAAGAGCGCGGAGCAGCAGGGCTCATCACAAGGAGTGGTGTCAAACCAGGGGACTCTTTTCCAACAGGCCCAACAGCAGCAACAGCAGCAGCAGCAACAAGCAGTTATGTTTCAACAGGCGAGTGACCTGCTCTCTATTCAGACCAACTTCCTCCAGCAGACACCCTCACACCCTTCACCACCCATGTTTCACAATCCCAGTTCTTTGGCTGAAACGCAAGATCCACAGGGGGGATTGTTTCAGAAAGCCTCTCAGGAGCAGGTCCTCTTCCAAAACACCATGACAGTGCTACAGTCTTCAGAACAACAGCCCTCAGCCCCGGGACTCTTCCTCCCTCAGACATCCCTGCCCTCTCAGCTCACAACCAGCAGTGCTCAACAGCAGCAGCAGCAGCAGCAGCAACAACAACAGCAGCAGCAGCTGGCCTTCCTCAATGCTCTACAAACGCCTGCCCCTGAACCACAATCAGTATTTCAGGCTCAGACCCAGCTCCCCCCCATCCAACAGAGAAGCCCCATGGAGCAGCAGCAGCCCTCGCAGCCTCAGCCCCACACACAGCCAGCCCAGCAGGCGTCCTTGTTTCAGAACATCTCCCCACACTCATCTGCAAACACACTCTCTCCGGTCCAGCAGCAGCAGCAGGCTGGCCTACTGTTCTGCAACAACCCCCTGTCCAGTCCGGATCAGGCCTCCGGCCTCCTGTTCAGCAGCCAGGGCCAGATGCCGCCGCTGACCAGCAGCAGTCTAGTTTCCCAAGAGCCCCAAAACCCCACTCTGCTCTTTTCCCAAGCCAGCGTGGTGACAGTAAACCAGCAGGATCGCTCTGAGCCCATGGCCTTAGGGAACCCCGCCGACCCACGGCAGCAAGTCATGTTTCAGGAGCAACAGCCGATGCAGCTGGGCGGCAGCTCAAACAACCGGCAGGAGCAGCCCGTGGGCCTCTTTATGCCTCAGTCTAACATGGCCTCTCTGCAGGGGGGGCTGGCCGCTCAGGAGCTCGCACAGTCAGCCATGTTTGCGTCACAGAACGGCGTGGCGAACCTCCAGACGACCACCTCCTCCCCTGTTCAACAGCCAGGGACTCTGTTTCAGACCGCTGTCAGTGGGAGCATCAATCAGCCCAGCCAGCCTCAACAACCTGGCCTCTTCCTGTTTGGTATTCAGAACGGTGAGGAAATGATTACACAGGTGCACACCCTTGAACCGGTTGGGGTAGTATTAATGACTGCCAACAAGTGCAGATGGCAAATATTATATGAACCATTTACAAAACAAAAGCTTTAGTTTAACTCCCTTCCATAACAAGGTCCTCACACCACACAAAGAATAGTAGAGTTGTCAAAAGGGAAAGTAAATGGGGAAATAACTATATATATAAATATATATATATATAAATATAAATATAAATATAAATATAAATATATATATATATATATATATATATATATATATAAATATATATATATATAAATATATATATATATATAAAGTAAATATAAAGTTCACATTACACTAAATGTATAAACAATTATTGTTTTGCATACATAAGACATACTGTTTGATGAAAAAATACTCCTTATTGTGATGATAAGTTCAGCCCTAGTCGTCTAGTTCACCTTCAGTAGTCTTAAATGTCCTTCCATTTTATTTCAATACACTTGAAATAAATGAACTCATATTTTTACCAGCTGAACTACAGTTGAACATGAACTTATCTGTGCATATGAAAAGAACAAAGAAACGTGGAACAATAAACTTGCATTACAAACTGTTAAGTGTGAGGTTTGTAAACTATTTCTGTTCTCCCCTTGCAGAATGTGGCCAGCTGATGAACACTCCTGGAAACACGCTGTCGGATCAGCTTATAGCCATCAGCCAGTCTGGTCAGAACCAAAGAGAGAGTGACGCACACATCCAGTCTCTGCTCAGCCAGTCCATGTCTCAGTCTGGGCCTGTGCAGAACAGCATGGGCTCTCAGAACATGGAGAAGATTGATGACCTGCTGGTCAGCCTGCAGGAGTCGGGCAGCAACTTAACGCGTTCATACTAACGGATTCGTCTTTTATTTTGATATGTGGACTGATTGTAAAATGTTGTTGATTAGCACATGCAGTGGAAGATTTGTGAATTAGCCCTGCATCATGAAGTTTAATACAAAACACAACATTTAGTTCTTATATCTGATCACCAAATATTTTCCTGCCCTACTAACACATTATTGGTTTCACTTCAGGACTTCTCAGGAGAGAGCAGTGAAGGTGCCGCTGGCCTTGCTGAGCCAGTCTCTTCCTCCTAAAAAGTCCTTGTGATTATTCTCCGGAGTGGCATGAATTGGATCTGTTCTCTCATTATTAAGGACAAATTAATATCCAGACTGTGAATTTGGGCTGGAATTTCTTGGCTGAGAGGGCCGGCTGAGAAAAGTGAATGTCTCTTATTGACTTAATGACTGACTCCGCGTTGTGTAACGAACGTGTGCAGGCGAGAAGAGACAAATTATCCTTACTGTTCTGTGAGAAAAGCAGCATTAGGCACTTTTCTTCAACTTTTCCTCCGGAAGTGCAGGAACTCAGTGGTCTTGTTGTTCATTTAACTTGTGAAGTTTTGTGTGCATCTGTAGATAGATGGTCAGTGATGTTATCTGCAGCGTCTTTCGGTTCTCGTGGTGATTTCTAAAGTGTTCTCCAAAGTGTTTAGTGGTTTCCATGAATAGTGTTCCCTTTAATACTTCTTTTGTATTTTTGTTGTTGTATGGAAAGTTGAATGTGCTGTGTAGCAGGAAGGTTTAGACAGACTGCGGTATGTATGGTTGAGTACATCGAAGCAGCGCGTTCTCATTCCCAGGGTGTCAAATGCAGAGGCTTTGTCACGGCCGTTGACGTTCGATACCGCCGCACAACGGATCAACATTTTCCTCAGACGTATTATAAAATTATGAAGAAAAACAATATACGACTAAAATGACAATATGTTAACTTATTATGCACCGAGAAATTTACTTCCAAGGCCTCCGCCATTTCTGACAACATCAACAAACACGTCACAACTTGAGAACTCTGAGCTTTCAGAAAATTTCCACTTACGAGGTTGTGAATACCACAAGAGGGGGGTGTTCATATGGACTCTTCTCGTGAACACGGTAAACAGGACCCCATTTGAAGGCACCAAGTGTGCCGCGAGTGTGGGGACGTAGTGTCCTGGGTTCACAACGCTTAGTGTCATTTTCACTGTACAAACGTAGTAGTTTTAAGCCCAACCATGTTGTACTTTCCTAAACCTAACTATAGTGGTTTTGTTGCCTAAACCTAAAGTGACGCCAAGGGGCGTGAAAAAGCGGCGGTATGTGACGAGTTGGGATGAGAACGTGTTGGTAGTAGATGTGGAAGGTAGCTCCTGTTGATTTGAAATTATTTTCACCCAACAGTGTAGAAAAGTGTGTTGAGAGAAGGTAAGAGATGAGGCAGAGAAATGAGAGGTAGAAGAAAGTAGAAAGGTGTGCTACGCTAATCTGATGTTTAGTCACAAACAAGCGCGTTATGCAGTATGTGAGTGCTGATTATTTCAATGTTGTAGCAGCTTGCACTTGATATAGTATAAATATACTCACTCTAGCTGTCTCTGATAGCCGACAAAAGTGACTTTCATTCATGATATGACGTAGAAAGAATCAGATAACTAAAATAATATGGCATTTTGTTGCTATCTACAAGAGGCCTGGATAAATAGGATCTAGTCTTGTCTGGACCTGTTTTATTGCAGTAATACCTATAAAAGAATATTTGAAGTTCAGCCAACAGCTGTCGGTGTGGCGGTGCAGTGAAGACGGTCACCTGCAGCTGTGAAACATACTTTACCGTCTCCACCGCAGTGTACAGATAGCACTTTGTGATAAGCAAACATGTTCAGGCTAACATTTAGTCTGTATTCATCAAAACCAAACTGTGTCAGTTTGCTACTTTGTGGAGCAGATTCTCCTTTTTGATTCAGTATAAAGAGATGAATCTTTTAAGAAAGTGTGGTGGTAGAAATATAACAAATATTGGCTGAGACTTTTTTTTATATATATATATTCAGCATGTTGCGATGCTGTTCTTTGTGACCACTTTACACATCTAGAGTGCAGTACAGTCCCACAAGAGGTGGCGTGTTTTGTTCTTTTTCAGCCGCCTCTTCCTCATTGTTTACAGTGAAGAAGATTTTTTCTAACATGCTGTTACTATTCATTCCCAAAACCTAATAATACATTATTTATTCCTCAAAAACAGTGGAAAATGTGGATCGAGACATTTTCATTCAAATAATCTAATTTCAGTGGACATATAACTCTTATTGAAACACATCTACAGTAGAGAGAGTAGAATGTAATATAGTGTATTATTATTATTATTATGTATTTTAGTGCCATTTTGATGGCATCATTCTGCGTCAGGCACGCATGAACTGGAATAGTATTCTTCAACCAGCTAGAACAGAGCCTTTTTTTACCAGTTTTATTAATGTGATGGATTTAGTGAATGTTGAGGAGAAGCAGCTGTACATCTCATCCAGGTTAAGGTATTAAACATAGACTGTATATAAAGATGGACGACCTGTCTCCACTTCCTCCCACTGTACAGAAGTTAAGACAAAAATATACCCCGGATACGTGAGCTGTCATCTTTAGATTTGGACGTCATTTGGAGCCGGAGTCTGCGCAGTAGGGATCGGGCTGTAGCCACGGTATCGAGGCTACCCGCCCGAACCAATCGCAAGCCGAGCATGGTTGCAGCTTGATAGCGAGAGAGACTCACAGCTGCCAATCATGACGTCTCACCCCTTTTTTTATAGCATAAAATAGCTGATTTAAAACCAAACTTATCAGAAAAAATTAACACTTGAACATACATCAGCGTGATAAGAACTACCTAAAATGACAGAAACCATCTTTGGGAAAAATGTATTTGACTTTGACTTTTTAGTTTGGCCCATCTGCTAACATGGAGGGGGCAGGCTTTATGACCTATACTGCAGCCAGCCACCAGGGGGCGATTGAGACGTTTTGGCTTCACTTTTGGGGTGCTATCATGTCGTCCATCTCAGGCTGTTTCATACACCGTTCGTAGCTATACCTATGAAAAGGAATGCACTATAATTCGTGTATATCCCACTAAATCAATTTGTGTATATTCCACACAATCTTGAACTAAGAAATACCGAACTTTCGCCCAGGAGACCGGCGTTCGTGTCCCGTGTGAAACCAGAAGTCAACGTTGATTTATTTTGTCTCGTCACTGACGTACTGAAGTCACGCCACTTCTGGAGTTATTTTAAGCCAAACTACGATCTTTTTCTGAACCAAACTAAGTACTTCTGTTGCCTAAACCTAACCAAGTAGTTACCTGTGAAGACGGAAGTTTATTTTGAAAAGACTGTATAATGTACTGAGGGTAAATTAGGAATAACTTTTTGAGAGTATGTTGTCCATCGTTATATACAGTCTATGGTGTTAACATGCAGGAACAGAGCCCATTTTACATGTTTTTCTTGTAAATGCAGTCGTCTGCAGTTGGCTGGCGGCCTCAGGACCAAAGTTTGACTCAAATCTTGCTTTGCATAAATCCTGATGACAGGCCAGTTTTATGGCTCCGGAGCTTTTATTTCCTTTTTTTTTTTCTTAAGAAAAACATAGATGATTTCATTATTAGGCATGATGTCCTGCTGCCACACTTTTCTTTCTGTTTGTTTGTTGTGTTTTCTGTTTAGTTTGACTTTAAGTGCATGCGTGAACAAGGGGCTGGTTTCCGATGACGACAGAATTAGCTCAGTTTTATGCCTCGGTCGTTTTTGTTTTTTTCTATGTACAGTTTGTCAGAAACACAGTTACATTTTGTACACTTTAAAGTCAGAAACAGCTGTTTTATGATGGAGATTATGTAAACTTGACTGTGATTTAAGGAGCTACGTACGGCGCGTCAGTCTGAGCGGTTGCGAGTGGTTTTTAAAGGGACCCTACTCCTGAAGGAAACCTGACTTTGGAGAAAAGAGCTATCTGTGATCGGCTTTCTTCAACTTGTGAAATAGAAGAACTAAGATTTTCCCATGTTGAGTATTTATGATTTTGTTTGTTTTACAAAGTTTAGATCTTTTTTCTTTTTTTTTTAATCTGTGTAGTACCTGTGCCTCTCTTCGGAGAAGCATATCTAATTTATTTGTGTGTTGTTTATTATCTAAATTGTTTCCCTTAATGAGTTTCTGATGACGGCAATGTGATTTGGCCCCCCACACCTGCTGATACTGTAACCGGCACCTTGATGCCTTTTAATGAGATTGTACACTATGAATAACATGTACATTCCTGTGCACAGTCACTCTTCTGTGACTTTCTAATCATATACACCTAAATGTACCTATCATGTGTGTGCTCAAGGCTTATAATTGGCCCTGTAGTCCTTTTTGACCAAATGGTTGAACAGTTTTTTACTGTCAAAATCAGAAATCCTTCAAAACAGGACCAACAAATTTCAGTATTTTTACAATGAACATATGAATATCGAACTGAATGTGATTATGCAGCGTAAATGTCTCACTTAGATCCAGAATGTTCTTTTGTACACGTACTGGGGAGGTAATTACTTTTTTGAAATTACAGTTTCCCCATTTGTGTACTTACAATGTAACTGGAGATCAGACGTATATAAAAGCGTGACTCATTATATAGTCACTACTAAACTGTATGGAAAAGAGGGCGATAAAAGTTCTCATATTATTTCCTTAAGATGCTACAGGCTAACTTTCTCTGTTTCTTGCAATAGAACAACTGGTTTTACTTTTAACATTACCCATTAATTTAATATCAACAAATTTAATCTGCTATCACAGGTGTTCAAACTGTTATTGTTTTCCTAAAATGTCACTTTAGACACTAGTAGACATTGTACATGTGCCTTGAGGAGATGTTGTAGTTGATTGATGTTTTACCATTGTTGCCTGTTTAACACCTGCTGGTTCGACCAGTGATGATTAGTCCTCATTAACTAGAATGTTTGAAGCCATAAATGTACTTTAAAAGCTCGACAACAGTGACCAGATAAATGTTGATAACCGTGTTGTGCAATTTCTGTCATGCCTCTCAACTTGTTTGTACTGAAGTATCCATTGCATTTATGTTATACGACGTAGATGCAGACAAATTTTCCCTGAAACTGCTATGCAGCTAATATACTGTAAATGTAGATCTGTTAGTTTTTGAATATATATTTTTCTAAATAGCATCTCCCGTTTTCAGCATAAAGGAGAAACCAAAGTAGACGTTCTTTCTATTATTTATGTTGCTTGTTGAAATGTTTTCTGACGCTTTGAGTGCCGCCTGGAACCGATTTTTAATCTTTTAGTCAGTTAAAATGCAAATTTCTCCTCTCAACAACCATCTCAGTCTTGAATTAATTTTTTTGGTGACGTCTTCTTTACTGCCGTCTTGCTTGTAGGGTTTATGTGGATCCAGGCTTACTGTTTACTGGTGCAGTGGTTCCTAATCTACCAGCATGTCATGTCGTTCTCACAGTAAAAGTCATACTAGAATTGTTTTGTCCTGTAATTTAGGAACAATGTGAATTAGATATTCTGCAATTTTTCATGTAATTTGTCTTCAGTCTGGTATTATTATCTTCACTCCCAACACAAGTGAACCACTCCTCTAGTAAACAGCCTATTGTTGATCCTGGAAATAACAAGGGGGGAGATTTTGCCTTTTTGTTTCTAACCATGTGAACAACTGTCATAAATAATCACCCTTGGGAAGAAAAGAAAAACCCCTTTCTTTATATTTTTGCTTTTGTTGGGATGTTTTTATTCTCTTGCAATTAAATCTCTGTAAACTTGCTGCTATCTATATTAAACATATATACTTTAAATGTTCGGCCTTTGAGCTTTTATTTCATGTTTGTCGGTGTAAGCTACTGCAGAAGAATGCTTGGCTGTGGGATGAGGACACATTCATTCAGAAATATGTGGTTTCAGTTTTAGTTGTCTGCTGACACAACTGAAGATATTGGCGCATGACTGGTGTTTTTTTTCATGTAGTTTCCACAGAAGTGCACACGGGGGCAGACAATGTGATGACATTTAGCCACTTCTTTACAGCTTGTGTGTACAGCTCTTTATTTTTTAATCCTAAACATTGTATAAACACATGAAGGGCAGTTCAAGTGTCATCCCTCTGGCTTTTCTTGCTTTTTGAGCCACCAAAAGCTTTAGGCCTGCAAAATCTGCCTTTGTAAAGGCTTCTGCGAAGATTTAACAAAATCATTTTAAAAGAAGTCATCCCTGCATTTTGAGGTAATAAGGGGATTCATTTCCCTTTCATTCCGTCTTATCAGTGAGCTGAAGAGATGAATTTATAACTTATCAGTTATGACCGTTTCAATGTGGCTGTGTAATATAACGAGGGCGTTGCATCAGGTCAGAAGATGATAGCGAAAGTAAAGGGCTCCATATGGAGAGAGACGTACCACAAGACTACGAATCAGTAAAACTACAAGATCCACAATACATTCAACAGAAATGCCCTCCACACATTGATGGTGAAATCGTGTGGTTTTCTTCTTCTTCTTGTGTTAGTTAGATATTAGTTATGTTATATTTAATTGTGGCATTTTACTCCAGCAGAGTGCTTTGTTATTATGTGTTTTAGGGATACAGTATAAAAGCATCTAAACAAGTCTTAAATCATGCTAACTGTGTTGTCCTTGTGACTTTCTTTATCTGCTAGCAGCAACGTTATGCTCTCTGACACACCCATGGCAACCAAAAGTGAAAATAAACCTAATTTAATGTCAAATTCTCTACCAGTTTAGCTTTTTACCAAAGTGTTTGACCCTAATGACTGGATTAGTGCTCAGGAGAGGTGTCTTGGTGCAGACTAGTTGAGTTATTGAGTGTTTAAATGTGCCTGGTGGGCCAAAGACAGCCTCTGCTGTATATAGATAGATAGATAGATAGTGACTTTATTGATCCTGAGGGAAATTCAAGTTTCCAGCATTACAGTTCAATAGTGCAAAACATGTTAGTAAAAAGGCAGTAAAAAAGTAAAAGCAAACAAAATATGCCAGATATAAAAATACAAAGAGATAAAGAAAACTGTTAAAACTGAATATAGTGCAGGGTAACAGCTGTGATACAGGACTATTAAAAAAGTGAATGAGTATAGTGCATTATTATCTGTTCTGCAGACCGTCCTCCTTTGTAAACAGAAAACAGTCGGTACTGTAGCCGGGCCCCTTCTACATACAGCCACGCTGATAAACCGTAGCTTAATGTTAGACTGAGCTGACAGGTGTTCTTTGATTTTTACTTTTACTTTAGTAAAGATCTATATTTAGACTGTAATGACACTCTTATATACGATAACTTATCAGGTGGGCAATCCATGTGGTTAATAAGGCCTCAACAGATTTCTATGAGTGAATGAGTATTGTGCATTATTATCTGTTCTGCATACCCCCCCCCCCCCCCCCCCCCCCCAGACTTCAAATTGTCTGATAACAATCTTTTTAAACATTTCCCCAACCCTACCCCCCCCCCCCCCCCCCCCCCCCCCCAGAGAGGCGTTATACAGTTTGTTTCCTTGTTTGCCTTGACTTCCTTTACAACATTATGCTCTCTGACATACCCATGGCTAACCGAAATTGAAAATAAACCTCATTTAATCAAATTCTCGCTTCTATATAGAAGTGTTTTTACCCTAATGACTGGATTAGTGCTCAGGAGAGGTGTCTTGGTGCAGACTAGTAGAGTTATAGAGTTATATAGTGTTTAAATGTGCCTGGTGGGCCAAAGACAGCCTCTGCTGTAGACTATATAGATGATAGATAGATAGTAACTTTATTGATCCAGAGGGAAATTCAAGTTTCCAGCATCACAGTTCAATAGTGCAAAACATGTTAGTAAAAAGGCAGTAAAAAAGTAAAACAAACAAAATATGCCAGATATAAAAATACAAGGAGATAAAGAAAACTGTTAAAACTGAATATAGTGCAGGGTAACAGCTGTGATACAGGACTATTAAAAAAGTGAATGAGTATAGTGCATTATTATCTGTTCTGCAGACCGTCCTCCTTTGTCCCCCCCTGCCCCCCCAGAGAGTTGTTGTACAGTTTGTTTCCTTGGTTTATCTTGACTTCCTTTACAACATTATGCTCTCTGACATACCCATGGCTAACCAAAATTGAAAATAAACCTCATTTAATCAAATTCTCTACGAGTTTAGCTTCTATATAGGCTATGTGTTTTTACCCTAATGACTGGATTAGTGCTCAGGAGAGGTGTCTTGGTGCAGACTAGTAGAGTTATAGAGTTATATAGTGTTTAAATGTGCCTGGTGGGCCAAAGACAGCCTCTGCTGTATATAGATGATAGATAGATAGTAACTATATTGATCCCGAGGGAAATTCAAGTTTCCAGCATCACAGTTCCATAGTGCAAAAACATGTTAGTAAAAAGGCAGTAAAAAAGTAAGTAGTGCAAAGTACAAAATACAAAAAATAAAAAGGAGCACAAGCAAGAATGTTTGCCATATTAAGTGCCATCCCAAACCAATTAGCAGGGAGTGGAAGTGGATTATAAAACCCTCCAACAGCAAGTCTGCATCAATGCCGACTTAACCAGCTGCCCTTAAAGTACAAACTCGTAAACTGTTCAAACTAAGAAAGACATTTAATTTATTGTACTTTATTGTCATACGCACGTTATCAACTTAAAGTAATTAGATTGTATTTAGGATCTTGTCTAGTTTAGAAAACAGTAGACATGTTCATTATATTGTAAAGTAGGGTGACCACGTGTCCCACTTTACGGGGGATTGCACAGCATTTTTATCCCTTGTCTCACGTCCCACATATCGAGACGATGTCCCACATTTTCATTCGCTCAAGTTTTCAAAAGTCAAACCACTGCAGGACAGTCGCTTTTTTAAAATCTGTCTTTTATCCAATGGCTGTGAAGAAAGCAGGGAAGGCTGTCATCACGAGGCTGTTTGCTGTCAAACTGCGCACACGTGGGTCAAGTGCAGGTTAACATTTCACCATCTTTGCTGTGCTACGCCCAACGGAGAAAATTGGGACATATAAATTTCTTAATACAGTTTGAAAAGTATTTATGCCTGCAGACTGTGGTGGCAGTTTCTGTTAAAACAAGACACAAACCAACGTAACAACTTGTCTTTCAGTGAATTTAATAAAAAGGCATACATTAACAACTAAAGCATCTGCAGATGGACTCACGAGCACAGCCACCTGTTGTGGACTGTGGCAAGTGAGCCCCGAATACAAAGAGTAGTCAGTATTTATACATTTAAAGCATAACACGAAGATAAGTGCAAAGAAGAAAGGAAGAGAAGGATAGAAAGTGTATCAATGCGTCAGCACACAGCAGACAACAGAGCATCACAAGACATAACAAGTATTTCAGCAATCTGTTGTTTACAGTTACAGAGATCTAAAATGTCAGATCACTGTCCTATGGTGACAAAGTTGAACATGTGAGGCCCTGAGATTATCTAAAGGTACAGTGTTAAACTGCAGATATGAAAATTGCCATTACAAGACACAAACATTTCACTTGCACTGGAACATCTTGGTCTTTTTAATAATATTCTCATTGCATCATTATATGCAACCTGAAGTCTCTGTAAGCTCGCTTTTTTATAGTTTGACCACAAATGGGCTGTATATACAGTGGTGTACAATATGCTCTGAACAGAGACATCTTCACTCTATCTGAACACATACTAAACTTGAAGAACTAATCCAGTCATTAGGGTAAAAACACTTATATAAAAAGCTAAACTAGTAGAGAATTTTACATTAAATTAGGTTTATTTTCACTTTTGGTTAGCCATGGGTGTGTCAGAGAGCATAATGTTAATAAAGAAAGTCAAGACAACCAAGGAAACAAACTGTACAACGCCTCTCTGGGAGGCAGGGGGGGGACAAAGGAGGACGGTCTGCAGAACAGATAATAATGCACTATACTCATTCACTTTTTTAATAGTCCTGTATCACAGCTGTTACCCTGCACTATATTCAGTTTTAACAGTTTTCTTTATCGCCTTGTATTTTTATATCTGGCATATTTTGTTTGTTTTACTTTTTTACTGCCTTTTTACTAACATGTTTTGCACTATTGAACTGTGATGCTGGAAACTTGAATTTCCCTCAGGATCAATAAAGTTACTATCTATCTATCTCTCTATCATCTATATAGCCTACAGCAGAGGCTGTCTTTGGCCCACCAGGCACATTTAAACACTCAATAACTCAACTAGTCTGCACCAAGACACCTCTCCTGAGCACTAATCCAGTCATTAGGGTCAAACACTTTGGTAAAAAGCTAAACTGGTAGAGAATTTGACATTAAATTAGGTTTATTTTCACTTTCTGTTAGCCATGGGTGTGTCAGAGAGCATAACGTTGCTGCAGGCAGATAAAGAAAGTCACAAGGACAACACAGTTAGCATGATTTAAGACTTGTTTAGATGCTTTTATATCCCTAAAACACATAATAGCAAAGCACTCTGCTGGAGTAAAATGCCACAATTAAATATAACATAACTAATATCTAACTAACACAAGAAGAAGAACAAACACACACGATTTCACCATCAATGTGTGGAGGGCATTTCTGTTGAATGTATTGTGGATCTTGTAGTTTTACTGATTCGTAAAAGTCACTATCCTGATTGGCTTCAGCTCACGTCCAGGACTACAACTACCAGAGGCACACAACCGAACTGCATCCTGGGATACGTAGTCTTGTGCTACGTCTCTCTCCATATGGAGCCCTTTACTTTCGCTATCATCTCCTGACCTGATGCAACGCCCTCGTTATATTACACAGCCACATTGAAACGGTCATAACTGATAAGTTATAAATTCATCTCTTCAGCTCACTGATAAGACGGAGGGGGGACAAAGGAGCACAAGCAAGAATGTTTGCTTGTGCGTACATCTTGCGGCATTGCCTATAAATATCATCATCATCTGTCATGTCTTCAGTAATGAAATGTTTGAAAAGATTGTTATCAGACAATTTGAAGTCTGGAAATTTTTAGACATTTGTCCTCCTTCGTTCGACAGATCATGACTATACACTCTTACTGGCATTGTATCGGATATATCATGTTCCACACCATACACAGAGCAGACATTGAGGAGCTGCTGAAGACCAGCTCCACTTGGACTAAAGACCACAAGATCATCAGCATACATGATATGGTTCACTAAAGTATTCCCAACCATGCACCCAGCGTTACAGGCTTTCAATCGCTTGGAGAGATTATCAATATATAAATTAAAAAGAAGTGGGGACAAAATTCCCCCTTGTCTGACACCACTGCTAACCCCAAATGATGCTGAGACACTGTTGCCCCATTCAACTTGCATGATCTGCTGAGAATACCAGTAAATCAGGATTCTCACAATGTAACTGGGCACCCCTCTTTAACTCAATTTAATAAACAACTTTCTATGATTAACATTTAGTGCATTCTTTCAGTTTCACCGGGCCTACATGATCCCGCCCCTTGATCCCGCCCCTGGATGTGCTTGTATTTAGTGAAGCATTCGTCTCCTCTGCTTCCAGTCTCCAGATTTCAGACACTCAACCAGTCACCTCAACGCTCCATCGAGTTCTCGCGTTGTTTGCGGTGTGTTCTCGTCAGTTGATCTTTCTCAGCGCAGCATAGCATCATGGCCGACGTGACAGCGGTGGACGGAGAGAAAGTCAGCAAAAAGTGAGCTAATACCTGTCTCCTATCGCATTTTAACCGTTCTCAACGCTTTAACGTTATTTACTGTTTTATCAGTTATGACCGTTTCAATGTAACTATGCAATATAACGCCGCGTTGCATCAGGTCAGGAGATGATAGCGAAAGTAAAGGGCTCCATATGGAGAGAGACGTAGCACAAGACTACGTATCCCAGGATGCAGTTCGGTTGTGTGCCTCTGGTAGTTGTAGTCCTGGACGTGAGCTGAAGCCAATCAGGATAGTGACTTTTACGAATCAGTAAAACTACAAGATCCAGAATACATTCAACAGAAATGCCCTCCACACATTGATGGTGAAATCGTGTGTGTTTGTTCTTCTTCTTGTGTTAGTTAGATATTAGTTATGTTATATTTAATTGTGGCATTTTACTCCAGCAGAGTGCTTTGTTATTATGTGTTTTAGGGATATAAAAGCATCTAAACAAGTCTTAAATCATGCAATCAACTGTGTTGTCCTTGTGACTTTCTTTATCTGCCTGCAGCAACGTTATGCTCTCTGACACACCCATGGCTAACAGAAGTGAAAATAAACCTAATTTAATGTCAAATTCTCTACCAGTTTAGCTTTTTACCAAAGTGTTTGACCCTAATGACTGGATTAGTGCTCAGGAGAGGTGTCTTGGTGCAGACTAGTTGAGTTATTGAGTGTTTAAATGTGCCTGGTGGGCCAAAGACAGCCTCTGCTGTAGGCTATATAGATGATAGATAGATAGATAGATAGTAACTTTATTGATCCTGAGGGAAATTCAAGTTTCCAGCATCACAGTTCAATAGTGCAAAACATGTTAGTAAAAAGGCAGTAAAAAAGTAAAAGCAAACAAAATATGCCAGATATAAAAATACAAGGAGATAAAGAAAACTGTTAAAACTGAATATAGTGCAGGGTAACAGCTGTGATACAGGACTATTAAAAAAGTGAATGAGTATAGTGCATTATTATCTGTTCTGCAGACCGTCCTCCTTTGTCCCCCCCTGCCTCCCAGAGAGGCGTTGTACAGTTTGTTTCCTTGGTTGTCTTGACTTTCTTTATTAACATTATGCTCTCTGACATACCCATGGCTAACCAAAAGTGAAAATAAACCTAATTTAATGTAAAATTCTCTACTAGTTTAGCTTTTTATATAAGTGTTTTTACCCTAATGACTGGATTAGTGCTCAGGAGAGGTGTCTTGGTGCAGACTAGTTGAGTTATAGAGTTATATAGTGTTTAAATGTGCCTGGTGGGCCAAAGAAAGCCTCTGCTGTATATAGATAGATAGATAGATAGATAGATAGTAACTGTATTGATCCCGAGGGAAATTCAAGTTTCCAGCATCACAGTCCCATAGTGCAAAACATGTTAGTAAAAAGGCAGTAAAAAAGTTAGTAGTACAAAATACAGAAATATATACCAGATATAAAAATACAAAGAGATGAAGAAAACTGTTAAAACTGAATATAGTGCAGGGTAACAGCTGTGATACAGGACTATTGAAAAAATGAATAAAGTTCAGAAGAGACTGTTAAAAATGAATATAGTGCATTATTATCCGTCCTGCAGACTGTCCTCCTTTGTCCCCCCCCCCTTCCCTACAGAGGTGTTGTACAGTTTGATGGCTCGGGGGACAATTTATATGCTGGTGTATATATATTATATGTCTATTTTCTCAGGTGTGTCCGCTGACTGTGGTAGCTCAGCATGCTGTGTCTGGTCAGGGCAGCCAGGCAGCAGCTGTGCCAAGCCTTTGGGGTCAGGGCACAGTGGTTAAAATGTGCAGCACCTCCATGTACAGCTGCAGTCCCAGCTCAAATTTACTGGATTCGTTGGAGAGGTGACAAAAGGTTGGTGGCTTTTCCATTCCAATGAGAAAAACAACCAACCTTTTGTCACCAGAGAGAATGCGGTCCCCTTTCCCTTTCTGCATGAGTCTTATTAGTTGATTGTGTCGTGGTCTTGTTTTTTTGGGGGGGTTTTTAAACACCGGAATAGAATAAAATGTACAGTGTGGTTTTGTGGGAAATCCCGTAGTTAAACAGTTTGAACATCCATGCAATGTCAGTTGTCGTTGCATCATTGACAGCAAACAATACCAAACCTATATGACTCATCTTTGATTCCTTTATTGATCTTTAATTTCTTATCAGTGAGCTGAAGAGACGAATGAAAGCTGATAAGAAGGCAGCCGAGAAAGAAGAAAGGGTGGAGCAAAAGAAGGAATCCAATGACCAAGGAGCGGAAAATGCCTCTGACTTGGATGAGGAGACGCTTGACCCAAATGTGAGATTTTTCTGTCATGATCATACTCTTTGCTTATTATACCCTTAATGTTTTGATGCATAAATACAATTATGTGTTTCCCCTCTAACACAGCAATACTACAAGATCCGCACCCAGGCCATCCAGGACCTGAAGGGCACAGCGGAGGACCCGTACCCTCACAAGTATCATGTAGACTTGTCGCTGACAGAGTTCATCGAGAAATACAATCACCTGCAGCCCGGAGACCAACTGACTGATGTTGTTCTCAGTGTGTCAGGTACCAGGAATGTTTTATGATCTTAAATGTATTGTCCGTTTTGTATGTGCAGTGAACTCCAGCGGTAGAATGTGCAGCTAAACTTGATATATGATTTCCAGGCCGCGTCCATGCCAAGAGGGCTTCTGGTGCCAAGCTGATTTTTTACGACCTGCGAGGTGAAGGCGTCAAGTTGCAAGTTATGGCGAACTCAAGGTACAGAATGATAGCCATGGTAAAAAAAATAGCATTTTAGAGGCTGCAGGCAGAGATTCATACAGAGAACCGAAAAGGAGAAGGGTGTGGGGGAAAATAGTGAAAGTGAAAGTTCTAGGTAAGTTTCACACTGAGTCAGTGTTTGTTATTGCAGCAAATTCCGTCCTGTTACTGGGGTAAACATCCCAAACCACTCAACTCACAATCAAGATTACTTGATGTGGTTGTTTCAGCCAGATTATTTATATCACCACATTTTCAGTGTGAAATGTTATTCAGTATATTATCGCTCCACTAACTATTTGTTTTTCGCCATGTGGATAATTAAGAGTGCAGTGAGTTAATTTCTGCCTATCTTCTCTTACTCTGTCAGGAGCTACAAGTCTGAGGAGGCCTTTGCTGCCATCAACAACAAACTGCGCCGCGGTGATATAATCGGTGTCCGCGGTAACCCAGGGAAGACAAAGAAAGGGGAGTTGAGCATCGTTCCCAGCGAGATGATGCTGCTGTCACCATGTTTGCACATGTTGCCCCACCTCCACTTTGGCCTCAAAGACAAGGTAATGCCCATCATGATGAGACACTCTGAATTAGTGAGACACCTTTGTTTGCAAAAAGACACTAAATCACGTGTTTCTGCAAACATTTAGAAAGCATAAGTCGACGACACAAAGTAGAAGCATTAGTTCTTGCGTCTCACCATTTTCAATGCATTTAGGGCAGTGGCAAATTATTTCTTAAGCATTTACGGCAAAATGATGTATACCAATGGCAAGCCAGTGTTACCTCCTCACCATCACTGAGGGACAAAACAAACCAATAAGGGGCTAAATCAAAAGCGTAGAGCTGCAATATTTGGAGGAAAGCAATGTAAAACTCATTGTTTTATAGGGGTGTAACGATACGTTTTTACAACGATGCGATAAGATTGCCATGGTTCCGATACGGTTCAAGGACGATATTTGGCTCATCTATAGCAATACGATACGATTTAATGATTTGCAATCGATACAGTAACTTTTTTTGACAAAAATTAAATCACTGTAACTGTGAAATAAATAGCTGATACTGGACAGTGCAGGTCAGGATTCCTCAAAGTTTTTCTTGTAAGTGAATCAGGGATAAATTAATTATGGATATACAAGCAAACAACGATTAATGACAAATACATACAGCTTTTATTTGAAAATGATAAAAAGTGCAACTTCAGGACCTGCTGATTCAGTTCTCAAGATACAAGACAGTGCAATAATTAGCAAACAATATAATAAACCAACTTCTATTCAAGTTGAATGAACAGCGGTTTAACCTGCTGCTTCTGTAATTTTCAATATAAACAGTAGAGCAATAAAACAGTGATCAACTTATAGTGATCAAAAAGTTTGGGACACTAATCATTCCTATACAAACGCTGTTTAAATAATTTGCTTATAGTAATCAAGTAGTCCACCTACAGTGTTTGTTTGGGGTCTTTTCATACATGAAAACACACGGAAAAACATTTTAAAACTATGTTAGACTAACGTTTGTCGTCCTTAAATACAAGGTGCAAATCCTTAGTATCGATACAATCGATTTTTGCGTTTCAAATCGATTTTATATCGACATACGTCTCCCGTGAAGGACAACTTGCCGAGTACCTATCGATGTAGTTGGATCGTAGGAATATATATCGATACATCGATGTAGTAGATGAATCGTTACACCCCTATTGTTTTATGTTGCTTTTCTCCTGTTGGACAAAATGTTTACTTTTATCTGATATGCCAAGTTCACACTACACAACTTTCAAAGTCATCAGATCACAGTACTGTTCACACTACACAACTTGCTGTCTTGTAATCGGGAGTCTTGAAGTCATTGTGGTTTTCAGACTACATGACTGACCGGCGACAGGGGGTCACACACTACAAGATCTTTCACCGGGAGGAATCCCCGATGAGGTCTCCAAACTACGTTTTGTCACGAAAACACACACGAGAATTACACGATAAATGGTGTAATACCATACGCGCAACACATTGCTTACGTTGTTGTTGGCACGTGTTCACAAAGTAGTCTGTTTCCATCGTTTTTCACGCGTCTTTTTTACTATTTATTTCTCAACAATTTTGCTCCGTGTTGCCAAATGCAGCACATACAATAAGTTCCTGTTGTTACAGGCGAACCCTCCTCCCCCAGGTTTCCCCTCAACCCGTATCTTGCGCTCTCATTGGCTGTAGCTCGTGGTCGGAGTTCCCGACAGGTCCAGATATTTATCATGCTAGATATGGAATGTGTCTGCAATGCGTCGGTGAGCCTCTTGGTTCACGTCTTTGAGCAGTTCACACATGGCACTCGAATGCCAATGTGCGAGCGGCGAGCCAACGCCGATTTGCCTCTGATCTGGGGCATCTGTCTGGGAGCAGAAAAACAAGCCTAAAGTCATGTAGTGTGAACTAGCGATTAGTGAAGTCCATTACACAGCAACTCTTAACATTGTAGCAGTGTTTCTAGTTGTTGTTTTCTCGCTGAATGCATGATGGCAGATGATGACTGTTGCTGCTAGCGAATGAGGAGTGAGTGTTCCATGTGTGGTGACATCACAAGTATATCCTTTAGTGTACATGCTGCCTTGCTTGCATGGCTTACTGGCACACCTACACAAATGTAGCTATGATTAATATAAAGAAGATCCACTCATGTTTTTCCTGCTTTGACAAGTCAAAGTTTAACCGTTTAACCTGAAGGGAAGATTCCAGTTTATCTGGTGCAATGTTACCTGAAAGATTTGTGGCTTTTACAGTTTAGAAATTGTCAGATGAGGACACGTGGTTATTCTTTCTCTTCTTACCAGAGAAAGAACTTAGAGAAGTGATTTTGACATCAGTTCCAAATCAACTTTTCATATCCTTAATTTTTTTTTTTTTTTTTTTTTTTTTTATATCCGTCAGCCCCAGTTGCAGTGTCACAAAAGTGGAAAACCTCAAAGCTTTTCAGTGGTCAGGGTAACTTCGGTATTTTTAAACATGGAGATTGGTTCAGTATTGAGGGAGAGCGCTGTAGACGGCAGCTGCGAAACGAGCTTAGAGGGCAATTGAGCAGCATCAGTGTAACGTTATGTTCACTAAAAATGCTTGTTTTTGCCACTGAGAGTCTCAGATTGTTATTATACAGTAAGTATCTGACAACATTATGGCAAGGACCCTAGGTCCAGGTTGAAAAACACCAATGTTAGCCTTTAAAGTGATGTTAATTTTACTGAATTTGCTCACAGTATCCTGTGTTGATAGGAAGAAGACAAAGTGACCAGTCGTTACAACAGCGGTAACCAATGTTGAAGCATTTATTTTCTCACCGCTGTCTAATCTTTCTCACAAAGGAAACGCGATACCGCCAGCGCTACTTGGATCTGATTCTCAACGACTACGTGAGGCAAAAGTTTATTACTCGCTCCAAAATCATCACATACCTGCGCCGCTTCCTGGACCAGCTGGGATTTTTGGAGGTAAGAATTGGTGTCTGTAGTGTATTGAGACATCCAAACTGACAACGTCACACAACTAATCAATTGAACAGTATATTTAAGTCTTTAGTTTGAATGGAAAAAAGTTTGTTTACACAGATTTATATTTGAATTTTTACAAAAATGTGTTTGTTGTTACTTTAGATTGAGACACCAATGATGAACATTATTCCTGGTGGAGCAGTGGCCCGTCCATTTGTTACTTACCACAATGATCTGGATATGAACCTGTACATGAGGATTGCCCCTGAGCTCTACCACAAGGTAATCTGCTTTTCAAGAGCCATCCTTCTCAGTAATCAATCACTTCCAGGGGGAATATTTTAGTTAATGTGTTGTGTCATTTCAAAGTCAGGTTTGTGAATATTTTGTACCGCTAATACGTTTTGTATACTTCACTATAATTGAAGGGGTTTGTTTCATGTTGTCAGATATTAACGCTGCTCATCACAACTTTCCCACAGATGCTTGTGGTTGGTGGACTGGACAGAGTGTATGAGATTGGTCGTCAGTTCAGGAACGAAGGCATCGATCTTACTCACAATCCAGAGTTCACCACCTGTGAATTCTACATGGCATACGCAGATTACAATGACTTGATGGACATCACAGAGAAACTACTCTCAGGTAAGTGAAAACACATAGTGAGAAATAGTTAATAGAAAGTAACAGCAGTGATTAGCAAAAACCTGAGAGCCCGACCCTGTAAATTGCCACAGATACCATTTGGGATTAGGAGAATATTCCACACAAAAAATCTGTTAAACCGATAATTAGCAGGTTAGCTGTAGGGATTTGATGGTGAGGAAATTTTCTCACCGGTTAATAAACTTCTGACAACATCGGTGTTACAGATTACGCCAGACATTTTACAAGAAAACATGACAGTCAATATGTGTAGCGTGCTTACTTTGATCTTTAACGTTGGATGTCTGTGTGTCTGGCCTCTCTGGTCCAGCTTTTGCTGCGGGGCCGCAGGTTTCCACGTAGCGTCACCCCGCCGCGCACACCGGCTGTGACCGCTCCGTCCTCCGCTCAGTGATTGCCTCATTAACGTCATGGTTCCCTTATAGCATTGGGTTTAAACTCAAAGATTACCAAATAGGCGCTTTTGCTTTTCACTTCGACACCAAATCCTCCGCCTAATTAACTAAATAGATTTTAATTCTATAAAAAACCCAAACGACGGTGGGCAGGTAATGTAATCTGTGTGTGCCCAAACACCGTGTAACACAGACTACCGCGCCAAGCCTAGTTGGCATGTAACCGTTGTATAGAAACCCTGATAACATGCAATGTATTCATTCATGTCTGTCATTGAGGATGGCACTATCACAACAGGAATTTATTGTATATTTTATTGTATAAATTGGCCAGAGTGCCATTTCCTCTCTATGTCTTCACAGTTTTGTCACAGGAAAAGTGTCCAATGAACAAATAGTAAAGCTGCTCTACTTAACTCGGTGGTTTCCTCTTTGCTTCAGGAATGGTGAAGCACATCACTGGAGGATACAAGGTGACTTATCACCCTGACGGTCCGGAGGGACCGGCCCATGAGATCGACTTCACGCCGCCGTTCAGAAGACTGAGCATGACACAAGACCTGGAGAAGATCATGGGAGTGAAGTTCCCTCCTACTGACAGCTACGACAGCGATGGTGAGAATCTGTAGAAATGTAGAGATGGACTTAACGTGAGAAGACAACTGCCTCTGTAGCTTTTGTTGTTTTCTTTCTTTTCTCTTCGAGGCAATGTTTTGAACCCTTTTATCTCCATTTAAATAAACCACATTGTTTCTGTGACATTATCTCTCTCTCACTCTGTCTTTCACACATGTAGGGCTTATTCTTCATGTCATTTCTATATTTCACGTTTTTATCCTAACAGCAGATTTCTCTTTCTCTCTTTTTGTCTTCAGAGACGCGTAAATTCTTTGACGACCTGTGTGCACAGAAAGGGGTTGATTGTTCTCCACCCAGAACCACCGCCCGCCTGCTTGACAAGGTCCTCCATTCATGAACATCACCATCGCCTTCTGTTGTACAGTTTATTGCTTTTTTTCCGTTTGTTATTTTACTATGCAGACTTTACTAATGACTTTTTCCCCCCACAGATGGTTGGAGATTTCCTTGAGGTCACCTGTATCAACCCCACATTCATCTGTGATCACCCTCAGATCATGAGTCCCTTAGCTAAATGGTGAGAAACCCCTTGTTTAAGCCTCATATTCATCCTTTTAAATATGTGATGCTCCAGTTCATGCTGACACTTCCTCAACTGTTACAGGCACAGAACAGAGAAAGGGCTGACGGAGCGCTTTGAGCTCTTTGTGATGAAGAAGGAAATCTGCAATGCTTACACTGAGTTGAATGATCCGATCAGACAGAGGGAGCTTTTCGAGCAACAAGCCTTGGTGTGTATACAAGCATAGACTGTTTTTTTCCCCTGGTACATTGTCCCATTATCTGAAGGTTCAGGCTCCTTACTGTTGCAGTGTTTATATTAGTGCATGTTATTAATTTGAGTTTGATCTTTTTCAGGCCAAAGCTGAGGGGGATGATGAAGCCATGTTCGTTGATGAGAACTTCTGCACAGCTCTGGAGTACGGACTGCCACCGACTGCCGGCTGGGGGATGGGCATCGATCGAGTCGCCATGTTCCTCACTGACTCCAACAACATCAAGGTAAAGCTGTCGTATGAGTCATGTTGCTAGCAGATGCAGTCACTTTGAAGTCCTTGTACCTCAATGACAAAATAGAGATAGAAAATGAGAATTAAAGGTTCCTTGTGGAGTTTTGACCACTAGTAGCGCTATGGAGCTGTTTCTATTAGCGGGTCCTCCTTTTGTTTGCCTCATACACTCACGTGCACGCATGCTATTACACTGATCAACAGATGGTGGTAATTCAACAAAATATGTAACAAAAGCAGGGAAAAAGACAGCAAGCTAGTAAACATGGGTGTAAATACTACTAAAAATCTACTGCAATGCAGCTTGCAAATGTTTTATGCGGAAGAAAATGTACTCGCCAACTTTGTTAGACCTCAGGGATAAAAACAATGCTTTTTGGTGAGCAACACTGAATGTAAATTAGGGCTGTCGTCGACCACAGAAATTCTTAGTTGACTAACGCTCATGAGATTTTGTCGACTCAGCGATTAGTCAGTTAGTGTTAGTTTCTTCGCAGAGAATCACACTATAGCACCACTTTAAATCTTTTGTTTACCAGAGATGTGCTCATAAGTGTCTTGGAAATAAGTCATTCAGCATGAAAAAAAGCACGAAAAATAACTCATCGACTAAAGAAATCTTAGTCGACTAAGACCAAAACGACAGATTTATCTAATTAACTAAGAGTTTGTTTACACTATAAGAGTCTCACTACTTACTGTAATTTCCAGCTCTGATTGGTAATATAGGGCACTGTGTTAACGTTTAGAGTCAAACTGACACTGAACTTTAACAGTGTCAAAACACAATCTGTCCAGTGAGATCTACTGAAGAAGAGATTTCTCCAGTCATAGATGTAGACTCAAACTTATGGTAACCTCGCTGGTAAAAACAAATGAAGAAAAGTTACTTCATTCTATACTGGACAGTTGTTTAGTGCTGTCTTCTTTCCAGTCATTAGTACTGTGAAATAAGTACAGTCTATAGTCTACATGTTCACATTTAGAAAGCAGAAACATTATATTTAGATGTGACCACATGGCGTCTTCCCTCGGTGCATTGTCGAGGTGCAAGCGGACTTTAGGCTTTGTTCACACTGAAATACAACAAGAGAACACTGGATTAAAAGGGCATAAAGAACAATGGGTTAAAGAGATAACATCATTAGGAAAGCACATTTCCTGCACTGCATACACACATACATGAGCTGCAGTACGGTCGTCTCTTATGTTCATGCTGAAAGACATGAAACCCTTAGCTGACAGTTTTGTTCTCTCCCAGGAGGTGTTGCTGTTCCCCGCCATGAAGCCTGACGACAACAAAACATCAGCGCCCGTAGAGGGCACCTCCGTCTAATGACATGACCTCTGGCCTCTCCTGCTCTCAGATCTGTGCAGGAGTGCGTATGAAGCAGGAGCCTTTACCTCACTGTGGTCATCAGTGGAGCCTTGTGTTTTATCCATGTTAGTCTGTCAAAGGCTCGGTCCTCGCTGGCATTAAGGGAAATCATCTTGTCTCAGTTACATGATCCCGTGCTAAACAATTATGAATGCTTCTTCTTTTTTTGTATTTCTTACACTTTTGCGATCATATTTGCTGCGTCCTCCTCGTTTGAGACATTTTAATCCTCATTGTCATCCAGACAGTTAATGGATGGTATTTGATCAGGAAGTCATGTGTGATCTGCTGTTGATGAATATCTTTGAATATATTTTGAGATACTTCAAGGGGTGCTTGATTCTATAGATACACCACATAACAAAGCTCAAGCATCTCTGATATTTTCAGTGATTCTCAGTATACTCATCTGTTTTTACCAGGTCTGCTTGTATTCCTTGTCTGAGATTTTTCAAGCAATTTTCCTCTGCCAAGACATTTAAACATTGGTATGTCTGAATAAAGTGCATATGAATCAACATGGTTTGCTCTCTTGTGAAGTTTGTGTTCTGTTTATAGAACCAAATTCAATGCATTTCAAGAGACTACAAGTTTTATAAGTTTATGTTGGCTTTGAAGCTCACTGATTTAAATAATCCTGGTAGTAATAACGATGTTAACCCCTCTTTTCTCTAAATGAGACAAATCATTTTAATAATTATCTACATGAATTCAAGATTGTATGATACTTTATTTATTCTTCCACTGTGAAGGAGCATGGGGTCTGGCATAGTTACACTGACCTTGCAGCTGAATAAATAGCTTAATCAAAATTTACAGTAAGTTATGCAAGAAAAAAACAAAGCATAAAATTGTAATTAAATGGCAATTAGCTATTATATTTCACTAGGCTGTCTTTAGACTGCATTTTTAAATGAAATTAGAAGAATCTGATTTGTTAATCATTTATTAGTGTCTTGTCATATTCCATCTTACAATTATTTTTATTTCCCATAATTTCTGTCTAATTAAAAGTAACTTAACACATTGTTTTACCCCCCACAGTAGAGCAACATAAAAGGATCTTTCCCACCCCTGTCCCAAAACCAAAATCTGAACACTGGATTTTCTCTTCAGGCTCTGAAGGACCTCTGTAGCTGGGTGAACTCTCTTTTTGGCTCTGTTTCCTCTCTTTGGATGGAGATGTTCAGAATGATATGAAGTCTCATCTCCAGGTTTGATGTCTGCCACAAAGCTCGCAGTAGACTTCAGGTACTTGATGTTTTTGACTATGAGGCTGCAGGCCACCAAGGTAACCTTCACATCCTCTCATGTCAGCTACAGGGCTAATGGTCTCCTCACCTAATTGGCTGGTCCTTAAGTAGCTAATTAAGATGAACTGGGGACTCTAGCCACAAGCCATAAATAGGCCTGTTCACATAACTGCTTTGATTGTGTTGACTGGTTCTGAATGGTAAGTCAAGGTAAAAATGAACTGCCCCACACTTCAGTCAGTGCTGCAACAGAAGACAGACATATTATTTGTTTATAAATGTATTAATTTGCAGGGGAGGAAAGTAACTAAGTATTTGCAGTACTCAATTACTGTACTTATGTACATTATAGGTTCTAGTTTACTTGAGTATTTTATATTTCTTCTAATTTCTTCTTCTGCATTTCAGAGGAACATATTGTACTTTTTACTCTCTTACATTTATGACAGCTACTGATACCAGTTAGGCCATTTTACACATTTAAATTTTACATGCAAAATACATGATCATTTTATAAAATGATGCGTTGTTGTAGATTAAACTACTCAACAGTGTATAAAATGCTAATACTATAATACTAAAAGACTAGAATTAGCTCTCCCTCGAATACCCACAACAAGCTCCTTAGATATTAACGCTTTGATAATAATATAAATACATGAAATTAAAACAGTCTGAAAGGGGCATTTCTTTTTTTTTTGGTACTTGAAGTACATTTTGTAATTTTAAATGCAGAACTTTTGAGTATTATTACCATAGATATAAAACACTTTTATATATATTTTTATATATATATATATATATATATATATATATGTTTTATATCTATGATTTTTACAGTTTAGTAGTTAGACCAACAGTGGTCCAAGTTTACTTCCTGTCAGCTGCTGCATCAACAACCATTGGAACCAGATATTTAAAGGGGCCTATTTAGAATATTTATGTGAAATTGTATACTATGCACTACATACCTAATACGTGTACTATCGCTCATCATACTTTTGTGCGAATAAACAGTTGTATGTATGTCTGGAATATCTTTTTGAAATGGTTGTGTTAACAATTTATGGTGGAAAAAAGTTTGGACTCTCGCACAAAAATACTTTTTGGTAAAAAAGGTCAAAGAAGTGTCATTTAAAATCATTCATCGATGTTACCCAGTTAGGTCCTTTTTTGTTAAACTCTAAAATGATTTTGATTTAAAGCGTGCCTTGTGTGATTCCCATAATGAAACTATTGTCCATCTGTTCTGGAAATGTGCACACACCCGTAACCTGGGGCAAGAGATTTGTAGATTTATCTTGGAAAATATTATCTGTGACTTTGAAGTTCTACTGGAAAATGTATTTTAAAGTTCAGTACAATATATGAGAGAGAATATTTTCTAATCAATCTCATTATCATTGTCGTAAAGTTTTACATTCATAAATGCAAATTTGTGAGAGATAAACCTCACTTCGAGAAAGAAATGGAACTATATATTAAGACAATATCTTCTGCAAAAAACAAAAAAGGCTAGTAAAACTGAGTTTGTGCTCCCATTTTAATGTTTTTACCTAAGTTACTATTATTTATTTATTTATATTTACCCCTGGCATGCTTTGTGTTTTGTTACTTTTTTTTAAATTTATTTATTTATTTTTTAATTTTTTTTATTTATTTGTACATATATAAAACTGCACAAAATCCAGTCAATGAAAAAAACAAACAAGAAATGTGTCAGGAGAGGTGAAGAAGCCTTACAGGTTTATACAAAGGACCTCCCCCCAACCCCAGGAGAAAAAAACAATAACAAAAAAGGAAGAAAGATCTAAACTAACATAATTTTATAAAAACAACAAAAGTTAAACAACAACAAGAAGTACACAAAATGTGCAGGAAAAAACAACCAAACAGTGGAAAACAATCCAATAAAAACAATGAAATACATACAAAAAACAGTACACACAAAAAAGAAAATATATCTAAACATATCAAAAGATAATTAGACATCATGAATTAAATGTGATGATAATTTCCTTTTAAAATGTTCAAAGGATAACGAGCTCTTAATAACTTGTATTTGGTGTTCCATATTTGTACACCACGATATCTGAGGGAGTACTTATTTTAGTATTAGTATTTATCCTTTTATTTCCTTTATATTTATTGTTTACCTGTGTTGATTTAATTGTTTTTTGTATTGTTTACAAATTTAAAATAAAGTTTATTGAAAAAAATATTTCCCCTGAAATAGTACTGGTTTCATACTATAAGGTTTGGTTACATACTAAAATATCTCACATACTTAGTGTACTAAATAGCATGCTAGTATTGCATGGCAGAAGCAACCAGGTTTACTTTTATATTAAAGTAAAGTTATAAGATCTTTGTAGTGATTAATAAGAGGAAAAAAAGTAAATTATTTCACAATAAAGTTAACGTTTACTCACCAGTGTGAACCCGAGCTGAACCCAGCCTCTTCCCTCCTCCCTACCTCCTCCCTCACAGCGGGAGCCCGCACACTGTGGGATGGTGCGCGCTCCCGCGGTCAAGTGTAAGTGCACTGGCCTCACACACACACACACACACACACAGGCTGAGTGAAGATGGCGATGCGAGCAGCGCTGCGGTGCCTCCTCTCTGCTAACTTTTCTCCCAGACTGCCTCAGCTGTCGTCGGCGGTGCAGCTTCCAGCGAGCCGGCTGCTGCTGTGGAGGAGCGACTCTCCGCGGACACTGAGCTCCACCTCGGCCCTGCTGTCCACAGGTAACAAAACACACAGAGACGCACGAACAAACAGCAGCTGCAGTGTTACATCCTAACTAACTAACTCACTCACATGCGGACTGCTGCTGCTGGTCTCACACATTCCTGTCTGTCTGTCTGTAATGGGACAAACAACTCACGCAGTTAGTACTAACTTTCCCAGCAAGGGAAGGCAGAGGAATGCAGCAGGGAGGAAAGTTTGCTTTTAACTCGGAGGTGGCTGTCAAACACTAACACTTTAGCACTGAAAACAGTGAAACCCAGCTTCAAATTAGGATGTTATAAATGACCGGAAACAACAGATTACCAAGGCTACATTTTTTTTAAATTTTTTTTTATTGAAGATATTTAATTTACAAACGTTAAGGCATTATAATCTAAACTCAATACTTCTAACATACAAGGCACAATTGGATAGGAAAGATAACTTCAATTCTAAATAAAATAATATAATAACAGAAAATAACATGCAAATGATATTTGATGATGATCCCTAGAGCTACTATGGAGTGCAGTCTTTTTATTTATTTATTTATTTATTTATTTATTAATGCATTTCTTTTTTTGTTCCTTTAATTACCACGGCTGCATGTCTCCTGCACCAAGCAGTAGTTTATTAAAGTCACCCATGATGGAGTGATGAATGTCATGTGTTCATGTGGTCTAGATTATAAACAATTTAATTGTTTTCTCCTAGTTATTGCTTTTTATTAGTCTGTCAGCCTGTGCAATGTTACAGCCCTTTTTTTTAAGGCTCTCACCCATTTTACCACATTTGTGCAATTTTGTTAATAGTCTGTTTATTGTCAATACTGTATATACTGCTCCTTTTTCTTTTATACTTCCTTCTATTTAAATGGTTCATATTTTCTTACACTTTGTTTAGCTCTTTTTTTTTTACTGTGCTAGCTGATGCATCTTGTTTTTTGCACTATCCCCTTTGCTGCTGTACACCGCAAATGTCCCCACTGCGGGACCAATATAGGAATATCTTAACTTATCTTATCTTAATAATTAGAAAAAACGTGACTTCAGCCGTTACAGCAGGAGTATTCAGCTCTCAGGACTGACTCTGCTCTCCCCGGCCATGCATCAGAAATTTTGCCACAGTTCACAATCTGGTTCAAACCTGTATTTTTCGGCTTGGTCAGATGCCATGCCAACGCTGGAAATTGTTGAGGCATTGTGACTCTTCCATTAGGGGTATTGTAAAGATGACAGCATGAGCTTGGAATGAAAAGGCTCTAACTCCAGTTTGTTTTATTATTATTATTAATTCAGGCTCAACCAGACACTGCACCCTTTTCTGTCAAAACACTGAATGCAGTAGGACTAAACCTTAACCAAGAAATCTAGGAGTGGTATTTGGTTCAGATTTTAATTTCAAGGCTCATGTGCAGGGTGTCACAAAGCATTTTATCATTTGAAGAACATCTCTAAACTGAGGCCATTTCTCTCTCTGAGCCACTCAGAGACTGATTTACACTTTTATAACTAGCAGGCTAGATTATTGTAATGCTCTCCTCTCTGGTCTACCGAGGAACACAATAAATCAACTACAACTAATTCAAAATTCTGCTGCTTGAGTGCTGAATTAGACCAACAGTAGAGCACACATTACGCTTATTTTAAAGTCTTTTCACTCGTTACCTGTTCATTTTCATATTGATTTAAATTTCTTAAGGCACTGCGTGGCTGTGCACCAGACTACCTCTCAGAAATACTTTTGGTTTATGAACCAGGAAGACCCCTCCGATCCTCCGATCCTCTGGTTCTTTTCTTTTAGTTGTTCCACAAAACAGAAAAAATAGATTTGACGATGCTGCTTTCAGCCATTACGCGCTAAGCCGCTGGAACAGTCTTCCAGACGTATGTACGTAAACTAAAAACCCATCTATTGACTCTGGCTTTCATGTAGTGTTTTACAGTTTAAGTGGTTTTATTATTTATACTCTATTTTACTCATTTTGTTTTATCAACATTTTACTACTTTAAGTAACTGTTGATTGTTATGACATTTGTCAATTTATTTAAAGCACTTTGAAGTGCATTTGATTTGTTCGAAAGAAATGTTCATTTTGAGGTCGTCTCATTGTAACCAGCAAACTCCAGATTCTTTATTTCTAATTGACAGCACACAGTGTTTCATAAGGAACCGCCTACTCTTCAGCTTTGGTCCATAGTACAGTAAAATGTTCTTAGGACATCCAAATTATGTGCTTTGACTCTGTTGGGCGTCCCTAGATATATTCCACATTGCCGCTGCCAAACTACTATACACACACGCACCTCTACACATAAAAAACAGCGATATCAATCTGAGAATAACTAATAATAATTAATGCTGAATTTGAGTAATGAATAATGTTGTGGGATTGTTCCTTATTTCATGAAGTATTTCCGGATTTGTACATTATTATTACATATATATATAAAAACAAAAACAAAGCATTAAAACACTGATTTGGAGGTCGATTACCATGGCAACGGTCAAAACTTCGAAGCATTCGGATTGGCCCTATTGTTGACTCTCACTAATTAATTAATCTGTTCCAAGCTAAATGATTCCTTTGTTCTCTCCGCAGCCCTAAAGTTCACAGATAAGCACGAGTGGGTGCGAGTGGAAGATGGAATTGGCACAGTTGGTATCAGCAATTATGCTCAGGTAGGTCGTCCGGTCTACTTACTAACCATTGATTTATGACACACTTGGTTCAGAGGTTTACTGATGGCAATCTTCCAATAGTGACATGCTAATGTCTGCAGTTCAGTACTGCACTTTGTCCTCACCTGCAGCAACTGTCCTATAACAAGCTAATTTACTGTTTTATGACTATTGTTTGAGACAATTGATTATCGGCAAACTACAGTGGTGTGCAGAAAATCTCAAGGTCAGGCACTTATTTACCCATGGACGTTCAAAGCTTTGAACGAAGGCCGGTGTCTTTGGCTTAAATAAAGCTTTTAGAGATTATTACAATATATGGAGGCGTTGTTTTCATATGTTGAGCAGTGACAGTGGGCACCATTCAGGTTTGCCACTCAAAACGAAAGTTCAAACGATTTGATCTCTGCTGCTGAACGGACGTGATGCAAGATGGGCATGTGAAGACACAGAGGAGAAACTCAAACTACTGTGTTTGTTTGCTTGTTTCTAGTTTGCATTGTCAAACATTGATTGTCTAGCTCGGTTCAAGACAGGATCGCTGCTCCTCCAATATTCTCAGCTATTCAGATAGCTTACCTCAATATCAGGCTGAAAGTTTTCAGACATGTCCACCTTGCAGTGTTTTACTGCCTCGGTTTATATTTATTAACCCTCATATCACCACTACATTCAGAAAGAAATGATCAACTACTGATGTGATTATTTCTGAGTGTGTGGACTTAATCAATCTGCACTTCTACTGCACTTTGCAATGTGAACTTTGAGCAGAACTCTGACCCTGTGTTGTACCCACAGCATCTTGGAAAGGTGAACTATAAATGAAACACCACCAGCCCATGGCCCAGTAGAACAAATGAGCAAGCTGTAAAGGAAACAAGAATTGCCATAGATAACACTGATAGTCTTTTATTGACTTCAGGCTACTAATAGTTTTCTCAGGGTGTTGTGAAATTATAAAATAATGCATTAAGGAATGACCAAGTCACTGTTCCTGCAGTTCACTAAAACACCTTCAAGTTTGTTGAGTCTAAAACAGCTTCAACAATTACATGGTGTCCAAATAGTTTCCTTATCTTGGACTGCTCCCTGTTAAAGGAGTGAAGTTTCCTGCAGTCCCTCAAGGTAACATTTTGACTATAAGCGGTTATTTAGGAGCAGTAAATAAGACATGCTGTACACAGACAGAATAATCCAGACATGCGTTTCGAGGCGGATGTGTCCACGCATTATGCACCGCTTCTCCGGCAGTACCCGGCTGCCAGCCAGAGCGTAGTGCAGCCTCCAGAGGCTTCCTCTCAGCCCTTTTCGACAGAGCGATCTGATCTCAATATGGACACTGGAGACACACATTAATACCAGGTGTAAAGGGGGTCTAAGTCTTCACAGTGTTGATACTGTAAATGAGGTCCCTGGTCTTTGAGGTCCACATTAGTCCACTTCCCTACATGCTGTTGTGTACGAAGGCATGGAGACTGGCTTGCTTTCCAATCGCACATCACTGAGTGGAGTATCTTGAGCTAGCCGCTGCATTTGATTCTCATGTAAGGGCTTCAAATTCCAAAATCAAAATGTGCCATTTCCCACTAGCTCAACTGCATGGATATAGCAAACCACAGGATAGCAGACTGCTTTTAACTCTAACCAGTATATACTGTTTATGGATACTATTATATTATATTACACCACATATTACATCTAACTGGTCAATTTTACCTGCCTTGTAATGTGGCCCAAAAATGTATAGTTAGTATAGAAAGTTCTTAATAGTAGTCATTTCTGATGGCCTAGGACAATGCATTCAGTTACTGCCAGCATAAACACCCTGGGTACAGCTATTCCAGTTTATTGTGTATGAATGAGCGGGAGAAAGTTTTAGACAAGTTGAGACAAGTGATTTCTGATTTAGTTTTGATTTCTCTTTGCTAATTTTGTCTTCACTGACGGCCCTGTTGCAAATCTGACTCTATGCAGCCTTTTAAAAATGTCGATAGACTTAAAGAATAAGTGGTGAAATTCTGTATTTTGCTTATTGTCAACAAACCGCATGAAAAGACTAAAACCAACAATTAATTGATCCTACTAACAAAAATTGTCTATGTATGGCTTATGTATAGTGTATTCCTCTGTGGCATTGAGCTCCATTGTTGCTCAGAAACTATTAAAACATGTTAAAAGAGCCACACCATGTCACTGTCCTGCTGCTATAAATACTCACTAGGGCACCAAATGTGTATTAACCTGCAGCTGTAAATAATCCCCAGCAAATGCACTATTTACTCCTGTTTGAGTAATATTAGCTTAAAACTACAGTGCCCATATATTTGTATTATTATTATTATTATTATTACTTTTTAAAAGAATGAAGTATATATTTGTGACTTGTTTTTAAAGATGTCCGTCTTCAGTAGAAATGAATGGGCTTGGGGGTTGAGAACCACGGACAGGCTGGGGAAGTCATAAAGCGTTGCGAGACTGACTGAAGCAGAAGTTCCCACGATGTATCAAACCAAATTACCAAGTCCCACTTCCCACTGCAGATACCAACAATGTAACAATGAAAGAGCAACCTCACCTATATCCAGCCTTTTCTCTTCCTCTGGCATGTGGCACAGGAATTGGCGGCATAACGCTAACGTTACTAGTGCATGCTATGTCAGACGTCACGTCCAACCAAATTGTATTCCTAAAATACTTAAAGGATTAAAGGCAGTGTTGGTAAAGATTTTAGAAACATTTTTTTTTTATTAGTTGAAATTCTCATTACATCACGACAGCAATCAATGAATCAAATGCTCTGACAAAAAAAGAGAAAGAAATCTGGTATATGTGGCTGCCACAGGACTCTAATAAACCCGTCCAATCATTTTATTTGGGCCGAATGCCTACCTGCCTACGTGCACTCTGCCCGTGCACTCATTGCTTGTCACCCGAGTCTTCCACAAGCTGTAGAGTAATAGTCATGTTTGCCATTCACGTTCATTAAGATAATTGTGGGGGAATGGCTTTGGAGAGAGACCTGAATGGGCGGACTGTCATTGTTGCTGACTCGGCGACTTTCTCGCTAGATTTAGGGGCTTTTAGAGCTAGTGCTGCTAAATATTTTCATTGGAAAAGACCTGTTTTTTCCAGTTGGATTTATAAAAATCGAGTGTACTCTTGCTAGTTTCTCAAGATCAACCACCCTGCCTATAAAAACTAATGTTAACATCATTGTAATGTGATGTGTATGTGTAATAAATAGCTGTTGTCTGTAATAAAACTAAATTAAATGACAATTTTTTTGGTTTTAAATTAAGGACTTGGAGTTCAATTTTAGCAAGGCTCTAGCATACCACCAGTAGTACGTGTACAGAGATTTGGGAATCACTGGACTGAAGCATAGTTGGCTTTGCCCTTTTCATGGGATTCGTTGACAATAGTAAATATAGAATATAGGCAGCCTTATATCCTTTTCAAAATACATAAATGCATGTAACACATCCTTGGATTACTACTTTTATCAATCACTTTTATGTAGTACTTTGTTAGGTTATAATTTTGTTCTATCCTTTTAGGAAGCATTAGGTGATGTGGTATACTGTGGACTCCCTGAAGTTGGCCAAAGACTTGAACAATTGGGTAAGAGCCTGGAACACACTGCACTGTTTTGAAAGTAATTCAAGCGGTGTGATAAGAAGTATTTGTCATGTTGTGTCTGTTTGTGTGTGTTTTAGAGGAGTTTGGTGCCTTGGAAAGCGTAAAGGCCGCCAGTGAACTCTACTCTCCACTGGAAGGAGAAGTGACTGAGATCAATACGGAGCTGGTAGATAACCCTGGACTTGTGAATAAAGCCTGCTATGCAGAGGGTAAGTGTCTTGCAGCCACTGTTCTTTTCTAGTCCTTTTCTCCCAGTAGATTTCTTGCCAAGATATATAACAAGTTGCCAAGTAAGGGATAGTGTTCAGCGAGCCGGTCATTGTTGTGAAATAAATCCCGACAGGGGGGGTCTCTTATCACCCTGTAGGGGTTTATTTCACAACAAACACCTGCTAGCTGTACATTATCCTGCTTATTACATTGCTACTTACCTAAGGAATCAATTATTTGACAATAAAATATTCCTCCAGAGTCTGACCTCAGAACTGCGTCCATAGCAACGGTTTGTTATACATATGGTGCCTTCAAATGCTAAATGGACTTGTGTTTATATGAAGCTTTTCTAGTCTTCCGACCACTCAAAGCGCTCTACCCTCTGAGCCACAGCCCGAAATGGGATGGTGACGTTGTCAGAAATTTAAGTTAATTTTTCGGTGCACAATAAGTTAATATATTGTAATTTTACAATGAATAATTTCACACTTGCTAGCTTGCTAAATTGTTAGCCTCTGTGGCTTCGAGTCGCCGGCAGTAACGTTAATATTGCCGTTGCTTAGCAGCGGTGTTCTCAGGACTTAACCACTTCAATATCCTCTACACGACTTCCCACGTTGTAAACACAAGCTCACAAGTTTCCTTTGTAGGCACCAGTAGCAACGGTCTGCTATAAAGAAATAACAGACCGTAGAATGCCATGATTGACCAATCAGAATCGAGTATTCAACAAAGCTGTGTAATAAACCAGAATAACGTATAAAACAGCTTGTTCATGATACGATTTTGATCACTTGCTTTTCAGGGTGGCTAATCAAGATGACGATTGAAAAGCCCGAAGAACTCGAAGGCCTCATGGATCAAGCTGCATATGATAGATTTATTACGTCACTTGAAGAATAAATGAATGAACTCACTGTGCTGTTTTTGTAATGTAATTGCAATCAAAGATTAGTAGGCAGGGTTACTAACATCTTGTGTGACTTTCTTTCTTATCTGTGGTATTTATTTTGATACTGGAATTGTGCTATCAAAATAATAATAGTAAAAAAAACTCTTAACATCTTCCACTTAGGGTAGGATTTGTTTAGCTACCAGCCAACAGAAAGGGCTCTTAATCTCAAGATCTGTCAGTATACTTGTTTCTGGTGCTTTGCTCCATGTGCACAGATGTGGTAAAAGACTAGAAAGTGATTGTAAGAGCCGTGTCACATTCATTTAATAAAATCTGGTCCTTACACCCGTGTTTTTTTCACCCCTTATGTCTGTAAACTTACTAACGGCTTTAAAATTGAATGAATGTGTTGAGATGCAGTTGGTGTCAAGATGGCACCAATTCACACAGCAACTTTAAAAAAGGCTCATGCTCAGTTTATGATGCGACATGTTGGTATCATGTTGCTGTACGCGTGCTGACAGAACAAGCTGCCTCTTTGTGCTTGTTATAGTTCCACACACCTTGACCTTTGCCCTCATGTGAAGATAGGCAGAGATTGCAGTTGATCAATGATTAATGAAGCGGTGAACTGAAAACTGCACTCAGGCTGATAATGGAAAATTGAAAGCTGTAATTGGTTTTCTTGGCTAAAACTGACCAACTTAATATTGTCACAGGTGGTTAAAGTCACTGAGGACCTCTAGTTTATTCTCTCACTCAATATTCCTTTTAAATTGTATAATAAAAGAGTTATTTAAAATGTACATTATTACCAAATGAAGGTTGCACTTAAAAAAAAAAAATTTCCCAGGTCAATGCTGCGTTGAGACCATGTTTTCTTTATTATGGTCTTTATTATATCACCTTATAGGGCAGGGTTGCTTCCACTGTCGTCCGTGCCTACAGCACATGGAGATGCAAATCTTGTTTTCATATGAGGGCAATGGTCATACATTTTTTTTATGTTGCTGCATCACGGATGGATTATGAGACGCCGACGGGCCCCTAGATCTGTAAATCCTCCTCACTCATACCTACCAGAAAACAACCACAATAACATTTAATATAAATAAATATTGAATCAGACTCATGATATTCATTCTCAATATGAAAGGACTCAGATCAGGGCAAGAGCCCAAAAAAAAATCATCTCTACTGTTTACTGTAACCTTTGACTCTCCAAAGAGAAATGCCAATAACATTCATTCTAAAAAGAGACCCAGTGCTCATCCTGACCACTTGGGCTGTTGGGCCTGTACTGTGTTGTCCAGTGTGGTGATCCTACCGCAGCAGTTCTTATGTGACAGTTTGGTTTTATCGAGTTCATGTGACACACAGGGGTAAATAAGACACATCACACATCGTTTATAGTCTAGTCTTTTGGTTTGAAAGTTTTGTATTTGGTCATTGCTTACAGCTATACCCTGCTACCATGAAGTAATCGTCTATGTATGCTGGCTAATTTTAAGAAAACATTCTAGTACTAATAGATGTCTTTATACTGTTAGTAGCCAAGACTACTGCTGACTGTTAATGAAGGGTGCTAGGCCTACATCTAGTGGCCAGTGCCAAAACTTCACCTTTAATTGTAAGCCAAACTTGTGGACACACAATTACATTATTGTACTGTAAGGAACACAAAATGATATAATTCCATGAAACATCAGCTTGCAAAATAAATTTAAAGTGCGGCAACATGAGCACATAATTCTAAAGCTTTACAAATGTTTAAATTAAAAGATTAAAACAATCTCAGCATGCTTAATATAATAATACACAGGCTTTAAAGGTGTTCATTTGTAAGGCTACTAGTCCAATCTTTGGGGATGTTCATAAACCATTGGATTAATAAATGGTAACCCCATTTCTGTTTCAAAACACATCTTTAATTAACTACTACTAATACTAATGTTTCTCTCCAGCTCACCTACTTTAATTCAATACTATTGACATTACTGTTTTACTCTTAACATTATGCTTAACTTCATTTTATTTCCTTTTTTTAAGCTAAATATATTATTGTATTTAAAAAAATGTCTTTATTATTATTTTACTTTACTTATTTTTTTCTTTCGTGTGACCAAGACCAACATGGGGTGGGGATCATCTTTCTATGTTTTTATTTCATGTCATGGACACTCAGTTATGTTCTGCATTTGATATGATGACCTTTGCTATGTCTGCAAAAAAAACAATAAAAAAGAGGGAGATCTATTCTGCCAAAGGGAGCAATAGTACAAAACCATATTGACCAACACCAACACAAGCTGTTCATGTTTACAGATGGTTCCAGAGACTGGACATACAAATACCATTAAGTAAAGTAGAGGTTAAAACTACCATAAAAGACTACTAGATTCACAAAACCTGGCAAGAATATCTGGACTTTAGTGACACAGGGAGACATCTGTACAGCATTCAGAAACATGTAGGTGCTGGTGGAATACGGGGCGGGAGCCCTAAGAGATGGTCATTACCCGTCTGAGAATAGGACATACAGGATTAAACCAAACACTTCATAGAATAAGCAAGCACCCAGCTGGACAATACACAGTGTGATAAACCGGAAACTGTCAAGCATGTTCTTATAGAGTGCAACAGGTATGACGAAAAAAGAAGGGAATCAATATCAGGATTAAATGATGGAAATATTACTTTGGGGAATCTGCTAGGAAAGGCATCTAAGAAAGTGCACAATCTTCTAATTAATTGTTTAAGAGCAACAGGAAAAAAGATTATTTATTTATTTATTTTCTTTATAATAATAATAATAATAATAATAATAACAATAATAATAATATTGTTCAATTCAATTCAATTCATATTTATTGACAGACTCTAAGACTCTAAGTAACAAAGTTTATTTCTGAATTTTGTTAATACAACTCTGACAATCCACTGCACAAACATGTTTGGACTGACAGATGTCCCACCCACCCCCACCCATAACAATACCCAGAGGACACTAAAAAAAAACAAGTGTACAAAAATAAATATAGATAAATAAATACATACACACAAATAAAATAAAAAAGTCATAGTAAAAAAAATAAAAAATAAAATAAAAATAAAATAAATAAACTTGTTAGAGGTCTAGGACAGTACACCCTATCATCTATGGCACTAACATGCATAAAACAAACACAGTAGTTAAGCCAAAGAGTTAATAATAATAATAATAATAATAAATTGGAATTATATAGCACCTTTCAGAAACCCAAGGACGCTTTACAAAGGGGGCACACAAAATCATACTAATAAATAACACAGAGGAGAAACTATAGCTAAGTAATTAAAAAAGGGATGTGTAGGAAGAGTCAGCTGAGATCATAGGCCTTGATGAACAGGTGGTGCTTGAGGTGGTTTTTGAAAATGTCCAGGGATGAAGCATTTCTGATTTCAGGAGGGAGAGAGAGCCGAAGAGTTGAACACAAGGAAAAAATAAATAAATAAAAATAAAATAAATAAACATAAATCATGATAAATTGTTAGAGGTCTAGGACAGCACACCCTATCATCCAGGGCACTAACATGCATAAAACAAGCACAGGAGTTAAGCCGAAGAGTTGAACACAAAGACAAATCAGGGGTCTCCTTCCAATGTTTCGTTTGAAATATTATCCTGACTCGAAGTCCATTAAAAAGCATACAATGTTTTTATTATTATTATTATTATTATTATTATTATTATTATTATTATTATCATTGTTGTTGTTGTTGCTATTATTATTATTATAATTATTATTATTATTATTATTATTATTATTATTATTATTATTATTATTATTATTATCATTGTTGTTGTTGTTGCTATTATTATTATTATAATTATTATTATATAATTATTATTATTATTATTATTATTATTATTATTATCATTGTTGTTGTTGTTGCTATTATTATTATTATAATTATTATTATATAATTATTATTATTATTATTATTATTATTATTATTATTATTATTATCATTGTTGTTGTTGTTGCTATTATTATTATTATAATTATTATTATATAATTATTATTATCATTATTAGTATGAATATTACTATTATTATGATTATTATGATTATTATTATGATTATTATTATGATTATTATTATGATTATTATTATTATTATTATTATTATTATTATTTCATGTATTAGTATCATCCTGCCAGCCTGCTGCTCCTCCCTCCAGCAGTAGGTGGCGGTAGAAGAAGAAGACGCTGTTCGCCCATTGGCTGGCTGGTTGACACATATCCCACAATCCACCGCGGTACAACTTCCTTTTTCCTTTCGGCCATTTTCCTCCCTAGCAGGTATGATACTTCATCTCCTCACACTGAAACACAATCTGCTTTAATCCTCCTCATTTCATCTGTACTTCTGTATTTCACTTACAACCTGTAATAGGGTGTGTTGTCACCTTTAAAATAAGGCCACTATTGTAAGTGTATGTAGTTAAATCGCTGCAGGACATGTGTATTTGTAGTGATCGGTCTGGTGGTGTTGGTGGCTGTTAGCATGACTTCAGAGGACAACGTTTACCTCCATGTGTTAATAATACTCCTCTAAATATAAAACATGAGCATACGTAATGAATGCCGAAATGGCAAGGACACATTATTATGAGGTTTAACAGCCTTTCACAGGAATGGTCCATCACAACAGGCAGTAACCTGGCCAGCCTGTTAGCTTAGCCTCTCCCTGCTCATGGTGTGCCGGTGTGTCAGTCTGCTCATGTCTCATGTCTCATGTCCGTGTGTCCTGCTCTGTCTCAGGGAAGAAGACATAAGCAGCCATGGCCCCCAGCAGGAATGGTATGCTCCTGAACCCTCACTTCCACAAGGACTGGCAGAAAAGAGTCCGCACCTGGTTCAACCAGCCAGCCAGGAAGATCCGCAGGTGAGAACCAGCTTGTGCTGCATGTAGAGATGCTGCATGTAGAGATGCTCCATGTAGAGATGCTCCCAGTAGAGATGCTGCAAGTAGAGATGCTCCATGTAGAGATGCTGCAAGTAGAGATGCTGCATGTAGAGATGCTCCCAGTAGAGATGCTCCATGTAGAGATGCTGCATGTAGAGATGCTCCATGTAGAGATGCTCCCAGTAGAGATGCTGCATGTAGAGATGCTGCATGTAGAGATGCTGCAAGTAGAGATGCTCCATGTAGAGATGCTCCCAGTAGAGATGCTCCCAGTAGAGATGCTCCATGTAGACACCAACACACTGACAATAACCTGATATTGACAGAGGGATTTCATTCATTCATTCATTCTCACTGTGCAATAACATTTTCCACTTGTACAATTGTGTTAATAGTCTGTTTATTGTCAATACTGTATTTACTGCTCCTATTTTTATACTTCCTTCTGTTTAAATTGTTCATATTTTATTACACTTTGTTTAGCTCTTTGTTTTACTGTGTTTAGCTGATGCATCTTGTTTTTTTGCACTATCCCCTTTGCTGCAAATTTCCCCACTGCGGGACTAATAAAGGAATATCTTATCTAACTTGAGCCAACCAGTCGCATCTTGTTAGCAATAAGAAATTAAACGAGACATGATCACATACTGCTCCAATCAAATGGCAGCTGCATCAGTATTATGTGTTTTATATTAACTTGAATGTGAACTATAAATATAAAATAGTGGTTGCATGAGTTGTAATAGTCAAAAACCAGACGCATGTTTGAAGTTAAGGCAAACAGTATTTATTGTCTGGGAACACATCAGGGCTCTGATTGATATTTTGGGGCCATTGGACTAACTTAAATTGAACATCATGGGAGTTTCGATGGACATATCAGGGCTCCTTTGATTTATTGAGGGTGGGATGTCTGTAAATGGACATGATTTTGATCAATCAAGTCCAGGACTAACGTGCAGTGTGGTTGAAGTATATGATTTGCACCGTGCATCCTTTTTCCTGACCACAAGAACGCAATAATTGATGTTACACACAAAGTTATAGTCCGCCCTAAAAGTGCTGTACAAAAGTAATACAATTATTTCTATTTTATTGCCATATTTTACCGAAATTGCCTGCGTTGAACAATACAACATTATAAATATAAGTGTTTTCAGTCCAAAATTGCGACAGCAGGTGTTGTAAAAAAAGAAAACACATGAGTTTTGTCTCTTTGCTTCTAAATCTTTGACTGCAGTTTTGACTAAGATTTGCTTTTTCTTTAGGCGAAAGGTTCGCCAGGCTAAGGCCCGTGTCATTGCTCCCCGTCCTGTCGCTGGACCTTTAAGGCCACAGGTCAGGTGTCCCACAATCAGGTACCACACCAAGGTTCGTTCCGGACGTGGCTTCACTCTGGAGGAACTCAAGGTAATACTTTCTAGTTATGTTAATGGGTGTTTTAAATGCAGGAATAATTAATCAGCATTGTAAATCTTAAATCTGTCCCCAAAAATTGGGCAGTTTGAAACATATTTAAAGAATTTAATCCACCAAAAAGGAAAAAAGCAGTAACGCAACTGATTAAGGGTGTCGGTTGATTGTGTAGTCGGATAGAAACTTGTTTGTATGCCAGCATGAAAAACTTTAAACCTATTGTATCAAGGTGACTTCCCCCTCAGAAATGCTATTGACAACTACTGTGGATGCACAACAAAGCAAACTCAACCTTTCTGTGATGAATCATGCATCCCACCCAACTCAAAAAACTCAATAGCTGTAGAAGAACAAATAGTGCTGCTCAAAAACTCTCTGTTCTTGCCAAACTGTACCTCTCCTTTCCTCCCCTGTACTTGCCTGCTGTGGGAGGAAGGCTAAATGACTATATGTACATGAGCACCCAGAACATGTGGACTTGTTTGTTATTTTCCTTCACAAGAAGTAGGCTGGAACATGAACAATAGTGACTGTTTTTATTGATAAATCTCCTCTGTACAGTCTGCGGTGTGTGTATATATGTAGTACTAATTGCTTTTCTGTCAGACCTCATCTTCATGAATAAGAACGCTTTTATTTCAATTAGGGCTACAGCAATCTATTATTTTAGTAATCGAGTATTCTTCCGATTATTTCATCGATTAATCAAATAATCAGATAAAAAAATACTTTTACTTTACTATTGAGCAATAGAAGGTATACAAAATAAGACGGGTCTCTTAAAATGGACAACTAATTAATTTTCTTGTCAGAAAAAATTAAATTTTTATTGCATACAATATCTTTCAAAACTAAACCCATTTAGTGCATTACAAGTGTCACATTACATTCTGGGTTTTAAATATAACATTTTCTGACATGCAAACAAATAAATTAAATGAAGCTTTGATACAAAGAATTTGCATCAATTATTTTTAGTAATTGAATTACATGAGGAATCATTTCAGCCCTTATTTCAACTCCTAATTCTATATGTTGTAGAGGGAAACGAATGCCTATGATGTAGTGAAAGCACAAGTCACATCCTGGAGTTTGATCCTCCACATCAGCCAAAGTGTTTGAGCAAACATTACACCAATTTCCTGTAAATTTAAAATGGGCACAAGATATTTCTGGCCACTAAAAGACTGGGAGGGAGTGGAGAGCGCTGTGCCCCAGTGTATTAGGTTGAAGTGTTGATTCATTTTAAATGGGGTGAAATTGAGTACATTTGTCATAAATATTTCAGTATATGCAAATAAAGTTTGCCCTTGTAAATGCTATATTATGTTATAAGATACATAATCACTATTCTTACAGACTTCAAACAGTCAGGCTCAAATTTCGCAGGTGAAGCTCCAGCTCATGTAAATAGAATATAGCACAAAGTATCTGTGCTAGCATGTCATCATTGTCAGACGATGTTTAGAAATATATTATAACCATTTTATGTGTTTATGTGACAGCAGTCAGATGATGACAAATCTCCGGAATCTCTGTATTTACTTGATGAATACCTTGAACCTTTTATCTGATGACTGCTTTTTCTTACTCAAAATGGAAAATAAAATTGAATGTCACAAATTGGGACATCAGGATCTTCTGTTTAACTCTTATCATGCTGTGTTCCTCCCTACAGGCAGCTGGTATCCACAAAAAGACAGCCCGCACCATTGGCATCGCAGTTGACTCTCGCCGTCGCAACAGATCCACAGAATCTCTTCAGGCCAACGTGCAGCGTCTGAAGGAGTACCGCTCCAAGCTCATCCTGTTCCCCAGGAAGGCGTCTGCTCCCAAGAAGGGAGACAGCACTGTGAGTTACTTCATGTTGTTGCATAAAGACTTAAAGACAACTTCACATCCAATCTGTTAAGCATGTGGCAGACTGTAGTTGTGGTTGTTAATTAACTGTTCTATGTTCTGATTGTTTGGCTCATTTTCCTGAGAAAAACAAGTGTTAAAACATTCATCAAAGGCATGTGGTCTGTAAGAATGGGTCATTGCTTAAAATTGAAAGTAACAATTTGAGAGCCCTCTCTAGTGTTTGTGTTTACTATTGCTCAAAGAAAAAAACAGCTTTTACGACTAATGTATAAAAACCAAAAGAACCCTGTCTAAAATTTGAATTTACTACTCATGCATTTTGAAAGCGTAGAGATTTGTCTTTGAGGGAGCTCAAAGATTTAGCCCCAACCTGTGTACCCTTGTATTTGAACTTCTTTTATGCCTGCGCGGCCCGCACTGGTGACAGCTGTGGCTGGAGGGATTATGTGTTCGGGTTGTCCGTCCTTACCCATTCTCATGAACGCAATATCTAAGCAACACCTTGAGGGAATTTCTTCAAATTTGTCACAACCATCCTCTTGGACTCAAAGATGAATCGATTAGATTTTGGTGGGCAAACGTCACTGTGAACTCACAAAACATGTTTTTGGCCATAACTCAAGAATTCATATGACAATTATGACAATTTCACACACACGTCTAACAGGATAAAATGATGAAGTGTTGACATTTTGGACTGACACGGATGTAAACTGCAGCTTGAGGTGGTAATCTAGTTCTAAATGCAATGCAGTGATTACAGTTTATCTCTGCAGGACAGTTTATTGAGCTAAAGTCTTGTTTATGACTGCTGCACACCTTCAATGAAGGATCATAATTTGCATTCTTTAATGCCATTTTATTAGTTTATTAGATTGGTTGTGTATTTGATTGCATGGGATTTTAGTTTTTTGTGAGATTATCCAGCTGATGAAACATCACCGAGGACCTGTAACGTTACAGAAACCTCCACTGTATGGTCAGAACAACAATGGAGGCTGAGAGCCAAAAACTGCTCACCGCCTCACTTGTCAGTGCACCCTTACTTATAAAAATCAGATTCCTGTACACCCTTTAATTGATTCTGTACTCTTTAAGATTTAATATAGAAGTACACAAGTACACATTTTTCTGCCTTTTGATTTGAGTAATGTCATAACACTCAAACACTGGTGATAGCTAGATGTTTGTCTGCCTTATAGCAGGCCTTACTGAGCTACCTGGATGTTAGTTGTTGCCTTGAAGAAATAACTTTTGGTAATGTTTTCAGGAGGAGGAGCTCAAGATGGCCACTCAGCTCGCTGGTCCAGTCATGCCCATCAAAACAGTAAGTTTTAATTCCTTAAAGATGTTAGGAGAGATTACAGTGAGATCACTGGAAATTAACGTGATTAGTTTAAAGTGGAAAATAAGCCTGAATCTTATTTATAATTGCGCATCAGCTAACATTGAACTGGCTGGATTTGCCGTTCATATGATTTTCTTTTTGTTTGTTTTGCATCTCAGCAGTCAGATGATGATAAATCTCCGGAATCTCTGTATTTCTTTGATGAAACTTGTGAACCCCTTATCTGATGACTGCTTTTTGAAATTAAGCTGGAAAAGCAAATTGTTTTTCACAAAATATTGGTGCCATAAAATAAGGCTTCTGTTTGCATCAGTCAACGTTAAATTGGCTGGATTTAGTCTTTTGGCAGACATAAGAGACAATGTGTAAAATGACGGACGTGGTTACGATTCTTTTTCTTCTCTCCCAGGCGCACAAGAAGGAGAAGGCTCGGGTTATCTCTGAGGATGAGAAGAACTTCAAGGCCTTCGCCAGTCTGCGTATGGCCCGCGCCAACGCTCGTCTCTTCGGCATCCGTGCCAAGAGAGCCAAGGAGGCTGCTGAGCAGGACGTGGAAAAGAAGAAGTAAAAAGGGTCACTGTGGAACTTTGCAAAATAAAGAGTTAAAAAAGATCAAAGTGAGAATGTCATGATTTATGATCTTGAGTGTTCATGGTGAAGTCCTAGGTCAGGGCAGTGGTTCCCAAAGTATAATTTCCATAAGTACCACAATAACAGATTGTATGACTATTTTGTTCATGAGTTTCATACACTTTCTGTGATAAAATATCTAAAAGCAAAAATCTAATCAGATGGGGGACCCTGGGATAAAATCTTATTCAATGGAGGTCTGTGGTCCAATATGTGTCAGTTTAAGGGTCCTTGACGTGAACAAGTTTGGGAATCACTGGACTTGATGGAATAGAACCACTCAGCAGAGAGAAGGGAAAAGACACGGTGATGTGTAAGTATTGTACTGCCGTTTACGGAGTGTCAATTTCATAACTTGGGTCATTTTTACAGGTATAAACAGGCAAGATGTAATATATAGATGGTATCAAATGTGTTGAAACAACTGTTGGGTTCAGTCGGACTGCAGTAATGTATTTGGAATATAAAAAAAGTTTATTTCAACCACAACATTTTTACTTTGGGACCAAAACAGAGAAACAAAATCAACGGCAGATGTTAATGAAAAAACTGACCAAAAAAATCAGATCTGAGCCTTGTATGATTTATACCTTTGCCATAACAAACCTTTGGACTTGTAGTAGGAAAAGTACAGGTGTTAAATAATGACCGTAACGATGGCTCTGTCATTTTCAAGTGTCTCAGTGAGACATGACGGTGAGCCAGCATGCACAATACCAGCACCCTGAAAATGAAGCAGCTCATTGTTAATTTTAGTATTTACACCTGTGCTTTTCCTGCAGTGACACGTCACAATATCTTCTGTTAAAAAGGCCCATATAGTGCATGATCAAATTGTATTTTGCAGAAGTTTCAGTTGAAGATTTGAGTGATGAACAGCGTGAAATTGGAGCAGTCGGCAATACAAAAGCTGAAAATAAATTGTTTCCAACTCACTATTTACAAATTTATCTGATTATAAATTGACATCATTCTGAAGTGTGCAAGCTATGAACTAAAATGTAAAATTAAGCTCACGTTTGCATCAGTAGGTGGCACTAGAGGCACAAAATGTAGCTCATTAATGGAGACATAAAAGCATTTAAGAGCAGTGTTTGTTGAACTGAGGAACTGTAAATCCATTATTTTTTTGAAAGCCGGTTATTAACCTGATGTGACAGTGTAATTGCTGTACAATTTAACACTGTATTACCAGATTAATTTTGTCAGTAACTCAAAAGTTAGAAGAAAGCATGTGACAGAAACTGATGCACGTTCATTGAAACAGTAAAGAGTAACTCAATTCCTTTTTACAGTCAGGTCAGAAATCCAGTCTTGACCAGTTGAAGAGTCTAAATTAGGCAGAGCCTCTTAAACTTGACAGACAATTAATAATGTTAAAGGTACTGTACATTATCTACAGCATGTTAATGCACAGGTGATAGAAGTGGAGGTCAACGACAGCCACCGAGGCAGAGGAAGGTCAGAAGAGGTGGAGAGCGAGAAAAAAAAACCTCATCCCAGTGGGACAATTTAACACTTGAATGTTAATTTTAATACAGAAGGTTATGTGCTGGAAGTCATGAAACAGGCTGTTAATATGAGACATTGCCATGACAACAGAGACTCTGGAAATTTCTAAACTGTGTTCATGTCGGGTGTGCCTGATCAGTGAATAAATAAAAAGTTAATAAAAAAAGTACAGAGAAACTAATTCTCAATGCATTCGAAAATGTCCACTTCGATAATGATCCAAGTCGAGCATGTCAACATACTCTGAAGACTGGAAGAATCAGGATGGGGTGAGACTGAATGTCCTTGTCTGTGTCTCCTTTAGTGTTCTAGCTGTCTGAACGCATATAAATAATTCAGTTAATGAAGATGAGTGGACAGTCGAGACATTTTGGACCAGGGGGGGTGATTGATGCGGCTGAAATGGAAACTCAAATGGATGGTCTTATTTATCCTGAAGATAGCAGAATAATCTGTTTACCTAAACACATGTGTAACAGGACACTATGGATCTAGAGAACCGTTTCCTCCAACCACCTTTCCTAAATGTGTTACCAGTGTTTAAACTCCCACATTTCATTATTCGCCAGTGGTGTGAATTGCATTTATCCTATGATAAACTATACATAACATGTGATGCAAGATGTGATGTAAATGTCTTAATTAGGTCTGTCAATCGGTTAAAATATGTAATCACCATTAATCGTGCGATTGTCCATAGTTAATCGTGATTAATCACAAATTAATCGCACATTTCTTTATCTGTTCAAAATGTCCCTTAAAGGGAGATTTGTCAAGTATTTAATACTCTTATCACCATGGGAGTGGGCAAACATGCTGCTTTATGCAAATGTATGCATATATGTATAACTGGAATTCAATTAATACAAAACAATGACAAATATTGTCCAGAAACCCTCACAGGTACTGCATTTAGCATAAAAAATATGATCAAATCATAACATGGCAAACTGCAGCCCAACAGACAACAACAGCTGTCAGTGTGTCAGTGTGCTGACTTGACTATGACTTGCCCCAAACTGCATGTGATTATCATAAAGTGGGCATGTCTGTAAAGGGGAGACTCGTGGGTACCCATAGAACCCATTTTCATTCACATATCTGGAGGTCAAAGGTCAAGGGACCCCTTTGAAAATCCCTGTGACAGTTTTTCCTCGCCAAAATGTAACGTAAGTTTTGAACGTTATTTAACCTCCATCGCAACAAGCTAGTATGACATTAGGATTTCTTAGGTTTCCTAGTTTCATACCAGTATCTTCGCTCTAGCTTTAAAACTGAACCTACTACAACCTAAAAATCACAAGTTGTGTTAATGCGTTAAAGAAATTTGCATTAACTTTGACAGCACTAGTTTTAATTCTTTAGTTTTGATAAGAAGAAACAGGATGAGGAGAGGCTTATGTTAGTCAATGTATATGATAAAAGACTGACTCAGATGCTGAAATGATTAATTAATCGAGGAGTCTATTGACAGAAAATGAATGTGCTACAAATTTGATAATTGATTATTTAAGTCTTTTATCACACCCCAAACAACCTCTGGTTAATGCTTCTCAGATATCCCACTATCCAACTGAAATCGATGAAGTGAGCAGTATCAGCTTCACCTCTGACGCAATGTGTATCACGTTTACTCTTTAAAAAGGGAACGGAGCTCTTTGTGTTTGTAGGTCAGTAAGGCAAATATAATGACGACGGGGATAACATTTCTGTTCAATGAGCTGTTACTTGGAAGTAGTGCCTGCCTGCTGAAACACAAGCTCAGTGATTGATCCCCATTTGCAGGGAAGCTGCTATCACCAAGAAGAAAGACTTTGCAATCGATAGTGTCTTTTTTCCCAAAAGAAACCCCTACCTATGTACAAAAATACCCCTACTCCAGGGAGCTGCTGGTGGAAAACTGTGGATGACGTTACACAAACACACCGGAGCGACTGAAAATATGAGGCCACGTTAAAAGAGATCTTCCTATGTGGGTTATTGTACACGCCATGTGGTCGGTGACTGGGGAGAAGCAGCGGGGGGAATCTGAATAGATAATCCATGTGTAAACGTAGGGAACGTCCTGTGAGGTGCTGAACCAACAGCAGCAGCAGCAGATGGCCGCTGTTCGGAGCTGTGGCGTAACAGGGCTCAGGTGTGTGCCCCAAAGCAGACGCTTCCTACTGACTCTGAATATGGAGGAAGAGGAGGCAGGGGGGTTGGAAAAAAAAAAAAAAACTGCAGGAAATAACATGACTTTGGGTGATGGCCATGTCAGACAGCAGCCAGTTTCCTTGTTAACGACAGTGTGTGCAGAAAGAGTTTCACTCATAATATCAACCTGTAGGGGAAATTAGTGTGTCGTTCGGTGTGTATGGTTATCAGTTTAACAGAGCAGATAATTAAAAAAGCAGGGAGCCAAATTCTTTATTTTTCAAGCTTTTTGGAATAATGTGATTGACCTGCCTGTCTGCACATAACATCATTTTACCAGCTGAAAGCTTCTGAGTGGCTCAGTACCAAAGAATCAGCGGTGTCCTCTTGAAATCAAAGACAGTCGTTGCCTAATTCTGCAAAGCTCTAATGAAAAAACATGTTCTTTTTTGTCTGAAGGACACTTGAGAATCATGAAATTTGAAAGCCTTCAGGGATAAAATGCCACGACAGCTGAAGCCTACACATTTCTATTATCATTAAGTGCACTGTAACCACCAGCGAGGTGCTTTTAAACAATCAAACAAAAGCTTTTTATTTTGCACTTTATTTTGATGAACCGAAATCCCCCCCCCCCCAAGTAATTTTATCTTTTTATTTCTCTGCTTTGTCTTGACGTGGCCTTCAGTGAATTCTGTTTATGCAGAAACGACGGGGCTGCTGCTGTTTTGTCAGGGCAATCTGAAAATCTATAAACGTTATGCAATGTCTGGAAATACATTCATGAAATAATACATTTGTGGGTGGACTGGGAGAAGGTTGAAGCATAAACGTTTTGTGTAGAAACAATACGTTACATAACATACATTGCTGTAGAAAAAACAAAACTACACTGTAAATCGGCTCACGGTTATGTTAATGTGGGTGACATTAGACTTGAGTATGTGCATGTACAGTATACATGTGGGTGTATGTGTGTGTGCATTAAGAGAGCAGCGAGTCGAGCTCCCACATGGAGGTTTGGTTGTGATGCTGCTGCTGCTGCTGCTGGACAGATTTCCTGTTGTTTTGCTGTGAAATGTCTCACATTTGCATCCCTGGTATTTGATTTATCACTTAGTTGAGACAAAACCTGCCAGGACCAGTTGATTTAAACATGAATTGCCTTCTTTTTCTGAGTGCAAATTGACAAACTATAGACCCTAGGGAGGAAACATCTGGTGTCACTTTTTTATGTTGGAGCCCATACATCTCATTTTAGATTGTGGAACATCTGTCTTTATAGTGTCCAATGCTCACCTACTGTCTGCATGCAGAACTGTGCCTTGTATGCAATATGTAAACATTAACATAATGCTAATTAGAGATGCTAACACATAGTGTGACACACTCATTGCAGCCTAGGCTGAAGCTGGAGCAAAAAATTAGATTGATACATCTTTCTAAAAGCCCTCTATTGAGCCTGCAGAGGATTATCGGTGCAACCAGATTAACTTCAACTCAAAGTAAGTGTGAGAGATATTTCATGTCTTACCCTTCGATTTAATTATTTGGTAACATTTTACAGAAAAGTGTGAGTAGTTACCAGGGAACAAATAAGGAACAAACTGCTAGTGAGCCATTAGTTAATGAGTATAACTCCTGATCAAATTGTATAGAGTAGCTAATGATTAGTTAATTGAGAAATGAGTGAGAAACAGATAAGGAATGACTTGATTATTTATTATTGATTAATAAATACTTCTCTAATAATTCCTAATGGAGGACTGTATAGCAGATAATGATGAGTTACTATTCGATTCAAATATTTAATAGCGATTAATCGCATCATTGTCCATGATTAATCATGATTAATCACACATTTTTTTATCTGTTCAAAATGTATCTTAAAGGGAGATTTGTCAAGTACAAATATTGTCCAGAAACCCTCACAGGTACTACATTTAGCATAAAACAATATGCTCAAATCATAACATGTCAAACTGCAGCCCAACAGGCAACAACAGCTGTCAGTGTGTCAGTGTGCTGACTTGACTATGACTTGCCCAAAACTGCATGTGATTATCATAAAGTGAACATGTCTGTAAAGGGGAGACTCGTGGGTACCCATAGAACCCATTTTCATTCACATATCTTGAGGTCAGAGGTCAAGGGACCCCTTTGAAAATGTCCATGTCAGTTTTTCCTCGCCAACATTTAGCGTAAGTTTGGAGCGTTATTTAGTCTCCTTTGCAACAAGCTAGTATGACCTGGTTGGTACCAATGGATTCCTTACGCTTTCTAGTTTCATATGATATCAGTATCTTTACTAAAACTGAGCCCCCTACAATCTAAAAACCACAAGTTGCGTTAACGCGTTAAATAATTAGTGGCATTAAAACGAATTAGCATTTACGCATTATCGCATTAACTTTGACTAATCCTAGTTCATGAATATCATGAAAGTGGTCGGATTCACAATGTGGCACATTTTTTGTGTACAGTATTGTCAAGTGTTACCAATCATTTATTCATATAATTTATATCTCATCTTTTAGCCAATAACATGCATATTTTACGCACATCATTTCAGGCTTTCATGCTGATCTGTGAAAGCTGCTGCCAGATGTACTCCTAATCAATAATACATCTCCTATAGTTTGGTGTCCTGTTTTTTAAGGCTCTGTCTGTTTTGAATTGAACTCCCAATAATCGAGTCCCAGCAGCCAGAGACCCATCATCATCATCATCATCCTGACATCAGCAGCTGGACTCTCCTCCACTCCCATCTCTCTGAACCAGCCTAGTAGTCTACTCCCTCCTCAGCAGTCTGACCAATGAGTTTCAGCGGAGAGGAAAAAAACACCCCGAATCAAGCAGTGTGTTATGGGAGAGGATTAAAACAAGCGTGTTTAAGAGTAAAGAACAACGACAGGTAGGAAGTGAGTTTCTCGCTTTTAACTTCTTGCTTCTGGAGGAGGATTATTCGCTGTTTATTGCTTGTTTTTTATTATTATTATTATTCATCCATCAGCTGTTTATGTTTTCTTATTGGAAGTGAGTACGATATGTTATCAAAGTGTTCATTCTTAGTACGACGCTTTGCTTTGCTTATAAACCAGATCGTCTTTTTGATCGTTAACTGTGTTTTCAAGGATTCCAGATGTTGATTTGCTGTGATGAATTATTAAGAATGAGCGTTTCCTGGATCGCCTTCAGTGTTAAGTAGTTGGATTGAATCGGTAGCGGACGTGTTGCTTTACCAAGAACTTTTGCTTTGGTTCATATATTATTATTATTATTATTATTATTATTATTATTATTATAGCTTCTGAATCGGATTGTATTCCGAGCTTTATTGAGTTAAGTTTGAGATGGATGCTTTTTGGGTAACATCTGGTTTCCAGACGCACATCTGGCAAACACAAACAAAACACGGGCGCTGTCCCTGGTGCTGAAAGACAAAACGTACACTTGTTCCGTTTGTCTCCTCACAGTGAAGGATGCTGGTAGAGAGATTCATCCTCCACGCCCTCAGACTTTAAAGCAGTGTCAGTCAGATACCCTTATTCTGCTCAAGGACACTTCAGCAGAGGCGGATGCTTGCCACATTAAACAAAGTCCCTTTTCTTAGTTATCCTCTCTCAGCCATGTGTCTGCTGGATTCCTGATTTTATCTGCCACTTTCACTTTTTTATCCATTGTTGAATAAGGAAAAAACATTTTTCTACTAAAATTGTATGCTATCTCATGTTTAGAACAAGAAAAAAGGATGAAAATGACGAAAATTATAATATCAAGTATGTCTTTGCATATATTGTTGTTGTAATTCTGAGTGACACCCTCCTTCTTTTTCATACAAGAGCAGCCATGTGTCTGCTGGATTCCTGATTTGATCTGCCACTTTCACTTGTTTACCCATTGTTGAATAAGGAAAACACATTTTTCTACTAAAATTGTATGCTATCTCATGTTTAGAACAGGAAAAAAGGATGAAAATGCCGAAAATGATAATATCAAGTATGTCTTTCTATATATTTTTGTTGTAATTCTGAGTGACGCCCTCCTTCTTTGTCATACAAGAGCATTTAAAAAAAGAGAAAGCACCATATTTGACAAATCAAATGAATCTTTTCCAGGGATCTGATCTAGGCTCCTGAAAGCACAACCAGGCCACCTTCATGTTCTGCCTCTCGTCATTACCGAGGTGAGATGATACTCCTCACGAGGGGATAGCTCTGACAGGCAGTGATAACAGATTGGGTTTGCTTTGCACCCCCCTCTCCTGGGACTCAATGGGAATCTCTGTTCTTTTTTTTTTTTATGACATCTGTACCAAGTCTCCTGTGAGCGTGCCACATCTTTACTGAGATCCCTCGACCCCACCGCTACGTTTGCCCCCATCCCTCGGAGCTACCACGTCGTACTGCTTCACTGGTTGGCAGCTCCTCCTCTCGCCCTGAGCCAGGATGAATGATGTACAGGAGGCCACCTCCCCTGCGACCAGCCTCAGTGGTCCGGCTACCTGCGTTTCCAAAGTAGAGCTGCGCGTGTCCTGCAAAGCCCTGCTGGACCGAGACACCCTGAATAAGTCGGACCCATGTGTCATACTCATGGTGCAGACCAACGGACAGTGGACAGAGGTAAGCACCCACACCCTTCCCTTTTTTTTTTTCATCAATCAGATAAATACACAGTTTGACCCTTTGGAGAACCTGATATCTCCTCAACCACTCAATTATATAGGCAGCAGTATGTAGCTTTTAAAAATTAATCCCCCATCTTTTATTAATCTCCCTATGTCATTAACCCCAATATTTAATGTGTAATGAATCACACATTCCTCGAGTTCGAATTATTCAAATTAAAGTGCCTTGAGGGGATCAGAGCAACATGTTTTCTTAATGCTTACACAGACAGATGTGTTATACAGAACAGACACTGGGGAAATTGGCCCTCCGTTGTCCACTATCACAAATCTGGAAAAAAGCCCAGATTTTATGATGAAGCAGTCCCACTCCAGTTATTCCCTAAAACCTGTGTTGTCATATACGAGATCGACCAGGGAGATAAATCTGTTAATGGTTTGCTGAACTCGGCAGCTGTTTGTCACTCTTTGGAAAAAGATCAGGGCTTACACAACAGCTAGCTGATTCGGAATTAAAAAATGTCAAATGCAGAGCACATCTTTGCAGATAAGGAGTGAACATTGTCTGTTTCCTCATTTCCCTAATTTACAACAGATTGCACTGTGTATATATTCCACTAGTCTACTTGTGTGGACAAACAGTGGGTTGGTAATAAGCAGTGTGTCGAGGTGTGTTTCATCTGAAAATGTTTACTTTCTTGGATTGGTCCCAGGCTGACTTGGAGCGTAGGCGTAGCCGGTCTCTCATTTCCCTGTTAATTAAGTCATTTAGTTCATGAGGGAGAGCCAAAGCACAGGTCTCCATTAAGCAGAGGAAGTGTTAAAACGTGGCAGAGGATGTCTAATTATATGGATTTTTTTTTTCCCTCACTCCAAACGCTATCTTTTCAGGGAAATAATAATACATAATTATTAAGTGTAACTCTGCCAAACGGGAGCCATTAATTGAAGATGCTCTCTGTAACGTTTGGGCTGTATGAATATTGGAAGCCTCGAGATATAATTGTGATGAAACGAAAACACTCGGCTGAGTGAGTTGAGCTCACAGTTATGGATTTTTCTTGGTTGTAATTTGATAGGAGGTTGTTTTCATGAGATGACTGACCTGGGTTCATTGTAGCATGCATGAATGGCTATTTTTAGCTCCACCAACTGAAGCAAATTCATATGATCTATCTATCTATCTGTCTATCTATCTGTCTGTCTGTCTGTCTGTCTGTCTGTCTGTCTATCTATCTATCTATCTATCTCTATCTATCTATCTGTCTGTCTGTCTGTCTGTCTGTCTGTCCGTCTGTCCGTCCATCTGTCTGACAGTGTACACAAGTTGTCCAATCCTCCGCTGTCAAATCCCTCAGTACTGGGAGGCACCGTTGCTTGTGTAAATTGTTTACTTACGTCAGTGACTGAGTAAGAAGCTGAGCCCACTCACACCATCGTCCGCCACCCTCTTCCTCTTTCTGAGCTCATCCTGTATTTCACTCGCCACTGCTATTTGTCCAACTGCATTCATCTCATTATTACCTCGTTTCGCCACCTGTTCGCTCCCTCTCAAGGTCAAACACAGAAGCAGGGTGGAGAGGACTTGAAGTTTTCTCCCCGCAGCAGATTTCTCATCTTTTTGTGTAAACTGGACGCTCCGTGCTCCCGTGATAGCGAGTTAATTCACAACCTGATCTTTCTGCTGATACGTGAGTTAAGCTACAGGGGGCTTGTTGCGATGGAGCGACAGAGATAATGCTCTACCTACCTGGCAGAACTGATTAGAGAAAGCCTTTAATTTTCCATGTCAGGGAACCTTCTCTATTATTCTGGCCCCACACCAGCAACAAACAGGCGTCACAGACTTCGGCACAACCTATCCTCCGTCGCTCCGATAAGCTTTCATCAACAAACAGACTCATCCCAAATCTGTCCATCCAGATGGCACAAAGAGAGGAGGAGAAGGCAAGAGAAGACAATAAAGAGAAACGGGGATGAATGGAGGCTGAGGATGCCAAGTCCTCGCTGGAAGTTCTTTCTCTTTCTTTGTGATGTTCGCCAGAGTGAAAACGAAACAGTAGAATCAAGTCGTTGCATTTTTTATCGTCTGATTATTATTATTGTTTTAATACAAAGCTGAAAAAGTGAGGTGGATGTTGAGAATTTGTCCGGTTATTCATCTAGAACCGTCACAGGGACCAAACTCTGGTTATTTTTCAGTTCAACCTAATGAAGATGTGACAAAACTAAAACAAAACCCTAGATTTTAGGCAACAAATGTCATATGTATGCCGTTTACTAAACAACAAATTGAATTGCAAATTGGTGATAAGTTTTGTGGTTGCTGAATGCTCAAAAGCAATCAGTCCACAGCAGGACAGCCCTGCAATTAAATTGTTTATTCATGCATGGATGTTTCGGGCAGATGTCCTTCCTCAGTGTGTAAACTGGCAACAGTGTGAAACAAGGGTAAAAACTATAGAAATACACAACACGCTCTCATCCCAACTCGTTTTGTCAGACCCCTCAGCGTCACTTTTCGGTCGCAGTAACCACGTGCTTAACGTTGTGAATTATACAATAACACTTGCTTAGGTTTAGGCAGCAAAACCACTTAGTTAGGTTTAGGAAAAAACAACATGGTTGGGCTTAAAATTACTATATTTGTACAGTGAAAATGAGACTTCCTGATTGTAAAGTTAAAGTGAAACGTAACGCATGGGACACTACAGCGGTCTCCTGGATGAAAACCTAGCGTTTGTTGGACCCATCCACCTTCCCCTCCGCCTGCTTTCGCTATTTAAACTAATTCACCACAGCACTTTCCTTTCCTTTTGCTGCGGATGGGTTTACATTGTAGAGTTAATGGAAAGCCCGGTGCGTCTCATACCGGCACTTAAGGATGCCTTGTGCGGCGGTATCGAACGCTGATGACCATGACAAAGCATCAGTATTTTACACTCTGGGAATGAAAACGGGCTAAAATACAATAAACAAGGAAATATGAATAAAGGAAAACCCTTAACTCTTATAAAGACTGTATAAAATGTGGACGTAGGCTCCGTGACGTCACCCATAGATCCCTGAAGTGCAAAAGTGAAGCTCATAGTGGGCGGCTCCCGTAGCTCCGGCCGTCGCCATCTTGGCAGCAGCTGACTCCACCTAACTCCCGGCTAATCCAAAAATAGGCAATAGGGCGGGCAGAATGAAGACTGGTTGCTGAAAAACGCCCACCTAGCTCGAAGCTACCAAGCTAACCCGCTAAGAAGCTAGGCTATATGCTACTCGGCGTTTCTAGCTTGCTAACCCTGCGGTCTTGTTGCTCCCGGTTGCTGTTCGGTAAACAATTGTATACAAATTTAAATAAACGAAAGTAGAAGATAGTGAAGATGCTCCCATACACGTAGGAGGAGGTTTCACTTTTGAAACGTAGTTATTTTAAGCCAGTAAAGAAGTCTTTTTGTTTGTGTTCAAAACGTAGCGTTTCATTCAGTTTTACAACGTGTTAGAACATGTTGCTTGTAAGTTTCGCTTTCACTTTTACAACGAAGTAGGTGTAGTAGGCCCCTAATGACCCACATCTATGGTGCTTAACCGATAATTCCTATTTAATGGCCTGACAACAGTTGAATCTGGTGCAATGGAGATAATAATGCACATTTTCAGACTGTCTCTCCTGGAAGGAATTCATAGTGTTGCACTTTTTTTTGCATATGTGACACAAAGAGTGGATAAAGAATGGAAGAACACGGCTACAGAGAGAGGTTCAAACCCAGCTTACGTTCTCACCTTTTCTGAAAAAGACACAAGAGAGCAATGTCGCCAATTTCTGATGTCTTCATGACTCAAGTCTGGACCTGCTCCACTGACACAGAAGTAATGACGTTGGACACTATGACAGACAAAATTGTACCTAAGTGTATGGTTATGTTTATGACCACTGAAAGATTTTTACAGATGTGAAACCTTCTCTGGTCTAAAGCGGGTCTTTAATTTAATGTCAATAGATCAGCTCCAGATTATACCTTTTGATGTTCTCTTCTATGTAGTGTAATTTTCATTTGCGGTCAATCGATTGCGGTTTGAGCCACAAAATCATGCATTACACATAAACACAACGGTATATCATGAAAAAGTGTGGATGTTTGCTGCTTGTATGTCATTATGTAAATATCATGTTCAATGATGATTTGTTCTTGTGACAAATTGGGCAGCATAGAAATGTCCGTGGAGCTGCGTGTGAGCTAAATCCTACATCATGAGCAGATGGGGCCTCAAAGAGCTCAGTTTTTTCCTTGTCAGGCAGTGAAAGACAGGCATGGACGTTTTTCTGTACGCTGAAATTAAATGTTGGAGCCCTCCAATCTTCCCTCACATCATCCTCTTGACAGAACGTAATAACATTTTGCCCTTCTGTAGACGCTGATGTTCCTCAAAATGAGCAGGAAGATTGAAGAAGATACATTTCCCAGTCCTATTTTTGAGTTCTTGCTCTAAACCTATATAGGTTACAATCTGTAAAATCACTCCATGAGGTCTTCTATTGCTTTAATCATACATATTAAAGCTTGAGCAGGCAAGTAGGAACGCTCTGTCTCTGACATGACCTGTGATTAGCCAAAGTCTTCTGATGTTCTATAGCCTGAAAAGATGAGGAGGTGCAGAGGTCTAGTTTTCTCTCAGAACACTTGTATTACAGTATGCTGAAAGGTTTTTATGGAATATTTGTCCAATGATGCCAAAAATATTTGGCCTATTGCAGCTTTAAAATAAGAAATATTACAATGTTTAAATATATTAAAAAGTGTTGTATATGTAGTGTGTATAAAAGTGTTTGTTCCCTCTCAGCTGGACAGGACAGAAGTGATCAAGAGCAACTTGCACCCGGTCTTCGCCAAGGTTTTCTCATGGGACTACTACTTTGAGGAGGTTCAGAAGTTGCGATTTGAGGTCTATGACATCCACGGCACTCACAGCATTGGGACCCGCGATGACGACTTTCTGGGTGGGGTGGAGTGCACTCTTGGCCAGGTAGGCTGATGCCACTGTATTATACTAACCCATTTTATTGACTTGTATTAGTTAGATCGTGCCCTAAAAACTTGTCTGCTGTAAGAGACCAACACTAAAACATGATGGTGGCAATGTTGGTAGTAAATATACCTGATGCTGGTGTTGATGACTCAGATCCCTGTGCTCTGCTCTGTACTGTTGAGGAAGGCTCAAGGCAAATAATGTGTTAATCTTGTTCTTTGCAGATCGTGGCCCAAAAGAAGATGGTGAAGGCTTTGTTGCTGAAGTATGGGAAATATGCCGGCAAATCCACCATCACGGTACGTTTCTTACATTGTGCTTATGACCCTGCTGCTCTGGTGAATGGCATTTTCTATATCGCTGGATATCAGGAAAGTTGAAGTTAGTAGCTAATGGCAAGTGAGAGCTGAAAGAAATAATGGATGGCAAAGTGATGGGTAAAATGGATTTCTATATATTTTTTTTTTTCCAGTCTCGCATCTGTTCACTCTCAGGCACCATAATGGACTTACAGTCTAGCCTATACTTTACTAGCCTATATAATAATATAAATAAAAATCTTAAAGGAACAGTGTGTAACATTTCGGGGGATCTATTAGCAGAAATTGAATATAATATTCAGAACTATTTTTTCATGGATTCCGACATGTTTCTACCGCAGCCCAGAACAGACAAACCAAACACTGAATCTAGAGAGAGCTTTTCACGTTTTCACCAGGGCTGTCAATCGATAAAAATATTTAATCACGATTAATTACAGGGCTGCACGGTGGTGCACTGTTGCCTCACAGCTAGAGGGTCGCAGGTTCGAATCTGGCTTGGGGCCCCTTTGTGTGGAATTTGCATGTTCTCCGGGCATTAGCATTGGCTTTCTCCGGGTTCTCCGGCTTCCTCCCACAATCCAAAGACATGCAGGTTAGGTTAATTGTTGACTCTCGGTGTGAATGTGAGCGTGAATGGTCTGTCTATATGTGTCAGCCCTGTGATAGTCTGGCGACCTGTCCAGGGTGTACCCCACCTTCGCCCAATGTCAGCTGGGATCGGCTCCAGAACCCCCGCGACCCCGAATGGGATAAGCGGTTACGGATAATGGATGGATGGACAATTAATCACATGATTATCCATGATTAATCGTGATTAATCACAAATGAATCACACATTTTTTATCCGTTCAAAATGTACCGTTAAGGGAGATTTGTTAAGTATTTAATACACTTATTAACTCTTATATACTCAAACATACTCTTATATACTTTGCTGTCAGTGTGTCAGTGTGCTGACTTGACTATAACTTGCCAAAACTGCATGTGATTATCATAAAGTGGGCAGGTCTGTAAAGGGGAGACTCGTGGGTACCTAGAACCTATTTTTATTCACATATCTTGAGGTCAGAGGTCAAGGGACCCCTTTGAAAATGGCTATGTCAGTTTCTCCTCGCCATAATTTAGCGTAAGTTTGAAGCGTTATTTAACCTCCTTCACGACAAGCTAATATGACATGATTGGTACCGATGGATTCCTTAGGTTTTTTAGTTTCATATGATGCCAGTATCTTCATTCTCACTCTTTAAAATGGAGCCCGCTACAACCTAAAAATCGCATGTTGGGTTAATGCGTTAAAGAAATTAGTGCCGTTAAAATGAATTTGAGTTAACGCGGTATTATCGCGTTAACTCAAATTTTTGACCTGAAGGCCACCATAGTTCTCCGACATGCTTGTGAAACTGCGGAAACGTGAGCCCCATAGTGCAAAACTGTGGTACCGCCACACACAACGTCTGACCTCCGTTGCTCCTAAAGAAATGTTATTATGGTAAGGATGGCCTCTGAGCGAGGTGGCTCATGTTACCGCAGTCTTGGAAAGGGAGGAGTGAGCGGAGGAGTACTCAGTTGGTTGCAATCTGCAACCACACCACTAGATGCCACCAAATCCTACACACTGTACCTTTAATATAAAGCTGAAGACACCACTCACTCACAGAATAGCTTCATGTTGCTGCTGTACATCGTTTATTTTTTTGTGGTGGTAGCTGTTAAAATTATACCTCCTCTCTGATGGGGCTCCATTCCTGCTAAACATGCCAATACACACAAGGGAGCAGGAGGAAATGATGCATGTATAAAGAAATCACATGTGTCAGATGTGGAAGAGAAGAGCTGTTGGTTCATTAACCACCATCTTACAGTTACCAAGCCAGTAGTGGTAGCATATAAAAAACAAGACTAGATCGTTCCACTCTATACCTGGTTTGGGAATACACAAGAGAGGCAGGATGTGGACATGATAACAGGACCTGTACCCGATATAAGTGCTCTTCAATATATGAGAACGTCAATATTTAGTAACAGGTGGCACTATTATCGTAATATAGTATAGTATTGGATTGGATCCCTGTGCCGTGAGGGAAAAGTAAAAGACAGACTCTTTGTCATTTAATCTCTTGCCAGAGTTTTTTTTTATTTAAACCAGTCAACAGCAGAGACCTTTTGAAGGTCTTAAGGACAACTGTGAGAATTCACACAAAGGGACTTTTCTTTTTTTTACCATTTCATCTACACAAATATAGAGAGTTCAGCTCATTATAATTATGTTAAGCCCTTATCCAACATGTAGTTGCTTCCCACACACGCTGACTGATTCATTTTTATTGCATTTGTAATATTGTACCATCTGTTTCGCCTGCTATTTAGAGCATGTGTATGTTTCTAATATATGCATGAATGCAACCATGGATGTATTGTGTGATAGAGACACAACAGGCCAAATATAGTTTTTTCTTTTTTTAAATATGAAATTACAAGAGTTAGGAAACACACACAAAAACACTGTGTAAACATATAATTGTACTTCTATACTTGTGATGGCTCCTAATGCATTTCTTAAGCCCTAACCATATCCTTAACCAGGGGACAGTGGACATCCAGTGCTTAGTCCTGAAGTCTTTCAATTAGTCTGGAGTCACACATCAACCAATGAATATTGCACTATACATCATTATTATATGGATAAATGCTAATAATAATGCTCACAATGATGATGATAATAATAATAACAAACATTATTATTATTATTACACAGTTAACTGTCAAAAACATTGCTATAATTTAATATTATATTATATTATATTAATATAATATAATATAATATAATATAATATAATATAATATAATTTAATATAATATAATATAATATTATAATATATTATATGATATTAATAATAATATATATAATTCAATTGCTATAATTTATAGGACAAATATGAGGCTATATGTTCTCAGTGATCCACAAATGACATCTCACTGTGGAGCCACAGACTTTATTCAGACCAGTATAATGGTGGGAAAGCAAATTATTTCGAGAAACTGGAGGAATCCAGGTGAGCCCTCTTTTCAGGAGTGGTTCACAGAGTTGGCAAAAGTGGCATCATATGAACAAATTTCTTTCAGCTTGAAAGACAGGACTGAGAAATATGAGGCGAAGTGGGGAGACTACTTTGAACACATTATTGATGTGGACAGATCTTGAAGTAAAGCACATACCATCACACAATACTCGCATACACAGCCCACATACACACTCTCTATGTGTCTGAAAATGAACTGGCTGCTTGTAAATTAGATTAGATCATGGTGCAAATTACTGTAGGAATATGTATTTAATTTGTGTTTCTTTTTGTATTTTATTATGATTTTGCAAATTTTTAAAAAATATATATTTTTATATTATTATTATTTTGAATAGAGGAATCATTTGAATTGTTGACCAAAGTATGACAATGTTCATGAAAAAAAATCAATAAAATAAAATAAAATTACAAAAACATTCATCAAATGTTCATCATCAAATATCAAGAACTAAATTAAAAAAGGTACACATTAGAATAAGTAAAAATAGCATCTGCTAAATTTTATGGTAAACATAATAAATTCCGCCCACTCTGTGTTTGAGATAAGAGCTAATAAATGAACAGTTATCATCTGCTGCCTCTGAATGAACGATTTGGGTAACATTATGTATTAAGGCACACCTGTGGAGCGCTGTCATCCGGCACCGCAGGTTGTTGTTTGGGATCCGGGGGAGGGAGCGGCAGAGACTTCAACACTTTAATATCATCGTTACCGGGGACAAGGTGGCGTCTGTTACATTGTTCCGCTTTCTGAGACATTTTAATGCCCAGAACTTGCTTTCTAACATAGTGTTTACTTTTTTAAACTGCACGTCCATGTAGGTACACAATACACATGCACACAAGTGTAATACTAGTTAAAGTTATCAATTTGTGTGAACACTTTTTGAAGCTTTTACAACTTAGGTCTGTCCCAAGTTGTGTTTACATATGATGAACAGTTTCTGGACTTTGCTGAAAACATTCGGGGACTAAGGGCCGTAAGCTCGCCCCTGGCGCCGTCTCTAATCTTAACCATAACAACTACATGCCTACACATAGTTAAACCCTTATCCTGACTCGACCTCAAGCCTAAAACCAAATATTTGCCTTTAAACAGAACTTGGCAAAAAGTAACAATCGTCCAAACTGAAAGGTCTAAACCTCAAATTGATCCCAACAAGAATAGAAATACAAGAGCACAGCACACACACACACACACACACGTACAAACACACATCTTCTGCCCACATTCACCTTTTATAAAGACGTTTCCCTGCACCTGTCAGGACAAGCTGTCTGATAAAAAGCACAAGTTTCCTACTTTGCCAATCATCACTGACAAGGCTTGTCAAGACCTGGCTGTGCTCGCTCTGCAGCAACTGTTCTGGCAGTTTGATGTAAAGTTTCTGTCAGTCTCCAATTGAAGAACGGAGAGAGCGAGTAAACTTGTGTGCTGTGTGAGTGGGCCAGAGGGAGCAGCAGAGGATGCTCGGTGATTCTTTTAAACTAACACACACCGGTACAAACAAACAAAACAAAAAGCAGCAGCCATTTGGAGATGTTAGAGAGCAGTTGCAAGACTTTACTGTTGCACTGTACTGTATGTGGCAACTTTTATGTTCAAGCTGAGGCAATAACCTAAAACCGCGGGGGCCCGTTAGTTGGCAGCTAATGGGGCTCTCTACTTTCTAGTTTTAAAGTCCAACAATCTCGTGTTAAGTAAAAGCCACTTCACTCTGTTAATTGCTCACCACAGTGCAACCGCTACTGAAGTAAAAGTTAGTTTTTGCAATATAAAAGGAAAATGATTTCAAAAAATCTCACATAAAAACTGAAGTAAAACAGTTAGTTTTAAATACTGGCAGATAATTACCTTCACCTTAATATTCTAGAGGCTTAAACCTGCAGTAGGTAGAATGTTTTTGGCATCATTGGGAAACAATTCCATACTAACCTTTCAGCATGTTGTAATTCAAGTGTTCTGAGAGAAAACTAGACTTCTGCACCTCCTCATGGCTCTGTTTTCAGGCTTTAAAATATCTAGCCCTTGATGGGAGACTTTGACCAATCACAGGTTATTTCAGAGAGAGAGCGTTCCTATTGGCTGTTAATTCAAAGGAGGCAGCTGTCAATCACTTGCGAACTCCAATCAAGTGGTCAAACTAGGCAGCGCTGATCAAATATGAATCAGTATTCTGTTACTGTAATGCCTATTTCTCGCGTCAAATGTTTTCAGAAACATCTTGTAGTGTACTGTTTAGCTGTAAAATGAGAATGTTTGCTCCGGCTGGTGGGCGGTGCTTGGTATTAGCTCAACTGATCTCAACATGGCTGCCGGGTCACAAACTTTCTCATTTTACAGCTAAACAGTACACTACAAGATGTTTCTGAAAAAATGTTACGAACCTTTTATTTTAGAAATTACAGTATTACATTACAGTAACTACTAGAGCATTGATTCATATTTGATATGACAGCTGCTCAGAGACGGCAGACTCCAGCTCGGCTCTGATTGGTTGTTTTCCTCCGGTGTGTGAAATCTTGCAGATGCCATTAGGAGCACTGGAGGACACAGAGGCACATGATTTTTTTTCAGATTACCTGTCTCATGCACTACTGTCAGGATATAGTGACCGCTTTATAAAAATAACTTTTTTTTAATCATATTTGCTCCATTTCTACCCACTGCAGCTTTAATCTTACTCTACAATAGTATATTTCTTGTGTGGAGTTTCAATTTCAGTCACAACAGCATAGCTTTCATGAGCTTTTTTTTTCTTTCCTGAGATGTAGATCATGTGATTGTGATTTCTTTGCACAAAATACTACTGACAAATGGTATTTCCTCTTAGGTGCATGCTGAGGAAATTTCTGGCAACAACGGGTACGTGGAGCTCTCCTTCTGTGCCAAGAAGCTTGACGATAAGGTGAGCAGAGAGATACTAAAACAGTTCATATTTGATTAGATATGGTTAAACAGGGATAGTAGTGATGTGATAATCATGATGCTGTATGTGCAGCGTCAGAAAGCACCCACGATGCATCACTGGCCTAGAAGTTATACACATGTACGGTATTATTTTTAAATCATTATATAATCTAATGTTACAGGGAGAGAAATATAACATCTTTGTAGTGATGTTATGCTCTAACATGTAAAGGTACAATAATAATTTGTCAACATACGTGTGTCACATGTGTATTACATGATGGCACATGGTATGTGAAAATGTGTATCACTTGTTGAATTCATGTGGTTTTACTTTAAGTCTGGATATCACTGACCTTAACTGCTCCTGCTCTCACACTGTCAAAGTTTGCCGAAGGCATATTTCAATCAAAAAGACAGCGGGAGCTTGCATCCAATTACAACTCTGATGATGTGAAGTCGTTCCATGTTCTTAGGAACGAGCCTTAGGATGCCACACAGTCATAAGCTGACCTTGATTCCCAGAGGTATTGGGCGAAAACGAAATTTTCTACAGCATGTGTATTTATTTTTGAGATTGCAGTTGCCTGCTACTCTGACAATGAAATTGAACCTTACTCTTACATGAGGGAAATTATGAAAAAAAAAAAAAGTGCATCTTCCCCTGCATGTGATATTTGCTTCATCTATCCCGTGTGCTACTGGAAGTATTGAGTTTCTGCCTGGAGAATCCACCCGCTTGCTTTGTTTAAACTGATGTGATTACAGCTGTGGGCGCATCGCTGTGGAGCAGCAGTGTGTAATCATGTACCGCTGAGAGACAAAAGTGTTCATGTTTTCACTCTGAACAAACATTTCAGCAGCTTATTTGGAACAGAGTTTGATGCCAGATATCTAACAACACTGATTTAGAAAATGATAGATACTGACTTTGTTTACATGCACAAACAATTTCATTCTGGTAAAAAAAAACAGTCCATCTTCACGTGGATGATTGCAAACTTAAAGTGGCAGTAGGCGGTATATGTTTGGCATCATTGGGCAAAAATTCCATAATAATAATCTTTGTCTGAGACTGAGAGAAGAGCGAGGACACAGAAGCACATGATTTTTTTCAGGTTACCTGTTTCATGTACTACTGTTACGATAAAGCGATCTTTTTATAAAAAAAACTTTTTTTAATCATGTTTGCTCCAATCTCGCCTACTTCAGCTTTAACTTGGTAAGATTAAACAACGGAAAGCTCTGGTTCTGAGACTTCCTGTTTGGGTTTGGTCACTAAAGTCAGGCTCATTTTTAGATTTCAACAACAAACGTGTGAGCTGTGTTTGCTGTCACTCACGCAGCGTTAGAATTTACTGTTTTTGTTGTAGTAGTCACCCATTTAATGGGGATTGTGTGTTCATTTTCTTTCGTGAAACATGTATTATTCCACATTGACTCCTGAAGTAATTAGCAAATGATTCAGATCACCTGATGAGCAGGGCGTGGGCTCCTGAGTGATAGTCAGGAGCAGCTGGGTGCATTCTCCCCTTTGGCCAATCTGGGTGTGATTCACCTCTACTGACAGTTGTTAGGGGAAATAAGGTTGTCTGCCACTGGGCACTCCACTGGGAATTTGCTAAAAGCCAGATTATACCTGCTATAAGGAAAAGCTTGTTGCTATTGTGCATGCATTCTCTCTAGTCGAACATTATCCAAGCACATGCAGGCTTCATTTTGTTCATTTATTTTCATTTGTGCACACTAGCATTTTATTTATACATGTGTTCTTTGAGAATATTTGATTTGGGAAAAACTTTAAAGGGGAAAAAACGGGAAGCTCAAACAATATTTAAGTTGAAGTGGCATTTGTTTATTAAAAATAAGGAGGCTTCTTGTTCATCATTTCCTCCAAATACGTTTTTGTTTTTGTATTTTTATGTGGCTGGAAAGGGTTCTCAGGCTTTTTACCTTAGGCTGAAGTCTGGGGTTTAGACCTGCTCTATATGAAAAGCATCTTGAGATAACCTCTGTAATGATTTGATGCTATAAATTGAATTGAATTGAATTGTACCGCCACTTGTATTAGAATCAAACTACATCTTTGAGAGATTTAGATGGGATACGATTAGTGTGGAAATTTACTGTTAAAGCAGCACCAATTGATTTTGTTTGGCACTTGAGGGCAACAAAAATTGGTGTAAACACTTGATTGACATGTTCACCTTAAAAAGTTGTTGTGTCATTACTTTGTTACATGTTGCAGTAATGGGATTACTTTTCTCAGTAGATACAGTCCAAACTGTAGGGGTGTTAAAATTCAATGTCTCGTTTTCTTTTTCTACATGTGTTAAACACACGAGATGTAACGTGTGTGTGGACGCTTTGAAGTTGTGTAAAAGGCACCGAAGAGTAACGAAAGTAAAATAAGGAGTAATGTTACTAATTACTTTAGCTTTTGAGTAATTAGTAAAACATTTTTTTTTCCAGTAACTTGCCCCAAACTGGTCAGCAAACAGTAGCCTATGTACACATGCAGCAGATCATTCAGTTGGAGTCGTATTTCTAACATAGACTGTACTTTATATAAGAAGTGGATGTTGTCACCAATCACGCCACCCATTGGTTTGTGGACTGCCGTTTTGAGGCCTCGAGTTCGGCATTTTAGCTGTTGCCATCTTATTCCTTGGCTGTCACCTTCTTGGCTATTTACAACCAGAAGTGACACGAGAGAGTGGAGCTAAGTACAACCAAATGCTGAATAAGACATTTTTAGGCGACCAAAAATGTTATAATTAACATTCATGAACTGAAAACGCACTGTGAAATGGTTAAAGTTATAAGACGCGGACTACTCCCAGACCGGACGACACCGTGGTAGCGCCCTAAAGCATACCCTGCTTTATGGTCTATTTGACTCTAAATGGGACCATAATTTACTAAATGAACATCATGTTGTATTGAAGAAGACTTGAAACTAGTGATTGAGACCATAAACTCATGTTTATAATGTTTACTGAGGTAATAAATCAAGAGAGAAGTAGGGTCATTTTCTCATAGACTTCTATACAATCAGACTTCTTTTTGCAACCAGAGGAGTCACTGGCTTTTAGAAAGAATTCAGGTTTAAGGCACTTCCACATTGGCCTCACTTTTCAGACCCGGAGGTTGCCCACTGGTTTCTAACCACCTGATGAATGTAAACTCAACATTCACTCTCCTTTTAGCTACATTTTGGTCTCCACCAACTCCAAATGGTGGATGTCAACAGGTCGAGCTCCTGTAACCTGCTTAACATTATAGTAATTAAGTTCTCATAATTGTTTGATCTGATCAGCAATCAGGTGTATTATACGTTAATTTTCTTAACAATGCAAATTGGCTGCCATTAATCTGGCAGGTTGATGTTGGGCGCAGCAATTAATCTACCAGATGAAGCAGCAAACTGTTCCTAATTAGCTGCTTGTCAGCTGCATAACCTCAACCTGCTGTAGATATCAAAAGATCACAGTACGGGTGTTGATGAACAGGAGGATTAATAATGAGATATCATAGATTGTGGCAATGACAGCCCGGGACTGAATTTTGACATCTGTGTCCGTGCTGCTGATGCGAACTGGCTAGCGGTTGCCATGACAACAAAGAGAGGATGCTACGGCTCTTTTTTGCTCCTGTCCCTTAGGAGATGTATCTGGCTAATGTGGCGGGAAATGCAGCATTAAATGTCTCATTGGGTGTACACAGAGACCCCTCACCCGCAACAATCTCCCCCGCCCCCCGCCCTCCAACTGCCACACACACACACACACACACACACACACACACAGTAATAATTTGTTTTCCTCCCTGAAGAATCAATTGACCTAAATAATCAGTCTGCTCTCAGACGCCTGCACTTGAGACTCAGAGGATGATCTAAGGCTTAACCGTAAATAACCGTAAAGGATGCAAAATCTTACGCATGTTTTTAACTTTTCACGCTATTTACTAACACTGATGATGTAAATAGACGTTAACTCAAATGCATGATGTTAATAACAACCCAATGCTGGGCTATTTCAGATGCATTTTTCACATGGGAAGTAATGGAGTGTAAAATAAAGTTTAAATTATCTGCTAGTGAGCTTCAAATATTGGTTGAAGAAAGATTTTTCAGAACTGCATTGAACACTGTATGAGAGGAAATAGCAGGTCATCAACGCTATTGGCTCGAGAAAAAGGTCAGTGATTGAGCGAAAAAATGTAATAACAGGGAATGGCATGAGTCGGAAGCTTTTTCCTCAATGTCTTGATGGCGTCTCCTCCAAAAGAGCCTCCACGCTGTGCTGTAAATGTTATACCTGCTTCTCCCTGACCTTTAATCACAGAGACAATTACCTCTGCCTCTGCAATCAGCAATGATAAATCAGTGTCAACAACCATTTGTATAAATTACAGTTTCCTCTCATACAAACCATCTGAAAAACCCAAGATACATATTGAAATAACCCGAAAACTGAATTTTTAGCGGTGATGCTTTTCATCGCAGCCCCGTGGTAAATATTATCTGACTCATTAGCTTCAATACTGTGACTCAAATTAAGTGAAACCCTCAGTGTTTAATGTGACGTTGTTTGTGTCATTTGTTCTCATTAAATAGATCTTAATCTCAATGACACTTCCCGACTTTTCCTTATTTGATTTAAAGCAATTTCAGGAAGACATTTGACCTGATGTTACCAGAATTCATTAATACTTTTCTTATCTTTGCTATGGATCAGTTGTTACAGGGTCCTCTATTAACATGTCTCTTTTCTCGGCAGGATCTCTTCAGCAAGTCAGACCCATTTTTGGAAATATACCGAATCAATGATGATGAAACCGAGCAACTTGTGCACAGAACTGAGGTAAATTCAACATATTCCCTCTTTAGTTTAAGAAACCGCTGTTTTCTGCCACTTTGCCTCATATGTGATGTGTTCCTACTCTAACAGGTGATTAAAAACAACCTGAATCCTGTGTGGGAGCCCTTCAAAGTGTCGCTCATATCCCTGTGCAGCTGTGATGAGGAGCGAAAGCTCAAGGTAAGGGATATTCAGTCCACCATCAGTAAAAACCATCAGGAACTGTACAACCAGGATTTAATGGGAATAGAATAAAAGATGTTTACTGAATATTTGAGGGATGATTAACCTACATATTGTATGAATACTGTATGTACGGCCAGAGAGTAAACAGTGTTGTCCATGTGTGCCACAGTGCCTAGTGTGGGATTACGACTCCAGGGGGAAACACGACTTCATCGGCGAGTTCTACGCCACTTTCAGGGAAATGCAGAAAATTTCCAGTGGAAATAAGGTCAGTGAACGGAGAGGCGGAGCAGAGCGGAGGAGAGACAGCCGTGTAACCGTTTCATCCATCTCCAACATGCCTCTCATTTTACTCTGCTGAAATCCATCCCAAATGTCATGGTGCTTAAAGCCAATGTTAAAAAATACTCCCGTTTGTTGCTGCTGTTCTTCATCTTCAACTTGCTTTGTTTAAGGTGACGTGGGATTGTTTGAATCCCAAGTACAAACAGAAGAAGAGAAACTATAAAAATTCAGGAGTTGTCATCCTCAGTGACCTTAAGGTAGGAGTCAGTTGAACCAATCAGTGTTTTATTCTTTTATTTTACATTATGAACATTTTGTTGTTGTATGAAACACTTGTTTAGAATTTTAGGAACAGTAAGAATGAATTGTCAGCCAATTAGACTGTTGTCAGGCCATTAAATAGGCGTTATCGGTCGCTATCGTAGACCGTATATAAAGATGGACGACGCGTCTCCACTTCCGAACAAATCGCGAGCCGAGCACGGCTGCAGCTTGTCAGCGAGAGAGACTCACAGCTGTCAATCATGACATCTCATCCCCTTTTTATAGCATCAAATAACTAATTAAAACCAAACTTATCAGAAATGAACACTTAAACATACATCAGCGTGATAAGAACTACATAAAATGACAGAAACCATCTTTGGTAAAAATGTATTTGATGTGTACTTTGACTTTTTAGTTTGGCGCATGTCAGATCCACTAACATGGAGGAGGTGGGATTTATGACATATTCTGCAGCCAGCCAACAGGGGGCGATCCAGATGTTTTGGCTTCACCTTTGTTGAGCTGTCATGTCGTTCATCTTTATATACAGTCTATGGTTGCTATAAGCCCCATAGATGTGGGTCAATAGGGGCCTACTACACCCAATAGTAAGTTCTATCATCTATTCACATAGTCGATCACCGAAAGAAGGTATTAAAGAAAACGACAGCAAACTCTAGCGACCGTAGTAATTATAACAGGAGCAGAAGCGGAAGTCAGGCGTCGTACTCCATATGGGGTGGAGGTCAGGAACGATGGATGGAACACAAAACAATGTGTAGTTGTCTTTGTGTTCACAAGCGTCAAGTTTCACTTTTACTTTTGAAACATAGTTGTTTTAAGCCAAAACACAATGTTTTTCTGTTCAAAACGTATCATTCAGTTTTACAAGTAAGGGATAATGTACTGCTAGCAGGTCATTGTTGGGTTTATTTCACGACAATGACCGGCTCGCTGTATATTATCCTGCTTATTACACGGATACTTACTTGAGAAATCAATAATTTGACACTAATGGTCCTCCAGAGTCCGACAATAGAACTGCATCCATAGCAACGGTCTGTTATACATAGCAAAAGTCTGCTATAAAGAAATAACAGACCATAGAACGCTGTGACTGACCAATCAGAATCAAGTATTCAACAAAGTGTAGTAACGTGTTAGATCATGTTGCTTTTAAGTTTCGCTTTCACTTTTACAGCGTAGTAGGCCCCTAATGACCCACATCTATCACCCTCAGCTTATAGCGATCAATAACACCGATTTAATGGCCTGATAATAGTCGAACTGGGTGCAATAAATGCTTGTTTGCATGTATGCACTAGGAACAATCTTGTTTGGTTTCTCTCACTGTACGGCTAAATGAGTAAATTTCACGGCTGCTTCCACAGAGGGCGTTTTTAGTCTCCTCTGCTTTGAGAAGATATATCACAGCATTTTTTTTTTTACCCTTTACTGTCAACAGATTTGTTGAGTTAATACAGTTTTAATGACCAGATGCTTCTGACAAGATGCTTCTGAGATTTTTCCTTGAAGATGTTTTTTTTTTTTGCAGCTCCACAGAGTGTACTCCTTCTTAGATTACATCATGGGAGGATGCCAGATTCACTTTACGGTAAATTGAGCCGTCTGTGTTTAGTGACGCTTTACTGTCATTGAGCTTCTAACTGCACTGGTGCTGGTTGTATGAATTACCTAATGCTGTCAAATTGTCAGCATGTTATTTGTTTGTTTAGATCGTATTGATTATAGATAAACTTTGGTATGGCATTTCTTTGGTGGTCCATTAGCACGCAATATGCAGCGAATGTTACATTTTATGACTGTGAAACAATACACTGTGTTTAAAGATCTTTTAATCCTCGAAACATGATGCTTTTTGTCAGTGTACTTAGTTGATTTTCTTGTAGGCAGCTTCGTGGAATACAAAACTTCAACTCTTGCCCTTTGGTCTGCCCCAAAGTACATCTCACTCTCTAGCGGGATTACTGAAACAATGAATATTAATTATGAGGATTGCTGTGGTAGATGCAGTTCCTCCTTGGATCTACAGTGTACGGGAGCTGTAGCCATCTCCATCTATGTGGGTGTAACAAGCGCAAGTTCTTACCTCTGATTAGATAATTTATACTGCCATTATGCATATTTCAGGCTCGCTCACGCAGAATTACTTATAATATCATAAGCAGCCAAATAAAGATGTTAAGTAGCAAAAGACAAACTTAATTGAATCTGTCATATTGTTGATGCTGTACACTTCTCTCTGCCAGGTTGCCATTGACTTCACAGCCTCCAATGGAGACCCCAGGAACAGCTGCTCTTTGCACTACATCAACCCGTACCAGCCCAACGAGTACCTGAAGGCGCTGATAGCAGTGGGGGAGATCTGTCAAGACTATGATAGGTTTGTCAGCCTTTTGTTTCTCGATAAAGGCCCACAGGGATTGTCAGAATGTCCTGTTGTAAAATAGAGCTGCAAAGTGCCCCTTGCATGTGTTAGATCTCTCACACTGGAACGAGCCACTCCTTCTGAACCACACCAAAAAGGATAGGAATGGAAATCATGGAAACAGAATTGCAGAAAAATCTTGCAAGTTATTACATTCCTGCTGCTGATGGAAGTGAACTGTTGACCGCCAGCTCCTCCATATCCAATTTATTTCTTCACTGAAATGTATTTTGCATCGTATATAGTAGTCAAAAACAGCAGCCGGTTACCTGCGGCACATTCAGTCTTGTTTATTTTCAACATCATGTTCACATTGGCAAATGTATTTTAGCGTTAAACCCATGGCAATTTAATGCATTAGTAAGTATTGGTACCTGGAAAATTAGAGCAAGCAAATGTGGCCTCTACTGGCATTACTTATGCATGAGGCTAATCTGGGGCTGGTGCTTGGTAGCAGACGTCAAGGACACTGACGCAATATTATGGACACAGTTGACTAGCCGCTTTGTCAAAGTATCCATTAATTCACAGCTTTTAACAATCTGTCACAAAGATGACATTTTGACCTTTAAAGCCACAGGCATTCAAATCCTGTGCAACATTGGTTTTGTTACAGAGAGATTTCTAAGCAATTTCTAACCCATTCTTGCGTAACAGTTTGAAGAAAAAACAACACATTTCTCACAAATTGATTTTAGCAAATAACAATGAAACAAACCAAAGTAAAAGATATGATGATAGATTATCTGTTACCTGTAATCAGTGTTTACACTCTACTTACCTTTAAATATTTCTGTTCTTTTCTATATGGCACTACTGACAAAAAGTCCCATCATTATGATCAAATCATCAATATCCTAGCTTCATGTAACTTCAATTTCTTGCCACAGAGAGAGCACAAGCTCCCTCCCCACACATATGCTCAACACGTTGTCATCCCAATTTGTCAAATACCGCCACTTTGTTTAGGATTAGGCAACAAAACCACTATAGTTAGATTTAGGAAAGAACTACATGGTTGGACTTAAAACTAATACGTTTGTACAGAGAAAATGAAACTAAGCGCTGTGAACACTGAACACGAATGAACCGATGATTGTAAAGTGAAAATGACACTTTCGGGAAGGTATGGGAGGTGAACAGCGGTCTCCGGGATAAAAGCCTTGTGTTTGTCGGGCCCATCCACCTCCCGTCCACACACTCTCTTTCGCTCTTTAAACTACCTCACCACACTCCCGGTGCACTTTCTCAGAGCGTTTACTGTTTGCTGTCGATGGATTTACATTATAGTTAATGTAAAGCCTGGTGCGTTTCATGCTGGCACTGAGGGGTGCTCTACTCCAGCTCGTTCTCATTCCCGGGGCGTAAAATACAGGCACCTTGTCACTGTTGTTGGCGTGTGATACTGCCGCACAAGGCACCCCTTAGTGCCGGTATGAAACGCACCAGGCTTTCCATTAACTATAATGTAAACCCATCCGCAGTAACAGTAAACGCTCCGAGAAAGTGCGGATGTGGTGATGTAGTTTAAAGAGCAAAGAGACACACGGTCGGGGGTGGTCGTAGATGGGTCCAACAAATACAGGGCTTTCATTTTCACTTTCTCTTTACAAACGTAATTTTAAGCCCCACCGTGATGTTTTTTCCTAAACCCAACTTATTGGTTCTGTTGCCTAAACCTAAGCAAGTGTTTTTGTTTGAATTCACGTTAACAATGTGTTTACTGCAACATTGACGCCAAGGGGTTGGACCAAGCGTCAGTATGCGACGGGTTCCCCTTGTTCCTTCCCCACACACACACACACACACACACACACACACACATTTTTGCACAAGCCTGTGCCTCTGCTGTTTGTAAGGACCGTGCTAACTGTTTCACAGTGTCTATGCTCACAGTGGTGGCTGCATGTTGCTTTCTCCCGTGGATAACTGAGTGCCACAGTTTTCTCTCAGCATCTATTGCAGCTACTGGTCCCACTTCTTAGCTCGCATGGGCTCATTACCCCGAACTGCAGACGGACACATGCAGAGACAGGGGCTAACACCAGGATAACGTGCACTTCAAAAAGAACTGGGAGGCGTCATGGCTGGTGAAATAACAGCGCCATGTAGAATCAGATGTAAAGACAGAGGAGGTGCAGCAGGAAGCCTGTTAGAGACACTGAAGCTATTTGAATGAAGTTATACTTTCATGTGAGAGTTCACGTTACTGTAAATATAAATACTGTCTGATATAGTTATCAGGTTTTTGACTACCACATTTTTGTTTTTAAAATGACTGCTTGTCTAATTGAAAACAAATGATAAATAATGTACAGATGTGCAAAAACTATTGCAGACAGGCTTGCAGGTACTTGCTAATTAATGTGAAACAATTCTTTATAATATGATATGTGTCAGAGAAAGACCCTCTCATCTGTCAAAACTAAGCCAGATGAGGATTAACACTCTGACTCCTGATTTATGCAGATCCTCCTATTGAATATCAGGGTAGTACTGTCTGGCTAATTATAGCATCCAAGAGAGAGATAGCACTGGAGACACTGAAAACATGCCTGTAAATTAGCAGCTCATTCTTGTAGCTTTATCATTTTCATGTTTACTATATAGCTACACACGAGAGCATCATACATACATGGAAACACGTCTATGGGCGAACAGTGACGGCAAGTGTAGGCAGTCCTTCCCCCCCTTAAGTTGGAGTTGTTATTGAGGTGTAAAACGTGGGCAAGCAAACCTTTTAGCCTTTAGTGAACATAGGTGATGTGGGATTTTAGAGTCCGTGCAGAGGAGTGCATTATGGAGCTGGAGTGACTAGCTTTTGTCTGTGTGGGCAGAGGCTCGTTTACCTTGCTGAGAGGGCTATTATACCGGGCACATCTCCCCGTGGCTCCTCACGTGTGCTGACAAAGTGAGAAAACAAGCACCACCGTGAACTTCACAGCAAAATCCATATGATGAAAATTACTTGTCAGTCGTTTTCACTCTAAGCTGAAGGTACTGTGTCAAATCTCTACACCTGGTGAGATGGAGTTCTCTTAAGACATTTTGCAAATTGTGCATAGAAATCAATTCATTAAGGCTCCAAGGGCAAAAGTATGGAAAGAGTCTAGAGGTCGAGATAATGAGTGCTGTACAATACATCTCAGGATAAAATTGGCTCGGCATGAATCACTCCTCCCCCATTTTCATTAAAATATTTCTCTCCTTTGGCAAAGCTGGTAAAACCAATATAATACCTAGCACATCATTTGTTTTTCACGATTATTTTGCATCCATACAACATACCGCAGTGTGTTTGAAAGGTCACAGTAGTGGGAGTAGGGCCTGTATTCAGCAAATGCGAGTTATTTAGATGAAAATGGATTAGTGAGTTTTAGAGCAAGGGCAGTTTTTTACGCTGTTGTATCAGTTAGATACCGAAATCTATTAATTTGTTTGGAACATTATTACTGGAGTGTGTTTATATCTGGATACAGTACAGCACATTAGCATGTGGAGAGGTTGCATTACAGAGAATACAAGTTGGACACATTCAGATGTTTTTTTTTTCTTGGAACAGAGGATAGTGACGGTAACCAAATATGTGCTCAAAATGGACCATGTACCATATTCAGTGATGTCTTCCTAACTAAGCCTACAGACTTTTGCTGTTACCATTTGTAGCCACTGTAAAATAAATAATACTGCAATGTTATGGGAAAAGACACAATTTACCCTTTTTTCTCCTCCAAATTCCTTGAGAAGGAGCACTAAAATGAAATAAAATAAAATAAGATAAAATAAAATAAAATAAAATGAAATAAAATAAAATAAAATAAAATAAAATAAAATAAAATAAAATAAAATAATGATAATAATATGTTTTGGTGTTAGGTGTATTACTAATGGTGCTACAACAACAGCAATTGCCAACTGCTAATTATTCTTGTAGAACAACTAAAACTGGCCAAAGTGAAGTTGCTTCTATCAAGAGTTCACAGTTAAGAGTTTATTGCTCCCTCGAACAGTGTACAAATCAGCACTCCGCCATCAGTGTATATATACGTCCACACCCATCAGAGTTAATTAAACACTTCTGATAGCTCTGAAAAGCTGCCTCAAAGCCATATTAGCTTTAAGAGTGGACAACCAACTCTCCAATCAACACGTGTCAACACACCAAATACATCAACACCTATTAACAGTGTAGATTTTGTTGCGTATAGCCTCAAACACTTTGTCCAGAGTAAATGCATCAAACACATCTTGTCACGATTCGGTCGAGCTCGAGATGTTATTTGTGATCGCACTGGGCTGGAGAAGTTGGGGTTGTTTTGTCAGTCGTGATGTACAATAAATGTTCTGATAAGAGAGGCAGCCACCGGAGAAAACTGTCTGTAGACAAACATTCACTGATGTGACTGAAAACATGCCGTGACAGCCCTGCTGCTTATCCTAAATGTCACAAATGCTTGTACATTACAGTAAACATAAATTGTTATCTGTGTATTCAGTGTACAGGATGTCATATAGTTTAAGCCCTGAGGGCCCCTGAGGGTAAAATGAACCCACCTAACACTGAAAATAAAGACAGCTGTAATACAATTTACAAAGAGTTATAAATATTTTTTCAAATTTCTAAAAGAAAGAAAAGAATACTACAAGAAATGCCAGAGATACAAAGACTGGAAGGAAAAAGAAAAAAAAAAATGAATAAAAGAAAAACAGGATGAAAATAACAAATGTTTGCACTGCTTTTGTACACCGTATCCACCTCATTCACATATTACTGTACTCTGTCAAGAGAAGTTGTTTAAGATCCGATGGAGCCGATCCCAGCTGACATTGGGTACACCCTGGACAGGTTGCCAGCCTATCACAGGGTTGACACATAGAGACAGACAACCATTCACGCTCACATACACACCTACGGGCAATTTAGAGTCAACAATTAACCTGCTGAAAACCTACGCTAACACGGTGAGAACATGCAAACTCCACACAGAAGTGCTAACCACTGCACCACCGTGCCGCCCTTATTTAAGATGTCTTTTAAAAATCAGAAATGAGGATTGACTGCAAAGTGAAGCAGGAAAGCTGTTCCATACAACTGGACCGCTAATTGGATGCTATGTAGTGGCTCTATTTCATGCTCAGAATTCAGATACAGGTGTGAAGGGAGTTAGTCGCACGCTCGTAGCCCCTATCTTCCTTCACACCTGTACTTTCATCGTGGTCAGCACCTCTCCAACACTGGTGTGCGTTCGTCCTCTCTCATCCTGAAAGAATTCAGATACACAAATAAAATAGCAGAGGGTAAATATAGTGCACTCTCTGGGAAACAGGTAGTGGTTTCAGACATATGTTATTTATTCAAATCTGTGCACCCTGGCCTTTGACAAGGAGTGCACAATCCAGCACAGCAGAGCCTCTTAAAGTAATATCTGCTCATCTAAATGGTACGATGAAAAATGGAGAGGATGAAGACTGTGAGAGGCTCTTTGAACAGGTGCGACGCTGGCTGTATAGGGACCGTGGGATTTCAGATTTAAAATTGTAATTCAGGCTTTTAACTTGAATGAAATGCAAACAAGCAGGAGGTTTGCCATTGGAAACAGATGGATAAGCCATCAATATCTTTCAGATCGCTGTCAAAAGCCAGATAAAACTGCAGTGACTGTGATATATAATTGGTTAATTTGCTTATCTTTTCAGTGACAAAAGATTTTCAGCTTTGGGGTTCGGTGCCAGAATCCCTCCAAATTACGAGGTGAGTATCTCTCTTTGTAACTCTCTATCTATTCTATCTATCTCTCTCTATAGCTCTGTAGAAATATATCTATAAAAATATATAAATCTGTTTTTCATTCATACTAAACCTTCTTTTTTTCTATTCTGTTCCGTAACTATGGTTTCATGAACAACATTATGCATACTGTATATCTACATGCTCTTATGCAATCCTGGCATTTTCCGCCACCATCTGATTTCCATTACCTGTTTTATGACACAATTTGTCATTCTGTCAAAATTTCACATTTAAAACTAATTACCGAGTTTATTTATATTCATAAGCCCCCATATCTTAAAATATCAACTTGTCTTGAGAAAATAACATGTTCCGATTAAATAAAAACCCCGTAGTGTCGATGCTCAATTTACATAAGAACTCTTGAGTGCGAGAGCATTTGTTTAAGCAAATTGGACTTGGAGAACCAAAAGCCTTCAGTGATTCTGAATAGAGCCCTGGGGAGACGTCTTGACATGTGAAGAGTGAGTGCATGCACACACACATTTGCACTGTTGAATCACCGTGCTGTTTGATAATTTATCAGACCAGAATGGCTTATGTTTAATGTAAGATTTTACTGTTCTTGGCGCCGATGTGAAACACTGATAATTATCATTTCAATCATTGCAAAGATTTGTGGCTCAGTAAATACAGACTATTAATTTCTGAATTTACCATGACAATGACAGCCCCGCAGGCGTCAAATTTATTTTACTTCATGCTGTTGGCACATCGTGGTTGTTGGTGCAGGTGAATGCTAATTAAGTCATTAGACTAATCAACTGCATCTATGGACTCATTGGCTACACCTGTGTGCAGGTTTGATGGACCGGGGCTCTTTCTCACTATGTGCTGCCTGCTGTGCACTCTTGAAGCCTTAATTATGCATTATGCATACTAAGTGTGATTTGGAAGCATATAATAAATAAAGATCCAAGATATCCATCTGCCAGCCGAGGATGCATCAGATAGTGAGTTAATGGGAAGCCTCACATTTCATCGCAATGAATATGGCCTATTGTGTTATGTTAATTTAAAGCCTCTGAAAAGTTGCACCGGTCAAAGCTAAAGTTTAGAAGAGAACATCCCTTCACATCAGGTGTTGTTTATTAAGAGGGACTCAGGTGTGGTTTGTTGGTGGTTTGAAAGTAAATGAGGAAGCAAACCAAAGGATTTTTATGATAGTAGATATGTGATTTTAGCATGAATTTAAAGCTAAACTATCTATCTGCTGATTGCAAGGAAGGGATGTATATATTTATGCTAATTATTTGGTAACCATGGTAACACATGCATGTGAGTGCAGGGCTTTCCCCTGAACAATCTGACAGTTAAGCAGTGCAGCGCGTTGTGCTTGTATCCTACTCCGTGCACATTGGCAGCTAAATAAGTTCATTGAAAATGGGTGACAGCGATCCTACAGAAATCTTGTTTTGCAGGCAAATAATGCTAATATTGCTCGTAATCAGTTATTTCTTTGTAAGCTCTTTGTGACACCAAAGAACATAAATAAACACATAAGAAACATTAAAGTTTGTAAAAAGCCAGTCTGTACATGAACAAGACCAGAACCAAAATTGCTTGTATACATGTGAAAACCTACTTGGCAATAAACCAGATTCTGATTCAGATTTTTCCCTCAGTCTGGACCAAATGACCACTCAAAAACTCATTTAATCTGCTTCATCGGGACTGTGTGAGTGTGGTTTGATCGTATTTGATTGCCTGTGTCCTGCCAACATGAGCAAACCAGTGAGAAAAACACAAATACAGAAATATCTCAATTAAAATAACCAAAACTGACTTCCAGCTTTGGCAGAAATTGAAGTCCTCATGTTTTTACACTGGTAAAAAAGCGCAAAGCTAAAAAATAACATTGTAATATTGAATGGCAGGAAAATAGGTGTAACTAATGACATTACCAATGTTTATCTATGCTCCGTTCCATATTAGTGTCCCTATAAGCCATGTCGGTGAACCAGCCTGCACAATACCTCACAACTGGAACATCTCAATGGAAGACAGCCATTATTAATGTTATTAGTTACACCTATGGATTTCCATGTCAAAAGGTCTGCCATGAAACAGGCCTGTTAAATGAGATACACAACATGATTCACTCTCTTGCAGTGGCCCAATGCAAACCCTTAATGGTTGTGTGTATGATTAATTTCCCTGGGGCTCCTCATATCTTTCTATACGGTGACTGAATTCAGGCGGGTAATCATATTAAAGACAAAAATGACTTAAAAGAAAATAGCCAGCTCGAGAAGAGTCAGTTGTCACGGATCTGGCTGACAGTTGGTGCTTGTGAAAAAGGAGGTATCAAGAAGGCGGTTTCATTTTTGCCTATTAAACAGCTTTGACATAAACAAAGTAAATCTGACGTTTGAAATAGATAACAGAAGAGGGGTTGCATCTCTTTTCAGAAACCAGATTTTAAGCATATAGTACATGTTATATGCTCATCAATGTAGATTGATGAAGGGATGATTCAGGATTTTAATACAAGTAGATCCTTCTGAATGTAGTATACACGGATCAAAACACCCTTGAAAAAATGAATTGCTTTTATCCAATGGTGAAATAGACACTGTTTTATTTCTAATTCACTTTTGATGATAATGGCTTATTGCAAAACCCCCAATACAGTTTACACACCTATGCTATCAGTTCCTGATTAAATATTTGTAACCTTAACATAGTATTAGCGCATACCTCCCCTGCCTTTATTAATATACATGCAAAACTAATCTTATGCTGAACCAATCACCCATTAAGTCACTATTGATATAAATATATCTTCTCTTGGATACATACTGTAAATGTGTCCATACTGTAAATGTGTCCATGTCCACTCTTGAATGTTTTTTTTTGCCATTGTTGTTGTCTGTTTATTGGTTTATATGTCGTTAAGGTGGCCAGCCTATTTGCCCCTACTTTTTTTTTAAAATTATTATTATTATTATTATTATTATTATTATTATTTTTATTTTTATTTTTATTTTTAAGTAATATGGTTTTAATTAAAATAAATAAATAAATATATCTTCTCTTAACCATTTAAAATTTGTTGTTGTCAATTTAAATACACCCAAAGCAAAAACGTTTACATTGCAAGTACTCTCTGCCAGCCTCACCTAATTTTAACGTCCTGCTCTCGTCCACTAACACAATATCCAGTTTGCCGTCGACCGTCTGCCTGTGAACTTCCATGTAGATGCAGCATTATTGTCAAACTCGCACTCAAAAGCTATCAAATTTTCTTGTAGGATCACGAACATTTCCCAGTTTCAGTTTTGGTCACATTTGGTTTCCTTGGCTTTGCTGAGCTCTTGGTTGTTTCAATCAAACATTATTATAAAAGTGATCAAAATTGTAGTCAGCAATACCAGAAGAAAAAATTGCAGAAATCTCTGATACAACAAGGAAATAACAAAAAAGGGTGTCAGAGCACAAAGTATCCTTGAACACCAAATTAGTGTTTCACAGTTTCCTCTTTCTCCATCCACAGGTGTCTCATGACTTTGCCATTAATTTCAACCCGGAGGATGATGAATGTGAAGGTAAGGAGGGGCTTTGTACACCAGTTTCCCCTGAAAAGTGCATCTCTATGCTGATGATACTAGAGTTAACATCTGTAATCTGACAACACACACTCAGCAGGTCCCCATCACAAAGTTCAGGTAAATGAATACATGACAGATCATATTTGTAACATCCAAAAGTGAAGAAGAAAGCCAACTCCTCTGTACCGATGTTTGTGAGCATTTCTATGTGCATCTCTCTCTAGTTTTGTACTTATGAGTCAGTCATAGTATGTTTATGTTTGATTGTCTTTATGGATTTCATAATTCATTGGTTGTTAAAATCCATCCATCCATCATCCATCCATCCGTATATCCGTCCATCCGTCCATCTGTCCATCCGTCCATCCATCCATCCCTCTATCCATTATCTGTCTTAGAATACACATAAGCTGAAATCTAAAACGTTGCTTCTTTTAACTTTCTGCGAGGCAGAAAACATGTTCAGGCCTCTTGTAATTCTTTGCGAGACTGCAGTGAATAATTCATCTGACCATACCTGTATAGTTAATAATCGCTTGTTTAATGACATGCGTGTTTATTGAAGTGTAGATAACTGTATTGATGTATCCTTCATTTTGCTCTGTGCTCTCTTTGATCAGAGATCCAAGGAGTGGTTGAGGCGTACCAGAACTGCCTTCCTAAGATCCAATTGTATGGCCCAACCAATGTTTCTCCCATCATTAACAGGATAGCCAAGCTGGCAGCAGGCGACGGCAACATTAAAGATGCTTCTGTGAGTGTCTCTTTATACTCTATTCGAAATATATGGATGTAATATTGGCAGTTCCCAGAGTGAGTAGCCTCTGGTTCACCTCACTGCTTATAGTAATAATGCCCTGCGGCGCAAAAAGGAAGAAGGGGCCCGTTATAGAACAAATTAGTATGGAGAGAAATCATACAGTGCCGTATTGGTGATGTATTTTTTATACATCAAAAAGAAATCACCTCGTGAACTGCTTTTAAAATGTGACTTCACACAAGTAGCCAATAAGGTTATTGTGCTCCTTATCTTTCCTTGATATCTCCTTGGGAATAAGAACACAAGTTGTTTATCTATTTACTATCTTAAATTACCCACCGGCTGCACGGACATTGTGTTCTAAACTATTACACTCTTGTAATTGCACTGACCTTCATGTAGATAGTCACTACTCAATGTTACTCCTTCTTTTGATCAGCAAATGAGCTCCAGTACACAATTAGGCTTTCAGGGAACACATTAGAAATTAGAAATACACACACTCAGGACACTGAGTAACACATAACACAGTAAGAATACCAACAAACTAACCACTACTCATGGGACCAATCAGAAATTATTACAGTGTATTGTACCATGTTAATATTCTTGTAATTCTTGTATGCTCATTCGGGCTGTCAAAGTTAACGCGATAATAACGCTGTCGAACTAACTTGTCGTGAAGGAGGTTAAATAACTTTCCAAACTTGTGTTAAATTTTGGCGAGGACAAACTGGCATGGCCATTTTCAAAGGGGTCCCTTGACCTCTGACCTCAAGATATGTGAATGTAAATGGGTTCTATGGGTACCCACGAGTCTCCCCTTTACAGACATGCCCACTTTATGATAATCACATGTAGTTTGGATCAAGTCATAGTCAAGTCAGCACACTGACACACTGACAGATGTTGTTGCCTGTTGGGCTGCAGTTTGCCATGTTATAATTTCAGCATATATTTTTATGCTAAATGCAGTACCTGTGAGAGTTTCTGGACAATATTTGTCATTGTTTTGTATTGTTAATTAATTTACAATAATAAATATATACATACATTTGCATAAAGCAAGCATATTTGTCCACTCCCGTGTTGATAAGAGTATTAAATACTTGACAAATCTCCGTTTAGGTACATTTTGAACAGATAAAAAATGTGTGATTAATTTGCGATTAAGTATTTTAATTTTTTGACAGCCCTAATTCTCATATTATAGTGTTCAGTGGACACATGAAATTAATTTCACACATACACACATGGACACACACACATAAGATGTCTCTGCTGTAATTTATGGTATATTTCCTATGTCTTTTGTTTTTAATATCCTCTTTTTTTATCTGTTCTTGATCCTCTTGTTTTCTGTATAACACTTTAATAAAGTGCCATACACACATACACTTATCTAATACCCGAGGCAACACACACTGAGTGTTGTTCTTGCTTATAACCACACATTGCTGTTAAAATGAGTTAATGTCAATATGGATTAATACACACTGAAAGCTTTTATCTTCTTCCAGCGTTACCACATCCTGCTCATCCTCACGGATGGTGTAGTGACAGACATGGCAGACACGCGTGAAGCTATTGTGCGAGCCTCCTACCAGCCTCTCTCCATAATCATTGTTGGTGTGGGCAATGCAGACTTCACAGACATGCAGATTTTGGATGGAGATGACGGAGTCCTACGCTCACCAAAGGGCGAGCCAGTCCTCAGAGACATTGTGCAGTTCGTGCCCTTCAGAGACTTCAAAACGGTCAGTTTTTCTCTCCGTCTGTCAATCTTCACTTGTTGACTTTCAGCTTCAACCCCACTCCTTATGACTGCTGTGCTAGTGATGCTCATGGACAAATCTTTTTTACATAACGCCCCCCCCCCCCTCCCTTGTTATTCTCAAGAGCAGACAGGAAGCTTTTGCTGTCTTTGCCAGTGCCACAGATGGACCTCATGGACTGGAGGACATCCATTAATTTCAATAACAATTTATTCTTAATGTAGCTACATGCAATCAGCAACATTTCAGCTGTACAATTATACTGTCTGCCGTGGACTAGATGTCTCATGTTCTAAACTGAAAAATTTCCCTAAAATTTGCATTATAGTCTATATTTATTTTAAAAAATTGAATAAATGAGTGGAGAAGCCTAACACATGCAGACCAACCTAATCTCATGGGAAGGCGTATAAATAGCACGACATTTTCCAGTAGAGTCGTATATAATCTATGCAATCTGGAGGCTTGTGGCGGCCCAGTATCTAAAGACACTTCATGTTGTCTTTTCCTTTAAGTTGTCACCCATCTGTCACCCAGAGTTTTAGGAAACACTTACATTATATAAAGTAGAAATCATAAGTGAAAAATGTATAATTGCGCTCCACTTTTCCACAAAGTTATGAGTCCAGATTGGCACATAAATTGTTAGAAATAGACACATTTATTGCCCATGCCCGCACATGTGTAATAAATGATCCCGCTATGTAATGAGTGTTACGCTACTGAAAATTGTTTTTTGAAATATGCTTTAACAACAGATTTTATTTTTTTTACCCCATGCATACTGGTTTAACAAAGAAATAATGAATCTATAAAACACTGCAATGCAATAGAAGAGACTTTTTTCAGACTCACGAACAGAACAGTTACTCTCTAATACAAAGTCTGACACTGACATACCTCTTTTAATTTGTCTGAAACAAAGAAAGTAAACCTAATACCATCTGTAGTCCTCTGATCAAGAAAACAAAATTTAAAAGCTTCATTGGAAAATGTTTAAGATTAAAACAATATCTGACAGTTGTTTTGACAAGTCCAGCTGTTCTCTGTCTCTATTGCAGGCTTCACCTGCAGCCCTGGCCAAATGTGTTCTGGCGGAGGTGCCCAAGCAAGTAGTAGAGTACTACAGCCATAAGGCCATCTCCCCTATGTCTCCTATGAGGGATTTACTGACCCCCATCCTCAGCCCTGTCGCCACCACCCCGACAGAATAACCACCCGTCCTGCTCTTGGGGACCAAGCTTTGACCACAGCACCAGTCCGGCAAACTGAGAGGGAGAAAGGACGCATGCCTCGCGATTTTGAACAAGGACTGAAGAGAAAATCTTTCTAAATGTGTTGTTGCTCATTTATTTCACACCTATCAAAGTGATTACGCAAGGACAGTATACGACGGAGGCTGTGGGTTACATTTCTCTGCTCAGTGTGGATCCAGCGCTTCTCCCTGGCTGTGCAAACCATGACCATCCAGCTGTTTCAGCATCATGCGTCCTGGAGGATTGTGTTGTTTTTTTCCCCCAAAATTTGTATGCATGCAGGCCAATCCTTCAGTGCTGACCCATCGGGATGAGGGCTTACTATTCCTCATTGCCCATGACTCTGTCTATTATGTTACCTTATGTCATATCTTCAGACAATTTTGAAGATGTACTGTACAGTACTGTATGTCGCAATCAAAATTAGATTGCTCAACTTGAAAATACTGAGGATATTCAATCCAGATGTTATACTGTATATTGAATCACAGGAAGTGTGAAGAAGAGATGCTGCATCCAGACATATTATTACATACTAGTCTGTCTGTCTGCACGATTGGCCTTATTTTGGATTACAATATGACAATATTTCCAGACACACACAGATCACAATTTCAAATCAACCCTACCATGAATTGACATTGAAACGGACCAATGGCATATCATAAATTAGCTATCTATTGCTAAAATTGAAAGCTCTGTTCCAAAGTGCACCAGCTATTCTCAACAAACCAAAAAAAACATCCAGTCTGCAACAGCATGAACCATGAATGACACCACCCGTACCTAACAAATACTGTACAAAAGCAGACAATGCCCAGTGTGTTTGGCAGTTAGCAGGTGCAGGTTGCCAAGTTAGTAAAATAATGAGCTAATCCCCCAGTAATTAGGCCAGGTGAGAAACCAGCAGCAGTGGAAAAATCGTTGTTTAGTTCTGATGTGTCACCCCTTCAGACCTGCTCACCTTGTACATCTGTGAAAATGCAAGTGACATAACTTCAGCAATGTGTGATATTTGCTATAGCTTGAGCTCTTTGTGTGCTTCTTTCAGTTACAACAGGGAACTAATGAGTCATAGCAAGACAGAAAATACAGTCAGGTCATCAGGTGGAAAGTTAAAGTAAGATATGTGTTCTGAACTGCCTTTTCTGAGGTTATCTGAGAACAAAAGCCCGAATAACATTTTTCTCTAAGAGAAGATGAACAACCGCACCCTATTTTTGGTCTTTTGTCAGGTGGCTATGGTATAAACTGTGAAAATCTGAATTGTTCGTTATTGTTGTCATCCCTCTACCGTCATGCAGGTATAGCAGTCTTCACATTTCTGCAGCGTGCTTCATTATTTTTTCCTTTCTGCTGCTTTCTATATGCAATATAATTATACTCGATGTTTCATAAGGGATGTATAAGCGCACAGCTTAGATCCAACGAAAGCACAAAGCCGATCACAGTGAGTGCTGTAAAACACGCGCTTATGTTCATAAAACCAGCTCTGGAATGTGTTATATCAATTACATTGATATAACAATATTAAACATCTGAAATATGAATCATTATTAGCCGACCAAATTTCCTCAGTGATCATTAAAACTTTTCTTATCATAAAATTAGTATTAGAGGTAATTGCACATGTGCATCTCCAGAACAAACTGTTCTTTTCATTTCCAAGAAGCTCTTGCCTGAAGCATCACTATTAACTTGAGAGGCTGCGTTTGATTTTTCTGCTGTTTTATTGAGCTCTACAATCTTCATCAGATTCAAAAAGATATAGCCTTCACTTTCACATACCTTGAAATGTTTCCTTAGCTTTATCAGGAACATATTTACAAAATACAGACAATTTATTATCAAGCAATAATTTGAGAGATTAGAATTAAATATAAATCCCATAAAGTCTCTCTCAGAGCTAAACAAATTCTTTACTGTAATGGATCATTTTCTGGCACTTCCCTTGGTTTTGGATTGCATATGCAAACTAATATTGTTAAAGAACTACAATGTGGACATTTTAGATCCAAAGAAAGCATAATAAATCCCCTACAAAATGTAACATTTTATGAATAAAGCTCAAAAATGGTTGCCCATACCAGTAGCCTAACTGAAAAGCATCAGCGACATAAATGCTTTTAAAACCTTACAGTAATAATACTGTTTGGTTTGGCACGACAGTTGATCTGCTGCCTCTTTTAGTAGTGACTCTATACTTTGTACATTTGCTTGGTGCTTTTGCATTTATCTTAAATGGTGTATTTGTGCTCTGAATGGTGACTAATTCACTTGGCCGAAATCCATTAAATGCATTGGCAGAATATCTAGTCTTTACAGCTTCTCTAACATACACACATACACCCCCAAGCTACACATATTAATCTGACTTTGATTTGTCCTCTAGAGCTTCACCAGCCCTCCCAAGATACAGACTATTGACTCCTCGTGAATGCACCTCAACACAGCTAGCGCTGCTGTTGGTTGCTCTCTGAACTCCTTTGAAGATCACAACTATTGAGGATTCTTCTGTCACTATGGCTCACAGGGCGAGGCCTATTGATTCAGCAGACCCAGAGTTGGAGACATACTCAGCTACTTGAATGTAAATGATCCTGGAGGTCTCACAACTTCAGTTATGGGTGACATTGTTGTTTATTTATTAAGAAACCTTGTCTCCTGTAAGGATTCTTGGTTCTCAAGAGATTTACAACACAAAAAGTGTGACCAAAAAGTTGCCATTCTCAAATGATAATTACTATCATAAAGCATTTAGAAACCAGCTTTCCCACAAACCTTTAGTGGCTACCTATTCTGACTAAATAAGGCAGGAAGTGCAGATATCAGCCAATATTTCTGTTCCTTGAGTGCAAACCAGCTCACACATGAATATCTAAAAGGCATCAGCACGTCTTTTTTCCCTATTGCCTGTATCACCGTATTGCTACTTTGCCTCAGGTTATGAGCTGCACCAGCTCAAACGGTTCATTACCCTGTACTCTTAACATTTTTATGAGATGTGATTTTACAATTGAGCTCAGAAAATGTTACTCCTTTATCTAATAAGAATTTTGAAAATTATTTGATTTTATTTTTGCTATCAAATATGTAATACAAAAATTCCAAAATAAGTGTTTTCTCGGTTCAAACATCAATGCAATGAGCCATGCAAATGTTTCTGGGGTTACCTGAATTACGAAATGTATTAGATGTCTTATGCTAATGTTAAACAGTGATGCATGGGTCTTTAATGCCTCACCAGATTTGCCCCAAACAAATCACTTTTCAGACCATCTTTGAAAGTTATTTTTATTTCTTATTTTTAACATTTGTCTTTTTCATTAAGTGAAAAGTTCCACTGCAATTAATCATGTATGGAGTATTCAAAGTATATCATTGTGTGCTTGAGTGCAAGAGCGAGCTGAATCTGAAGCCGAAAAAGCTTCAAATAAAGAAAAACCCTTCAAGTTTTAATGGGAAACCATCATTTGTGCCACAGTGGTGCAACAACATGTGAGCTGAAACACTGGAGACAATAAGTTCATGTGACCATCTTGCACTGCGGATTAAAAAAAAGCTGGGAAGAATTAACTGAGCTGCTTATTTCCCCTTATCTCCATTGCACCATTGTCCGACAAAATTAACAAGTCATAGGTTTTACACCACACTGGTGTATTTATATATTTCTCCCACTCTCTCTTTCACCCATCAACTGCTAATCAGGACTAGGTTTACAGCCCATAACCCTAATATGCAACTGGTGTTACTGCAGGCCGTGTGGGGGAGAAGCAACCCATGCATCATTAGTAAATATTTGATTTCTTCAAAAGGAAGAAAGGGATTTATTGCATGCTCACTTTTATTGTTAAGCTGTGCTGTGCAGTCATTCCTTTGGGTCTTATGATATGCTAATATGCAAGCCTGCATTTGCACAAACCTCTGTTCTTGTAGTTTACGCTCTCTGTCTTGCAGTTAGGTAAATAAATCTCATCATTTAACTGAAAATGTCTCTGTGATTTGTTTTCATACTTCCTACTCGCTCATGTCACATTTTCCCGTTGCTCACCGCTGCACATGGACGGACGAATAGAAATGAGAGAACGATATTGATGTGCTTGATGAAACGCAGGTTATGCTATCATGTATACGTTTGCCCTGTGTGGTTTTATTCCGCTGATGCTGTGAGCACTTATTGCATGGGAAGAGGGACTGAGCCTACTCTTTAATTCCATCAGACAGCTCCTTTCATTTAACGGCTATTGTTGAGAGCGCTGAATAACGGTTGTTTCCATGGTGACACCTACTTGTGGGGAGACATAGACCTTCATTTTTTGTCAGATTCAGGGACAAAGATGCAGGATGTGGCGAGGGCTCTGGGAGGAGGCCATTGGCACGTTATTATGAAAAAGATGAGGTTTTGATTGTGATGGCTGCTGTCCTTCGCAAGGCCACTGAAAGTCTAGCGGGGCTGTGAGACACTTCCCCTCTCCCTCACTCTCCCATAACCCCCTTTTGTGCCCGGCCGACTGATTTATGGCCACAATTAAAGAACACTCACTGCCGCTTAACATTCACTGGCAATGAAATCAACAGCAGGCTTGCACCCTGGGACAAGGTGCTGTTGTTTAGTGGAATCAGCTCATTGCCTCCATGTTATCAGATTACCTTTAATGCCTTTAAACACAGTTGGGCTTCCCTAACATTGGTATGGCTGGGAGGTCTAGCTGGAGGCACTGTAAAAACAGGAAAGACATTGGTTTTATTGTCAGTGGCTGGTTGCCTAATGCCTGCCTGTAATGAGGAAATGACTAATAAGAGATGGAGAATAGGAAATCTCAGTAGTAATTAGCTGTCTCCTCCTTCCCCGGGGGAGCAGCACACACCTTTGAAATGCTTCCAGCGAGCTCCTCTGATGTTGTCTCTCAAATGCTTTCTATCTCCCAGTCACTGAGTGCATTTACTGTACAGCACATACATGTATATATATAAATACACCTACACACAAACACACTTTGAAGAATGAAGTTGAGATATCACTCTGAATAAATAACAAGGTGCTTGTGGCAAGCACCTTAGCAGAGTGTACTGTGTTACATAGAATACAAAATACTTTATTGTGTACTTTTTGAGTGCAAAAGGCAGAAATGCGACACATTACAAAATGGGAATGTAGTTTACGACTATACATTGCGACCATTATGCTATTCCAAGCGTCCTTGGTCAATCATGCATGCAGGAAGCTTGACTGAAGTGGGTCTATTGAAACAAGTCAATAGATGAGTCATCAAGACTTACTGCTATATAAGGACGAAGAGAAGGTACTGCCCAACTGAAGGGACTGTAGTTGTGATTTCTAGTGGAGTTAAATTGGCCTTCTGGGAAAATTTAGCCCCATCAAGCAATGTCATATCATAGCCTTGCATTGTGTCTCACTTGCTATCTGGCTCTCCCGCTCCCTCATGCACTCCCTTCACATCCTTTCTCTTCTTTCTCTCACACACACATTTCAATTTTCACATTCATTCAGTCATTGTCACCGCTTGTGAGAAAACAAAAACCCCTCACTATCAGCATTCAATATGAGTGTTGCCATAACGTGGGTATTTAAGTACATTCCCTCAGCATAATATTGGAGGAAATTAAAAACAAGACATAAGCCGCCCACACATGATCAGCGGTAAAATTGCTCTGCGCTGGCTGTGCCATTGTTTTTACTATGGCACATATGTCAAACTCAAGGCCCGCGGACCAAATCCAGCCCCTCGCAAATTTTGATCCGGTCCCCATATCAATTACAGTCAAGACATTTTACTCAAAATCACAAGTGTCAATCTCAAGGTGGCATTAGAGGAAATGTGCGGGGATCACAAAAGCCAGTAGGACTCATCCTCTGGGCACCATGAACGTCTAGACAAATGGTAATCCATCAAATGTTATATATTCAGATATTTCAGTCCGTACCAAGGGCAATCCCTAAAGCCACCACACTAGCATGGCTAAAAATAGAAAATATATATATATATACAGTATAATGTGCTTTTAAATTCCATACAATGACCATATGCACCAAGCAGAAAGTCTGTCTGTCTGAAAATCTGTAAACATGTAGAGGGAGGTTTTCATTTTATGTCAAAATGTAAACCAAACAATTTTCAAGAGGGATATAGTTTTTTACACTGACAGGTAACAATGTTCGTTGTTTTACAAGGAGGGTCTAAAGGAAATTACCCGTCCTCTCTGGCAGTGGGTCTACTGCAGAAGAATTAACAAACAGGCTTCTCAGACTGCAGGACACTCAGTGACTTTGTGCCTCTGTCCCAGTCTCCTCTGTCTATGTCTGTGACATCCACAGATATAGTACTGTAATTTAATTAGGCTCTGGAGTGCCTAGTTGGCCAGCTTCATGAACCTCCTTTCATAGTTGCACAACTTCGACTGTGGGCCTGTCCCACTGACAAAAACTCCCACTCTTCTCCACCTCCTGTTGTGTCCCTTGCCTAATATGAAATTAAACCTTTAAATCTTTCATGCAGCGGAGCCACAGAACCAGCTGTAATTAGTACAGAAAGCAAGCGGGCACCCCGGGAGTTGGATTGGACATTCATATGACAACATTTTCTGGGTTGCAGTCCTCTTCTCCCATTTCTGATGGAAGCAGCCAGAAGGTCTGTGTTTGAGGCATCATCATCATAATTCTTGAGGACATACGGACGCCTGTTAGTGATGAAATCCGTAACTTTCTTTGGTTAAAAATGATCATTTCATACCATCTTCTTTGTCGAGTTTTGTTGGATGTTAAGACATATTTACTGTGGTTTGACTTGTTTATGTGTTGCCTGCTATTCAGTCTCATTGCTCATGGTAGCAGCTTGCTTACTTTCTGGTTGACAATACCAAAGGAGGCTGTACAAACCAAAGCATCACACAGACATTATGTTTAAATCTGTGCCATCTATGCTGCTTTAGTTTGTAATTTCACCACTTTAGCAAGTATGTGTGCAAAAAGCTATGGACATTCGCTTAAATTGTATATCTTGTAAAAATATTAGTTGGGACAACATGAGTGGCACAGGACAAACACATTCATATTACGCAAATGTAATATTAAATCCTGCTTTCTTATTTGTGTTTGTTTTCCCTTGTGGATTAGTGTGTGAATAGAGTTCAGCCTGCAGGCCTCTGCAATCAAATGAAGGCAATAAATAGTAGAATGATAAATGAGGGAAATACATGTCTCTTTAGCTTATGCTCACCTTCAAGTCGCTAACTGCGTTTTCTGCCATTTGGGGCTGAGCACGTAGTGTACATTGGATCTTTACATACATAACAGATAATGAAATTACCCTGAACCGTTTAGCGTTCTGCACATGTACCGACGCCTGCGACGGGCTCGTGATTAGACATTAGTATCATTGGTTTTAAACTGCCATAAGTCAAACATCCACAATATGTAGGCAGTAACATAGGAGCCATGAGGATGCAGCACCTGATGTGGGAATCAATGAAGCAGAGCAACCTGAATGGAATTACATGAGGAGCAGAGAGGGGCAATTTCTCCTTTTGACTCTTCTCATATGAGATTCTCCAAGTGCTAGCATTATGTAACACAAGAATAATTCATACACTGAATAAAAAGAGAGACGTGTTACAATATTGGTGTGTAATATCTGTGTATAATGCAATGGCTGCTTTGGGATTGCTAGATGGATGGATGTGGATAATGCAAGATGAAGGGAACAATGAGTCTTTAGAGACATTGAAGATTTTCTTGTCCACAATGATGATCTGCAATTATGTGTTCACCAGGTTAAATAGGCTTGTGTACACACTCACGCTATTCGTGGGAGTTGGCATTAGGATCATACACATGTGCAGATTTCCACAGTGATTGTGATTCATTAAAGGAACAGTGAGTTGGCGGCGCAGTTCAAAGCTGGGGTTCATGATTAGAGTTCACTGAATAAACTGTCACACACAATTTTCACTTAAATACTTTAAATTTGTATGTGACCTCCTATTGAACAAAAGATTTTGTGCTGTGGCCAAACATTTTGCAACAAAGAAAAACTATTTAATACCACTAGTTATATCCTCCATCTTCTAGGTCTTATTTGGTTAAGCCCAAGCCATATCCCTAGGAAATATACGCCAAAAAGAACGTACCCAAAATGAATCAGGAATAGCTCCTCAACCATAAGGCTTATATGCATATCTATGGTCTCCTTTGATAGGTAATAAGCTAAATATTATGAATACATTGTAAGTAAACCTATATCTATTACCAATCCAGAGTAAATAGAGATGCAATAAAGGAAAAAAATATGATTTGTGTCCTTGCCTATACAATCCAAGGGCGTGTTCCAAATTGCATACTTTTAATTTTAATTTTTAATACTGCAGCTGCCCTTACAAAGTATGCACTGGTGCATGATGTATGCATACAATAGCAACATAGTACTTCATCATAACATTGCATTTTGAACTTTGACCCTCTTACTCATATATCTGCAGCTCAGAGGATTGTGGGTCAGAATAGCCAGAAAAGCATGATGGCTTGCATACTGCAAAATGTGACCGAATGTAGTAGGACATCTATTTTTTAGGCATACTGCATTTGACATGATTAACCGGCTTATTTTGCACTGCATTTAACTGTCATACGAGGACAAATCTGTTGTCGAAGAGTATACTGTAAATAACAGTTTCCTTATTGTCAATAGAGCTGAACGAGGCTAAATTAAGCAGAAAAGAGAAATCACAACACTACATCACAAAACAATGGACATGATAAATAGACGATATCTAACAGTGAAGGATGCACAGATCATTTTTCTTTTTATCAGAAAAAAGTAAGGAGAAGAACTAACAAAGTCACAAGTCACAAACTGGGTGAATAATATAGGCTAACGTATGTGCTGTAGCTATTTCCCTTGCAGTCCAGTCTTTGGAGACAGATGGTGGCATGTTTTTTTAAAGGAGAGACACACTTGTACGTCTGCGTCAACAATAACAGTAATGTTGTGAGTCAACTCCAAAATACAGAGGTCATAACCGTGTGCTGTCATATCAGAAAATGACATCTGTTATGGGCCTTTCAAGTAAAGATAAAGGACAGTGTGCATCTGTGATTCAGCATAAATCTGCCACAGATGATAAGAAAAGGTTATTTTTTTATTTTAAGGTTAACTCAATGAATAATTTGATATTAGAAATTGGCGTAACATGAAACATAAGATATGAGAAATTTAGAGGCTTGATATAGAGTGCTCCAGGGATGTCATATTATTGTAGGCCATCCAGGAAGTTGGCATCGCCCTGGTTCGCTCGACAAAAAGCCAATGGGATTTATCCATTGGGTTTTGGACAATTGCAGAAAATAAGCTCTGTGACAAACACAGGTTTATGATACTTACACGTTTTGTTCAGCAAGATAATCTTCACGAATGAACACCCCTTTAATGATTTTTGAAGTGTGAATTCAATTGCCAGAAGTAAAAATTTAACGCCAGGCTATAAACGACCTACACCATGGTCGCATGAAGGCGAGTATACACAACAAGACTGTAATGGCAGATGAGTCGGCGTGATGACTTTTAATAGTCTCATATAGCCACTTTTTTTAGCAACTGCCTTTTTTAAGACACATTAAGGCTACAAAATTCACGAATGGGGTATTTGTTAATGTATTTTATCTCATAGAACAAAACGTTAAAATCTTTTAAGCTTGTGTTAACCACAGACCTTATTTCAGGCATATAACTAAAAACCCATTGACGTCCAGACGAGGGAACGTCTAAAATGCCAACTCATTTCCGGGTTTTAGGATTCATTCCTGTAGCACTCTATTTAGACAGGTTGATTTATGTGTCTAATATTATAAAGTTTTGTGCTATGTTAATTGAGCCCCTCCTTCTCCTGATTATCTGTATTGACGGTGAGGTCACATTACAAAGCAAGATCTTCCATGTTTGTTGATCCCAAGCTGTATTTACAAGAGTGAAAGCTACTTATGCTCATGAGAGGAATCCCAGAACAACACCATGGTGTGTTTAATTGGATTTGCGAAGATTGATCGGTGATGCCATTGGTGATGTTTCCTGATGTTGTGTTGAAATGTTGGCTATCTCACTGGCCTCTGGAGACCCTTTTCTATCGATTGGTAATGTCATTTAAGATCCTGACACCATCTCGCTGTTGCATCAGCATACGAGGTGGCTTGCTAAACTCTTGAATTACCTATTGATTGAAGAATGTCTTCAGAGAGACACAAGCCGATGGGCTGTTTGTTTTTGTAATCTTAAATGTAATCTCTTGCGTGTGATCTCAAGTTTTCATTGTGACAGTCCTTTGAACTGAGTGTTTTATTTTATTAAAGCACTTTCTAATAATTATCTATCTAATTATTATCCAATTTACTACAATGTAGGTGTCATTTGTACTGGTTACTATAGCATTGTACTCACCAAAGTAATCAATACAAGGAATTTTGATGAGGCAAAAACATGCAAATACTGTATGGAACTAATGATTTTAGCCAGTATTGTTGGTAAAAGACATAGACAGTGAAATGTAACCAGTTAGAGATGACTCAATAAACTGTGATTACAACCCAGTGATTGGTCTCTTTCAGTCAATCAGCCAATCACCTTAATCAATACAGCAAGTCACACTTAAAAAGACCCTCAATGAATTGATGCTTTTAAGATTGAGCCTGAAATGCATTGATGCATTTCCTCTCTCTTTTTATGGTAGTTTTAACAATGACTCAGAAAGAAAAGAGGGTGGTTGCTCTTTTTTTTCTTTTTTTTTGCTCTGTTGCTTAATTTATACCAGCAAGAGAATTTAACAGATAAAAAAAAATAATGTGTTGCAACCTAGTCTCTTTGTTTTTTAATAAGCCAACAAAGAGAGGCGCCAATTTACAGCCTCCCAGTGGCTCACTGTCTCTGTAGGAGATAAATGGCCTTAATTTTCTCCAGTGCTCAGCCTGCATGGATCCATTGCTAAACCAACAAAAGCAAGGCACAAACTACAAGGGCACAAATACTGATGTGTCCATTTCTATTAACGCCTGAAAGGTAAAGATGGAGATCAGGAAGTTCCCTTTCGAAACTTTGAAGCAAAAAGTCCTATTCAGATACAGAATCCCTTTACGAGCTATGCACAATGAATTAATTTTATCATGACAATGCTCTCTGCCTACATGTATTCTTGTACATTGAATAGCTTTTCCATTCCTCAAAGTAATGTAAAGACATAAAAGTATATAGGAGCACTATTGACTCAGGGAAGAGATGGCCTTCACACTGCTGCTACAGATGAGTAATGACTGGGAGAATAATCCAAAACCATAAATTGTTAATAGCTCTTATCATAAACCTTGGTAGAAATCAATGTGTTTCGACTGAAATCTCGACAAATCTTCTTTGTAACTGCACGTGTGAGTCGTTTATTTAAAAACCAATAACTATCAAGTCACATACATGACAAGAAAGCCAACTAGACATAAAAGGACCCCACATAGTTGGGGTTATTTCTGTGACTCAAAAAAGTCACACACAGACACAAACAGAAGATAAAATCACAGGGAAACTTTCCTCATTCAGGCCCGGAGGAGAAGTGGCCCAAGGTCCTCCACTGGAGGAAACAGTCTGTCAAACCGTTCGGACATCTTCAGGTTACTTCAATAACCTGAATTTAGATCCTTGTGACCTGCATAGTTCATGTCTTGAGTTGTAATTCGTCATTATTTTCTGACAATTATTGGTTATACTATATGAAAGAGGGGGGTGTTAATTGTGACACTGTATAAGTGGAGGTTAAATATACTTTTTGAAGATAATTATGAAGCAAAATATGGTCAAATGTAAAAAAAAATAATCAGACACAAAATCCTGATTTAATTGGGTTTGGTTTTATTCTGTAAATACAGTGCAATGTGACAGGAAAGACAGGAGACAGAATGACAATATACAAAATCAGTTGCACATTTAAAGAAGCCAGAGTCTGCTACAGTATTGACCTGAACTCTGACCTGAATTGTTCAGTCACAAATTCTACTGGTTAGATGATTATAGGCTATAAAGCAAATGGCAACTTGCTAATTTGATCCCTGATTCAGCTTCACTGAAAGTTGATATGACTCTTTTTAAAGATCTTGTTCAAACTGAGGAGCCAAAAACACAATTGTAATGTAATAAAGTGGGGAAAAAAGATCCCTTGGAGTTTCCATCTAAGCACGTAATGAGGAAAAGCCTATTAAAGAGAGGGCTTGATCTTTGTCATGACAGTGAAAATGGAATTCTACATTATTACGAGTACGGGCAGAGGTTCGTTATTGTTCTGCTGACCTTTTTTGATTAACATTACTTCTGCATTCTCTTTTACTGGCAGCTTCTGTGAGGAATAATCAACCTTTTGTCCTATTGTCACTTACTAAGAAGATTTCAAAACTGAATTCTGTGTTTTTAAACTTTTACTACAGAAACATCATTCTGTTTAATAAAAAGTAAAGCAATAACATAATACAAGGTAAAGAAGATAAGACGGATAAGACTTTATTGAAAACAAAAAACACATTACATTACGGGATTTCTTGTTTCACTTACAGTATGTAGTCTAAAGTATTGTAGTATTTGAAAATGGCCATGCCAGTTTTTCCTCGCCAAAATTTAGCGCAAGTTTGGTGTGTTATTTAGCCTCCTTCTTGACAAGCTAGTATGACATGGTTGGTACTAATGAATTCCTATGTTTTTTTAGTTTCATATGATTCCGATATATCTAGCTTTACTGCGCCCGCTACAACCTAAAAATCGCCAAAAATTAGTGGTATTAAAACAAATTTGCATTAACACATCGTCGTGTTAACTTTGACAGCCCTAGTTAGAAAGCTTTGTTATCAGCCGCAACGGCTACGTTGGTATTGTTTTTACCTTGTGAGTCAGGTGTGTGTGTGTCACTACTGTTGTGGGAACTACCACAGAGGCGGATTTGAGTACTTTACCAGGTGTTTATATGTTCTTCTGTCTGCCTGTCTGTCTGTGGACAGGTTTTGTGACCGCGATATCATCACAACCGTGCAAGATGCAGTCACGAAACTTTACCGGTGTGTAGCTGAGATCAAAATGAAGCTTGAGTACGAAGATGATGGTGTGGTCCGAGCAAGGTAGCCAGAAGTAGGGGGATCATCGCAAGATGCTCTCTAGTTTGTCTTCGTCAGTCGTCTGATGAACGGTAGACAGGTGTCGTCAGTGCTGCACTTTCTAAAACCAACAATCAGAAGGACATCAGCAAAACATTTGTGAGACAAATGCTCCCAACCAGACGGCTAATAAATTCATTTTGTGGTGTCCACAAGACAGAGCAGTCTGTCCTCACCAAGCACATTCGTTGTGGGAGTAATGCATTACTAACATCTTCCCCTTAATGTCCCTGAGCAATGTGTGAGGGAAACCTCAAAACAAGACATTTTCTTTTAATGGCCACCGATGGTATCTGCGTCTAACTGCAAACCAAATGACAGAGGTGCCATCTATCAGAACTGACAACGTGGATAAATACATCTGTTACTATTTTTCTGTGGAACAGACCACATGATTGTGTCTCTATTAATCACAGTTCCTCGCTCCATCACAGGAGATGCTAACAGTTATTGCTGCAACAAAACATTATTGAAGGACATTTGAAAAAAGATGCGGAAGAAATAATGTGTCAGCATTTCTTTTCTCACTGTCTGAAATGATCGTCAACAGCTGCAATAACTATTCTTACTAATTTGTAAGACTGTAGGGTTGACAGCTGGACTACTGAGTGGGCCATGGCATTAACAGTATATTGCCTATGATGTCAGTTGGGCCAACCACCAAGGTCATGCCACAGAATAGCTGCTCTTTGCTTAGGTGAGAGGATTTTAAAGGCAGATAAAGGTCAGGGAAGGTGTCACCGGTCAGAGGGCCCCGTAGATTTATGATGGCAGAGCCTGATATCCACTCTAGGGCCTTGAGGTAGGTCAAAACATTGTTTAACATGAATTCTGGGCTTCACCCAAGTTTTGGCACATTTTACTGTGTTTTGATAATATTCTACCATCCTCAACCATGGCCCATTCCCAGTTTCCACACTCACAGACTCACAGACTTGGAAGTGCGTTCCCTCCAAGTCCGTGAGGGCTTAAAGGCTGTCTCACTGTCAAATCTTGCATACATTTTGAGCCCTTTATGCACACTTTCTCTAAGTCTGCACTTCTGCAGACTTTGCCCAAGCGAATTACCCACAAGTCACAGCTTTGTGACATTAAACAGTGCGTCAAATACCAAGGCTTTGGCACAAGGCACCCCTTAACGCCGCTGTGAAACGCACCGGGTGCTCTATTAACCACATTGTAAACCCATCTGCGGCAACAGAAAACACTCTGAGAAAGCACACCAGCAGTGACTGTGGTGACGCAGTTTAAGGAGCGAAAAGACACACACCGGGCAGGCGGGAGGTGAGGTGAATGGGTCCAACAAACACAAGACTTTCACCCAGGAGATCGCTGTTTGTGTCTCTTGGGTCACATTACAATCAGCTGTTCGTTTGTGTCCCGTGTTCACAACGTTCAGTGTCATTTTCACTGTACAAGCATAGTTTTAAGCCCAACCATGTTGTTTTTTCCTAAATCTGATTTTGTAGCCTAATCCTGTAGTGGTTTTGAAGCCAAAAATAAAGTGACGCCAAGGAGCGTGACGCCAAGGAGCGTGACGCCAAGGAGCGTGACAAAGTGGCGGTATGCAACGAGTTGGAATGTGTTGATCTGTCTCTCTATCTGCCTTTCTATCTGTACCTGCAGCTGATTTTTCAATGAATCACTAAAAATCTTTAAAAAAATTTTGTGTAAACTATCTGCAGTTGGGTCCTTCCCCTGTTGCCTCGCACACACCCGCTGTGACACAACACAAGGAAAAGCCGTCCTTGCTCAGACCCATCACAACCGCAACCATATGTGATAATGGGGTTATGTTTCAGTTGTAGGGGGATCTGACGTCTGCAGACGGTATCATGTGGTGTCATTGACTGAAACTATAGATGCAATATCTCCCAGCATGCCGCGTGTGCTGTGTGGCTTGTGTCCTTTCGATTTTTGGAAGGAGACCAGCTGAGTGCAGGAAATAGCTGAATAGATTTCTCCTCATCATTCTCTCATGCAACTTAATGGAAAAGACGTGCTATGTTATATGAGAAATAAAAGGAGGTTAGATATTGGACCATTGTTTTGCTTTTATGTCCCTCTATTAATCTCACTGTGGTAAAACTAGACGCTGTATAGACATGAAATTACTGCTATTAACGTGTTTGTTTGATTAATCCCGACAGCATGTCTTTAATTAACCTGGGCCACTTCTTCGCCTGAAAGTTAACCCTTTTCGGAATACAGATTTATTATGCTAACGGTCGTACATTATCTGGGGAGGAGTGGGTGATGAACAGAAACAGATTATAGTCCTTTAGGAGCTCAGTAATTGTTCTGTTGGTCCATTAAATGTTTTCCCAGTGTGGAAAAAGTCAAAGCTTCATCTGGGACTGACGTGATAGTGCCATCTCATATTATTGCCACAGTCATGTTGTTTCTGTCTCAGTGTTTTGCACAGCACAAAATGTCCTGATGGGAGTGAAGGGGTCCGAGTCCCATTTTAATTAAGGCCAGGCCAGAATGTGCTTTGTGTCAACAATTTCTCTTTACCCACGGTGGTGTGGATGCTATAAATGTTAATGTGCCGTTAATGCCACCGCTTTGACCGTACAAACACTGAGACGTGATAATAAACAATATTGTGCTATATTCCACACACTAATGCACACAAACACACAGTTTTAAGAAGAGTTGAGAGGCAAATGGTCAAATAGTGTTGGCAGATAGTGTTGTTGGCAGGCCAGTTAAATCTCTCTGTTTTTGAACACCTGGCAGAGATTTATATTGGTCCTGCTCATCAGTGTGTGTTTTCATCAGTATCCCTAAGAGATTACTCACCAATTATCAGCACATTGTGTACTCAGCTTTCTTTCTCCACTTGGGCTGTTTCAAATGTGCCAACAAGCATGTAGGTTTATGCAGCAGTTCTCATCCCAACTCGTCTCATACAGACGCTTTGTCAGACCCCTTGGTGTCACTTTTCGGTCGCAGTAAACACGTGCTTAACGTTGTGAAGTAAACCTCTTGCTTAGGTTTAGGCAACAAAACCACTATAGTTAGGTTTAGGAAAAAACATTGGGGTTGAGCTTAAAATTACTACATTTGTTGAGTGAAAGTGAGTCTTAACGCACGGACACGAATAGCAGTCTCCTAGATGACAGACTTGTGTTGGTTGGGACCATCCACCTTCCCGGGGGTAAGCAGCATATTTTTGGCATCATTTGGCAGCATTTGGCAAATAACCATAATAACCTTTCAGCATATTGTCATTCAAGTGTTCTAACACTAGACTAGAAAATTAGACTTCTGCACCTCCTCATAGCTCTGTTTTCAGGCTTTAAAAAATCTAGCCCGTGATGGGAGACTTTGGCCAATCACAGGTCATTTCAGAGAGAGAGCCTTCCTATTGAACGTTCCTATTGGCTGTGCTCCGGCTGGTGGGCGGTGCTTGGTATTTTCTCAGCTGGTCTCAATATGGCTGCCGGGTCACAAACTTTCTCATTTTACAGCTAAATAGTACACTACAAGATGTTCCTGAAAACATTTTGAGGCGAGCAAGTGATTGACAGCTGCTCAGAGACTCCAGCTTGGCTCCGATTGGTTGTTTTCCTCCGATCTGTGAAATCTTGCAGATGCCATTAGGAGCACCGCATGGTCACATAGGCACATGATTTTATTTATATTACCGTTCTCATGCACTACTGTCAGGATATAGTCGTTTTAGAAAAATATATATTTTTTAATCATATTTGCTCCAATTCTACCCACTGCAGCTTTAAACTACATCACCACACTCCTGGGCACTTTCTTGGAGGGTTTACTGTTGCCACAGATGGGTTTTCACTGTAGTTCATTGAAAGCCTGGTGTGTTTCAAACAGGCGCTAAAGTGTGCTTTGTGCATTGGTATCACACGTCGATGGCCTTGAAAATGAGAATGGGCTGGTTTATGTTATAACCAACAGTTTTAATTATTTAGTATTAGTAGTATTTTTTATTTTTTATTAAGAGAAATCATGTTTTGGCCACCATTTTGACATGGCGGATGGCTCTAAATACTTAAATACCCGTGAGCTTTAGCCACTATTGCCATGGAGAAGAAGCCAGTCAGAGGTGAGAATCACAGCCGTAGAAAATTCAAAACGCTTTGTTGGTGCAGTTGAGAATAAAACACAGTGCCATAGTCTTTGAATTCATCCAAAATTGACCCAGGACTTCGTCAGAAGCGTAGCACCCACCCTCCGGTTCCCACTTACAGTATGTAAACACTGTTATCTCTGTCAGCACTGTTGCCGTTGTTTGCACTGTTTATTGCTGTTAGCAACGTTAGCTGCGAGCAGTGGCTCGCTGACGCCATGTTGAGAGCCGTTGAGAGGCAATAGAAATGCTCCCTATCCCGTATTTACCACCTTTAAAGGAAAAACATTGAAATAAATTGTTTTTAGACTTTAGTGACTCAGACCAACTTGTCCAGCAAGGTGGCGACAAGAAGAACAGAAGCCCAGATATGCAGTTCCCCAGTAGCTTCCTGCAGCTCCTCCAGGTCGGATCCAGATGTGATCCGAGTACGTCACACATAGGGCTTCCCTTGCGTGTTGTGCTTGCTGCTACTCTTTATTATCAGCTGCCTGAAATACTCCGACTGGCACTCTCAAGCCTTCAGTCGCTGTCCCTGGGTTGCGTTTCACTGAGGACAGTTTATAGATCAAATTTCTGCTTACTCCGGACAATCGATCAGCAGAAGTTGAGAGGGATTCCTTCTTATCTCAGTAAGCTTGGAGACGAAGAAGAAACCAGTCAGAGCACTGATTTGCTGAGAGAGTAGTTGTGAGATTTCTGCAGTTCCACACTTCCTGGATTAGGCCTCTGTGCTCCTGTACTTACTCCCTGACCGACTGCACGGATGAATGACAACTACCTTTACAAGCCTCTGATTCCCCGCTGTTATTTAATTTAAATTTTCAGAGCTCTCATTTCCCCCTTGCATGGAATCTGGTACTTTGTGTGGATGTAGTGAAACATCATCCCAAAGAAAAGGTTTTGATGACAAAATATGCACAACATCAAAGATATGTGATTTTTAAGGTATTTGTTGCTTAAAGGTGGGAATAAAAGCGAGATTGTAAAGGAGAATGTGATAAACTTCAGGCTCAGCAAAACTGTTCTGCAAACTAAAGGAACCATGATGTTTTTTTTCCAGTGGTAAAACCGACCAACAGAATTTACAAGCAAGTGCTCCACTTAATTTCTAGAGCATTTGATTAACAGGGACGCGGGGCTGTCTCCTCCACACGCAGTCTGTCTATCTTTGAGAAAGCAACCTTTAAAGAGCTAAATAATCTGTGTTTTTTTGCAGCATATTGGTCAAGTTCTTGATTCTTCCTATACTTCCTGGTCTGTACAACAATGCTGTGATCAATGGCATTGATTCTCCACAGGTCCACTGTGTGGCGAAGATCAGATGCGGAGCTGGCTCAATATGCCTTTTCCTGTCTGTCTCTGTTATCACTATTCCCCAGCTTCATTGACCGCTTGGCAGATAAGGTGTCACTTTTAGTGGACGGACAGGCAGTTCTTTGCAAGTGTGAGGGTCTAAAGCCACATTTATAGCGTGCTGTCCAAACAGACTATCTGATACAACGACATATATTTGTTCTTGTTGTTTGTATGGAGCTGTTTGCCAGAACACAAGCACACTGAATTGGAGTAAACAGCTGAAGTCCAACCCAAAAACTGGGATGAAAATGGGCCGTGACTGACGACAGACTGCACTGCATTTGAACAGTTTGTGTATGAGGAAATATTAACACTCAGCCTCAGTCAGTAAAGTGAATCAGACATCTGAAACCTCCTGGTCAAACAGCTTGGTGATGGTATAAAAAGTCTGTAAACAGGTGACTTTGAGCTGGACCGCTGTGGTTGCTGCGGGCTTTGTCATCCACCTGAACACAGAGCATTGGTCCTCAGGGGTCTGAGTCGTCAATGACCTCCACAGCTCACTCCCGGGAAAAAACACAACAAAACAAAACAAACCAAGATGCTGCCAGGTGAATGCAGCATGCACTTGGCATAAAGCAGCTATATTACGTGAGACAGTGGTGGTCGTTTTGAAGGAGTGCTCTGTGTATTGTTCTATTTTCTGATCTGCAGCCAGGAAATTACACAGTTCAACGGAATCGTAACCAATTCACTTGAAAACAATATAATAGTTTATTAAAATTATTATATAACATATACTGTTATTCCAGTATATGAACCTTTAACTGCTTGGCAGAAGAGCAATGTTATATTATTAAAATATCTAATTAAACTAGAAAATGCATTTCCTGCTGAAAATGCGTGGGAATGCTGACAGCTGAAATTAGTAGAGTTATGTATTATCTATAATGTTGCAGTTTATGTAACATTATCATTTATGATGTCACAGAGGCAACATTCTATGATCTCAATGACGTTGTCACAGGAATGTTAGTTAAATCTGAATGACAGAAATCATTGACTTCAGCAGAGGAACTATGACTCCTCCTATGTTGATGTTAATTAAAAAAAACAAAACTAAATAGAGCATTAATGCTTAATGCATTAATGCTTTCCCTTCGTGGTTAATGGCGTTGCCTAGCGTCTGCGTCGGGCAACCCTCCGTCTGCTGACAGTGGAGGACCTGCGAGTCTTCTGTCTTCGGTCTTCGGTCCCTGTCTGCGAGCGGAGCGAGTGGCCTGTCGTCCTACGCGTGGCAGTATCAAAAAACACTTGTTTTTTGATCTGTGATTGATGGGCATAACGGGGGTTCTATAAGTAAACTTTCGACAACGTTCCGCGATGTCACCTATGATGTCACAGTTTATGTGAAATCATCATTTATGACATCACAATGGCAACATTCCATCATGTCACTGATGATGTCACAGGAGAGTTAGTTTAATCTGATTGTCAAGACTTTCTGGCAATTACAGTGTCCCATGTGTCTACTACTACTCTGTCAATCTCTGTGAGAAATCATTGACTTCATTGAAGGAACTATGACTACTACTATGTTGATGTTAATTTGAAAAACCTAAATACGGTCAAATTTATTGAACTGTTCTAAGCCTTAAAGGTCCCATATTATAAAAAGTGAGATGTTCAGGTATCTTTTATTATTAAGCAGGTTTAAACAAGCAGTCAGGAGTACTATGCATGTGTGATGTCACAAATCTACGATGTATTGAACATTTAAACGTTAAAAAATTAAGGGCACTGTCCTTTTGATGATTGGGCTACATGTTTATTGGCATAGCCTAGCGTCTGCATTGGACAATTCTATGGCAAGCTGTTTTAACATTTAATAGCTAAGCTTGACTATCTGGAATTAACATTAGAGATATCCACCATTGCATTTTGCTTAGTTGTAATGACATTAGAACGGAAAAGAATGCTGTCATATATAGCGGCACAGAATATCACAATTACTGATCAAATGCTTTGATATAGAGTAGAATACAATAGCATCATAAAGAGCGTGATAGAATGCTGACATATAGAGCTGAATAGACATTCCTATGACATCATCATTTATGATGTCACAGAGGCAACATTCTATGATGTCAATGATAATGTTGCAGTTTATGTAACATTGTCATTTATGATGTCACAGAGGCAACATTCCATGATCTCAATGATAATGTCACAGTAATGTTAGTTTAATCTGAATGACAGAAATCATTGACTTCATCAGAGGAACTATGACTCCTACTATGTTGATGTTAATTTAAAAAAATAAACTACACAATAGGTGTACGATAGTACAATAGTAAGTTCAACATACTTTGTGCGAATAAACAGTAGTATGTGTCTTTTCGGACACACTGAGAAGTAATTTACGTCATTACTTCCCCCTTGCCGGTTGGAGACGCATAACCATGGTAACCTGTGCCAACCTCATGTGTTAAAATCGACGGTTTGTGAGATGCAAAGTCTGAATTAATTTCAAATATTTATTAAACCGAGCAAAGTGAAATCTTATATTTACAGTTAAATTGAAGTGTTATTGATGTTACAGAACTGTCTGTCGACATGTATTATCAACGTTGTCTTCACTACCGCATTGCATTGTGGGATATTTCTGCCACCGTAATGTTCAGCGTTGCATACTGTAATATTTTACTGGAAATAGTATGCAATTTGCGTACTGTTGGTTTTTTGACTAAATAGCATGTTAGTTTGGAATTTTGGACACAACCACAAACTGTGATGTCACTGATGATGTCACAGTTTATGTGACATGATCATTTATGATCTCACAGATGAAACCACTGATGATGTCACAGGAATGTTAGTTTAGTCTGAATGAAGGAGATCATTGACTTCATCAAGGGAACTGTGAATACGACTATGTTAATGTTGATTAAAAAAATCGAAATAAAGTAAAATATGCTACCTAAAAAAAAACACTAAGACAAATGAAAAGCATTAATGCTTAATGCATTAATGCTTTCCCTTCGTGGTTAATGGCGTTGCCTTGCGTCTGCGTCCGGCAACCTTCCGTCTGCTGACAGTGAAGGACCTGCGAGTCTTCGGCCTTCGGTCCCCGTCTGCGAGTGGCCTGTCGTCCTACGCGTGGCAGTATCAACAAAACACTTGTTTTTTGATCTGTGATTGATGGGCGTAACAGGGGTTCTATAAGTAAACTTTTGACGACATTCCCTGATGTCACTTATGATGTCACAGTTTATGTGACATCATTTATGACATCACAATGGCAACATTCCATCATGTCACTGATGATGTCACAGGAGAGTTAGTTTAATCTGATTGTCAAGACTTTCTGGCAATTGTAGTGTCCCATGTGTCTACTACTACTCTGTCAATCTCTGTGAGAAATCATTGACTTCATTGAAGGAACTATGACTACTACTACGTTGATGTTAATTTGAAAAACCTAAATACGGTCAAATTTATCAAACTGTTCTAAGCCTTAAAGGTCCCATATTATATATATATATATATATAATATAAATGTGTCCCAGTTTATTTCAAGTTGCAGTGTATGTGAATGACATCAGCTGACAGAAAGTAAACATGGACCTAAACTGTTGCCTAGCAACGCAATTATGTTGCAGTTCCATTGAAATGCACTAAAACGGAGCGTTTCAGACAGAGGGTGAATACAGGTATAGTCAGGCAGACAGCATGAGGAAAATAACGTTTTTTTTAACATTACAGCATGTAAACATATGGGACCTTTAAAAAAATGAAGGGCACTGTCATTTTGATGATTGGGCTACATGTTTATTGGCATAGCCTAGCGTCTGCGTTGGACAATTCTATGGCAAGCTGTTTTAACATTTAATAGCTAAGCTTGACTATCTGGAATTAACATTAGAGATATCCACCATTGCATTTTGATTAGTTGTAATGACATTAGAACGGAAAAGAATGCTGTCATATATAGCGGTACAGAATATCACAATTACTGATCAAATGCTTTGATATAGAGTAGAATACAATAGCATCATAAAGAGCGTGATAGAATGCTGACATATAGAGCTGAATAGACATTCCTATGACATCATCATTTATGATGTCACAGAGGCAACATTCTATGATGTCAATGATAATGTTGCAGTTTATGTAACATTGTCATTTATGATGTCACAGAGGCAACATTCTATGATGTCAATGATAATGTTGCAGTTTATGTAACATTGTCATTTATGATGTCACAGAGGCAACATTCCATGATCTCAATGATAATGTCACAGTAATGTTAGTTTAATCTGAATGACAGAAATCATTGACTTCATCAGAGGAACTATGACTCCTACTATGTTGATGTTAATTTAAAAAAATAAACTACACAATAGGTGTACGATAGTACAATAGTAAGTTCAACATACTTTGTGCGAATAAACAGTAGTATGTGTCTTTTCGGACACACTGAGAAGTAATTTACGTCATTACTTCCCCCTTGCCGGTTGGAGACGCATAACCATGGTAACCTGTGCCAACCTCATTTGTTAAAATCGACGGTTTGTGAGATGCAAAGTCTGAATTAATTTCAAATATTTATTAAACCGAGCAAAGTGAAATCTTATATTTACAGTTAAATTGAAGTGTTATTGATGTTACAGAACTGTCTGTCGACATGTATTATCAACGTTGTCTTCACTACCGCATTGCATTGTGGGATATTTCTGCCACCGTAATGTTCAGCGTTGCATACTGTAATATTTTACTGGAAATAGTATGCAATTTGCGTACTGTTGGTTTTTTGACTAAATAGCATGTTAGTTTGGAATTTTGGACACAACCACAAACTGTGATGTCACTGATGATGTCACAGTTTATGTGACATGATCATTTATGATCTCACAGATGAAACCACTGATGATGTCACAGGAATGTTAGTTTAGTCTGAATGAAGGAGATCATTGACTTCATCAAGGGAACTGTGAATACGACTATGTTAATGTTGATTAAAAAAATCGAAATAAAGTAAAATATGCTACCTAAAAAAAAACACTAAGACAAATGAAAAGCATTAATGCTTAATGCATTAATGCTTTCCCTTCGTGGTTAATGGCGTTGCCTTGCGTCTGCGTCCGGCAACCTTCCGTCTGCTGACAGTGAAGGACCTGCGAGTCTTCGGCCTTCGGTCCCCGTCTGCGAGTGGCCTGTCGTCCTACGCGTGGCAGTATCAACAAAACACTTGTTTTTTGATCTGTGATTGATGGGCGTAACAGGGGTTCTATAAGTAAACTTTCGACGACATTCCCTGATGTCACTTATGATGTCACAGTTTATGTGACATCATTTATGACATCACAATGGCAACATTCCATCATGTCACTGATGATGTCACAGGAGAGTTAGTTTAATCTGATTGTCAAGACTTTCTGGCAATTGTAGTGTCCCATGTGTCTACTACTACTCTGTCAATCTCTGTGAGAAATCATTGACTTCATTGAAGGAACTATGACTACTACTACGTTGATGTTAATTTGAAAAACCTAAATACGGTCAAATTTATCAAACTGTTCTAAGCCTTAAAGGTCCCATATTATATATATATATATATATAATATAAATGTGTCCCAGTTTATTTCAAGTTGCAGTGTATGTGAATGACATCAGCTGACAGAAAGTAAATATGGACCTAAACTGTTGCCTAGCAACGCAATTATGTTGCAGTTCCATTGAAATGCACTAAAACGGAGCGTTTCAGACAGAGGGTGAATACAGGTATATGTCAGGCAGACAGCATGAGGAAAATAACGTTTTTTTTAACATTACAGCATGTAAACATATGGGACCTTTAAAAAAATGAAGGGCACTGTCATTTTGATGATTGGGCTACATGTTTATTGGCATAGCCTAGCGTCTGCGTTGGACAATTCTATGGCAAGCTGTTTTAACATTTAATAGCTAAGCTTGACTATCTGGAATTAACATTAGAGATATCCACCATTGCATTTTGCTTAGTTGTAATGACATTAGAACGGAAAAGAATGCTGTCATATATAGCGGCACAGAATATCACAATTACTGATCAAATGCTTTGATATAGAGTAGAATACAATAGCATCATAAAGAGCGTGATAGAATGCTGACATATAGAGCTGAATAGACATTCCTATGACATCATCATTTATGATGTCACAGAGGCAACATTCTATGATGTCAATGATAATGTTGCAGTTTATGTAACATTGTCATTTATGATGTCACAGAGGCAACATTCCATGATCTCAGTGATAATGTCACAGTAATGTTAGTTTAATCTGAATGACAGAAATCATTGACTTCATCAGAGGAACTATGACTCCTACTATGTTGATGTTAATTTAAAAAAATAAACTACACAATAGGTGTACGATAGTACAATAGTAAGTTCAACATACTTTGTGCGAATAAACAGTAGTATGTGTCTTTTCGGACACACTGAGAAGTAATTTACGTCATTACTTCCCCCTTGCCGGTTGGAGACGCATAACCATGGTAACCTGTGCCAACCTCATGTGTTAAAATCGACGGTTTGTGAGATGCAAAGTCTGAATTAATTTCAAATATTTATTAAACCGAGCAAAGTGAAATCTTATATTTACAGTTAAATTGAAGTGTTATTGATGTTACAGAACTGTCTGTCGACATGTATTATCAACGTTGTCTTCACTACCGCATTGCATTGTGGGATATTTCTGCCACCGTAATGTTCAGCGTTGCATACTGTAATATTTTACTGGAAATAGTATGCAATTTGCGTACTGTTGTTTTTTTGACTAAATAGCATGTTAGTTTGGAATTTTGGACACAACCACAAACTGTGATGTCACTGATGATGTCACAGTTTATGTGACATGATCATTTATGATCTCACAGATGAAACCACTGATGATGTCACAGGAATGTTAGTTTAGTCTGAATGAAGGAGATCTTTGACTTCATCAAGGGAACTGTGAATACGACTATGTTAATGTTGATTAAAAAAATCGAAATAAAGTAAAATATGCTACCTAAAAAAAAACACTAAGACAAATGAAAAGCATTAATGCTTAATGCATTAATGCTTTCCCTTCGTGGTTAATGGCGTTGCCTTGCGTCTGCGTCCGGCAACCTTCCGTCTGCTGACAGTGAAGGACCTGCGAGTCTTCGGCCTTCGGTCCCCGTCTGCGAGTGGCCTGTCGTCCTACGCGTGGCAGTATCAACAAAACACTTGTTTTTTGATCTGTGATTGATGGGCGTAACAGGGGTTCTATAAGTAAACTTTCGACGACATTCCCTGATGTCACTTATGATGTCACAGTTTATGTGACATCATTTATGACATCACAATGGCAACATTCCATCATGTCACTGATGATGTCACAGGAGAGTTAGTTTAATCTGATTGTCAAGACTTTCTGGCAATTGTAGTGTCCCATGTGTCTACTACTACTCTGTCAATCTCTGTGAGAAATCATTGACTTCATTGAAGGAACTATGACTACTACTACGTTGATGTTAATTTGAAAAACCTAAATATGGTCAAATTTATCAAACTGTTCTAAGCCTTAAAGGTCCCATATTATATATATATATATATATAATATAAATGTGTCCCAGTTTATTTCAAGTTGCAGTGTATGTGAATGACATCAGCTGACAGAAAGTAAACATGGACCTAAACTGTTGCCTAGCAACGCAATTATGTTGCAGTTCCATTGAAATGCACTAAAACGGAGCGTTTCAGACAGAGGGTGAATACAGGTATATGTCAGGCAGACAGCATGAGGAAAATAACGTTTTTTTTAACATTACAGCATGTAAACATATGGGACCTTTAAAAAAATGAAGGGCACTGTCATTTTGATGATTGGGCTACATGTTTATTGGCATAGCCTAGCGTCTGCGTTGGACAATTCTATGGCAAGCTGTTTTAACATTTAATAGCTAAGCTTGACTATCTGGAATTAACATTAGAGATATCCACCATTGCATTTTGATTAGTTGTAATGACATTAGAGCGGAAAAGAATGCTGTCATATATAGCGGTACAGAATATCACAATTACTGATCAAATGCTTTGATATAGAGTAGAATACAATAGCATCATAAAGAGCGTGATAGAATGCTGACATATAGAGCTGAATAGACATTCCTATGACATCATCATTTATGATGTCACAGAGGCAACATTCTATGATGTCAATGATAATGTTGCAGTTTATGTAACATTGTCATTTATGATGTCACAGAGGCAACATTCTATGATGTCAATGATAATGTTGCAGTTTATGTAACATTGTCATTTATGATGTCACAGAGGCAACATTCCATGATCTCAATGATAATGTCACAGTAATGTTAGTTTAATCTGAATGACAGAAATCATTGACTTCATCAGAGGAACTATGACTCCTACTATGTTGATGTTAATTTAAAAAAATAAACTACACAATAGGTGTACGATAGTACAATAGTAAGTTCAACATACTTTGTGCGAATAAACAGTAGTATGTGTCTTTTCGGACACACTGAGAAGTAATTTACGTCATTACTTCCCCCTTGCCGGTTGGAGACGCATAACCATGGTAACCTGTGCCAACCTCATGTGTTAAAATCGACGGTTTGTGAGATGCAAAGTCTGAATTAATTTCAAATATTTATTAAACCGAGCAAAGTGAAATCTTATATTTACAGTTAAATTGAAGTGTTATTGATGTTACAGAACTGTCTGTCGACATGTATTATCAACGTTGTCTTCACTACCGCATTGCATTGTGGGATATTTCTGCCACCGTAATGTTCAGCGTTGCATACTGTAATATTTTACTGGAAATAGTATGCAATTTGCGTACTGTTGGTTTTTTTGACTAAATAGCATGTTAGTTTGGAATTTTGGACACAACCACAAACTGTGATGTCACTGATGATGTCACAGTTTATGTGACATGATCATTTATGATCTCACAGATGAAACCACTGATGATGTCACAGGAATGTTAGTTTAGTCTGAATGAAGGAGATCATTGACTTCATCAAGGGAACTGTGAATACGACTATGTTAATGTTGATTAAAAAAATCGAAATAAAGTAAAATATGCTACCTAAAAAAAAACACTAAGACAAATGAAAAGCATTAATGCTTAATGCATTAATGCTTTCCCTTCGTGGTTAATGGCGTTGCCTTGCGTCTGCGTCCGGCAACCTTCCGTCTGCTGACAGTGAAGGACCTGCGAGTCTTCGGCCTTCGGTCCCCGTCTGCGAGTGGCCTGTCGTCCTACGCGTGGCAGTATCAACAAAACACTTGTTTTTTGATCTGTGATTGATGGGCGTAACAGGGGTTCTATAAGTAAACTTTCGACGACATTCCCTGATGTCACTTATGATGTCACAGTTTATGTGACATCATTTATGACATCACAATGGCAACATTCCATCATGTCACTGATGATGTCACAGGAGAGTTAGTTTAATCTGATTGTCAAGACTTTCTGGCAATTGTAGTGTCCCATGTGTCTACTACTACTCTGTCAATCTCTGTGAGAAATCATTGACTTCATTGAAGGAACTATGACTACTACTACGTTGATGTTAATTTGAAAAACCTAAATACGGTCAAATTTATCAAACTGTTCTAAGCCTTAAAGGTCCCATATTATATATATATATATATATAATATAAATGTGTCCCAGTTTATTTCAAGTTGCAGTGTATGTGAATGACATCAGCTGACAGAAAGTAAACATGGACCTAAACTGTTGCCTAGCAACGCAATTATGTTGCAGTTCCATTGAAATGCACTAAAACGGAGCGTTTCAGACAGAGGGTGAATACAGGTATATGTCAGGCAGACAGCATGAGGAAAATAACGTTTTTTTTAACATTACAGCATGTAAACATATGGGACCTTTAAAAAAATGAAGGGCACTGTCATTTTGATGATTGGGCTACATGTTTATTGGCATAGCCTAGCGTCTGCGTTGGACAATTCTATGGCAAGCTGTTTTAACATTTAATAGCTAAGCTTGACTATCTGGAATTAACATTAGAGATATCCACCATTGCATTTTGATTAGTTGTAATGACATTAGAACGGAAAAGAATGCTGTCATATATAGCGGTACAGAATATCACAATTACTGATCAAATGCTTTGATATAGAGTAGAATACAATAGCATCATAAAGAGCGTGATAGAATGCTGACATATAGAGCTGAATAGACATTCCTATGACATCATCATTTATGATGTCACAGAGGCAACATTCTATGATGTCAATGATAATGTTGCAGTTTATGTAACATTGTCATTTATGATGTCACAGAGGCAACATTCCATAATCTCAATGATAATGTCACAGTAATGTTAGTTTAATCTGAATGACAGAAATCATTGACTTCATCAGAGGAACTATGACTCCTACTATGTTGATGTTAATTTAAAAAAATAAACTACACAATAGGTGTACGATAGTACAATAGTAAGTTCAACATACTTTGTGCGAATAAACAGTAGTATGTGTCTTTTCGGACACACTGAGAAGTAATTTACGTCATTACTTCCCCCTTGCCGGTTGGAGACGCATAACCATGGTAACCTGTGCCAACCTCATGTGTTAAAATCGACGGTTTGTGAGATGCAAAGTCTGAATTAATTTCAAATATTTATTAAACCGAGCAAAGTGAAATCTTATATTTACAGTTAAATTGAAGTGTTATTGATGTTACAGAACTGTCTGTCGACATGTATTATCAACGTTGTCTTCACTACCGCATTGCATTGTGGGATATTTCTGCCACCGTAATGTTCAGCGTTGCATACTGTAATATTTTACTGGAAATAGTATGCAATTTGCGTACTATTGTTTTTTTGACTAAATAGCATGTTAGTTTGGAATTTTGGACACAACCACAAACTGTGATGTCACTGATGATGTCACAGTTTATGTGACATGATCATTTATGATCTCACAGATGAAACCACTGATGATGTCACAGGAATGTTAGTTTAGTCTGAATGAAGGAGATCATTGACTTCATCAAGGGAACTGTGAATACGACTATGTTAATGTTGATTAAAAAAATCGAAATAAAGTAAAATATGCTACCTAAAAAAAAACACTAAGACAAATGAAAAGCATTAATGCTTAATGCATTAATGCTTTCCCTTCGTGGTTAATGGCGTTGCCTTGCGTCTGCGTCCGGCAACCTTCCGTCTGCTGACAGTGAAGGACCTGCGAGTCTTCGGCCTTCGGTCCCCGTCTGCGAGTGGCCTGTCGTCCTACGCGTGGCAGTATCAACAAAACACTTGTTTTTTGATCTGTGATTGATGGGCGTAACAGGGGTTCTATAAGTAAACTTTCGACGACATTCCCTGATGTCACTTATGATGTCACAGTTTATGTGACATCATTTATGACATCACAATGGCAACATTCCATCATGTCACTGATGATGTCACAGGAGAGTTAGTTTAATCTGATTGTCAAGACTTTCTGGCAATTGTAGTGTCCCATGTGTCTACTACTACTCTGTCAATCTCTGTGAGAAATCATTGACTTCATTGAAGGAACTATGACTACTACTATGTTGATGTTAATTTGAAAAACCTAAATACGGTCAAATTTATCAAACTGTTCTATAAGCCTTAAAGGTCCCATATTATATATATATATATATAATATAAATGTGTCCCAGTTTATTTCAAGTTGCAGTGTATGTGAATGACATCAGCTGACAGAAAGTAAACATGGACCTAAACTGTTGCCTAGCAACGCAATTATGTTGCAGTTCCATTGAAATGCACTAAAACGGAGCGTTTCAGACAGAGGGTGAATACAGGTATATGTCAGGCAGACAGCATGAGGAAAATAACGTTTTTTTTAACATTACAGCATGTAAACATATGGGACCTTTAAAAAAATGAAGGGCACTGTCATTTTGATGATTGGGCTACATGTTTATTGGCATAGCCTAGCGTCTGCGTTGGACAATTCTATGGCAAGCTGTTTTAACATTTAATAGCTAAGCTTGACTATCTGGAATTAACATTAGAGATATCCACCATTGCATTTTGCTTAGTTGTAATGACATTAGAACGGAAAAGAATGCTGTCATATATAGCGGCACAGAATATCACAATTACTGATCAAATGCTTTGATATAGAGTAGAATACAATAGCATCATAAAGAGCGTGATAGAATGCTGACATATAGAGCTGAATAGACATTCCTATGACATCATCATTTATGATGTCACAGAGGCAACATTCTATGATGTCAATGATAATGTTGCAGTTTATGTAACATTGTCATTTATGATGTCACAGAGGCAACATTCCATGATCTCAATGATAATGTCACAGTAATGTTAGTTTAATCTGAATGACAGAAATCATTGACTTCATCAGAGGAACTATGACTCCCACTATGTTGATGTTAATTTAAAAAAATAAACTACACAATAGGTGTACGATAGTACAATAGTAAGTTCAACATACTTTGTGCGAATAAACAGTAGTATGTGTCTTTTCGGACACACTGAGAAGTAATTTACGTCATTACTTCCCCCTTGCCGGTTGGAGACGCATAACCATGGTAACCTGTGCCAACCTCATGTGTTAAAATCGACGGTTTGTGAGATGCAAAGTCTGAATTAATTTCAAATATTTATTAAACCGAGCAAAGTGAAATCTTATATTTACAGTTAAATTGAAGTGTTATTGATGTTACAGAACTGTCTGTCGACATGTATTATCAACGTTGTCTTCACTACCGCATTGCATTGTGGGATATTTCTGCCACCGTAATGTTCAGCGTTGCATACTGTAATATTTTACTGGAAATAGTATGCAATTTGCGTACTGTTGGTTTTTTGACTAAATAGCATGTTAGTTTGGAATTTTGGACACAACCACAAACTGTGATGTCACTGATGATGTCACAGTTTATGTGACATGATCATTTATGATCTCACAGATGAAACCACTGATGATGTCACAGGAATGTTAGTTTAGTCTGAATGAAGGAGATCATTGACTTCATCAAGGGAACTGTGAATACGACTATGTTAATGTTGATTAAAAAAATCGAAATAAAGTAAAATATGCTACCTAAAAAAAAACACTAAGACAAATGAAAAGCATTAATGCTTAATGCATTAATGCTTTCCCTTCGTGGTTAATGGCGTTGCCTTGCGTCTGCGTCCGGCAACCTTCCGTCTGCTGACAGTGAAGGACCTGCGAGTCTTCGGCCTTCGGTCCCCGTCTGCGAGTGGCCTGTCGTCCTACGCGTGGCAGTATCAACAAAACACTTGTTTTTTGATCTGTGATTGATGGGCGTAACAGGGGTTCTATAAGTAAACTTTCGACGACATTCCCTGATGTCACTTATGATGTCACAGTTTATGTGACATCATTTATGACATCACAATGGCAACATTCCATCATGTCACTGATGATGTCACAGGAGAGTTAGTTTAATCTGATTGTCAAGACTTTCTGGCAATTGTAGTGTCCCATGTGTCTACTACTACTCTGTCAATCTCTGTGAGAAATCATTGACTTCATTGAAGGAACTATGACTACTACTACGTTGATGTTAATTTGAAAAACCTAAATACGGTCAAATTTATCAAACTGTTCTAAGCCTTAAAGGTCCCATATTATATATATATATATATATAATATAAATGTGTCCCAGTTTATTTCAAGTTGCAGTGTATGTGAATGACATCAGCTGACAGAAAGTAAACATGGACCTAAACTGTTGCCTAGCAACGCAATTATGTTGCAGTTCCATTGAAATGCACTAAAACGGAGCGTTTCAGACAGAGGGTGAATACAGGTATATGTCAGGCAGACAGCATGAGGAAAATAACGTTTTTTTTAACATTACAGCATGTAAACATATGGGACCTTTAAAAAAATGAAGGGCACTGTCATTTTGATGATTGGGCTACATGTTTATTGGCATAGCCTAGCGTCTGCGTTGGACAATTCTATGGCAAGCTGTTTTAACATTTAATAGCTAAGCTTGACTATCTGGAATTAACATTAGAGATATCCACCATTGCATTTTGCTTAGTTGTAATGACATTAGAGCGGAAAAGAATGCTGTCATATATAGCGGCACAGAATATCACAATTACTGATCAAATGCTTTGATATAGAGTAGAATACAATAGCATCATAAAGAGCGTGATAGAATGCTGACATATAGAGCTGAATAGACATTCCTATGACATCATCATTTATGATGTCACAGAGGCAACATTCTATGATGTCAATGATAATGTTGCAGTTTATGTAACATTGTCATTTATGATGTCACAGAGGCAACATTCCATGATCTCAATGATAATGTCACAGTAATGTTAGTTTAATCTGAATGACAGAAATCATTGACTTCATCAGAGGAACTATGACTCCTACTATGTTGATGTTAATTTAAAAAAATAAACTACACAATAGGTGTACGATAGTACAATAGTAAGTTCAACATACTTTGTGCGAATAAACAGTAGTATGTGTCTTTTCGGACACACTGAGAAGTAATTTACGTCATTACTTCCCCCTTGCCAGTTGGAGACGCATAACCATGGTAACCTGTGCCAACCTCATGTGTTAAAATCGACGGTTTGTGAGATGCAAAGTCTGAATTAATTTCAAATATTTATTAAACCGAGCAAAGTGAAATCTTATATTTACAGTTAAATTGAAGTGTTATTGATGTTACAGAACTGTCTGTCGACATGTATTATCAACGTTGTCTTCACTACCGCATTGCATTGTGGGATATTTCTGCCACCGTAATGTTCAGCGTTGCATACTGTAATATTTTACTGGAAATAGTATGCAATTTGCGTACTATTGTTTTTTTGACTAAATAGCATGTTAGTTTGGAATATTGGACACAACCACAAACTGTGATGTCACTGATGATGTCACAGTTTATGTGACATGATCATTTATGATCTCACAGATGAAACCACTGATGATGTCACAGGAATGTTAGTTTAGTCTGAATGAAGGAGATCATTGACTTCATCAAGGGAACTGTGAATACGACTATGTTAATGTTGATTAAAAAAATCGAAATAAAGTAAAATATGCTACCTAAAAAAAAACACTAAGACAAATGAAAAGCATTAATGCTTAATGCATTAATGCTTTCCCTTCGTGGTTAATGGCGTTGCCTTGCGTCTGCGTCCGGCAACCTTCCGTCTGCTGACAGTGAAGGACCTGCGAGTCTTCGGCCTTCGGTCCCCGTCTGCGAGTGGCCTGTCGTCCTACGCGTGGCAGTATCAACAAAACACTTGTTTTTTGATCTGTGATTGATGGGCGTAACAGGGGTTCTATAAGTAAACTTTCGACGACGTTCCCTGATGTCACTTATGATGTCACAGTTTATGTGACATCATTTATGACATCACAATGGCAACATTCCATCATGTCACTGATGATGTCACAGGAGAGTTAGTTTAATCTGATTGTCAAGACTTTCTGGCAATTGTAGTGTCCCATGTGTCTACTACTACTCTGTCAATCTCTGTGAGAAATCATTGACTTCATTGAAGGAACTATGACTACTACTACGTTGATGTTAATTTGAAAAACCTAAATACGGTCAAATTTATCAAACTGTTCTAAGCCTTAAAGGTCCCATATTATATATATATATATATAATATAAATGTGTCCCAGTTTATTTCAAGTTGCAGTGTATGTGAATGACATCAGCTGACAGAAAGTAAACATGGACCTAAACTGTTGCCTAGCAACGCAATTATGTTGCAGTTCCATTGAAATGCACTAAAACGGAGCGTTTCAGACAGAGGGTGAATACAGGTATACGTCAGGCAGACAGCATGAGGAAAATAAAGGTTTTTTTTTAACATTACAGCATGTAAACATATGGGACCTTTAAAAAAATTAAGGGCACTGTCATTTTGATGATTGGGCTACATGTTTATTGGCATAGCCTAGCGTCTGCGTTGGACAATTCTATGGCAAGCTGTTTTAACATTTAATAGCTAAGCTTGACTATCTGGAATTAACATTAGAGATATCCACAATCGCGTTTTGATTAGTCGTAATGACATTAGAGCGGAAAAGAATGCTGTCATATATAGCGGCACAGAATATCACAATTACTGATCAAATGCTTTGATATAGAGTAGAATACAATAGCATCATAAAGAGCGTGATAGAATGCTGACATATAGAGCTGAATAGACATTCCTATGACATCATCATTTATGATGTCACAGAGGCAACATTCTATGATGTCAATGATAATGTTGCAGTTTATGTAACATTGTCATTTATGATGTCACAGAGGCAACATTCTATGATGTCAATGATAATGTTGCAGTTTATGTAACATTATCATTTATGATGTCACAGAGGCAACATTCCATGATCTCAATGATAATGTCACAGTAATGTTAGTTTAATCTGAATGACAGAAATCATTGACTTCATCAGAGGAACTATAACTCCTACTATGTTGATATTAATTTAAAAAAATAAACTACACAATAGGTGTACGATAGTACAATAGTAAGTTCAACATACTTTGTGCGAATAAACAGTAGTATGTGTCTTTTCGGACAAACTGAGAAGTAATTTACGTCATTACTTCCCCCTTGCCGGTTGGAGACGCATAACCATGGTAACCTGTGCCAACCTCATGTGTTAAAATCGACGGTTTGTGAGATGCAAAGTCTGAATTAATTTCAAATATTTATTAAACCGAGCAAAGTGAAATCTTATATTTACAGTTAAATTGAAGTGTTATTGATGTTACAGAACTGTCTGTCGACATGTATTATCAACGTTGTCTTCACTACCGCATTGCATTGTGGGATATTTCTGCCACCGTAATGTTCAGCGTTGCATACTGTAATATTTTACTGGAAATAGTATGCAATTTGCGTACTATTGGTTTTTTGACTAAATAGCATGTTAGTTTGGAATTTTGGACACAACCACAAACTGTGATGTCACTGATGATGTCACAGTTTATGTGACATGATCATTTATGATCTCACAGATGAAACCACTGATGATGTCACAGGAATGTTAGTTTAGTCTGAATGAAGGAGATCATTGACTTCATCAAGGGAACTGTGAATACGACTATGTTAATGTTGATTAAAAAAATCTAAATAAAGTAAAATATGCTACCTAAAAAAAAACACTAAGACAAATGAAAAGCATTAATGCTTAATGCATTAATGCTTTCCCTTCGTGGTTAATGGCGTTGCCTTGCGTCTGCGTCCGGCAACCTTCCGTCTGCTGACAGTGGAGGACCTGCGAGTCTTCGGCCTTCGGTCCCCGTCTGCGAGTGGCCTGTCGTCCTACGCGTGGCAGTATCAACAAAACACTTGTTTTTTGATCTGTGATTGATGGGCGTAACAGGGGTTCTATAAGTAAACTTTCGACGACGTTCCCTGATGTCACTTATGATGTCACAGTTTATGTGACATCATTTATGACATCACAATGGCAACATTCCATCATGTCACTGATGATGTCACAGGAGAGTTAGTTTAATCTGATTGTCAAGACTTTCTGGCAATTGTAGTGTCCCATGTGTCTACTACTACTCTGTCAATCTCTGTGAGAAATCATTGACTTCATTGAAGGAACTATGACTACTACTATGTTGATGTTAATTTGAAAAACCTAAATACGGTCAAATTTATCAAACTGTTCTAAGCCTTAAAGGTCCCATATTATAAAAAGTGAGATGTTCAGGTATCTTTTATTATTAAGCAGGTTTAAACAAGCAGTCAGGAGTACTATGCATGTGTGATGTCACAAATCTACGATATATGGAACATTTAAATGTAAATGTGTCCCAGTTTATTTCAAGTTGCAGTGTATGTGAATGACATCAGCTGACAGAAAGTAAACATGGACCTAAACTGTTGCCTAGCAACGCAATTATGTTGCAGTTCCATTGAAATGCACTAAAACGGAGCGTTTCAGACAGAGGGTGAATACAGGTATATGTCAGGCAGACAGCATGAGGAAAATAAAGTTTTTTTTAACATTACAGCATGTAAACATATGGGACCTTTAAAAAAATGAAGGGCACTGTCATTTTGATGATTGGGCTACATGTTTATTGGCATAGCCTAGCGTCTGCGTTGGACAATTCTATGGCAAGCTGTTTTGACATTTAATAGCTAAGCTTGACTATCTGGAATTAACATTAGAGATATCCACCATTGCATTTTGATTAGTTGTAATGACATTAGAGCGGAAAAGAATGCTGTCATATATAGCGGCACAGAATATCACAATTACTGATCAAATGCTTTGATATAGAGTAGAATACAATAGCATCATAAAGAGCGTGATAGAATGCTGACATATAGAGCTGAATAGACATTCCTATGACATCATCATTTATGATGTCACAGAGGCAACATTCTATGATGTCAATGATAATGTTGCAGTTTATGTAACATTGTCATTTATGATGTCACAGAGGCAACATTCTATGATGTCAATGATAATGTTGCAGTTTATGTAACATTATCATTTATGATGTCACAGAGGCAACATTCCATGATCTCAATGATAATGTCACAGTAATGTTAGTTTAATCTGAATGACAGAAATCATTGACTTCATCAGAGGAACTATAACTCCTACTATGTTGATATTAATTTAAAAAAATAAACTACACAATAGGTGTACGATAGTACAATAGTAAGTTCAACATACTTTGTGCGAATAAACAGTAGTATGTGTCTTTTCGGACAAACTGAGAAGTAATTTACGTCATTACTTCCCCCTTGCCGGTTGGAGACGCATAACCATGGTAACCTGTGCCAACCTCATGTGTTAAAATCGACGGTTTGTGAGATGCAAAATCTGAATTAATTTCAAATATTTATTAAACCGAGCAAAGTGAAATCTTATATTTACAGTTAAATTGAAGTGTTATTGATGTTACAGAACTGTCTGTCGACATGTATTATCAACGTTGTCTTCACTACCGCATTGCATTGTGGGATATTTCTGCCACCGTAATGTTCAGCGTTGCATACTGTAATATTTTACTGGAAATAGTATGCAATTTGCGTACTATTGGTTTTATACTTAGGTTTTGGACCTACTAAAATATCTCACATACTGTTTTAGCGTACTAAATAGCATGTTAGTTTGGAATTTTGGACACAACCACAAACTGTGATGTCACTGATGATGTCACAGTTTATGTGACATGATCATTTATGATCTCACAGATGAAACCACTGATGATGTCACAGGAATGTTAGTTTAGCCTGAATGAAGGAGATCATTGACTTCATCAAGGGAACTGTGAATACGACTATGTTAATGTTGATTAAAAAAATCGAAATAAAGTAAAATATGCTACCTAAAAAAAAACACTAAGACAAATGAAAAGCATTAATGCTTAATGCATTAATGCTTTCCCTTCGTGGTTAATGGCGTTGCCTTGCGTCTGCGTCCGGCAACCTTCCGTCTGCTGACAGTGGAGGACCTGCGAGTCTTCGGCCTTCGGTCCCCGTCTGCGAGTGGCCTGTCGTCCTACGCGCGGCAGTATCAAAAAACACTTGTTTTTTGATCTGTGATTGATGGGCGTAACGGGGGTCCTATAAGTAAACTTTCAAAGACGTTCCGTGATGTCACTTATGATGTCACAGTTTATGTGACATCATTTATGACATCACAATGGCAACATTCCATCATGTCACTGATGATGTCACAGGAGAGTTAGTTTAATCTGATTGTCAAGACTTTCTGGCAATTGTAGTGTCCCATGTGTCTACTACTACTCTGTCAATCTCTGTGAGAAATCATTGACTTCATTGAAGGAACTATGACTACTACTATGTTGATGTTAATTTGAAAAACCTAAATACGGTCAAATTTATCAAACTGTTCTAAGCCTTAAAGGTCCCATATTATATATATATATATATATAATATAAATGTGTCCCAGTTTATTTCAAGTTGCAGTGTATGTGAATGACATCAGCTGACAGAAAGTAAACATGGACCTAAACTGTTGCCTAGCAACACAATTATGTTGCGGTTCCATTGAAATGCACTAAAACGGAGCGTTTCAGACAGAGGGTGAATACAGGTATATGTCAGGCAGACAGCATGAGGAAAATAACGTTTTTTTTTAACATTGCAGCATGTAAACATATGGGACCTTTAAAAAAATGAAGGGCACTGTCATTTTGATGATTGGGCTACATGTTTATTGGCATAGCCTAACGTCTGCGTTGGACAATTCTATGGCAAGCTGTTTTAACATTTAATAGCTAAGCTTGACTATCTGGAATTAACATTAGAGATATCCACAATTGCATTTTGATTAGTTGTAATGACATTAGAGCGGAAAAGAATGCTGTCATATATAGCGGCACAGAATATCACAATTACTGATCAAATGCTTTGATATAGAGTAGAATACAATAACATCATAAAGAGCGTGATAGAATGCTGACATATAGAGCAGAATAGACATTCCTATGACATCATCATTTATGATGTCACAGAGGCAACATTCTATGATGTCAATGATAATGTTGCAGTTTATGTAACATTGTCATTTATGATGTCACAGAGGCAACATTCCATGATCTCAATGATAATGTCACAGTAATGTTAGTTTAATCTGAATGACAGAAATCATTGACTTCATCAGAGGAACTATGACTCCTACTATGTTGATGTTAATTTAAAAAAATAAACTACACAATAGGTGTACGATAGTACAATAGTAAGTTCAACATACTTTGTGCGAATAAACAGTAGTATGTGTCTTTTCGGACACACTGAGAAGTAATTTACGTCATTACTTCCCCCTTGCCGGTTGGAGACGCATAACCATGGTAACCTGTGCCAACCTCATGCGTTAAAATCGACGGTTTGTGAGATGCAAAGTCTGAATTAATTTCAAATATTTATTAAACCGATCAAAGTGAAATCTTATATTTACAGTTAAATTGAAGTGTTTATTGATGTTACAGAACTGTCTGTCGACATGTATTATCAACGTTGTCTTCACTACCGCATTGCATTGTGGGATATTTCTGCCACCGTAATGTTCAGCGTTGCATACTGTAATATTTTACTGGAAATAGTATGCAATTTGCGTACTATTGTTTTTTTGACTAAATAGCATGTTAGTTTGGAATTTTGGACACAACCACAAACTGTGATGTCACTGATGATGTCACAGTTTATGTGATATGATCATTTATGATCTCACAGATGAAACCACTGATGATGTCACAGGAATGTTAGTTTAGTCTGAATGAAGGAGATCATTGACTTCATCAAGGGAACTGTGAATACGATTATGTTAATGTTGATTAAAAAAATCGAAATAAAGTAAAATATGCTACCTAAAAAAAAACACTAAGACAAATGAAAAGCATTAATGCTTAATGCATTAATGCTTTCCCTTCGTGGTTAATGGCGTTGCCTTGCGTCTGCGTCCGGCAACCTTCCGTCTGCTGACAGTGGAGGACCTGCGAGTCTTCGGCCTTCGGTCCCCGTCTGCGAGTGGCCTGTCGTCCTACGCGTGGCAGTATCAACAAAACACTTGTTTTTTGATCTGTGATTGATGGGCGTAACAGGGGTTCTATAAGTAAAGTTTCGACGACATTCCCTGATGTCACTTATGATGTCACAGTTTATGTGACATCATTTATGACATCACAATGGCAACATTCCATCATGTCACTGATGATGTCACAGGAGAGTTAGTTTAATCTGATTGTCAAGACTTTCTGGCAATTGTAGTGTCCCATGTGTCTACTACTACTCTGTCAATCTCTGTGAGAAATCATTGACTTCATTGAAGGAACTATGACTACTACTATGTTGATGTTAATTTGAAAAACCTAAATACGGTCAAATTTATCAAACTGTTCTAAGCCTTAAAGGTCCCATATTATATATATATATATATAATATAAATGTGTCCCAGTTTATTTCAAGTTGCAGTGTATGTGAATGACATCAGCTGACAGAAAGTAAACATGGACCTAAACTGTTGCCTAGCAACGCAATTATGTTGCAGTTCCATTGAAATGCACTAAAACGGAGCGTTTCAGACAGAGGGTGAATACAGGTATATGTCAGGCAGACAGCATGAGGAAAATAACGTTTTTTTTAACATTACAGCATGTAAACATATGGGACCTTTAAAAAAATGAAGGGCACTGTCATTTTGATGATTGGGCTACATGTTTATTGGCATAGCCCAGCGTCTGCGTTGGACAATTCTATGGCAAGCTGTTTTAACATTTAATAGCTAAGCTTGACTATCTGGAATTAACATTAGAGATATCCACCATTGCATTTTGATTAGTTGTAATGACATTAGAGCGGAAAAGAATGCTGTCATATATAGCGGCACAGAATATCACAATTACTGATCAAATGCTTTGATATAGAGTAGAATACAATAGCATCATAAAGAGCGTGATAGAATGCTGACATATAGAGCAGAATAGACATTCCTATGACATCATCATTTATGATGTCACAGAGGCAACATTCTATGATGTCAATGATAATGTTGCAGTTTATGTAACATTGTCATTTATGATGTCACAGAGGCAACATTCCATGATCTCAATGATAATGTCACAGTAATGTTAGTTTAATCTGAATGACAGAAATCATTGACTTCATCAGAGGAACTATGACTCCTACTATGTTGATGTTAATTTAAAAAAATAAACTACACAATAGGTGTACGATAGTACAATAGTAAGTTCAACATACTTTGTGCGAATAAACAGTAGTATGTGTCTTTTCGGACACACTGAGAAGTAATTTACGTCATTACTTCCCCCTTGCCGGTTGGAGACGCATAACCATGGTAACCTGTGCCAACCTCATGTGTTAAAATCGACGGTTTGTGAGATGCAAAGTCTGAATTAATTTCAAATATTTATTAAACCGATCAAAGTGAAATCTTATATTTACAGTTAAATTGAAGTGTTATTGATGTTACAGAACTGTCTGTCGACATGTATTATCAACGTTGTCTTCACTACCGCATTGCATTGTGGGATATTTCTGCCACCGTAATGTTCAGCGTTGCATACTGTAATATTTTACTGGAAATAGTATGCAATTTGCGTACTATTGGTTTTATACTTAGGTTTTGGACCTACTAAAATATCTCACATACTGTTTTAGCGTACTAAATAGCATGTTAGTTTGGAATTTTGGACACAACCACAAACTGTGATGTCACTGATGATGTCACAGTTTATGTGACATGATCATTTATGATCTCACAGATGAAACCACTGATGATGTCACAGGAATGTTAGTTTAGCCTGAATGAAGGAGATCATTGACTTCATCAAGGGAACTGTGAATACGACTATGTTAATGTTGATTAAAAAAATCGAAATAAAGTAAAATATGCTACCTAAAAAAAAACACTAAGACAAATGAAAAGCATTAATGCTTAATGCATTAATGCTTTCCCTTCGTGGTTAATGGCGTTGCCTTGCGTCTGCGTCCGGCAACCTTCCGTCTGCTGACAGTGGAGGACCTGCGAGTCTTCGGCCTTCGGTCCCCGTCTGCGAGTGGCCTGTCGTCCTACGCGTGGCAGTATCAACAAAACACTTGTTTTTTGATCTGTGATTGATGGGCGTAACAGGGGTTCTATAAGTAAACTTTCGACGACGTTCCCTGATGTCACTTATGATGTCACAGTTTATGTGACATCATTTATGACATCACAATGGCAACATTCCATCATGTCACTGATGATGTCACAGGAGAGTTAGTTTAATCTGATTGTCAAGACTTTCTGGCAATTGTAGTGTCCCATGTGTCTACTACTACTCTGTCAATCTCTGTGAGAAATCATTGACTTCATTGAAGGAACTATGACTACTACTATGTTGATGTTAATTTGAAAAACCTAAATACGGTCAAATTTATCAAACTGTTCTAAGCCTTAAAGGTCCCATATTATAAAAAGTGAGATGTTCAGGTATCTTTTATTATTAAGCAGGTTTAAACAAGCAGTCAGGAGTACTATGCATGTGTGATGTCACAAATCTACGATATATGGAACATTTAAATGTAAATGTGTCCCAGTTTATTTCAAGTTGCAGTGTATGTGAATGACATCAGCTGACAGAAAGTAAACATGGACCTAAACTGTTGCCTAGCAACGCAATTATGTTGCAGTTCCATTGAAATGCACTAAAACGGAGCGTTTCAGACAGAGGGTGAATACAGGTATACGTCAGGCAGACAGCATGAGGAAAATAAAGGGTTTTTTTAACATTACAGCATGTAAACATATGGGACCTTTAAAAAAATTAAGGGCACTGTCATTTTGATGATTGGGCTACATGTTTATTGGCATAGCCTAGCGTCTGCGTTGGACAATTCTATGGCAAGCTGTTTTAACATTTAATAGCTAAGCTTGACTATCTGGAATTAACATTAGAGATATCCACCATTGCATTTTGATTAGTTGTAATGACATTAGAGCGGAAAAGAATGCTGTCATATATAGCGGCACAGAATATCACAATTACTGATCAAATGCTTTGATATAGAGTAGAATACAATAGCATCATAAAGAGCGTGATAGAATGCTGACATATAGAGCTGAATAGACATTCCTATGACATCATCATTTATGATGTCACAGAGGCAACATTCTATGATGTCAATGATAATGTTGCAGTTTATGTAACATTGTCATTTATGATGTCACAGAGGCAACATTCTATGATGTCAATGATAATGTTGCAGTTTATGTAACATTATCATTTATGATGTCACAGAGGCAACATTCCATGATCTCAATGATAATGTCACAGTAATGTTAGTTTAATCTGAATGACAGAAATCATTGACTTCATCAGAGGAACTATGACTCCTACTATGTTGATGTTAATTTAAAAAAATAAACTACACAATAGGTGTACGATAGTACAATAGTAAGTTCAACATACTTTGTGCGAATAAACAGTAGTATGTGTCTTTTCGGACACACTGAGAAGTAATTTACGTCATTACTTCCCCCTTGCCGGTTGGAGACGCATAACCATGGTAACCTGTGCCAACCTCATGTGTTAAAATCGACGGTTTGTGAGATGCAAAGTCTGAATTAATTTCAAATATTTATTAAACCGAGCAAAGTGAAATCTTATATTTACAGTTAAATTGAAGTGTTATTGATGTTACAGAACTGTCTGTCGACATGTATTATCAACGTTGTCTTCACTACCGCATTGCATTGTGGGATATTTCTGCCACCGTAATGTTCAGCGTTGCATACTGTAATATTTTACTGGAAATAGTATGCAATTTGCGTACTATTGGTTTTTTGACTAAATAGCATGTTAGTTTGGAATTTTGGACACAACCACAAACTGTGATGTCACTGATGATGTCACAGTTTATGTGACATGATCATTTATGATCTCACAGATGAAACCACTGATGATGTCACAGGAATGTTAGTTTAGTCTGAATGAAGGAGATCATTGACTTCATCAAGGGAACTGTGAATACAACTATGTTAATGTTGATTAAAAAAATCGAAATAAAGTAAAATATGCTACCTAAAAAAAAACACTAAGACAAATGAAAAGCATTAATGCTCAATGCATTAATGCTTTCCCTTCGTGGTTAATGGCGTTGCCTTGCGTCTGCGTCCGGCAACCTTCCGTCTGCTGACAGTGAAGGACCTGCGAGTCTTCGGCCTTCGGTCCCCGTCTGCGAGTGGCCTGTCGTCCTACGCGTGGCAGTATCAACAAAACACTTGTTTTTTGATCTGTGATTGATGGGCGTAACAGGGGTTCTATAAGTAAACTTTCGACGACATTCCCTGATGTCACTTATGATGTCACAGTTTATGTGACATCATTTATGACATCACAATGGCAACATTCCATCATGTCACTGATGATGTCACAGGAGAGTTAGTTTAATCTGATTGTCAAGACTTTCTGGCAATTGTAGTGTCCCATGTGTCTACTACTACTCTGTCAATCTCTGTGAGAAATCATTGACTTCATTGAAGGAACTATGACTACTACTATGTTGATGTTAATTTGAAAAACCTAAATACGGTCAAATTTATCAAACTGTTCTAAGCCTTAAAGGTCCCATATTATATATATATATATATAATATAAATGTGTCCCAGTTTATTTCAAGTTGCAGTGTATGTGAATGACATCAGCTGACAGAAAGTAAACATGGACCTAAACTGTTGCCTAGCAACGCAATTATGTTGCAGTTCCATTGAAATGCACTAAAACGGAGCGTTTCAGACAGAGGGTGAATACAGGTATATGTCAGGCAGACAGCATGAGGAAAATAACGTTTTTTTTTAACATTACAGCATGTAAACATATGGGACCTTTAAAAAAATGAAGGGCACTGTCATTTTGATGATTGGGCTACATGTTTATTGGCATAGCCTAGCGTCTGCGTTGGACAATTCTATGGCAAGCTGTTTTAACATTTAATAGCTAAGCTTGACTATCTGGAATTAACATTAGAGATATCCACCATTGCATTTTGATTAGTTGTAATGACATTAGAGCGGAAAAGAATGCTGTCATATATAGCGGCACAGAATATCACAATTACTGATCAAATGCTTTGATATAGAGTAGAATACAATAGCATCATAAAGAGCGTGATAGAATGCTGACATATAGAGCTGAATAGACATTCCTATGACATCATCATTTATGATGTCACAGAGGCAACATTCTATGATGTCAATGATAATGTTGCAGTTTATGTAACATTGTCATTTATGATGTCACAGAGGCAACATTCCATGATCTCAATGATAATGTCACAGTAATGTTAGTTTAATCTGAATGACAGAAATCATTGACTTCGTCAGAGGAACTATGACTCCTACTATGTTGATGTTAATTTAAAAAAATAAACTACACAATAGGTGTACGATAGTACAATAGTAAGTTCAACATACTTTGTGCGAATAAACAGTAGTATGTGTCTTTTCGGACACACTGAGAAGTAATTTACGTCATTACTTCCCCCTTGCCGGTTGGAGACGCATAACCATGGTAACCTGTGCCAACCTCATGTGTTAAAATCGACGGTTTTGTGAGATGCAAAGTCTGAATTAATTTCAAATATTTATTAAACCGAGCAAAGTGAAATCTTATATTTACAGTTAAATTGAAGTGTTATTGATGTTACAGAACTGTCTGTCGACATGTATTATCAACGTTGTCTTCACTACCGCATTGCATTGTGGGATATTTCTGCCACCGTAATGTTCAGCGTTGCATACTGTAATATTTTTACTGGAAATAGTATGCAATTTGCGTACTATTGGTTTTTTGACTAAATAGCATGTTAGTTTGGAATTTTGGACACAACCACAAACTGTGATGTCACTGATGATGTCACAGTTTATGTGACATGATCATTTATGATCTCACAGATGAAACCACTGATGATGTCACAGGAATGTTAGTTTAGTCTGAATGAAGGAGATCATTGACTTCATCAAGGGAACTGTGAATACGACTATGTTAATGTTGATTAAAAAATCGAAATAAAGTAAAATATGCTACCTAAAAAAAAACACTAAGACAAATGAAAAGCATTAATGCTTAATGCATTAATGCTTTCCCTTCGTGGTTAATGGCGTTGCCTTGCGTCTGCGTCCGGCAACCTTCCGTCTGCTGACAGTGAAGGACCTGCGAGTCTTCGGCCTTCGGTCCCCGTCTGCGAGTGGCCTGTCGTCCTACGCGTGGCAGTATCAACAAAACACTTGTTTTTTGATCTGTGATTGATGGGCGTAACAGGGGTTCTATAAGTAAACTTTCGACGACATTCCCTGATGTCACTTATGATGTCACAGTTTATGTGACATCATTTATGACATCACAATGGCAACATTCCATCATGTCACTGATGATGTCACAGGAGAGTTAGTTTAATCTGATTGTCAAGACTTTCTGGCAATTGCAGTGTCCCATGTGTCTACTACTACTCTGTCAATCTCTGTGAGAAATCACTGACTTCATTGAAGGAACTATGACTACTACTATGTTGATGTTAATTTGAAAAACCTAAATACGGTCAAATTTATCAAACTGTTCTAAGCCTTAAAGGTCCCATATTATATATATATATATATAATATAAATGTGTCCCAGTTTATTTCAAGTTGCAGTGTATGTGAATGACATCAGCTGACAGAAAGTAAACATGGACCTAAACTGTTGCCTAGCAACGCAATTATGTTGCAGTTCCATTGAAATGCACTAAAACGGAGCGTTTCAGACAGAGGGTGAATACAGGTATATGTCAGGCAGACAGCATGAGGAAAATAACGTTTTTTTTTTAACATTGCAGCATGTAAACATATGGGACCTTTAAAAAAATGAAGGGCACTGTCATTTTGATGATTGGGCTACATGTTTATTGGCATAGCCTAGCGTCTGCGTTGGACAATTCTATGGCAAGCTGTTTTAACATTTAATAGCTAAGCTTGACTATCTGGAATTAACATTAGAGATATCCACCATTGCATTTTGATTAGTTGTAATGACATTAGAGCGGAAAAGAATGCTGTCATATATAGCGGCACAGAATATCACAATTACTGATCAAATGCTTTGATATAGAGTAGAATACAATAGCATCATAAAGAGCGTGATAGAATGCTGACATATAGAGCTGAATAGACATTCCTATGACATCATCATTTATGATGTCACAGAGGCAACATTCTATGATGTCAATGATAATGTTGCAGTTTATGTAACATTGTCATTTATGATGTCACAGAGGCAACATTCCATGATCTCAATGATAATGTCACAGTAATGTTAGTTTAATCTGAATGACAGAAATCATTGACTTCATCAGAGGAACTATGACTCCTACTATGTTGATGTTAATTTAAAAAAATAAACTACACAATAGGTGTACGATAGTACAATAGTAAGTTCAACATACTTTGTGCGAATAAACAGTAGTATGTGTCTTTTCGGACACACTGAGAAGTAATTTACGTCATTACTTCCCCCTTGCCGGTTGGAGACGCATAACCATGGTAACCTGTGCCAACCTCATGTGTTAAAATCGACGGTTTGTGAGATGCAAAGTCTGAATTAATTTCAAATATTTATTAAACCGAGCAAAGTGAAATCTTATATTTACAGTTAAATTGAAGTGTTATTGATGTTACAGAACTGTCTGTCGACATGTATTATCAACGTTGTCTTCACTACCGCATTGCATTGTGGGATATTTCTGCCACCGTAATGTTCAGCGTTGCATACTGTAATATTTTACTGGAAATAGTATGCAATTTGCGTACTATTGTTTTTTTGACTAAATAGCATGTTAGTTTGGAATTTTGGACACAACCACAAACTGTGATGTCACTGATGATGTCACAGTTTATGTGACATGATCATTTATGATCTCACAGATGAAACCACTGATGATGTCACAGGAATGTTAGTTTAGTCTGAATGAAGGAGATCATTGACTTCATCAAGGGAACTGTGAATACGACTATGTTAATGTTGATTAAAAAAATCGAAATAAAGTAAAATATGCTACCTAAAAAAAACACTAAGACAAATGAAAAGCATTAATGCTTAATGCATTAATGCTTTCCCTTCGTGGTTAATGGCGTTGCCTTGCGTCTGCGTCCGGCAACCTTCCGTCTGCTGACAGTGAAGGACCTGCGAGTCTTCGGCCTTCGGTCCCCGTCTGCGAGTGGCCTGTCGTCCTACGCGCTGGCAGTATCAACGAAACACTTGTTTTTTGATCTGTGATTGATGGGCGTAACAGGGGTTCTATAAGTAAACTTTCGACGACATTCCCTGATGTCACTTATGATGTCACAGTTTATGTGACATCATTTATGACATCACAATGGCAACATTCCATCATGTCACTGATGATGTCACAGGAGAGTTAGTTTAATCTGATTGTCAAGACTTTCTGGCAATTGTAGTGTCCCATGTGTCTACTACTACTCTGTCAATCTCTGTGAGAAATCATTGACTTCATTGAAGGAACTATGACTACTACTATGTTGATGTTAATTTGAAAAACCTAAATACGGTCAAATTTATCAAACTGTTCTAAGCCTTAAAGGTCCCATATTATATATATATATATATAATATAAATGTGTCCCAGTTTATTTCAAGTTGCAGTGTATGTGAATGACATCAGCTGACAGAAAGTAAACATGGACCTAAACTGTTGCCTAGCAACGCAATTATGTTGCAGTTCCATTGAAATGCACTAAAACGGAGCGTTTCAGACAGAGGGTGAATACAGGTATATGTCAGGCAGACAGCATGAGGAAAATAACGTTTTTTTTTAACATTGCAGCATGTAAACATATGGGACCTTTAAAAAAATGAAGGGCACTGTCATTTTGATGATTGGGCTACATGTTTATTGGCATAGCCTAGCGTCTGCGTTGGACAATTCTATGGCAAGCTGTTTTAACATTTAATAGCTAAGCTTGACTATCTGGAATTAACATTAGAGATATCCACCATTGCATTTTGATTAGTTGTAATGACATTAGAGCGGAAAAGAATGCTGTCATATATAGCGGCACAGAATATCACAATTACTGATCAAATGCTTTGATATAGAGTAGAATACAATAGCATCATAAAGAGCGTGATAGAATGCTGACATATAGAGCTGAATAGACATTCCTATGACATCATCATTTATGATGTCACAGAGGCAACATTCTATGATGTCAATGATAATGTTGCAGTTTATGTAACATTATCATTTATGATGTCACAGAGGCAACATTCCATGATCTCAATGATAATGTCACAGTAATGTTAGTTTAATCTGAATGACAGAAATCATTGACTTCATCAGAGGAACTATGACTCCTACTATGTTGATGTTAATTTAAAAAAATAAACTACACAATAGGTGTACGATAGTACAATAGTAAGTTCAACATACTTTGTGCGAATAAACAGTAGTATGTGTCTTTTCGGACACACTGAGAAGTAATTTACGTCATTACTTCCCCCTTGCCGGTTGGAGACGCATAACCATGGTAACCTGTGCCAACCTCATGTGTTAAAATCGACGGTTTGTGAGATGCAAAGTCTGAATTAATTTCAAATATTTATTAAACCGAGCAAAGTGAAATCTTATATTTACAGTTAAATTGAAGTGTTATTGATGTTACAGAACTGTCTGTCGACATGTATTATCAACGTTGTCTTCACTACCGCATTGCATTGTGGGATATTTCTGCCACCGTAATGTTCAGCGTTGCATACTGTAATATTTTACTGGAAATAGTATGCAATTTGCGTACTATTGGTTTTTTTGACTAAATAGCATGTTAGTTTGGAATTTTGGACACAACCACAAACTGTGATGTCACTGATGATGTCACAGTTTATGTGACATGATCATTTATGATCTCACAGATGAAACCACTGATGATGTCACAGGAATGTTAGTTTAGTCTGAATGAAGGAGATCATTGACTTCATCAAGGGAACTGTGAATACGATTATGTTAATGTTGATTAAAAAAATCGAAATAAAGTAAAATATGCTACCTAAAAAAAAACACTAAGACAAATGAAAAGCATTAATGCTTAATGCATTAATGCTTTCCCTTTGTGGTTAATGGCGTTGCCTTGCGTCTGCGTCCGGCAACCTTCCGTCTGCTGACAGTGAAGGACCTGCGAGTCTTCGGCCTTCGGTCCCCGTCTGCGAGTGGCCTGTCGTCCTACGCGTGGCAGTATCAACAAAACACTTGTTTTTTGATCTGTGATTGATGGGCGTAACAGGGGTTCTATAAGTAAACTTTCGACGACATTCCCTGATGTCACTTATGATGTCACAGTTTATGTGACATCATTTATGACATCACAATGGCAACATTCCATCATGTCACTGATGATGTCACAGGAGAGTTAGTTTAATCTGATTGTCAAGACTTTCTGGCAATTGTAGTGTCCCATGTGTCTACTACTACTCTGTCAATCTCTGTGAGAAATCATTGACTTCATTGAAGGAACTATGACTACTACTATGTTGATGTTAATTTGAAAAACCTAAATACGGTCAAATTTATCAAACTGTTCTAAGCCTTAAAGGTCCCATATTATATATATATATATATATAATATAAATGTGTCCCAGTTTATTTCAAGTTGCAGTGTATGTGAATGACATCAGCTGACAGAAAGTAAACATGGACCTAAACTGTTGCCTAGCAACGCAATTATGTTGCAGTTCCATTGAAATGCACTAAAACGGAGCGTTTCAGACAGAGGGTGAATACAGGTATATGTCAGGCAGACAGCATGAGGAAAATAAAGTTTTTTTTAACATTGCAGCATGTAAACATATGGGACCTTTAAAAAAATGAAGGGCACTGTCATTTTGATGATTGGGCTACATGTTTATTGGCATAGCCTAGCGTCTGCGTTGGACAATTCTATGGCAAGCTGTTTTAACATTTAATAGCTAAGCTTGACTATCTGGAATTAACATTAGAGATATCCACCATTGCATTTTGATTAGTTGTAATGACATTAGAGCGGAAAAGAATGCTGTCATATATAGCGGCACAGAATATCACAATTACTGATCAAATGCTTTGATATAGAGTAGAATACAATAGCATCATAAAGAGCGTGATAGAATGCTGACATATAGAGCTGAATAGACATTCCTATGACATCATCATTTATGATGTCACAGAGGCAACATTCTATGATGTCAATGATAATGTTGCAGTTTATGTAACATTGTCATTTATGATGTCACAGAGGCAACATTCCATGATCTCAATGATAATGTCACAGTAATGTTAGTTTAATCTGAATGACAGAAATCATTGACTTCATCAGAGGAACTATGACTCCTACTATGTTGATGTTAATTTAAAAAAATAAACTACACAATAGGTGTACGATAGTACAATAGTAAGTTCAACATACTTTGTGCGAATAAACAGTAGTATGTGTCTTTTCGGACACACTGAGAAGTAATTTACGTCATTACTTCCCCCTTGCCGGTTGGAGACGCATAACCATGGTAACCTGTGCCAACCTCATGTGTTAAAATCGACGGTTTGTGAGATGCAAAGTCTGAATTAATTTCAAATATTTATTAAACCGAGCAAAGTGAAATCTTATATTTACAGTTAAATTGAAGTGTTATTGATGTTACAGAACTGTCTGTCGACATGTATTATCAACGTTGTCTTCACTACCGCATTGCATTGTGGGATATTTCTGCCACCGTAATGTTCAGCGTTGCATACTGTAATATTTTACTGGAAATAGTATGCAATTTGCGTACTGTTGGTTTTTTTGACTAAATAGCATGTTAGTTTGGAATTTTGGACACAACCACAAACTGTGATGTCACTGATGATGTCACAGTTTATGTGACATGATCATTTATGATCTCACAGATGAAACCACTGATGATGTCACAGGAATGTTAGTTTAGTCTGAATGAAGGAGATCATTGACTTCATCAAGGGAACTGTGAATACGACTATGTTAATGTTGATTAAAAAAATCGAAATAAAGTAAAATATGCTACCTAAAAAAAAACACTAAGACAAATGAAAAGCATTAATGCTTAATGCATTAATGCTTTCCCTTCGTGGTTAATGGCGTTGCCTTGCGTCTGCGTCCGGCAACCTTCCGTCTGCTGACAGTGAAGGACCTGCGAGTCTTCGGCCTTCGGTCCCCGTCTGCGAGTGGCCTGTCGTCCTACGCGTGGCAGTATCAACAAAACACTTGTTTTTTGATCTGTGATTGATGGGCGTAACAGGGGTTCTATAAGTAAACTTTCGACGACATTCCCTGATGTCACTTATGATGTCACAGTTTATGTGACATCATTTATGACATCACAATGGCAACATTCCATCATGTCACTGATGATGTCACAGGAGAGTTAGTTTAATCTGATTGTCAAGACTTTCTGGCAATTGTAGTGTCCCATGTGTCTACTACTACTCTGTCAATCTCTGTGAGAAATCATTGACTTCATTGAAGGAACTATGACTACTACTACGTTGATGTTAATTTGAAAAACCTAAATACGGTCAAATTTATCAAACTGTTCTAAGCCTTAAAGGTCCCATATTATATATATATATATATATAATATAAATGTGTCCCAGTTTATTTCAAGTTGCAGTGTATGTGAATGACATCAGCTGACAGAAAGTAAACATGGACCTAAACTGTTGCCTAGCAACGCAATTATGTTGCAGTTCCATTGAAATGCACTAAAACGGAGCGTTTCAGACAGAGGGTGAATACAGGTATATGTCAGGCAGACAGCATGAGGAAAATAACGTTTTTTTTAACATTACAGCATGTAAACATATGGGACCTTTAAAAAAATGAAGGGCACTGTCATTTTGATGATTGGGCTACATGTTTATTGGCATAGCCTAGCGTCTGCGTTGGACAATTCTATGGCAAGCTGTTTTAACATTTAATAGCTAAGCTTGACTATCTGGAATTAACATTAGAGATATCCACCATTGCATTTTGATTAGTTGTAATGACATTAGAACGGAAAAGAATGCTGTCATATATAGCGGTACAGAATATCACAATTACTGATCAAATGCTTTGATATAGAGTAGAATACAATAGCATCATAAAGAGCGTGATAGAATGCTGACATATAGAGCTGAATAGACATTCCTATGACATCATCATTTATGATGTCACAGAGGCAACATTCTATGATGTCAATGATAATGTTGCAGTTTATGTAACATTGTCATTTATGATGTCACAGAGGCAACATTCTATGATGTCAATGATAATGTTGCAGTTTATGTAACATTATCATTTATGATGTCACAGAGGCAACATTCCATGATCTCAATGATAATGTCACAGTAATGTTAGTTTAATCTGAATGACAGAAATCATTGACTTCATCAGAGGAACTATAACTCCTACTATGTTGATATTAATTTAAAAAAATAAACTACACAATAGGTGTACGATAGTACAATAGTAAGTTCAACATACTTGTGCGAATAAACAGTAGTATGTGTCTTTTCGGACAAACTGAGAAGTAATTTACGTCATTACTTCCCCCTTGCCGGTTGGAGACGCATAACCATGGTAACCTGTGCCAACCTCATGTGTTAAAATCGACGGTTTGTGAGATGCAAAATCTGAATTAATTTCAAATATTTATTAAACCGAGCAAAGTGAAATCTTATATTTACAGTTAAATTGAAGTGTTATTGATGTTACAGAACTGTCTGTCGACATGTATTATCAACGTTGTCTTCACTACCGCATTGCATTGTGGGATATTTCTGCCACCGTAATGTTCAGCGTTGCATACTGTAATATTTTACTGGAAATAGTATGCAATTTGCGTACTATTGTTTATACTTAGGTTTGGACCTACTAAAATATCTCACATACTGTTTAGCGTACTAAATAGCATGTTAGTTTGGAATTTTGGACACAACCACAAACTGTGATGTCACTGATGATGTCACAGTTTATGTGACATGATCATTTATGATCTCACAGATGAAACCACTGATGATGTCACAGGAATGTTAGTTTAGTCCTGAATGAAGGAGATCATTGACTTCATCAAGGGAACTGTGAATACGACTATGTTAATGTTGATTAAAAAAATCGAAATAAAGTAAAATATGCTACCTAAAAAAAAACACTAAGACAAATGAAAAGCATTAATGCTTAATGCATTAATGCTTTCCCTTCGTGGTTAATGGCGTTGCCTTGCGTCTGCGTCCGGCAACCTTCCGTCTGCTGACAGTGGAGGACCTGCGAGTCTTCGGCCTTCGGTCCCCGTCTGCGAGTGGCCTGTCGTCCTACGCGCTGGCAGTATCAACAAAACACTTGTTTTTTGATCTGTGATTGATGGGCGTAACAGGGGTTCTATAAGTAAACTTTCGAAGACGTTCCGTGATGTCACTTATGATGTCACAGTTTATGTGACATCATTTATGACATCACAATGGCAACATTCCATCATGTCACTGATGATGTCACAGGAGAGTTAGTTTAATCTGATTGTCAAGACTTTCTGGCAATTGTAGTGTCCCATGTGTCTACTACTACTCTGTCAATCTCTGTGAGAAATCATTGACTTCATTGAAGGAACTATGACTACTACTACTGTTGATGTTAATTTGAAAAACCTAAATACGGTCAAATTTATCAAACTGTTCTAAGCCTTAAAGGTCCCATATTATATATATATATATATAATATAAATGTGTCCCAGTTTATTTCAAGTTGCAGTGTATGTGAATGACATCAGCTGACAGAAAGTAAACATGGACCTAAACTGTTGCCTAGCAACGCAATTATGTTGCAGGTTCCATTGAAATGCACTAAAACGGAGCGTTTCAGACAGAGGGTGAATACAGGTATATGTCAGGCAGACAGCATGAGGAAAATAACGTTTTTTTTTAACATTACAGCATGTAAACATATGGGACCTTTAAAAAAATGAAGGGCACTGTCATTTTGATGATTGGGCTACATGTTTATTGGCATAGCCTAAGCGTCTGCGTTGGACAATTCTATGGCAAGCTGTTTTAACATTTAATAGCTAAGCTTGACTATCTGGAATTAACATTAGAGATATCCACAATTGCATTTTGATTAGTTGTAATGACATTAGAGCGGAAAAGAATGCTGTCATATATAGCGGCTACAGAATATCACAATTACTGATCAAATGCTTTGATATAGAGTAGAATACAATAGCATCATAAAGAGCGTGATAGAATGCTGACATATAGAGCTGAATAGACATTCCTATGACATCATCATTTATGATGTCACAGAGGCAACATTCTATGATGTCAATGATAATGTTGCAGTTTATGTAACATTGTCATTTATGATGTCACAGAGGCAACATTCTATGATGTCAATGATAATGTTGCAGTTTATGTAACATTGTCATTTATGATGTCACAGAGGCAACATTCCATGATCTCAATGATAATGTCACAGTAATGTTAGTTTAATCTGAATGACAGAAATCATTGACTTCATCAGAGGAACTATGACTCCTACTATGTTGATGTTAATTTAAAAAAATAAACTACACAATAGGTGTACGATAGTACAATAGTAAGTTCAACATACTTTGTGCGAATAAACAGTAGTATGTGTCTTTTCGGACACACTGAGAAGTAATTTACGTCATTACTTCCCCCTTGCCGGTTGGAGACGCATAACCATGGTAACCTGTGCCAACCTCATGCGTTAAAATCGACGGTTTGTGAGATGCAAAGTCTGAATTAATTTCAAATATTTATTAAACCGATCAAAGTGAAATCTTATATTTACAGTTAAATTGAAGTGTTATTGATGTTACAGAACTGTCTGTCGACATGTATTATCAACGTTGTCTTCACTACCGCATTGCATTGTGGGATATTTCTGCCACCGTAATGTTCAGCGTTGCATACTGTAATATTTTACTGGAAATAGTATGCAATTTGCGTACTATTGGTTTTTTTGACTAAATAGCATGTTAGTTTGGAATTTTGGACACAACCACAAACTGTGATGTCACTGATGATGTCACAGTTTATGTGACTATGATCATTTATGATCTCACAGATGAAACCACTGATGATGTCACAGGAATGTTAGTTTAGTCTGAATGAAGGAGATCATTGACTTCATCAAGGGAACTGTGAATACGACTTATGTTAATGTTGATTAAAAAAATCGAAATAAAGTAAAATATGCTACCTAAAAAAAAACACTAAGACAAATGAAAAGCATTAATGCTTAATGCATTAATGCTTTCCCTTCGTGGTTAATGGCGTTGCCTTGCGTCTGCGTCCGGCAACCTTCCGTCTGCTGACAGTGGAGGACCTGCGAGTCTTCGGCCTTCGGTCCCCGTCTGCGAGTGGCCTGTCGTCCTACGCGTGGCAGTATCAACAAAACACTTGTTTTTTGATCTGTGATTGATGGGCGTAACAGGGGTTCTATAAGTAAACTTTCGACGACATTCCCTGATGTCACTTATGATGTCACAGTTTATGTGACATCATTTATGACATCACAATGGCAACATTCCATCATGTCACTGATGATGTCACAGGAGAGTTAGTTTAATCTGATTGTCAAGACTTTCTGGCAATTGTAGTGTCCCATGTGTCTACTACTACTCTGTCAATCTCTGTGAGAAATCATTGACTTCATTGAAGGAACTATGACTACTACTACTGTTGATGTTAATTTGAAAAACCTAAATACGGTCAAATTTATCAAACTGTTCTAAGCCTTAAAGGTCCCATATTATATATATATATATATAATATAAATGTGTCCCAGTTTATTTCAAGTTGCAGTGTATGTGAATGACATCAGCTGACAGAAAGTAAACATGGACCTAAACTGTTGCCTAGCAACGCAATTATGTTGCAGTTCCATTGAAATGCACTAAAACGGAGCGTTTCAGACAGAGGGTGAATACAGGTATATGTCAGGCAGACAGCATGAGGAAAATAACGTTTTTTTTAACATTACAGCATGTAAACATATGGGACCTTTAAAAAAATGAAGGGCACTGTCATTTTGATGATTGGGCTACATGTTTATTGGCATAGCCCAGCGTCTGCGTTGGACAATTCTATGGCAAGCTGTTTTAACATTTAATAGCTAAGCTTGACTATCTGGAATTAACATTAGAGATATCCACCATTGCATTTTGATTAGTTGTAATGACATTAGAGCGGAAAAGAATGCTGTCATATATAGCGGCACAGAATATCACAATTACTGATCAAATGCTTTGATATAGAGTAGAATACAATAGCATCATAAAGAGCGTGATAGAATGCTGACATATAGAGCAGAATAGACATTCCTATGACATCATCATTTATGATGTCACAGAGGCAACATTCTATGATGTCAATGATAATGTTGCAGTTTATGTAACATTGTCATTTATGATGTCACAGAGGCAACATTCCATGATCTCAATGATAATGTCACAGTAATGTTAGTTTAATCTGAATGACAGAAATCATTGACTTCATCAGAGGAACTATGACTCCTACTATGTTGATGTTAATTTAAAAAAATAAACTACACAATAGGTGTACGATAGTACAATAGTAAGTTCAACATACTTTGTGCGAATAAACAGTAGTATGTGTCTTTTCGGACACACTGAGAAGTAATTTACGTCATTACTTCCCCCTTGCCGGTTGGAGACGCATAACCATGGTAACCTGTGCCAACCTCATGTGTTAAAATCGACGGTTTGTGAGATGCAAAGTCTGAATTAATTTCAAATATTTATTAAACCGATCAAAGTGAAATCTTATATTTACAGTTAAATTGAAGTGTTATTGATGTTACAGAACTGTCTGTCGACATGTATTATCAACGTTGTCTTCACTACCGCATTGCATTGTGGGATATTTCTGCCACCGTAATGTTCAGCGTTGCATACTGTAATATTTTACTGGAAATAGTATGCAATTTGCGTACTATTGGTTTTATACTTAGGTTTTGGACCTACTAAAATATCTCACATACTGTTTTAGCGTACTAAATAGCATGTTAGTTTGGAATTTTGGACACAACCACAAACTGTGATGTCACTGATGATGTCACAGTTTATGTGACATGATCATTTATGATCTCACAGATGAAACCACTGATGATGTCACAGGAATGTTAGTTTAGCCTGAATGAAGGAGATCATTGACTTCATCAAGGGAACTGTGAATACGACTATGTTAATGTTGATTAAAAAAATCGAAATAAAGTAAAATATGCTACCTAAAAAAAAACACTAAGACAAATGAAAAGCATTAATGCTTAATGCATTAATGCTTTCCCTTCGTGGTTAATGGCGTTGCCTTGCGTCTGCGTCCGGCAACCTTCCGTCTGCTGACAGTGGAGGACCTGCGAGTCTTCGGCCTTCGGTCCCCGTCTGCGAGTGGCCTGTCGTCCTACGCGTGGCAGTATCAACAAAACACTTGTTTTTTGATCTGTGATTGATGGGCGTAACAGGGGTTCTATAAGTAAACTTTCGACGACGTTCCCTGATGTCACTTATGATGTCACAGTTTATGTGACATCATTTATGACATCACAATGGCAACATTCCATCATGTCACTGATGATGTCACAGGAGAGTTAGTTTAATCTGATTGTCAAGACTTTCTGGCAATTGTAGTGTCCCATGTGTCTACTACTACTCTGTCAATCTCTGTGAGAAATCATTGACTTCATTGAAGGAACTATGACTACTACTATGTTGATGTTAATTTGAAAAACCTAAATACGGTCAAATTTATCAAACTGTTCTAAGCCTTAAAGGTCCCATATTATAAAAAGTGAGATGTTCAGGTATCTTTTATTATTAAGCAGGTTTAAACAAGCAGTCAGGAGTACTATGCATGTGTGATGTCACAAATCTACGATATATGGAACATTTAAATGTAAATGTGTCCCAGTTTATTTCAAGTTGCAGTGTATGTGAATGACATCAGCTGACAGAAAGTAAACATGGACCTAAACTGTTGCCTAGCAACGCAATTATGTTGCAGTTCCATTGAAATGCACTAAAACGGAGCGTTTCAGACAGAGGGTGAATACAGGTATACGTCAGGCAGACAGCATGAGGAAAATAAAGGGTTTTTTTAACATTACAGCATGTAAACATATGGGACCTTTAAAAAAATTAAGGGCACTGTCATTTTGATGATTGGGCTACATGTTTATTGGCATAGCCTAGCGTCTGCGTTGGACAATTCTATGGCAAGCTGTTTTAACATTTAATAGCTAAGCTTGACTATCTGAATTAACATTAGAGATATCCACCATTGCATTTTGATTAGTTGTAATGACATTAGAGCGGAAAAGAATGCTGTCATATATAGCGGCACAGAATATCACAATTACTGATCAAATGCTTTGATATAGAGTAGAATACAATAGCATCATAAAGAGCGTGATAGAATGCTGACATATAGAGCTGAATAGACATTCCTATGACATCATCATTTATGATGTCACAGAGGCAACATTCTATGATGTCAATGATAATGTTGCAGTTTATGTAACATTGTCATTTATGATGTCACAGAGGCAACATTCTATGATGTCAATGATAATGTTGCAGTTTATGTAACATTATCATTTATGATGTCACAGAGGCAACATTCCATGATCTCAATGATAATGTCACAGTAATGTTAGTTTAATCTGAATGACAGAAATCATTGACTTCATCAGAGGAACTATGACTCCTACTATGTTGATGTTAATTTAAAAAAATAAACTACACAATAGGTGTACGATAGTACAATAGTAAGTTCAACATACTTTGTGCGAATAAAAAGTAGTATGTGTCTTTTCGGACACACTGAGAAGTAATTTACGTCATTACTTCCCCCTTGCCGGTTGGAGACGCATAACCATGGTAACCTGTGCCAACCTCATGTGTTAAAATCGACGGTTTGTGAGATGCAAAGTCTGAATTAATTTCAAATATTTATTAAACCGAGCAAAGTGAAATCTTATATTTACAGTTAAATTGAAGTGTTATTGATGTTACAGAACTGTCTGTCGACATGTATTATCAACGTTGTCTTCACTACCGCATTGCATTGTGGGATATTTCTGCCACCGTAATGTTCAGCGTTGCATACTGTAATATTTTACTGGAAATAGTATGCAATTTGCGTACTATTGGTTTTTTGACTAAATAGCATGTTAGTTTGGAATTTTGGACACAACCACAAACTGTGATGTCACTGATGATGTCACAGTTTATGTGACATGATCATTTATGATCTCACAGATGAAACCACTGATGATGTCACAGGAATGTTAGTTTAGTCTGAATGAAGGAGATCATTGACTTCATCAAGGGAACTGTGAATACAACTATGTTAATGTTGATTAAAAAAATCGAAATAAAGTAAAATATGCTACCTAAAAAAAAACACTAAGACAAATGAAAAGCATTAATGCTCAATGCATTAATGCTTTCCCTTCGTGGTTAATGGCGTTGCCTTGCGTCTGCGTCCGGCAACCTTCCGTCTGCTGACAGTGAAGGACCTGCGAGTCTTCGGCCTTCGGTCCCCGTCTGCGAGTGGCCTGTCGTCCTACGCGTGGCAGTATCAACAAAACACTTGTTTTTTGATCTGTGATTGATGGGCGTAACAGGGGTTCTATAAGTAAACTTTCGACGACATTCCCTGATGTCACTTATGATGTCACAGTTTATGTGACATCATTTATGACATCACAATGGCAACATTCCATCATGTCACTGATGATGTCACAGGAGAGTTAGTTTAATCTGATTGTCAAGACTTTCTGGCAATTGTAGTGTCCCATGTGTCTACTACTACTCTGTCAATCTCTGTGAGAAATCATTGACTTCATTGAAGGAACTATGACTACTACTATGTTGATGTTAATTTGAAAAACCTAAATACGGTCAAATTTATCAAACTGTTCTAAGCCTTAAAGGTCCCATATTATATATATATATATATAATATAAATGTGTCCCAGTTTATTTCAAGTTGCAGTGTATGTGAATGACATCAGCTGACAGAAAGTAAACATGGACCTAAACTGTTGCCTAGCAACGCAATTATGTTGCAGTTCCATTGAAATGCACTAAAACGGAGCGTTTCAGACAGAGGGTGAATACAGGTATATGTCAGGCAGACAGCATGAGGAAAATAACGTTTTTTTTAACATTACAGCATGTAAACATATGGGACCTTTAAAAAAATGAAGGGCACTGTCATTTTGATGATTGGGCTACATGTTTATTGGCATAGCCTAGCGTCTGCGTTGGACAATTCTATGGCAAGCTGTTTTAACATTTAATAGCTAAGCTTGACTATCTGGAATTAACATTAGAGATATCCACCATTGCATTTTGATTAGTTGTAATGACATTAGAGCGGAAAAGAATGCTGTCATATATAGCGGCACAGAATATCACAATTACTGATCAAATGCTTTGATATAGAGTAGAATACAATAGCATCATAAAGAGCGTGATAGAATGCTGACATATAGAGCTGAATAGACATTCCTATGACATCATCATTTATGATGTCACAGAGGCAACATTCTATGATGTCAATGATAATGTTGCAGTTTATGTAACATTGTCATTTATGATGTCACAGAGGCAACATTCCATGATCTCAATGATAATGTCACAGTAATGTTAGTTTAATCTGAATGACAGAAATCATTGACTTCGTCAGAGGAACTATGACTCCTACTATGTTGATGTTAATTTAAAAAAATAAACTACACAATAGGTGTACGATAGTACAATAGTAAGTTCAACATACTTTGTGCGAATAAACAGTAGTATGTGTCTTTTCGGACACACTGAGAAGTAATTTACGTCATTACTTCCCCCTTGCCGGTTGGAGACGCATAACCATGGTAACCTGTGCCAACCTCATGTGTTAAAATCGACGGTTTGTGAGATGCAAAGTCTGAATTAATTTCAAATATTTATTAAACCGAGCAAAGTGAAATCTTATATTTACAGTTAAATTGAAGTGTTATTGATGTTACAGAACTGTCTGTCGACATGTATTATCAACGTTGTCTTCACTACCGCATTGCATTGTGGGATATTTCTGCCACCGTAATGTTCAGCGTTGCATACTGTAATATTTTACTGGAAATAGTATGCAATTTGCGTACTATTGGTTTTTTGACTAAATAGCATGTTAGTTTGGAATTTTGGACACAACCACAAACTGTGATGTCACTGATGATGTCACAGTTTATGTGACATGATCATTTATGATCTCACAGATGAAACCACTGATGATGTCACAGGAATGTTAGTTTAGTCTGAATGAAGGAGATCATTGACTTCATCAAGGGAACTGTGAATACGACTATGTTAATGTTGATTAAAAAAAATCGAAATAAAGTAAAATATGCTACCTAAAAAAAAACACTAAGACAAATGAAAAGCATTAATGCTTAATGCATTAATGCTTTCCCTTCGTGGTTAATGGCGTTGCCTTGCGTCTGCGTCCGGCAACCTTCCGTCTGCTGACAGTGAAGGACCTGCGAGGTCTTCGGCCTTCGGTCCCCGTCTGCGAGTGGCCTGTCGTCCTACGCGTGGCAGTATCAACAAAACACTTGTTTTTTGATCTGTGATTGATGGGCGTAACAGGGGTTCTATAAGTAAACTTTCGACGACATTCCCTGATGTCACTTATGATGTCACAGTTTATGTGACATCATTTATGACATCACAATGGCAACATTCCATCATGTCACTGATGATGTCACAGGAGAGTTAGTTTAATCTGATTGTCAAGACTTTCTGGCAATTGCAGTGTCCCATGTGTCTACTACTACTCTGTCAATCTCTGTGAGAAATCACTGACTTCATTGAAGGAACTATGACTACTACTATGTTGATGTTAATTTGAAAAACCTAAATACGGTCAAATTTATCAAACTGTTCTAAGCCTTAAAGGTCCCATATTATATATATATATATAATATAAATGTGTCCCAGTTTATTTCAAGTTGCAGTGTATGTGAATGACATCAGCTGACAGAAAGTAAACATGGACCTAAACTGTTGCCTAGCAACGCAATTATGTTGCAGTTCCATTGAAATGCACTAAAACGGAGCGTTTCAGACAGAGGGTGAATACAGGTATATGTCAGGCAGACAGCATGAGGAAAATAACGTTTTTTTTTAACATTGCAGCATGTAAACATATGGGACCTTTAAAAAAATGAAGGGCACTGTCATTTTGATGATTGGGCTACATGTTTATTGGCATAGCCTAGCGTCTGCGTTGGACAATTCTATGGCAAGCTGTTTTAACATTTAATAGCTAAGCTTGACTATCTGGAATTAACATTAGAGATATCCACCATTGCATTTTGATTAGTTGTAATGACATTAGAGCGGAAAAGAATGCTGTCATATATAGCGGCACAGAATATCACAATTACTGATCAAATGCTTTGATATAGAGTAGAATACAATAGCATCATAAAGAGCGTGATAGAATGCTGACATATAGAGCTGAATAGACATTCCTATGACATCATCATTTATGATGTCACAGAGGCAACATTCTATGATGTCAATGATAATGTTGCAGTTTATGTAACATTGTCATTTATGATGTCACAGAGGCAACATTCCATGATCTCAATGATAATGTCACAGTAATGTTAGTTTAATCTGAATGACAGAAATCATTGACTTCATCAGAGGAACTATGACTCCTACTATGTTGATGTTAATTTAAAAAATAAACTACACAATAGGTGTACGATAGTACAATAGTAAGTTCAACATACTTTGTGCGAATAAACAGTAGTATGTGTCTTTTCGGACACACTGAGAAGTAATTTACGTCATTACTTCCCCCTTGCCGGTTGGAGACGCATAACCATGGTAACCTGTGCCAACCTCATGTGTTAAAATCGACGGTTTGTGAGATGCAAAGTCTGAATTAATTTCAAATATTTATTAAACCGAGCAAAGTGAAATCTTATATTTACAGTTAAATTGAAGTGTTATTGATGTTACAGAACTGTCTGTCGACATGTATTATCAACGTTGTCTTCACTACCGCATTGCATTGTGGGATATTTCTGCCACCGTAATGTTCAGCGTTGCATACTGTAATATTTTACTGGAAATAGTATGCAATTTGCGTACTATTGTTTTTTTGACTAAATAGCATGTTAGTTTGGAATTTTGGACACAACCACAAACTGTGATGTCACTGATGATGTCACAGTTTATGTGACATGATCATTTATGATCTCACAGATGAAACCACTGATGATGTCACAGGAATGTTAGTTTAGTCTGAATGAAGGAGATCATTGACTTCATCAAGGGAACTGTGAATACGACTATGTTAATGTTGATTAAAAAATCGAAATAAAGTAAAATATGCTACCTAAAAAAAACACTAAGACAAATGAAAAGCATTAATGCTTAATGCATTAATGCTTTCCCTTCGTGGTTAATGGCGTTGCCTTGCGTCTGCGTCCGGCAACCTTCCGTCTGCTGACAGTGAAGGACCTGCGAGTCTTCGGCCTTCGGTCCCCGTCTGCGAGTGGCCTGTCGTCCTACGCGCGGCAGTATCAACGAAACACTTGTTTTTTGATCTGTGATTGATGGGCGTAACAGGGGTTCTATAAGTAAACTTTCGACGACATTCCCTGATGTCACTTATGATGTCACAGTTTATGTGACATCATTTATGACATCACAATGGCAACATTCCATCATGTCACTGATGATGTCACAGGAGAGTTAGTTTAATCTGATTGTCAAGACTTTCTGGCAATTGTAGTGTCCCATGTGTCTACTACTACTCTGTCAATCTCTGTGAGAAATCATTGACTTCATTGAAGGAACTATGACTACTACTATGTTGATGTTAATTTGAAAAACCTAAATACGGTCAAATTTATCAAACTGTTCTAAGCCTTAAAGGTCCCATATTATATATATATATATATAATATAAATGTGTCCCAGTTTATTTCAAGTTGCAGTGTATGTGAATGACATCAGCTGACAGAAAGTAAACATGGACCTAAACTGTTGCCTAGCAACGCAATTATGTTGCAGTTCCATTGAAATGCACTAAAACGGAGCGTTTCAGACAGAGGGTGAATACAGGTATATGTCAGGCAGACAGCATGAGGAAAATAACGTTTTTTTTTTAACATTGCAGCATGTAAACATATGGGACCTTTAAAAAAATGAAGGGCACTGTCATTTTGATGATTGGGCTACATGTTTATTGGCATAGCCTAGCGTCTGCGTTGGACAATTCTATGGCAAGCTGTTTTAACATTTAATAGCTAAGCTTGACTATCTGGAATTAACATTAGAGATATCCACCATTGCATTTTGATTAGTTGTAATGACATTAGAGCGGAAAAGAATGCTGTCATATATAGCGGCACAGAATATCACAATTACTGATCAAATGCTTTGATATAGAGTAGAATACAATAGCATCATAAAGAGCGTGATAGAATGCTGACATATAGAGCTGAATAGACATTCCTATGACATCATCATTTATGATGTCACAGAGGCAACATTCTATGATGTCAATGATAATGTTGCAGTTTATGTAACATTATCATTTATGATGTCACAGAGGCAACATTCCATGATCTCAATGATAATGTCACAGTAATGTTAGTTTAATCTGAATGACAGAAATCATTGACTTCATCAGAGGAACTATGACTCCTACTATGTTGATGTTAATTTAAAAAATAAACTACACAATAGGTGTACGATAGTACAATAGTAAGTTCAACATACTTTGTGCGAATAAACAGTAGTATGTGTCTTTTCGGACACACTGAGAAGTAATTTACGTCATTACTTCCCCCTTGCCGGTTGGAGACGCATAACCATGGTAACCTGTGCCAACCTCATGTGTTAAAATCGACGGTTTGTGAGATGCAAAGTCTGAATTAATTTCAAATATTTATTAAACCGAGCAAAGTGAAATCTTATATTTACAGTTAAATTGAAGTGTTATTGATGTTACAGAACTGTCTGTCGACATGTATTATCAACGTTGTCTTCACTACCGCATTGCATTGTGGGATATTTCTGCCACCGTAATGTTCAGCGTTGCATACTGTAATATTTTACTGGAAATAGTATGCAATTTGCGTACTATTGGTTTTTTGACTAAATAGCATGTTAGTTTGGAATTTTGGACACAACCACAAACTGTGATGTCACTGATGATGTCACAGTTTATGTGACATGATCATTTATGATCTCACAGATGAAACCACTGATGATGTCACAGGAATGTTAGTTTAGTCTGAATGAAGGAGATCATTGACTTCATCAAGGGAACTGTGAATACGATTATGTTAATGTTGATTAAAAAAATCGAAATAAAGTAAAATATGCTACCTAAAAAAAAACACTAAGACAAATGAAAAGCATTAATGCTTAATGCATTAATGCTTTCCCTTTGTGGTTAATGGCGTTGCCTTGCGTCTGCGTCCGGCAACCTTCCGTCTGCTGACAGTGAAGGACCTGCGAGTCTTCGGCCTTCGGTCCCCGTCTGCGAGTGGCCTGTCGTCCTACGCGTGGCAGTATCAACAAAACACTTGTTTTTTGATCTGTGATTGATGGGCGTAACAGGGGTTCTATAAGTAAACTTTCGACGACATTCCCTGATGTCACTTATGATGTCACAGTTTATGTGACATCATTTATGACATCACAATGGCAACATTCCATCATGTCACTGATGATGTCACAGGAGAGTTAGTTTAATCTGATTGTCAAGACTTTCTGGCAATTGTAGTGTCCCATGTGTCTACTACTACTCTGTCAATCTCTGTGAGAAATCATTGACTTCATTGAAGGAACTATGACTACTACTATGTTGATGTTAATTTGAAAAACCTAAATACGGTCAAATTTATCAAACTGTTCTAAGCCTTAAAGGTCCCATATTATATATATATATATATATAATATAAATGTGTCCCAGTTTATTTCAAGTTGCAGTGTATGTGAATGACATCAGCTGACAGAAAGTAAACATGGACCTAAACTGTTGCCTAGCAACGCAATTATGTTGCAGTTCCATTGAAATGCACTAAAACGGAGCGTTTCAGACAGAGGGTGAATACAGGTATATGTCAGGCAGACAGCATGAGGAAAATAAAGTTTTTTTTAACATTGCAGCATGTAAACATATGGGACCTTTAAAAAAATGAAGGGCACTGTCATTTTGATGATTGGGCTACATGTTTATTGGCATAGCCTAGCGTCTGCGTTGGACAATTCTATGGCAAGCTGTTTTAACATTTAATAGCTAAGCTTGACTATCTGGAATTAACATTAGAGATATCCACCATTGCATTTTGATTAGTTGTAATGACATTAGAGCGGAAAAGAATGCTGTCATATATAGCGGCACAGAATATCACAATTACTGATCAAATGCTTTGATATAGAGTAGAATACAATAGCATCATAAAGAGCGTGATAGAATGCTGACATATAGAGCTGAATAGACATTCCTATGACATCATCATTTATGATGTCACAGAGGCAACATTCTATGATGTCAATGATAATGTTGCAGTTTATGTAACATTGTCATTTATGATGTCACAGAGGCAACATTCCATGATCTCAATGATAATGTCACAGTAATGTTAGTTTAATCTGAATGACAGAAATCATTGACTTCATCAGAGGAACTATGACTCCTACTATGTTGATGTTAATTTAAAAAAATAAACTACACAATAGGTGTACGATAGTACAATAGTAAGTTCAACATACTTTGTGCGAATAAACAGTAGTATGTGTCTTTTCGGACACACTGAGAAGTAATTTACGTCATTACTTCCCCCTTGCCGGTTGGAGACGCATAACCATGGTAACCTGTGCCAACCTCATGTGTTAAAATCGACGGTTTGTGAGATGCAAAGTCTGAATTAATTTCAAATATTTATTAAACCGAGCAAAGTGAAATCTTATATTTACAGTTAAATTGAAGTGTTATTGATGTTACAGAACTGTCTGTCGACATGTATTATCAACGTTGTCTTCACTACCGCATTGCATTGTGGGATATTTCTGCCACCGTAATGTTCAGCGTTGCATACTGTAATATTTTACTGGAAATAGTATGCAATTTGCGTACTGTTGGTTTTTTTGACTAAATAGCATGTTAGTTTGGAATTTTGGACACAACCACAAACTGTGATGTCACTGATGATGTCACAGTTTATGTGACATGATCATTTATGATCTCACAGATGAAACCACTGATGATGTCACAGGAATGTTAGTTTAGTCTGAATGAAGGAGATCATTGACTTCATCAAGGGAACTGTGAATACGACTATGTTAATGTTGATTAAAAAAATCGAAATAAAGTAAAATATGCTACCTAAAAAAAAACACTAAGACAAATGAAAAGCATTAATGCTTAATGCATTAATGCTTTCCCTTCGTGGTTAATGGCGTTGCCTTGCGTCTGCGTCCGGCAACCTTCCGTCTGCTGACAGTGAAGGACCTGCGAGTCTTCGGCCTTCGGTCCCCGTCTGCGAGTGGCCTGTCGTCCTACGCGTGGCAGTATCAACAAAACACTTGTTTTTTGATCTGTGATTGATGGGCGTAACAGGGGTTCTATAAGTAAACTTTCGACGACATTCCCTGATGTCACTTATGATGTCACAGTTTATGTGACATCATTTATGACATCACAATGGCAACATTCCATCATGTCACTGATGATGTCACAGGAGAGTTAGTTTAATCTGATTGTCAAGACTTTCTGGCAATTGTAGTGTCCCATGTGTCTACTACTACTCTGTCAATCTCTGTGAGAAATCATTGACTTCATTGAAGGAACTATGACTACTACTACGTTGATGTTAATTTGAAAAACCTAAATACGGTCAAATTTATCAAACTGTTCTAAGCCTTAAAGGTCCCATATTATATATATATATATATATAATATAAATGTGTCCCAGTTTATTTCAAGTTGCAGTGTATGTGAATGACATCAGCTGACAGAAAGTAAACATGGACCTAAACTGTTGCCTAGCAACGCAATTATGTTGCAGTTCCATTGAAATGCACTAAAACGGAGCGTTTCAGACAGAGGGTGAATACAGGTATATGTCAGGCAGACAGCATGAGGAAAATAACGTTTTTTTTAACATTACAGCATGTAAACATATGGGACCTTTAAAAAAATGAAGGGCACTGTCATTTTGATGATTGGGCTACATGTTTATTGGCATAGCCCAGCGTCTGCGTTGGACAATTCTATGGCAAGCTGTTTTAACATTTAATAGCTAAGCTTGACTATCTGGAATTAACATTAGAGATATCCACCATTGCATTTTGCTTAGTTGTAATGACATTAGAACGGAAAAGAATGCTGTCATATATAGCGGTACAGAATATCACAATTACTGATCAAATGCTTTGATATAGAGTAGAATACAATAGCATCATAAAGAGCGTGATAGAATGCTGACATATAGAGCTGAATAGACATTCCTATGACATCATCATTTATGATGTCACAGAGGCAACATTCTATGATGTCAATGATAATGTTGCAGTTTATGTAACATTGTCATTTATGATGTCACAGAGGCAACATTCCATGATCTCAATGATAATGTCACAGTAATGTTAGTTTAATCTGAATGACAGAAATCATTGACTTCATCAGAGGAACTATGACTCCTACTATGTTGATGTTAATTTAAAAAAATAAACTACACAATAGGTGTACGATAGTACAATAGTAAGTTCAACATACTTTGTGCGAATAAACAGTAGTATGTGTCTTTTCGGACACACTGAGAAGTAATTTACGTCATTACTTCCCCCTTGCCGGTTGGAGACGCATAACCATGGTAACCTGTGCCAACCTCATGTGTTAAAATCGACGGTTTGTGAGATGCAAAGTCTGAATTAATTTCAAATATTTATTAAACCGAGCAAAGTGAAATCTTATATTTACAGTTAAATTGAAGTGTTATTGATGTTACAGAACTGTCTGTCGACATGTATTATCAACGTTGTCTTCACTACCGCATTGCATTGTGGGATATTTCTGCCACCGTAATGTTCAGCGTTGCATACTGTAATATTTTACTGGAAATAGTATGCAATTTGCGTACTGTTGGTTTTTTGACTAAATAGCATGTTAGTTTGGAATTTTGGACACAACCACAAACTGTGATGTCACTGATGATGTCACAGTTTATGTGACATGATCATTTATGATCTCACAGATGAAACCACTGATGATGTCACAGGAATGTTAGTTTAGTCTGAATGAAGGAGATCATTGACTTCATCAAGGGAACTGTGAATACGACTATGTTAATGTTGATTAAAAAAATCGAAATAAAGTAAAATATGCTACCTAAAAAAAAACACTAAGACAAATGAAAAGCATTAATGCTTAATGCATTAATGCTTTCCCTTCGTGGTTAATGGCGTTGCCTTGCGTCTGCGTCCGGCAACCTTCCGTCTGCTGACAGTGAAGGACCTGCGAGTCTTCGGCCTTCGGTCCCCGTCTGCGAGTGGCCTGTCGTCCTACGCGTGGCAGTATCAACAAAACACTTGTTTTTTGATCTGTGATTGATGGGCGTAACAGGGGTTCTATAAGTAAACTTTCGACGACGTTCCCTGATGTCACTTATGATGTCACAGTTTATGTGACATCATTTATGACATCACAATGGCAACATTCCATCATGTCACTGATGATGTCACAGGAGAGTTAGTTTAATCTGATTGTCAAGACTTTCTGGCAATTGTAGTGTCCCATGTGTCTACTACTACTCTGTCAATCTCTGTGAGAAATCATTGACTTCATTGAAGGAACTATGACTACTACTACGTTGATGTTAATTTGAAAAACCTAAATACGGTCAAATTTATCAAACTGTTCTAAGCCTTAAAGGTCCCATATTATATATATATATATAATATAAATGTGTCCCAGTTTATTTCAAGTTGCAGTGTATGTGAATGACATCAGCTGACAGAAAGTAAACATGGACCTAAACTGTTGCCTAGCAACGCAATTATGTTGCAGTTCCATTGAAATGCACTAAAACGGAGCGTTTCAGACAGAGGGTGAATACAGGTATATGTCAGGCAGACAGCATGAGGAAAATAACGTTTTTTTTAACATTACAGCATGTAAACATATGGGACCTTTAAAAAAATGAAGGGCACTGTCATTTTGATGATTGGGCTACATGTTTATTGGCATAGCCTAGCGTCTGCGTTGGACAATTCTATGGCAAGCTGTTTTAACATTTAATAGCTAAGCTTGACTATCTGGAATTAACATTAGAGATATCCACCATTGCATTTTGATTAGTTGTAATGACATTAGAACGGAAAAGAATGCTGTCATATATAGCGGTACAGAATATCACAATTACTGATCAAATGCTTTGATATAGAGTAGAATACAATAGCATCATAAAGAGCGTGATAGAATGCTGACATATAGAGCTGAATAGACATTCCTATGACATCATCATTTATGATGTCACAGAGGCAACATTCTATGATGTCAATGATAATGTTGCAGTTTATGTAACATTGTCATTTATGATGTCACAGAGGCAACATTCTATGATGTCAATGATAATGTTGCAGTTTATGTAACATTGTCATTTATGATGTCACAGAGGCAACATTCCATGATCTCAATGATAATGTCACAGTAATGTTAGTTTAATCTGAATGACAGAAATCATTGACTTCATCAGAGGAACTATGACTCCTACTATGTTGATGTTAATTTAAAAAAATAAACTACACAATAGGTGTACGATAGTACAATAGTAAGTTCAACATACTTTGTGCGAATAAACAGTAGTATGTGTCTTTTCGGACACACTGAGAAGTAATTTACGTCATTACTTCCCCCTTGCCGGTTGGAGACGCATAACCATGGTAACCTGTGCCAACCTCATGTGTTAAAATCGACGGTTTGTGAGATGCAAAGTCTGAATTAATTTCAAATATTTATTAAACCGAGCAAAGTGAAATCTTATATTTACAGTTAAATTGAAGTGTTATTGATGTTACAGAACTGTCTGTCGACATGTATTATCAACGTTGTCTTCACTACCGCATTGCATTGTGGGATATTTCTGCCACCGTAATGTTCAGCGTTGCATACTGTAATATTTTACTGGAAATAGTATGCAATTTGCGTACTGTTGGTTTTTTGACTAAATAGCATGTTAGTTTGGAATTTTGGACACAACCACAAACTGTGATGTCACTGATGATGTCACAGTTTATGTGACATGATCATTTATGATCTCACAGATGAAACCACTGATGATGTCACAGGAATGTTAGTTTAGTCTGAATGAAGGAGATCATTGACTTCATCAAGGGAACTGTGAATACGACTATGTTAATGTTGATTAAAAAAATCGAAATAAAGTAAAATATGCTACCTAAAAAAAAACACTAAGACAAATGAAAAGCATTAATGCTTAATGCATTAATGCTTTCCCTTCGTGGTTAATGGCGTTGCCTTGCGTCTGCGTCCGGCAACCTTCCGTCTGCTGACAGTGAAGGACCTGCGAGTCTTCGGCCTTCGGTCCCCGTCTGCGAGTGGCCTGTCGTCCTACGCGTGGCAGTATCAACAAAACACTTGTTTTTTGATCTGTGATTGATGGGCGTAACAGGGGTTCTATAAGTAAACTTTCGACGACATTCCCTGATGTCACTTATGATGTCACAGTTTATGTGACATCATTTATGACATCACAATGGCAACATTCCATCATGTCACTGATGATGTCACAGGAGAGTTAGTTTAATCTGATTGTCAAGACTTTCTGGCAATTGTAGTGTCCCATGTGTCTACTACTACTCTGTCAATCTCTGTGAGAAATCATTGACTTCATTGAAGGAACTATGACTACTACTACGTTGATGTTAATTTGAAAAACCTAAATACGGTCAAATTTATCAAACTGTTCTAAGCCTTAAAGGTCCCATATTATATATATATATATATATATAATATAAATGTGTCCCAGTTTATTTCAAGTTGCAGTGTATGTGAATGACATCAGCTGACAGAAAGTAAACATGGACCTAAACTGTTGCCTAGCAACGCAATTATGTTGCAGTTCCATTGAAATGCACTAAAACGGAGCGTTTCAGACAGAGGGTGAATACAGGTATATGTCAGGCAGACAGCATGAGGAAAATAACGTTTTTTTTAACATTACAGCATGTAAACATATGGGACCTTTAAAAAAATGAAGGGCACTGTCATTTTGATGATTGGGCTACATGTTTATTGGCATAGCCCAGCGTCTGCGTTGGACAATTCTATGGCAAGCTGTTTTAACATTTAATAGCTAAGCTTGACTATCTGGAATTAACATTAGAGATATCCACCATTGCATTTTGCTTAGTTGTAATGACATTAGAGCGGAAAAGAATGCTGTCATATATAGCGGTACAGAATATCACAATTACTGATCAAATGCTTTGATATAGAGTAGAATACAATAGCATCATAAAGAGCGTGATAGAATGCTGACATATAGAGCTGAATAGACATTCCTATGACATCATCATTTATGATGTCACAGAGGCAACATTCTATGATGTCAATGATAATGTTGCAGTTTATGTAACATTGTCATTTATGATGTCACAGAGGCAACATTCTATGATGTCAATGATAATGTTGCAGTTTATGTAACATTGTCATTTATGATGTCACAGAGGCAACATTCCATGATCTCAATGATAATGTCACAGTAATGTTAGTTTAATCTGAATGACAGAAATCATTGACTTCATCAGAGGAACTATGACTCCTACTATGTTGATGTTAATTTAAAAAAATAAACTACACAATAGGTGTACGATAGTACAATAGTAAGTTCAACATACTTTGTGCGAATAAACAGTAGTATGTGTCTTTTCGGACACACTGAGAAATAATTTACGTCATTACTTCCCCCTTGCCGGTTGGAGACGCATAACCATGGTAACCTGTGCCAACCTCATGTGTTAAAATCGACGGTTTGTGAGATGCAAAGTCTGAATTAATTTCAAATATTTATTAAACCGAGCAAAGTGAAATCTTATATTTACAGTTAAATTGAAGTGTTATTGATGTTACAGAACTGTCTGTCGACATGTATTATCAACGTTGTCTTCACTACCGCATTGCATTGTGGGATATTTCTGCCACCGTAATGTTCAGCGTTGCATACTGTAATATTTTACTGGAAATAGTATGCAATTTGCGTACTGTTGGTTTTTTTGACTAAATAGCATGTTAGTTTGGAATTTTGGACACAACCACAAACTGTGATGTCACTGATGATGTCACAGTTTATGTGACATGATCATTTATGATCTCACAGATGAAACCACTGATGATGTCACAGGAATGTTAGTTTAGTCTGAATGAAGGAGATCATTGACTTCATCAAGGGAACTGTGAATACGACTATGTTAATGTTGATTAAAAAAATCGAAATAAAGTAAAATATGCTACCTAAAAAAAAACACTAAGACAAATGAAAAGCATTAATGCTTAATGCATTAATGCTTTCCCTTCGTGGTTAATGGCGTTGCCTTGCGTCTGCGTCCGGCAACCTTCCGTCTGCTGACAGTGAAGGACCTGCGAGTCTTCGGCCTTCGGTCCCCGTCTGCGAGTGGCCTGTCGTCCTACGCGTGGCAGTATCAACAAAACACTTGTTTTTTGATCTGTGATTGATGGGCGTAACAGGGGTTCTATAAGTAAACTTTCGACGACATTCCCTGATGTCACTTATGATGTCACAGTTTATGTGACATCATTTATGACATCACAATGGCAACATTCCATCATGTCACTGATGATGTCACAGGAGAGTTAGTTTAATCTGATTGTCAAGACTTTCTGGCAATTGTAGTGTCCCATGTGTCTACTACTACTCTGTCAATCTCTGTGAGAAATCATTGACTTCATTGAAGGAACTATGACTACTACTACGTTGATGTTAATTTGAAAAACCTAAATACGGTCAAATTTATCAAACTGTTCTAAGCCTTAAAGGTCCCATATTATATATATATATATATATAATATAAATGTGTCCCAGTTTATTTCAAGTTGCAGTGTATGTGAATGACATCAGCTGACAGAAAGTAAACATGGACCTAAACTGTTGCCTAGCAACGCAATTATGTTGCAGTTCCATTGAAATGCACTAAAACGGAGCGTTTCAGACAGAGGGTGAATACAGGTATATGTCAGGCAGACAGCATGAGGAAAATAAAGTTTTTTTTAACATTGCAGCATGTAAACATATGGGACCTTTAAAAAAATGAAGGGCACTGTCATTTTGATGATTGGGCTACATGTTTATTGGCATAGCCTAGCGTCTGCGTTGGACAATTCTATGGCAAGCTGTTTTAACATTTAATAGCTAAGCTTGACTATCTGGAATTAACATTAGAGATATCCACCATTGCATTTTGATTAGTTGTAATGACATTAGAACGGAAAAGAATGCTGTCATATATAGCGGTACAGAATATCACAATTACTGATCAAATGCTTTGATATAGAGTAGAATACAATAGCATCATAAAGAGCGTGATAGAATGCTGACATATAGAGCTGAATAGACATTCCTATGACATCATCATTTATGATGTCACAGAGGCAACATTCTATGATGTCAATGATAATGTTGCAGTTTATGTAACATTATCATTTATGATGTCACAGAGGCAACATTCCATGATCTCAATGACGATGCCACAGGAATGTTAGTTTAATCTGAATGACGGAAATCCTTGACTTCATCAGAGGAACTATGACTCCTACTATGTTGATGTGAATTAAAAAAAAACAGAACTAAATAGAGTAGAACTTATGTAAGTGTTGTACGATCTAAACAATCCCGAAGGGTGGCTTGCTTCACCACTCACTTCCCACGTAGACACACACACACTCTTTGCACTAGCTCTGCTATTCTCCCACAGCACCATTTTTCGCCCGACCCTTCCGTTGAGTTTGTGTTGGAGCACTCGCGAGCATGCATGACATCACATTCGTTGGATTTTCCCGGAAAAACGAGCCGGGGTTCTTCACATTAAAAGCAGTCTACAGGCTGATAGAGGAATCCTAGAAAGTGCAGAAGGTCTTATTTCTTAGGTTAGATTACAACCTGTTCACACATTGGCAATAAAAAATGATTTACACGTGAAAAATGTTTCATACAGTCACTTTAAGTGAAAAAAATGTTCCACATCACAGTGTCACATATGTATTAGGTATTTGTTGATGTTACATTTCATTTAGACAATAACATGCTTACACTAAGTTAAATCTTAAATGCATGTTTTCCGTGGTTGTGCCAATGCATCAGAAGGAAAACCCCAAATGTTTTGTGCATCATTTTACACATTTCTCTGGCACAAGGTCTTGAATTCAAAATAATGTTTACATTGCCTTTCTGCACAGCATGTGGACAGCACACTTGACTGCATTACTACTCACTATAACAAGAGACTAAATGCAACACATTTCATCGCAGTGATGGATTACATGAGCAAGTTTCATGTCTCTGCAAATTGGTTTATTGTAGTAGTTGTTGAAATGGATAATGGCTCTGTGGAGAGTATAAATCAATGTACAGTAAGCCTCGAATGGAGACCATATTTTACGCTCCATGGTCCGAAAAAGGTTATCAGTTAAAAAATCATATTGGAAATTGTAACTACATACCTCTGATTTTGAGATTTTATAGTGAGATTACAAACAGGCAGACATACTGTAGCGTTTCTTAAAGTTATAATGCCATCTTGGTCTTCTTTCACTGGGTATATGCGGCATTGTTATTCAACTATGCCGTGTTGTATTTATTTATTTATTAAATTTATGCATTTTCATGTGACAGGCAGGTAGTTTGAGGTCAGGGAAGAGTCACAGTGACAAAGCAGAAGCCAGCTGGGATGAGGTTGACCCTCGGTCAGAAAGATCACTGGCATAAACACTCAACAACCTGCTGTGAATAATAAAACTTCACAATGGAAAGTTTTCTTGAGACCAATATGTGTTCTGTGGTTGATATTGCCGGATGTGCATTGCTTATTATCCTTATGAGCATAAGGATGAGCTCTGTGTTTGTTTGTTTGAAATTACAATGGCCACACACTTTGAGAGACCACATATGGTATTTATTTGTTCAAGAAATCCTTTAGTCACAACAGCTCTGCACAGCCGTGACATTCAGTGGTTTAAAATCCTCGTATTTCAAATCCTTTCAATCGCGTGTTACACTCTATCCTTCCTCTAACATCTACAAAGTCAAACTTTTCAAAATACAGATGGCTAAATCCTCCGAAATGTCATTTTTGTAAGTGAAGGAGCGGTACATTGAAATGAATACCTTTGATCTTGAGCGACTTACAGTGAGGTTTACCATCCTGCCATCAAACAGCCTTGCAAGTGAAAAAAATATTTGAACTTGTATCAATCGAAAGAAACACTTCCATTGTTGTCATATTATTCCTACAGTAATGAGTTTCTGTTTTTGCACCCGGTATAGTAAAATGAATATAGAGCCAAGACTTACACAGTGCCATAACATCCCAGTTTATATGACTGGATGATAGATTAAAACTGTAAATCTTAAAGGAGCACTCTGACATTTTGGGAAATACGCTTGTTTGGTGATAAGTTAGATAATCGGATTGATATGAGTTTAATCTCTGTGCACATGTTCACACTAGTTTAGCCACATATTTCAATCTTTCTGCACCAATGTTGGTTTTATGCATGATATCCCAGAAAGTTATTTATCTGTGCTGACAGGTTTCTTCATCAACATTACAAAGGAGTAGCTATCATTTGGCTAACGCCATTCATACACTTCTTCTCTAGTAAAAGACACATAGAGAGATTAAAGGAACAGCGTGTAACATTTCAGCGGATCTGTTGACAAAAATGTAATATGATATTCATAACTATGTTTTCATTTGTGTATAAAAAGCCATGTTACTAAAGTAGGCCAGAATGGACAAACCAAACACTGGCTCTAGAGAGAGCCTTTCACATTTATACGTTACCTTAAGGTCACCGTAGTTCTCCTACATGCTTGTGAAATGGCTGTAACGTGAGCCGCAGAGTGCAAGACCGTCGTATCACCAGCCACCGTCTGACCTTCATTGCTTCTAAAGTAGTGTTATTATGGTAAGGATGGCCTCTGAGCGAGGTGGCTCACGTTACCGCAGTCTTGGAAAGGGAGGAGTGAGTGGAGGGATACTCAGTTGGTTGCAATCTGCAACCACACCACTAGATGCCACCAAATCCTACACACTGTACCTTTAATATAAAGTTGAGGACATCACTCACTCACAGAATAGCTTCATGTTGCTGCTGTACATCGTTGGGTTTTATTATGGTGGTAGTTGTTAAAAGTATACATCCTCTCTGAGCACTCTCCATATGCTAGTGTCCATTTTTGGTGCCATGTGGCCCCATTTCTGTTCAGCATGCCAATACACACAGGGGAGCAAGAGGAAATGCTGCATGTATAAGAAATCACATGTGTCAGATGGGGAAGAGGAGAGCTGTTGGTTCATTAACCACCATCTTACAGTTAACAAACCAGTAGTGGTAGCATATAAATAACAAGACGAGCTAGATCGTTCCACCTTGTTTGGGAATACACAAGAGAGGCAGGATGTGGACATGATAACAGGACCTGTACCCAATACAAGTGCTCGTCAATCAATAAAAACGGCAACATTTTGTGACAGGTGGCACTATTATTGATAGTACGGGATTGAATTGGATCCCAAATGTAAGAAAACTCCATTCAAAATCACACTGACATTTGTAATAACCCAAAATACAAAAAAAACAAGTCAACAGTATGTTGTGTGGTTCATGTCTAGATAAGGACACTGATCTTTTAAAGAATGATCCAATATTGTTGTTTAATAAGTATTTGTGTTTTAGTTGCCTTCAATGAACACCATTTCTCAAAAGCCAGACCATACTCTAGTCTAGACCAGTGTGGGTTATCAGCTCGAGGAGGCGACGCCATGAGAGGGTCGAGTTGCAGTTCAGACGATGTCTGTAATAAGTCAGTTTCTTGCATGTTGTGTATACTGCAGCCTCTCTGAAAGCAGGCAGAGCTTTCATCAGAAACACACCACTGCAGACGGCGACCTCAGAAAGAAAGAGATTGAATCTGCCGGCCAAACATGGAGGACATGAAGGGTATGAAGGACGAGGCTGATAGCCAGAGGTTGGGTGCCTTCAAGTTGGCCGGTAAGCTCAAGGACTGTACGGTGGAAAAGATGGATCCATTAAAAAAAAAGAGGAGTGAAAGGCTAAAACTCCAAAGTAATGAGAACCGCTAACCCAGTCGAGGAAAAGAAGGCGATGGAGGTTGGCAGCAAGCTAGAGGGACAGGAGAAAGAAATACAGTCTCTTCACAAACAGATGGAGCACCAGAGAAAGACCTGGATGAGGCAGGAGAGAGACAGATGGCCGTATATCTGGCGGGAGGTGGAGGCACTTCAACATTGTCTGGCAGACTCTGGAGAAGGCTGGCCTGAGATCCTGGGATGGCTGGGAAACTGACAGAGCCTTGCATTGTAAGAGAGCAACCAAAGGTTTGCAGCAGAGCTCCACAAAGAAAAGACAAGAATGAGGCCCTTCGTTGAGGAAATGACGAATTTTGAAAGCAAACCGAAGTATGAAAAGAACTTGACAGTGAGATAAAATCAATTGTTGAAAGTTTGTCACAACACTTGGGGTTGCTTAAGAAGTTGAGGGCAGAGCGGATGCCTTCCATCAACAGATGAAGGTGATGATTTGAATCCTGCAGAAAAAACTCCTGTGAAAAGTAAAAAGGCATTTTAAAAAGAATTTGATCAAATTAAATTAAACAAAATAAAAGTTCTTAATAATTCTGTAAATATATAAGTAACATATTGTACTGTAAACACAAGACTAAAACAAGCCTATATTTTCAATTACAATAATTTGACAAACACAAAATTCTTGTTTTCATCTATGAGTGAAACTCTTTCACTATGTTCATAAATATAACTGTAGTTTATATGGCATTTATATACAGATTGAAGCAATGACAGCAGAAAACGTAAGGGATGGTAATAACGCCACACTCTTTATCTACATATCATACAACTTCTTTCCTTTTTACTTTCTTGTTCTTCAGATATTCAGGCCAAGGCGAAGTGTTAAAAGACGGTGTGATGTGTCTCCAGCAGTTGAGAAATCCATCCCTGAAGTTCTCTATTATACTCTTTCTGGCACAAACAGACCTCCACCTACGCTGTGCCTCGTATTGATGTGCCTGACATTTTAAAATGTTTGACTGACGCTCTATCACTGCCACAGATTTTGTCTGAAGGGATGGCGTCAAGAAGATGCCAATTTCCCATCTTGTGTCAGTACACTGAATATGTTTGGACAGAGAGGCTAGAGAAATGACAGCATACTGTTTATTGAAGGAAAAAATAAACAATGCTACTATCAGTTTAAGTTGGTTAATTGTCAGAATTTATTGTTCATCTTTAAAATCTTTACATAAGAGTCCCTTAGGACATCTCCTTTAAAATCTATCTTTTTAGATGTTTGCATTTTACCGTTAAAGATACTTCTTGTTCATTGCATGCATTAAAGGTGCTAAATTCAATATCCAGAGCATTAATATAGTAACAAATATCTATTGTCTATGTAAAGATATAGTGGAGTATTGTCTACCTGAGCAGACCTCTGTCTGTGTTGTAGTCAGAGCTTCTCCTTGCTTTGTTTACCGTTACCGCTGATAACGCCATTCTGACCCACAGTGGCGTTGCGGACAACCCAGTCTCACTCCCAAGTCGTCAAGTACCGCCACTTGGGAAGTGCCCCTCGGCATATACCGTTGCGCGGAGGCACCCTTTAGCGACTGTATGCGACGAACCAGGCTTTGACTTAAGTCCAATGTAAACCCACCCATGGCGTTGATCGACGGTCAGAGCACGTGACGTAGTATTAATAGCGTGAAAGTCTGCTAAGGGCGGGTGGGAGTTGTGGTGGATGGGGTCAAACAAGCACAAGACTTTCAACCAGGAGACCTGGTGTTCGTGTCCTGTGTGAAACTAAAAGTAACCGTGACTTATTTTGTCATGTCAGTCGCATAACTCGCTAGCATCGTCAATCCCGTGAGTCGCGTGAGTCGTTAATCAGTGAACTTAACGTCAAGCACGACTGTTTCCAAAACCTAAAAGTGGTTGCTTCCTGTGAAAGGACCATCCAAAAGTAATGTAAGATCCCCACCCTCTGGTCAATTTGGAATTAAGCACCTTAAAGTGGCAGTAGGCAGTATATTTTTGGATAACTTTAATAACTTGCCAAAATTTAAAATGAATTTACTCACTTTCATATGAATATAGTACTGTATTTTATTTTTATTCACAAAAAATAACTTTTTTTAAATCATATTTGCTCCAGTCTCGCGTACTTCAGCTTTAAATTAAAAACAAGAAAGAAGGTTTATCTACCATACTACCAAAATGGTTGCCCGACCTTAGTTGATCTGCTACAACTGAACCAAACCATGAGAAACTGCTGTTTTTCATGTTTGGCGTGCTGAAAAATAAATGTTTTTAGAGGGACAAAATAAATAAGAATAGACTCAGTAAAGACTATTTGATTTTGCAGCTATAATACAAATTCTGCCCCGAGCATTATAAAAGTTATGGTGTATTAAAATGAAGATACATTTAGGCAGCAGAAGGCTCTGATGAATGTCTTTGTGTGTCTACAGATAAATGTAAAATAACAACAGAACACATGTTTAATCTTCACAATCCTAAACCCTTTGATAGAGAAATAAAGGAAGATGCAACGTTTGGCATTTGCATTTTATCACTGCTGGTGCTACAACCATGTTTTCAAAATTACCATAATGGAGCTGCCATGCTGAAAAACACTGGTATGAACTGATGATCTCCTTTACACTTTTCACAACATTAATTTCTATGTTTGTATTTGAGTGAAAACCAAAAAAGAAACAGACTCCTTCTTAAAGAGATCTGCAAGACTTACAGTTAAAGACAGTTTGTATTGAATCCCGGTACACGTTCTTTTCTCTTGTGCAAATACAGTTAAAGCTAGTGAACAGTCATATCAATGCACATGACTTTTTTAATGCTTTATAAAAGTTTCAGACAGTGCTCATGCATACCAAACTGACCGTCTATTTCTATTAAATAACTTGCCAAAATTTAAAATGAATTTACTCACTTTCATATGAATATAGTACTGTATTTTATTTTTTATTCACATCATCACTTTTTATCTTACAACTTATTGCCATTTTATCTTATAATTTTCTTTCTATTTTATTTATGTTATTCCATCTTATTATTGTCATTTTATCTTATCATTTCCTTTCTATCTTATTAATGTTATTCTATCTTATTATTGTGATTTTATCTTATCTTATGTGGCTATTGCTTTTATTGCTGAGCTGACACGTTCTCTCATCCTGTACATTTCATTGTACCGTTGACCCTGTGTTAACCTACACATGACATATAACACTAAAACTGAACTGAAACTAATGACATTTCCCACAAGCCGTCTATTATATGTGTTTTGTCTCACAATTTACTATAATTTCACAGGCAAATTGGAAAACTCTTGTGTTATATATGAAGGAAAGTGTTGACAGGAGCTCTTGCAGTCAGACAGCAATATGTAATGTGTTACATGCTAAAAGTTTGATCAATTATCTATCAATCAATCTATCTAGATCAATTATCTAAACAGTGGAGATGGCAGGAAATAAAGGGAGAGATGACATTCAACAAAGGTCCCGGGCAAATTTGGATAATCTTTTCTAAACAAATCAAACATTAAAAAGTTATAATTAGTTGCACAATTATAAATGAAAAATCAAAGTTATGGATCTCCACTGAAAGACTCTTTAATTCAATGAGAGACAGACACAGAAAGTTAAAGAACATTGGCTAGTGCTTTACTTTTTAAGCATACATCGATCAATATAGTAGCAGTTTCTGACTTAGTACTGTGCGTGCGTGTTATTGAGTTTCACCATGGATACAAGCAGCCCATATATTTCCAGTGGCTGTGAATCATTCTGTCAGACTAAATGAGTTGTCTGATAATTAGGGTTCCTGCATCATCATGCAGTCATTGGTCAGTGGCAGACAGCTCCATCTCTCACACTCCCGTCTCATTCCCATTCAAGTCTCCTTCCACTTCCACTCTCAAAGTCATTCATTATTGCACCTTTTTTTTAAGATGGCCATTGTTTCACTGACATTAATCTCAGCATTTCATATCATGATATTAGAAACTGATTTATTTTCCATATGCTCCACAGATGAGTAATTTAGAAAGCTGACAAGGTCTTGTTATTCTACACTGGGAAAACATGAACGCAATCAGTTTACTTGACATCAGTGGGCTTTGACTCATTTCTATTAGAGCTCCTTTTGGGGCGTTTTTGGAGATTGTATTCCACGTGAAATCTTTCTCATGTCAATATGTTGAAGCCGCAGCACCAATCATCCTGATGAATTACAAATATGATGGAAAACGCTACTTTAGAGCTCACTATTTGCTCCTTATGTTTAACACTTTCTCCCAATTCCTGTGGTGTTAATCAAATCAAATATTTATTCGATCAAATATGTCTATTTCTTTTTGCCAGATAATCATTAAGATACCAAAACAATCTGTTACGTGAGCTAAATATTTGCAGTGACTATTGGGTTAAGTGGGGGCATATAATTTGATTTGATGGTTGTGAAATTGTTGCACAGAAATTGATTAAAATTGGATCTCAAGTGGTTTTGCTAGAAGCAGCATCAGCCTCCGTATATCCACCTACAAACAAGTCATCTCTCACTTGTCCTTCTATAAGCAATCCTTTTTAAAAATCGTTGAATAGCAAGGATACACACATTTTTTAATCTTTCCGCTGTGGAAAACCCGATAAAAGCTGGAGGACTAAATCATTTGCACATGTTCTTTCTAAAAGCAAGTAACGGCCATGTTCTTGTTGCTTTTCTGTTAAGAGTCGGAGAGACAAATAGAAAGACTGGCATTGCAGTGACAGATCTAAATACATGACCAAAGAGATTTAGTTTAGTATTTATTTCTCCTTACATAGTCTAAGTGGAAGTGGCATCTCTGGGCGCTCAGATTACCTTCTGTCCTAAATGAGTCCACCTCAGCTCTGCCAAAGAAAAGATAAGATATTGAGCTGACAGAGACCCTGACCTCAGTACAGCTTGATAGAATTAGACTCTATATCAATCTAATAATCACTTTCGTATTCAGGCTACAACGCCTCAAGATGCAGAAAAAGTCACGGCTGCTGAAGACTTTATGAAGGTGATGTAGTTTCCAACTTCAAATAGGATTATTTGCCCAAAAGTTGGGTAATTAATCACAATTTCGTGAGTTCAATTTAAATTAGTGAACACTCAATACTGTCCACTATAGACAAGATCTGCAGACTAGAGTTTCTCCCGCCTAATTTGTGTGGAGAATTATATTGAATAATGAAATGTGACTGGGAGAGAACACAAGGTGATTTTTCAAAGGGAGCACGCTTTCAGAAAGCTTTTAACTCTTCATATTCTGCATAAGTAAAATCCTAAGAAGAACTAATTTGCATTTCGAGAATATATTCCAGAATAGTTTTACAAATGAAACGTAATCTCATATGCACAACCTGGCATGCATATATTTTGGGTAGCCATGCGAACTCAAGGATAATGTGCAAACTCCACACAGAAAGGTTTGGTTGGCACCGTTGGGACCTTCTTGCTGTGAGGAGACAGTGCTCTCTACTGAGACATATTTATTTATTCATTCATGCTTATTCATATTTAGGGTCAGAGGGGTTGGACTGTATCGAAGCATATCCTGGGCTGCAAATGAGCATACAGAGCTGAAACACAAGTTCACAATGGAAACCGGAATAAACACAGTGGGAACAAGCACAGTCGACACAGAACCAATAGTGATCTAGTGTTCACGGCCAGGACTTTGCTGGGAAAAAAAACACTGAGCCACAACCCCAGCCATAAATGTATACATATTAAATAAATATTTATATTTATATATTAATATATAAACACAATAAATATTTTATGTCCATAAATATGGAATGAAAATATATGTTCTAATACAAAAAAGAAATGCAAAAAGAGGAAAAAGGACTGCCTTGTCAACCACGTCTCACGGGAAGGCGTATAAATAGCACGACACACGGACATTCAGCGTGTCGTGAGAACGCATTTTAGCAGTGTTGCGTGACTTTTGTACGCCGCTTTTCGCATGCCATTTGTACGCCACGCAACAAAACTAAGGTAACGTCAGCAGTTATGTTTATGCAACAAAACCACTTAGTTATGTTTTGGAAAAACATCATGGTTGGGCTTAAAATACATACGGAAACAACATCACATAAGTACAGAAAACATGTCACAAATATCATTAAAACGTGACAAACGTCACTAATGTAACTTACGAAACAAAACAGCGGTCTCGAACACCGGCCTCCTGGTTAAGTTTAAAGTCCTGTGTTTGTTGGACCCATCCACCGCCCACCGTAAGTGGTCTTTCTCGCTTTCTATTCTACGTCACTAGCTCTGAGCGTTGCATATTTACGCGGATGCATTTACATTGGACTCAGTACAGACTACATGGCATTCAAATGAAACGCCCAAAGCAAGAAAGGCTTTCTTATTGCACGCCAAATGCCTTGCGCATTACCGTGGCATTCATAGATCTTTTCCTGCGAATGGGCTGGCCATGTAAATACAGCTATATAACATCTGTAGTAGCTGAGGCAGTGGTTGTCCAAAGTTTGAGAAGTGGGCTTGATCATTGAACCCTGCAGGACAAATCCTGCTCTTCAACACCATTATGTTCGCACTGGGCAGCTTCCAGGTGTGAATGTGAATGAGTGGCTGCGGGGTGTTCCTAAAATAGAAGGCAGTGATTAAAAGTGTAGTTGTGGTACAGCCTCTTATTGATTAAAACACATCCCTTTTGCACTACAGATAAAAAGAAAAGCCCAAAATTTATGATATTATCCATACATTAGGCTCTGACCGTCAGGTCGTACTTTAGTTTTTCCAAAACAGTTGTTGCTTGTTCTTTAAGTTTAATAAACAGCATTAAACACATCTGGACCTGCTATGGATTGTGTGAACGTGTCACACAGTAAAGAGCTTAGCCTCTTAGCAGCCTTTTTCATTGTTAGTAGTCGCTACAGTCTCAGTCTGATAAAGACCATTGTGCATGAAATGTGGTTATTTTACAATAGCTGTTCTGTAGTCGGCTTTAATCTGCATCATTGTACTCAAGAAATAAAAGAATTGTTTATCATTGTGAGCTCTATGTGATGATCAAACTCTACTTATATTAAATAATTGTTTTATCATTGTGAGCTTTACGTCATGATCAAACTCTACTTATATTTTTTACAGTAATTCTCTTCTCTCAAACTAATCAGCACATGAATGTAAACTAACATAAGCACTTTTTTTTTGTTTAATCCCCTATTCTTTTTGGCGAGCACAAGTGGATTTGACAGTAAATGGAGGGGAAGAAAGAGAGTTGTCGAGTCTGTGACACATGGGATGCAGCAGCAGCCAAAAAACACATTTCTCGCTCGGTGCCAGCGTGCCCATACTGAAGCCTCCATTTGACAGAAGTGATGCTGCCAACATCCATATTCATTATCTCCACGGCTGCCACAGTATTGCTGCGTTAATGATTCATAAATGGACTCATTTGTGGAATAGCAGCCTATGTAAGACCTGTACATCACAATTGTAAAAATGCAGCAGCTCGATATGTTTGACAGTAGACACACAGTGGCAGTCCATGAGTGCGTTTTGATTCATTTTTTAATGTTGATGTACATGGACATGAGTGAACTGACCAGGAAGTGTATGAATAGTAGCCTTGATTAAAAACTAATTGAATTCTCTAAATTCTAAGATAATCTCATTTATCTGTCCTTTGAATTTTAATAAAGATTTGGATTTGATAATAATATGTGTGTTATATGCAAAAAGTATCTATAACCAAAATAACTTTAATTCACTTAGCTGTTCATAAACTGTTTCTGCACATGGGAACTGAAGTTTACCTAGAGTATATTGTAAAGATATTGTATCTCTTCTCGACCAGGTTCAAATAATACTTTTGTTTATTATCAGTAACCATATTAGTTTCATTCTAATTGCATTTAAATATACAGTACTGCTGTATAGCCAGGCATTTTTACCACAAATTGATACCTTAGGGTGTTAGGGTTAATTTACATAATTGAGTACACCGCTTTATTTTCAATGTACGATGGCACCCTAGAGGTGTGCTCAGAAGTAGGTGGTCATGGTCCGCAAACTTTTTGAGCTATCTTTACTTTTTATGATGCAGTCGTGGTTCATCTGAAGCAGACTGAGACAAAACAAACAATCAGCTACACAGCTCTCAGGCGTAAGGAGATATGGCAGCACACAACTAAAGATGTTCCCTGTAACATAAAGGTTTTTCTTTTGTCTCTCTCACATCACAATTTGATTTGGAACAAAAGCAGTTTAAGCATTATTACTAAGCTTGATTTGCCTCTATGATAAAACAACAGGGAATCATAATTTACAGGTGGTTCAGGTTTAATGTTATGTTAATAGAGTGGTGCAGGAATAAGTCCTAAAACCCAGAAATGAGTTTACATTTTAGCACTTCTGGTTCCCTCGTTTGAAAGTCAAAGGGTTTTTAGTTAGATGCCTGAAATAAGGTCTGTGATTAACATAAGCTGAAGAGATTTTAACATTTTGTTCTACAACATAAAAAATATTAATAAATATCCCACGTCTTAAAAAAGGCGGTTGCTAACAAGTGGCTAAATGAGACTACTAAACGTCATCACGCCAACTCGTCCGCCTTTACAGCCTCATTGACTTGCGTTCATGCGACCGTGGTGTAGTTCGCCTAACGTTAGCTTTTTACTTCATGCTTCAGAAATCCTAGAAGTGGTGTTCATTTGTGAAGATTATCTCACGGAACAACACGTGTAGGTATCATAAATGTTTGTTTGCCACAGAGTTCATTTTCTGCAATAATCCAAAACCCAACGGAAAAATCCCATTGGGTTTTTGTCGAGGGAACCAGGGTGATTCTAATTGCCTGGATGGCCTACAAAAATATGTCATCCCTGTGCTCTATTGGAGCCAGTATAAGCCGCCTGTCCTGTTGCCTTGTCAGTTTTTTTTTACACAGCCCACCCATCACAGCAGTAACCCTCTTGATCTGGCCCAGTCTGACTGTTCTCAAAATATTTGAATCTATTGCTCATTGCATGTTAATAATTCCTCCAGGAGAAATTGGAATAATTGAAATGCTTGAACAACCAGTTATTATCTCTATTGGACAAATTAGTGGGACCTTTGCTTCTGACACTTTGGCTGCCTCACATAACGCCATATTACAATACAACAAGAACAAAATCATCTTCAGAGCTTTGCACTGACAAACCGTTGCAGACAGACTCGCACAAATGAGCGAATATCTGCCTGGATGTCTTTGACAAAATTAAAAAGATAAACAATTTAAGAAGTCACCATACACACTTCCTTTTGTGTGATTATTCTAAATGAGTTTACATTCCCCTCTTAAATTCACCAGAATACAGACATATTTATTCTAAAAGCTTCTCTTGGGACTGCACACTATAATTTTGTCATGATTCAGGATAGAGTGGTGTACACAAGGACGTTTCAAACAGCTGGGGGAAAATATTCCATTAGGAAGACAGTGTACTTTGTTTAACAGGCTATATACAACCTCTGAGATTTGTGAAACTCATTATATGAATTGATGCAATCTCTATACACAGTTAAATTATTTCTTCACCAATGGTTCTTCTGGATGGAAAGCCTCCCATGTTTTGTGATTCACCAGAGTCCCAATAAACACAGGACAGTCTGTTCTCTCCACAGGTCACACAAAGACATGCTGTACCTGCGGGCTTTGTGCAACCTGAAAGTGAAAGATAGTGGTTTTGAAAGAATAGTGGAGAGACAGAGAGAAAAAAACACACAATAAACCCAGTCTAATTTATCAAGCAACAAGGTAGATTTGGCAAAAACTGCATCATACTGACAAGCTACCTCTCAATAAAGGGCTGACAACTCCATAATACATATGTAACTGTCAACCACCTGATAATGGGCCGGAGTCCGTCTCGCTTTTATTCAGTGATAGAATATGCTGCTTTCTGTAATGTTTGGATACCAGAAATCCATTTTCCCCAACAGACTGATACTGAACATGGCATGAATGGTAAACAAGCTTCATATAAAGATGAAATCCGGAGGGATTCTTCTGCGAGCACCTGCTCCTACTTAGATAAACAGCAGTGAATCCCGAACAGGAGGGGATGTAGATTGAGGGGGAGGAGAAAAAGAATAGCGAGGGATGTATGCTCTATCAGTCAACAAATGACAGTTTGTAGGATGTCTATTATAAAATGGATAGGAAAATGAATAGAGCTCAACATTAGATATTTTAATATTTTGAATGTGCCCTGAATGGATGCAGCGAGGAGCCGATGAAGTGACTGTTGTCTCAGCTCTGTTTTTTTTTGTGTGAACAAACATGGCATGAAACGGGTCACCAGGGTTGCTAACAATATATGCAACTGACCCCAGAACCACAGGAAGTAGTGCTGACCAGTATGGTAAAAAATATGCGTCCAGTGTTATTTTATAAGCCACACAAGCGGCATGGCTCTGGGGATGGCAATGTCTTTCTGTCAGTCAGTTGGTCAATCCACTGCTTTTGTTCAAACAGAAATATTTCGATATGAGTCTGACGGATTACCATGAAATGTTGGTCTCCAGAGGATGGATGGGTGGATGGATGGATGGATGTATACTTTATTTATCCCCAGTGGGTGATAAATAAAGTATCACGGTGCAAACAATAGTGCAAAAACAAATATCAAACACAAGTACAAATGCATACTACATGTAGCACTCTGTTTTCCTACAAGTTGCTCTAACTTGGTGATGGATAGTTATTTTACTTTTCCATCCAACTTCTTATATGAATAAAGATGCGTGTTGTGTGTTTCAGTATTCAGCCTCACCGATTATTCAGTGCTGTGACCCCCATGAGCTCTCCCTGCAACCACCTTGCTGACTTGAGTAGATCAGCTAGGTGAGTTTAAAGTCATAGTAAAAGTTACGGCCACTACATAGAATTAACTGCATCTATTATACCTCTAGTCGTTAGTTTTTTTTATTAGTCACACATACAGGAATTTAAATTAGAATAAGAAAGCTTGTGAACTAATTTTGATCCTTTACAACTCTTTTAACTTAAATTTAATACAAATCAAATTTGCAAAATACTCTAGGTGTAGAAACCAATGACATCCTTGCCGTTAAACCAGCTCTACAGACAATACGTCAACTCTGATGGCACCGCTTAGAAAAATCTTTTAGTTGATGTTATGTGCAATAAAAGCTGTGTTGTCTGACACCATTATTGAGTCTTGCCAACGACTGGGACCATACTATCAAGCAAATAACATGTCTCCTTCCCAGCCTGCAGATGAATCCTGATTATAGCTCTTATCACAGACTGGTGCTGAAGATGAGCATTCTTCTGTTCAGTAGTCATTTAAATGTGTTTTTGTTTTCTCCAGCAAGATTTCATCTGTGGCAGCTATAGCATGGTAAATAAAGTAATTTTACCCAACAGACGGGTTTAATAAATGCACATTATTAGGCTTGACAGCAGTCCTGAGGCTGGAGATAAAAAGTTGCCGTTGTGTGCATTACATTGATCTTTTTATGTGGTCTTCAAAGCGTGGATATAAACCATTCTGTATCTGCCACATCAGCGTACTTTATGAGCAGAGCTGCCTGTGAACTGGTATGTGTGTTTAAACATAGCCCTTCTGTACATAGTATTTATATGTATACTGTACTGTATAATACATAATGGACGTATCACATTGAATGTAGTGGTTTTATTACATTAGTATAAATTAGTATTGGACTTACTACAAGTGGATTGTGAAACCCCTCTGTTTAGATCTTCTACCAACAGTGTTCTACTGTTAATTTAGCCACACTGGCGGCTTTATAGATGGCAATGTCAGTCGGTCGGTCCACCACTTTGGTCCAGACTGAAATGTGTCAACAAATATTTCATTGATTGTAATAGAATTTGCTGTGGCTCAGAGGTAGAGCAGGTCATCCGCCAATCGGAAGTTCGGCGGTTCAATCCCCGGCTCCTCCAGTCCACATCTCGAAGTGTCCTTGAGCATCATACTTAACCCCAAATTGCTCCCGAAGGCTGTGCCATTGGTGTGTGAATGAGTATTTAGATTAGATCCTGATGGGCAGGTTGGCGTGTTGCTTGGCAGCCTCTGCCATCAGTGCATGAATGTGTGCGAATGGCTGAATGCTGACATGTAGCGTAAAGTGAATGGTCGGAAGACTAGAAAGACGATGTATAAATGCAAGTCCATCATTTACCTTATTCATGTTCCCTATAGGATGAATCCTAAGTAGCTTTGGTGATCCCCTGACCTTTCATTGAGCGCCACCATGTGGTCAACGTTTTAATTTGTACAATACTTTTGTTATGGACTAAACACTTAGAAAACTAATGGCATTCTGTTGGATTTATTATGTACAAAAGTGCTTACAATGACCTGAAATAACCTGATTGTTGGATTTGTTGTGCATGAAGTGTTTGCGAGGACAGGGAGGATGCACGTTCTGTTCTTTTTGCAAGGTCAAAGAGAGAAAGGAGTCAGAAGGAGAAACAAAGAAGAAGATATGCAGCAAAAACATCACATGCCATAATCTCATGAATATTACTATTGTGTAAACCATGAATAGGCTGGATCAGGGATAGCTCGGGGTTCAGACTTCGCAAACTGACCCATGCACTGTATGTTGTCAGGGACACGTTGATTGGATCCAGATATCTGTAAACTCTTTTATTTTACTTATGCAACATTGATTGTTCGGAATAAATTGAATCATTATGCTTTAACTCATCTGTTTGGAAATTCTCTTTGTCACACAAGATTAACCAACACGTAACTGGGCCTTGACCTCTTGGAGGTAGAAGGCCAGTTCCTTCAATTCCCATCAGCCCCAGCTGCATTTATTCCTAAATAGTATGATAGTTCTGATCCAATACTAAGTAGTACAGGGCCAGAATCAGTGATATTGATGTTATTTATTATTAAGAGTGGCTTGTGTACTTTCATGTTGCTTTCCACTATTAATTACTTTTTATCACATGCGTGTTAAAACACACAACAGTTTTTAAAGGCAAATAACAAAACTATTTTTTTTATTATTGATTGTGCAAACATGAAAAAGTAAAACAAAAAAAAAAGATAAAAAAGTGCAAACATTTATTTGTTGAGAACAATGAATGTTTTAAAACTTTTTTTTTAGTGCAAAAGCCCAAACTACCCTCAACCATTATTCACAGCTATGAAATAGCTCCAAACATGCTCCCCTTTCATTCAGTCAGGGTGCGTGCCGGCGATCTTCAATATGAGACGTAGGTATCGGTAGTATCAATATTTTCATATTGATCTGACCCACCCAGACTAAATAGCAATTGATAGCATGCTAACATGCAAAACTAAGATGGTGAACATAATAAACATTACACCTGCTAAACATCAACATATTAGCATTTTCATTGTGAGCATGTTAGCATGCTGTTAGTATGTACACTCTTAGTCTTTTAGTTTTTTTTGCAGCTACAGTTCTCATTGCACACTCTGTCATCCAAAGAGGAAAATATTTGAACTTATTTATGTAATGTGCTAAGGCTTCTTTAAAGGAGTTTTTAAATTGTCTTCTCAGAGCACTTGGTTTGATATTAGATTCAATATACAAGCAGTGTACACATAATCTTGACTGCACTTGAAAAACTGTTTAAAGGAACAGTGTGTAACATTCAGGGGGATCTATTAGCAGAAATGGAATATATATAATATTCATAACTATGTTTTTATAAGTGTATAATCACCTGAAACTAAGAATCGTTGTGTTTTAATTTGCTTATGAGCCCTTCATATCTACATAATGTACGATGTGGTATTATGTATTTTTCTTTCTTTTTTTCTTAAAAGCCTAACCAGAGACACGGTCTGCAAATTAGCTACGGATAGAAGTCCTATATACATTGTGTCAGTTGCACTTTAATTAAGTGTAACAATGCCTACATGTATTGTCCCTGTCAAATAAATTAATAGGGAGCAGGTCTTCTTCACGGAGTCCGCCATGTTGCTCTGCCATGTTACTACAGTAGCACAGAACGAACAAACCAAACACTGGCTCTAGAGAGAGCCTTTCATGTTTTTGCGTTACCTGAAGGCCACCGTAGTTCTCCAACACGCTTGTGAAACTGCAAAATCGTGGTACCAGCAGATGCCGACTGACTTCTGTTGCACCTAAAGTAGTGCTATTATGGTAAGAATGACCTCTGAGCGAGGCGAATGGCGTTACCGCGGTTTTGCACTCGGCGGCTCACGTTACCGCAGTCTTGGAAAGGGAAGAGTGAGCAGAGGGGTACTCAGTTGGTTACAATCTGCAACCACACCACTAGATGCCGCCAAATCCTACACACTGTACCTTTAAGTATGTTATTTTTTAATAAGCTGGGATTCAGACGTAACTACATCAAAATTATATGCCACATCCAACACCAACAATCATTTGGAAAACATAAATGTTTGGTGATGGCTCTCTTATGAGAACTATTTTGTTAAAAAAACATGTTGCTGTGAGCATATTAGGCTGTTAATAAACTGCATTTTTTGAGGTGAGCACAGCTGCAGAGGAGAAAACTACTGCCGTAACTAACAGGCAGCCCTTTCAGCCACTCAGAGGCTCATTGTCATTCACTGCATGTTTCTCAGCATCAAACGCTTGACGCACACATGGATGACGTCAAATAATAAACATTTCTCTGCACAATCAACAGGAACCGACTGGTAAAAGAGAAATGCATCAGCTGTGCAGAAAGGGCAATCACAAAGGACACTTTCACTCAAGCTCGCCAGTATTGTCACTCCTAAGTGCCAGCCTAGAGTAGTGCTGCAAAAACTGTTTCTCTCTCCTCTCCTGCCTGACCGCTTGGCCACATGATGGCAGTGGTCTGAGTGGTGTCTATAGTGCAAGGAATATTCAGAGACTAAACAATGTGAAGAAGGTAAATACTTTCTTTTTTTTCTTTCTTCTTCACATTTTCAGAAAGATACGCTCCATTTTCACCCTCACAAATGAAATTCCATCATCTCACTGTCAAACTTTATCAAAACAAATATGAGTCATATTTTATGGTTTAAATATATTGTGAAGAGATGGCTAGGGATGTACTGTATGTGAAAATACAAGAACAATATTTGCAGACTTTACATTTCCACAATAATTCACATACATGGTCTTATTACTGCAGTTACACAACAGTCATTTTCTCTGGAGTGGACTGAGCCAGGCAGGGTCGGGTTTTAGAGATGCTACAGTACTAAACTGTAGAGCAATGGTTACCTCCACTAGCACAGAGGGAATAGTCAAGTTCTGTGCTTCTTCTAGTTTCAGGGACTAAACAACACTGTGCATCAGCAGATTTCACAAAACGTATGTGCATATTCTTCACTGATCTATCACCGTTCTCTCCTGCTTGCTCTCGTTTTACTTGTAAAGTTAACTGCACTGTTTGGCTCTTTGGCAAAGTTCAAAAGTCAACAAATGACAAATACGAGCCATTATTATAGGAGATAATATTTTATTAGCCTTTTTGCACAAAATTGCTAGAAAGGGGAAAAAAGGAGGAAGAACACGTTTGTGAGGACACGTCTTCTTTGAGGAAGAACACGTTTGCCGATGTTGATAGATTCCTGCAGCTGCTGCTAGATCTTATTTGGGGTTTTACTCAGAGCACCTTTAAATGTCATATCCAAGACAACAAATTCAATGAGCTACGGGTCATGAACGCAATTATTTGTTTGAACAAAGTGCTGGGTTTGACTTGCTCATTTGCTGCGTGGGCTGAAGTCTGTGCACAATCTTGAATTGGTGAAATGGCAGTGTTTGTTCAGCATCAGGACCTATTTGTTGTCTTGGCAGTTCAGATAAGCTGCAGAGATAAAGTTAAAAATTTGGTCCTAAGTAAAATATGATTCAAATGTTGAAATGATTCAAATGTTCTGCAATGTCTCCTCTGCCTACCATTATATACACTGGCCATGAACGATAATTACGAGTTACAGAATGCACTTTAAGTAAAAGTAGCAGCGCAAACATCTTCTGGAAATACCTTGGAATCTGGAAATGACTGATTACATTCATTTCAGGTCAGTGGGGAGCTTCAAAATAAAACTGCTGTGCTGCTGACCGGCAAGGCTACAGTACCAAAGGACTGTGTGCTTGTGTGCAAGTTGAAACCACTGACAAAACATTAAAGATCAAAATCTTGCAGCTTTTCTGTCAGTTTAACAGCTTACATTTCTGCAATGCAGAAACTTTTAAGAATTAAAATACATGACCGAACACAAAGAACACGAAAAATCACAGTATTATGTTTGTAGAACACTTAATGAAGAGACCCTGTGACTCACATTCACACACTTTTATTCATTCATCCATTTAGTTTAAAGCTAGTATAATGCTAGAATGCACGATGCACAGCGGCATCAAAGCAGGATTTGCCCTCTCTGGCGGGTCACATTTCCAATGCCAGACAACACTTTTACGAGGAGAAATTAGAGGATGAGACCCCAGTTGCATAACATCGCCAAGTACATTAGTAAAATTCAATGGTGGTTCTCTGAAAAACACTAAAAGTAAAAAGATCTTCAATGATATTCAATACCCGGGCCTTTTAAATGAGAGGTGAATAGCTGTTACGCAAGGCTGAAATTCTAGCCTCGGTGTAGGTATTTCTGTACAAGGGAGGGAAGCAGAGGCACTATGACATACAAACATTATGTAACAGGGTCAATATGTGCTGCTTAAATTACCCAGGATTTTTTTTTAGGAATATGGAGCACCAGATTGCTATCTTTCAGTCCACACACAGCATTTAGGAATGACGCATGCATCTCCGCAAATCCATAAGATAAGCTTGTTTTAACTAACTGAACTTAATCAATAAAGGTTGTCTTATTGCTTCTTTCCCTCACCTCTGGTATACCTTCTTCTAACCTCAAAGGGAACATCACACATCATGTCCCCATTTTCATCAAAAACATTAAAGATTGTGTTTTTTAGATTAAAGCGTCTCATCCAAGAATGGGAGGATTATACAGCAGCAGAGCCGTATGAATATTGTTTGTATGGAGTTGAATTTGAATATGATTCATTCTGTATTTGATATGCAATGCATGATTATGTATAAGCAGTCCATGCATAGCACTTTCTTCATTCAGTTTCTGCACACAGCATGAGATGCTCATTCTTATTTACGTCCACAGTGAGTACACGTTGGTGTGCGGGCACGGAGAAGATACATCTGAGACACCACTTTAATAACTTCCAACCTGCCAGGTTGGTTTTGTCTAGTGCTGACAGCGCCCCGTTATCAGTTAGACAGACTGTCAAGACAGACATCAAGTTTTCACACAGTTGCCTGTCAAACCGCCAGCTATACTATCGCTCCTAAACATCATGCATCAACCCTCACTGGTAGAATTAGATAGCGTTGCTGCCCACACAAACACTCACACACATGCACAGACAGATAAAATCAATGGCTACCTTCCTCCACATCAGGAAGTACTGTACAGTAGCTGGCCAATGGAGGAGGCAACCCACTCACAGGATATTCAATTGCAAGCATGTACAAATTCGTCCTCTCTCCATCTCACTCATGTTCACATGGGATCAGCTACATTTACACATGCACCTTTGGGCAAGTACTGCTGGTGCGTGCACACACCCACACATGTATAGACCCAACATAGAAACACAGAAAAACATCTCATGATTGGAGCCACACTGAAATATTCTAAAAGCAGCTGGATTTATGAATGAACTGAGAGGAGAAGAAATGGCTCTGAGTGCACTTCCTTCTTTTTTTTTTTTCCAAAATGTGTATTAGGTTGCTCTTTAAAAACAAACATTGTCTTAACATTGCACTTTAATGGTTGTGAGTCAATTCTGTAGCATCTTGAGGACAAGTAGTGAATATTTTATGGCTAATGGAGCAAAACTGGAACATTTTAACCTTTATTTTACCAGGAGGTCCTATTGAGATAGGAGCATCTCGATAGCAGCCATACAAAATCACAACACATTAAAATACAACATATAAAATATGATAAACAAAAATTCACAATAAAACAGAAGAACAGCTGTTTAACACAGAAAAACAACCACACGCCTCTGTCAAATACCGATGTTTTATCACAGCCGCACAAGGTACCCTTTAGCACCGGTATGCGACGCCCCGGGCTTGCCATTAACTACAATGTAAACCCATTCGCAGCAACAGTAAACGCTCAGAGAAAGTGCTTTATTGACGTAGTGTATAGAGCGAAAGAGACACACCAGGGCGGGTGGATGAGTCCAACAAACACGAGGCTTTCATCCAGACCGCTGTTTGTCTTGTGCGTTACGTTTCACTTTCACTTTACAATCAGCTGTTTGTGTCCCGTGGTTGCAACGTCAAGTCACATATTCACTTTACAAATGTAGAAGTTTTAAGCCTAACCATGTTGTTTTTTTCCAAAACCTACCTATAGTGGTTTTGCTACCTAACCTAAGCCTGTTTTTGTTTAATTCACAACATTAAAGGGACTGTTTGTAACTTCTTACACGTATAAATCACCCGGGTCAGTGTCCCATGCACGCACGCATATGCGCGCGAGCTTGCACGTGGCTACGCTGTTCAGACAAGACTCCAACACAAACTACACGGAAGCACCAAAACCGCAAAGTTGTATCTAGAGAAGCCCGTCTTGCAAAACAGTGTTGGCCGCGGTCGGAGGACGCAGGGGAAACCGTAGCTTTGGTCTTCAGGGCCGGAGTCTCTGCTGTACTCTGCTCCTCTGCTCCTCTGCTTGCCTTCACTTAGCTCGCTCCACCTCACGTGTATGCGCGCACACTACACACTGCAGAAGAGTTAGTTTAGCTCTGAGAATATCTAGTAAATGTACAGTGGACATTTGTGCAAAAATAACTGCTGCAGCTCCTCCAGACCAATAGAGGTTTTCCGTGTCTTGTGAAGTGACGGGGCTCCGCAGCGAGAAACGTTATCATCTCTGACCGGGTGCCGGTGTCTCCCTCCGACCGCGGTCGGGAGGTCAGGCAGGAAAAGCCAACACTAGGATCAGCAGTGATTCATGGAGAGACCTTCGTCTGGTCAGCTAACATTACTACCAAGCAGGTGAAATATAGAGTGATATTGTGGTTTTAGCTGACGTGTGTCGCCTCACTGTTTTGAGCGATGCTCGTTCATGTCTATGTAGAGCGAGCAAGCGCGAGCAACATGATGCTGACTTTCGTTGACTTAACGGCCACAGGTGTCGCTGTTAACAAGCAATTTCTGATTCTTACAAACAGTCCCTTTAAGCATGTGTTTACTGCGACCAAAAAGTGACGGCAAGGGGTCTGACAAAGCATCAGTATGTGACGAGTTGGGATGAGAACATGTTGGAATGTTCAGAGGAAGTTGCAGTTTGTGTAGAAATACAGTAAATGCGGCAGCTCCTCAAGACCAACAGAGGTTTCTCTTGTCTTGTTTCCTCGGGAGTTAACTCTGGAGCGAGTAACGTTATCCACTCTTGTCCAAGCAGGAAAACTTAACACAGTTTGTCCGTTCTGGGCTACTGTAGAAACATGGCGGTCGGCTCTATGAAGAGGACCTGCTCCCTATGTAGATATAAACGGCTCATTCTAAGGTAAGAAAACACAATGTCTCTTATTTTCAGTTGATTATACACTAAAGAAAACATAGTTATTAATATTATAGTCCATTTGTGCCAACACATCATCCTAAATGTTACACACTGGTCCTTTAAAATAAAACATATACAACATGATATACAAAAAAAATCACAATAAAACAGAAGATCAGCTGTTTAACACAATGGCCTCTCAAGAAAAACAACCACATGCACGATCACCACATTCTTCATGTTGCCTTGAATTCATCGATGGATATGGATGTTTCTAATTTTAGATCTCTTTGTAGATTACTCCGTGCCCAAGATGCATAGTAGGAAAATGCAGTTTTCCCCAGATCAAATCCCTGGGTACATTAAAAAGCAACCACCTGGAGAAGCGCAGCTGGAAATTGCCAGAGCTAAGACAGAGAAGGGTACAGAGGTAAACTGGAAGTTTATAAATTGCTCAACATTTCCAAACAGTTTCTCTCGCCCCTTCATCATTCCACAGGACTTTTTCTCCAGATTGTTCTATGGAGCTCAACGGTCAATCAGCGAGTCACCCCGAGAATATTTTATTTGACAGATGAAGCAATATTTTGATAATGATCTGTACATAAATGGTACTTGGCCGCTTTGCTTTAAAAAAAATATACGACACCTTGCCTTATGTGGAATGAATATGATAATTGTTGCCCTCATACACTGCCTGAACTGTTTGCCTCAAGTGTTCATTTCTATGTGTACTATATATTGCGGTTAACACAGCCAGCAGAAAGATGAACACACTGGTTATGGAGAGACGTATATCTGATAGTCTTTGTGTAATTCAATGAGACGAAATTGCATTTGCTATTATTTAGCAAATGTATATAAATATAAATAAACCAATGCTGTTGTCAGCGAGATGTCCAACTCACCAAATCTTATAGAATGCAATGGTGAATAAGGTAAAATGTGAAAGGGTATAGCACATCCTAGATTTCAAATTCAAGGAGGACAAAATATTAGCATTTCACTTGTTTAATTGGCTCACATCACAATAGACATACACTTAAGCGTTTCGGCACGGAGCCTTCTTCAGAGCGTTTGAAGTATACAGATTCAGTTCAGTAATATAATAATAATAATAATAATAATAAATTCAACTTATATAGCGCTTTCTGGAACTCAAAGATATACACAGTATACACAAGGGCAGAGTTAACACACATGGGAGTTGGATCCAGTTATTTGGGAACCAATCACTTTTGTTTTCACATGGCTCTAGATACAGGGGCCAATCACAGGCATAGTCTATAGTTAAAATCCGTTCCAAACCCCATGCCATACAATGTTGAGCTCCACAAAACACTGTTCCTGGCCAGTATTGGTTCTCTATTTAGACCATACACTAGATGGACGGATGAATAATCAATTTTGCATTTGTATAGAAACGTAGAGATGCAACACTGGATCAAGACTAAGCTATCAGAGGAGGCTGCATACATACCCAGTATGTCACCGTAATCAATCACAGACAGAAAAGTGGCTCCCACAAGTTTTTTTTCCTTGGCATTGAAAGTAAAGCAAGATTTATTTCTAAAATAAAAGCCAACCTTCACTACTATAATATGTGAAGCATGCTGTGCTATATCTGTGACCGTCGGGTGCTTCCACATCTTTTCAAAATGAGACAGAATCAGGTGAGGAGCGTGCAATTGACTGTGCGAAGAACATGAAGGAGTGAAACTGGGGGGGAAGGAGGAGGGGGGACTGAGAATATCAACCCAAGAGCCTGAGTCCTCCTCCTCCTCCTCCTCCTGGCCTCGTGTTAGACATCGCCAAGAGAAATCCGCTCATTAGGACAGCGAGAAACACATATATCAAACGCAGATACCTGTCAGTTCTCCTCTGGGGCATCAGGGCCGCGATAGCAGAACAGAAAAGCTGTGTGTCTTAGGGCCATATACTGTATGTACAAGTATATTTACAGTCTGTGTGTGTGCTGTATCCTTATTATGGGAAAAGTTCCTCCCATGGTACACTGTGGCAGCTGCTACACTGCTGTTGCATACTGTAGGACTCATTATGGTGATGTACACAAGTAATGTTCAATTAATTTCCACAAAGGCTATTTTTCAAGGTCGAAGGATGAATTTACTGTAATATAAGGTTTAAAAATCTTCATATAAATGGGAGACACTAAGACGTGTGAGATTGTTTGATATTCTGCTGGGGGAATAATAAATCATGGGTGGTATAAGAGTCCCTGGGGAGGCAGGAAAGTGGGTGACTCTGTGTTGCTATGTGCTGTTTAATGGACTGACTGTCACACAGACGAACACCTCTGAAACAGATGGTTACCTGAGTGGGAAAGGTCAGTGACAATCTTCCTGCCCTTTTCTTTGCCCTTGCATCAAGTTGTTGTTTTTTTATTTTGAAGGAGAGAAGTTGGCAGCTACCACTCAGCCGTGCAGACAAAAACACTTAAGCTCGTCATTTGAACGGGAGGTGGAGGAAAGCCTGACACTGATGGCGTGTGATCATGGAAAATTGGACCGTGATTGGTTGTATAAGATGTCACGCTTCCTAGGCTGTGACAGAGCGTACATCTTGTGTGGGGACTTAATAGTGATGCATTGTTGACTGACTCGTTGTTATTGTTGGTGATGAAACCTGCCATGGTGGGCTTGATGGAACGGGTGGTTGTGAACACAGTCAATAGTGGCATTTTTATTTGCTTTCACCGGACAACTTGCAACAAACAGAACCGTCGTAAAACATCAAATTAGCTCCGTTTTTCAAGGTACTGCAATGTTTCTGTCATATGAATTATTCATGAGAGGTATTGGGAACATTTAGTTCTTAGTAGTATTTACTGTAAAGGCCAGACTTTACAATCGCATCTCACCTTTATTAATTCCAATTAATAAGACAACCCTACTGGATGTGATGAAAGCCCCGCAGGGCTGAAACTGCCTTGCTAATTGTGGTTAATAAAGACACAGAGAGAGCATACAGGTCAGCTTCTACATATTATTACTGAAGTGTAGATTAGCCCAACACCCATGTATAATGTGCTAATGGATAACGGAAAAAGGACAGACAACTGCATCAACAGCGTGCCACAGGAACAGAAATCAACAGTGTGATTGTGCCTAACTACTACCTTAAAGCTATTATTTCTATCCATTTTGTCTACCTCAACACATTAGTCACATGCCATGAGTAGATTGTGGGAGTTATTATTATATACTGTATAGCTTGCTTGATTTAGCTAACTCAGACTGCTGAAATCTCATAGGATTAATTTAAAAAATTGTTTTTGCACGAGACAAGGGCTGTGAACTCCCATCTTCCAGAGAGTAGTCGCACCAGGACGGGATTGTTTCACGTACTTATGGCATGTGTTTGACACTTGAGCTATTTGCCCTGAAGTTTCTACAGACATATCTCATATTGTTTGCATATCAAACTAACTGTGTGCACATACACACATGCATATATGTATGTATATGCTTACATTAGTATATCAATACATCTCTAGAGAGAACAAATGCCAGTGGATTGGCTTAGTGCCACTTCACGAATGCAGGTATCAAAAAACAGGTGCTGTTTGGATCCAAGGACATATCATGAGACCAAAAAATAAACCAATAAACCAAAAAATACCAGGGCACACTGCTTTGCAAAAAATATTAAAATCCTTTAATAGAGCTTAGCACCTATGCGTTTCAACTCACTGTCTTCTTCAGGGCATGTAAAAACTAGTTTTGGTTATTGATCACAAAGTCTCTTTTGGTCTCAGTATGTAACTTGACCGCTCCTTCCTGGTCACAAAGGATGTCCAGCTGGCCTGGTCCGTCCTATTATTTTCATAAACTATTTTACCTTACCATATTTATTAGGGTTTTGTATTGGCAAGAATCTGGGGATAAAACACCTATCATGATACAGGGGTTACGATTCAATATATTGCCATACTGTAAGTAAGGCAATTTTTTTAATCTAATTTTAAGAAAACTTATAGTATAAAGAACACACAGCCATATGCATAAAATCTGAATAAAGAAAGTATTTTTATTTTTAAGCAATCAGAAAAGTGGGATATCCATTTGCATTTATCACAGTCCCTGTAACATCTAACATCATAGCTCTACTTTGAGATGGCACACTGAGAGGGCACATCTCTTTGCAAATTAAATAAAGTATTGAATGAGTTAATCTTTGCAAGTAAATTATTAATAAAAAATCAATATTGTGTTTTTGAGAATCGATACAGTATCGCAAAACATAATATCGCGATATTCAAATTTTTCAATATTTTCTTACACCCCTAATATTTATATATATATATATATATTCCCACTAGTATATATATATATATATATACTTCCCACTTAAACCCAATTTGTTGTTGTTGTATAGGTATAGGTAAGAGTAGGTCTAGTGATGTCTTCTGTGATTGTGCTGCAAACCAATTTCCCCACAGGATGAATAAAGTATCTATCTATAAATCTATCTATCTATCTATCTATATACATACATATATATTCTTATATATATAAATATATAAATATATATATATATTTATATTGATCTTATATATATATTCTTATATATATATATATATATATATATATACTTATATATATATATATATTCCACTTATAAACCAATTTCCCCACAGGGACGAATAAAATATCTATCTATCTATCTATCTATCTATCTATCTATCTATCTATCTACATATATATATATATACGTATATATATATATATACGTATATATATATATACATATATATATATATTCTTATATATTTCCCACTTATAAATCAATTTCCCCACAGGGACAAATACAATATCTATCTATCTATCTATCTATCTATCTACTTATACACATATATATATATATATATATACACACACACATATATGACTAAAGTTAATCAAGTATGTCTTTCACCATTTTGGAAAGATGATTGACAGATTGCATCTGCCATGTGCAATTCATGTTCTGGTTCTTTTTAAGTCTTCCCTTTGTATGAAATACAATATCCCTCAACTGCCATTTATACAGATATACTTTCCATTGAGAGAGTGTATTTAAATACATTATTTCCAAAAGTTAGAATTATAAAGCCATTATGTTGCTACCAGTTAAGGAAACACAGCCCTAGTGCTGCAGTGAGAGTATGTTCTGAGAGGTAGACTGTCATCACCACCCAACCTACCAACACTAATTGCAGCAGGTGTGCCTCTCTCTGATTGTTGAGCTGAAAGGCTCCAAGCAGCTGCAGCTCTGCTTTCTAATGTAACCCATCATCTTTGCTTACACTTTAACTTTTTTTTTTGCCTCAGGTGCCTTATGTTTTGTTCATGATGCCACTGTGAAGAAAACATGTATTCAACGCTTAACTTCTCAGCTCCTGACGCCTTCAACAACAACAACAACAACAACATCAACCTGTCAGGTGTGGTGGACCCTCAGAGGCTGCAGGAGCTGACGCACCGCTCCGTCAAAGTCACCATCATAGTCCTGCTGGGCGTCATGATCACTTTGGGAAACATTGCAGTCCTCCTGGTTATCACCTCCTCCGTGGCCGGCTGGTCCAGAAACTCCCGGTACTTCCTCCTCTCTCTCACTGCTGCAGACTCTGCGTTTGGCCTGCTGCTCATGCCTTTGAATCTGTGGGTGAGTCTCTTGAAAGACTACACTGAAGGTCCAGACGCTCTTTGTCACGTCGTGGCCTTCTGCAACTCCACCGTGTACTCCACCTGCATGTACACACTGGCCACCATCAGCCTGGAGAGATACGTGGCGGTGTTTTACCCGCTGCAGTACTCCTCTCTCATGACCAGGAGAAGGACTCTGCTCCTGATCGCCTTCTCCTGGTGCTTCCCACCTTGTCTACTGTCTCCAATCTCATTCCCAGATGGCATCATCGAGGTTCATTTCTCTACAGCATCCCTGGTGTGCAATCCGTCCTACTCCACCAACGTTGGCTACTCCCTGAGCTTGACGTGTTTCATCTTCTTCCCCTGCTCCATCATCATGACATACGCTAACCTGAGAGTGTGGTGCGCTGCCAAGAGACAGAGGATGAAGCTGCGCAAGTACAACAACACCTGCGCGCGTCGCAGCAGACACAATGTGGCCGCCAGAGTGCTGGTGCCTGTGATGGCAGCCTACTACACCTGCTGGACACCATGCATGGCAGCTATGATCTACAATGGTGAGCAATGATGAAGCAGTTGGAATAAACATTTACAGGAGTTGTAGTGGGGGGAAAGGGCCTTCCACAAATTATATATCACTCCCTTATTATTCCCTAATGCTGTTGATGACACTCCTGTCGGAAACTCACAACCCTATTTATCAAAGTGGATATTGGTGGAATATATAGATAGGTTAATGGATGGATGTAAGGCTTTCCCATAGACCAGGGTTCAGCAACCTTTACTATCGAAAGAGCCATTTTAGGCAAAAACAAAAAACAAAAAAATCAGTTTGGAGCCACAAAACATTTGAGCATTGTGATGAAGGTAACACAGTTTATAGTCTAAGTATATAGTATGTAAGTCTAATGCAGTGAGGGCCAAAGTGCGAATGTACTACTGAGTATTAGGGCCACATTGAGGGAAAACAAATCTGAGATTTCCAGAATAAAGTCATAACTTTACGAGAAAAAAAGTTGTAATATTACGAGAATAAAGTCATAAGAAAATAACACGTAAAATTACTACTACTATCTATATATATATATATATATATATATATACTAATATTATTATGACTTTATTCTCAGAATCTCAGATTATTTTTTTTTCCTCAATGTGGCCCTAATACTCCATCGTACCATCGTACCATAGACCTACAACGATGATAAATAAAAATGAAAATGTTAACAAAACAAGAGTTATTTATTTCCACTAATTTTTTAAAAAATCCACAGGGAGCCACTGGAGAGGGGCTAAAGAGTCACAGGTTGCTGACCCCTGCCATAGACCAAAACTCTTATGGTAAAATGTCAAATTTACCTGCATAGTTCATAGTGAGAACAAATTGGCTCCCTTTCACGCATTTACTCAAATACAGTTTTTCTGAATCGCTTTGGCTCAGTCTTCTCTAAACTGTAAGTGCAACTGTCACAACTGTTTCATGGGATATCACAACTCTATTGCATGTCTGCAAAAAGACAGTCAACCCTGGAGATGTTTCTTACATACAGATCTCTGTTTTGTTCTACTTTCTGTTGACACTGACTGCTTACTGTACTATTATATATATTATATACCAGAATTACAGTTTTGTCTTACTGAATGCTGTTGTGTATCACAATGAGCTTTTTAGATTCCCATTTCAACAGTAGGTCAATGTTTACTGGGAAAAGTCAATACTGTAGAATACTGTGGTACACAGAAACAGGACAGGCTATGCACATTTGTGTTTACAGTAAATGTATTTAAATGTGTTTCATGTATAATAAATAGGGGAAAAAAATCACCTTTGAGCTTTCATGTAAAGTAAAATACAGTGAACATAAAATTAGCCACAAAATGGCATCCATGCCAATAAAATGTTTTTAAAAACCCTGCAACAATAAAAAAAGCTGCGGTAGTTCAGTAAAAATCATCAAATTGGAACTTCTCACAGAACGTAACACAAAGTCATAGATATTTATGGATTATACATGCATGTCTGATAGATTTTGATAATTGAATGGATTATTTTGCATTTGATGGCTCAAACTATGAAAGAGTGTTTAGAAGTTGTGAAGAGTATGACAACATGTCAATAAGCCATGTGCAAATTGTAGACAATTGTACTTACTCTCTTGCACACATGTGCCAAAACGAGTGCAATTTGGTTGAATGAATGGAAAATTGTTAAATATAAAGAATTTGTTGTGAACAACAAACTAATTGTTTAGAGGTTTTAGCTTATTGTTTTGAGAAAAAATAATTCTCGTTTGAGAATTGTGCCAAAGAGAATGGGAAATACTGTAATTGAATTTAGTCACTATGAAAACAAAGATAAAAGTTGTCCAGAATCATCTGAGGAAGTCATATCTTGAAGAAAATTAGAGAATATTGTAGATATTGCATCCTGTTGGTGTATATGGCCTTAACGGTTGTGAAATATATGACACTTTTTGTGAAGCCAGGTTCTTTAATGATACAGGGTAGTTTAGGGTTTTAGAACTAAAGCTCTTGATGTCGACCCAGTTGATCTTACAATGACTGAATGACTGCAAAATGACTGTGCAATGGCTACTTATGCACGTGTCATCATTGTGTATAGGGCGCAACTAACAATAATTTTCATTGTCGATTAATCTGTTCATTATTTCCTCGATTTATCAATTAGTTGTTTGGTTTATAAAATGTCAGAAAATGGGGAAAAATATCAATCAGTGTTTCCCAAAGCCCAAGATGACGTCCTCAAATGTCTTGTTTTGTCCACAACTCAAAAATATTCAGTTTATTATTCATAGACGAGTAAAGAAACCAGAAAATATTCACATTTAAGAAGCTGGAATCAGAGAATTTTGACTTTTTCTTTTTTTTTTTATTACTTAAACCGATTAATTCATTATCCTAAAAGTTGCCTATTAATTTGACAACTAGTCAATTGATTGTTGCGCTAATTGTGTATGATTTTTAGCTTTAAGCTGTTTTGGGTCACGTTTTAGGGACAACGTTTAAAGTCAATGTTCAACCAGGGCTTTGTTGATATTGCAGTATTTTTTAATGCTTAAGTCAAATTTCTGGGTTCAAATGTAGCAAGAGAACTCAAAAGTAAGTATTTGAATATCTACTGTAAGATTAATTTGCTTTTTTTTTTTTAATGTATGTTAAATGGCAAATGTCACCATTAATTTCAGCTGTGGCTGTGCTGAGAGAAATAGCTGTCAAAGTTATTTATGTAATTCTGGGCATGAATATACTGATTCATGGCCAGTTTTATGACTCAGACCTTTTTGGACTTTTTCTCATTTACCCCAACTACATGCTGTCTTGGAGTAATCAAGACTAAAAGTGGAGTCACAGCTGAATATTTTTAGAAGTGAAGACCTTTTTCCAAAGAGGGCTTTGATTCAACTGATAATGGATGAAAATCCCCGCAAAATGAAGCTGACAGTCTTAACTGAAACTTCAAAGTGGTGCTGCTGTCCAAACGCTAGCCACCACTCCGCCAAATCTGCCAGTTAATTTTGTACTTTTATATCTAGACTATAAATGTTAAGTTGATGGCTTCATATCATTGCTGTCATGGGAAAGACTTTCATCTCTGAAAAATAGATACATTTATAGACATGATCATAAACCAGCCATAGCTAAATTGTGTTTGTTTCATTTGTGACCTTTCATTAAAAAGGTCAACAACTATTCTCATTCAGAAGCTGCTGTCTCGTGTTAACTGTTGCTCCAATGTCAATCCCTTCAATGTTTTCTGCCCCGCAGCAGTCTCGGGCAGCAGCGCACCAGAGTGGATTGAGTTCGTGGTGGTGTGGCTGCCGACCTCCAACGGTTTCCTCAACTGCATCTTCTACTTCTGGATCAACCGAAGCTTCCGCAGGAAATTCCACCTCGTCCTCCAGCGGCTGGTTTTGGCCCTCTGCCCCAAACTGGCCGACACCCTCGGGTGCCGCAGCACTTCGAAGATACAGTTTGTGTCAGGAATTTGGGATAATAACAACGGCGTCCATGAGCGTTCTTCCAGCGTGTCCTCCACCTGCACCCTGTTGAGTTTGGATTAGGACGTCTGCACCTGAAGAGCACCGCTGGCGGGTAAGGGACGTGGTCAGTGACCTCTGTGCTGTCTTGTATTGTCTGGCTGGGCCAAGTTATTGACATATCCCTACATAAGGTCTCAAGGGTAGGATGTGGGTCACATGGGTTGCAATGCAAACAGGTTGGTACTAAGACAGGCTGTGATGACAAGTACTTGAAATAACCGCTGTACAGTCCATATCATCGTAATTTGAGTTATATTGATTATATATTTTTCTTATTTTTATTTTTTATCAATTTGCAGTGTAAATATAGTGTTCAGTTGAGTGGAACACAGGCTCAATTTATAACTTATTTGGATTTTTTTTGTTTTACACACAAGATTTGATTTACTGTCAGAGACGGCCTCTTAAACCACCTTTTAGTTGTTTTATATCAACCTTGTCTGTGCCCCAGAAATGCCTGCCATTAATCTGCATACATCTGTATAATATAATCTTTTAATAGAGTCAGCTGTTGCATATTTAGACTTGTTTCTCAGGTCAACACATTTCACTTCAAACACGTGAGGTTAGTCAATTAGATCATCACAAGAAACTGATATTTACACCTCTATTCATATGAGACATTTGTGGACTAACATCACCATTAGATTACAAGCGCTTTGAAGGTTTAAGGCCATCTAACTTGTAACTTCTTCAATCTAAACAGTGCGTCGAAGACCTTGGCATATAACAGCTGGGAGAAGTTAACCTTTAAGTCACGGCATTTCAGTGTATGCAAGGAGGAAAGTAATTATGCAGCTACACTGTAGAAAGGTCACCACATTTGTGCCGTCAAGAGATAACTTGGGTGACATCTGAGGCTGCGGTTGTTTATTTTGAGATATTAAGCTTCAGTATCTTCTACTACAGTGTGGACTCAACTTGGCGCAATGCCCATGCCATCTTTGTCTTAATAGAGTAAACTGTCACGGCGAAGGTTGATTTAGATTTAAAGTTAATGGAGAGTGTAGTTTTTTCAAAAACATTCAAAAGAAACTGAAATGCAGAAGTATTTTAATGCAACTTATTTTAGCCTCGGGGTTGCATCATTCATGTTTGTGCACATGCAAATGGTGGCACTCTCCACCAACTTGTAGAAATGATAAAAATCAGAAGGTCTGCCAAAAAATGATGTGAGAACAAGGACCGACTTAATTATGACCTTTGTATGTATACATTTTGTTATGTTTCTAAATTCCTAATTTTATAAAGAATGAAAAAATAACATTTGATAATGTATTGGTTTATGGATGATCTATGAAATAAAGCATTGTGCCTTTGAAATGTGTCTTCAGTTAGTCTGAGTCAGGTATTTATGATGTTGAAGTGTTTACTATCGGTCTGTATCCTAATTTGCTGCCGTTTGTTCTGCTGCTCTCCACATTACTAAATAACAACACAGACCTGTTAAAGGAACAGTGAAGAGCAGTGTAACTTACTCATAGTCTAGTACCTGAGTTGTTCAGCATGCTGTGGATATATCTGGGGCCAGGTGGTGTGGTGCAACACTTGTATTATAGATGCTGTTGTTTTTTTTTTCTGGAGATTGATTCAGAAAGCAAAATTGCTAGCATTTTCTGCTTGCAATGTTTCCTCAACACCTAGTGTCAGGGTTCAATGTTAATCTGTTTTTTTAACTAGCCTGGAAGGTCAAGTGGGTCAGAAATCTACTTGCTCAAAGTACATTTTTGTGTGCCCCTATGTAAATTGTTATATTTATTAGTGGTTATCAAATAACAACAGAGACCAAATTGTCATGTTTTATTCGCCTTGCTCTCAACCTTGCAGCAAACTGCGCTTTACACAGTTGGAGTTTCGCCCACATCCTCTCACACCGCCCAACTAAACTCCTGTTTCCAGGACAATTAAAATGCTCCCTTGCGCTTCAGCTCATAAACTTGAAACTCGAGAGTAACCGATCGGTACTGTATATGTGCAACTCTCAACAGAGATGAGAAGGAAGCGAGATGGCTCAAGTTAAGTTTATTTATAGAGCACATTTAAATACAGCAAAAGTTGACCAAAGAGCTGTAAAGTGGTAAAAGAACAAAACAGTAGGCTATATAAAAAGGCTCGCTCCTTGGCTACATCTATCATCAACTCCGGAAAATAAAACAATCATTTTAGAGTTGCTAGATTTACTAGCCCGATGTGGCATTTTACTTGCCCCGTCCAAGTGGATAATCCTTATTGTTGAGCCCTGAGTGTACAGAAATTTAATTCAGGGGTTTATAATTAACACTAATTTAGAAATTGAAGTTTGGTTTGTTTCGCATACATTACCCACACTGTTTTATAGTAGGCCACATAGTGTACAGTAGTAGGCCACGGCATGTGTATTTTTTTAGTATAAAAAGAAGAATTTCAATTGGATTTAGTGCCTATAGTCTGCTGTTGTATTACATTAGGCATTATATAACGGAAAAAAGCCCATTAAAACAGCATACACTACAGAGACTATCGGAACAACTGATAGTTCACCTACGTGATTAAATAATTGACGTCTGGGTTTGCCTTGCTATGCACAAAAACATTTGATATATTATTAGATTTTGGTAATGTTTGCTCTCAGTGTTCACTTTCTGATAAGCGTCTAATGATGAATCGTCTTGAATTGGATTATGCTAATTACTACCTACCAATGCCACATTAGGTAAAAGGTTGAGCCAGGGGCACAGAGTTAAAGAACATCATTGAAATTAACCAGAAGATGAGAATATAATGCTTTGGTTTCTGAATAATGGATGAGTATGAATTTGATTGATTGTGTGCCAGATGAAAAACAACAGAGCAACAGGTCTATCTATCTTTATGGCCAACGACTTGTTTGTGATGCAACTGCAAGTAATTTCACAAAACTACTTTTGCAAAGAATAAAGTTAGAAAGAAATCATGACACACATACTTCCATAATATGTGTGAAGTGACTTAATGACTATATGGTTGGCAAATTAGTAATGAAATATTGCATACAACAATATTTTCAATATATTCTCATAGCAATATTCTCATGCAACAGTTTGTATGATATCTTAAGTAAGTTATTCCTCCTCTTTCGTTCATTTTCCTACGGATGTACAGCAACACATGTCAAATTCCGCTCGTTACATGCATACAGTATTTTCAAAATAAACCTCCGTCTTCACAGGAAACAACTTCGTTAGGTTTAGGCAACAAAACTACTTAGTTCGTAGTTAAAAGATCGTGGTTTGGCTTAAAATAACTCCAGAAGTGGCTTTACTTAAGTATGTAACTTATTGGACAAATAAATCAATGTTGACTTCTGGTTTCACACGGGACACGAACACTGGTCTCCTGTGTGAAAATCTGGTATTGTTTGAACCACCTATCCATCCGGACCTCCTCCCTACATGGGATATTTCCTGTTTCATGATTACGTTAATTACAAACATTGATTTTATGGGATATATACAAATTACAGTGCATTACTTTTCGTTGGTACAGCTATGGACAGTGTATGAGACCAGCCTGAATATTGATATAAGGCAGGTGTAATGGCATAAGCCAAGCCTAATTTGTTCAGGTATATACATTTTAAAGCTTCTCACTTGGTATTATCTGTACTAAAAGTGATATATTTATGATATTTCATTAACTCATATTGATGTGGCATGATTCAGGGCCTCAGGCTCAGAAACGTGACTCGCCAGCAAAGAAAATTTGACCTTTAGGGAAAAAAGTAAAGTTGGGAATATTTTTATTGTGAGTGTTTTAGTGAACCTTTTAGGCGGTTGTCAAAGCTGCAAAACCCTCCCGAGATTCCTTCTGCAGGCAGAAAATGTGACACTTGACATTGGTCATCTGTACGCGGGTGTATCTCTGCTGCCATGGTGTCACTGTATGCGTGAAAAGGAATTTGATTTCAACATTGTCTCAAGTAAAACAAGTGATACTGTATGTATTCCACAAATAGGTGACTTTTTGGACTTAGTCATCATGTTTATTCCTGCAGCATCCATAAGTGTTTTTCCAGCCGTTTGAGGTTTTTGCCAGGCAGGACTCCTGGGAAGCTGGAGTGTTGTGCATTAGCAGCCACAGCTCTCCTTGAGGATGACTGCTGATAGAAATGACAGGCGATCCAGTCATGGGGAATGACGTCTATCTGAGGGCTTCATATACTCCCACAAATACAATATGCTGTCTCATAAGAGCTCATCCTTCTGCCAGGTCATAACTGAATGTAAAATGGCTTTAATGTTTGCAAAATGCAAAAACCGAGAGAATATCTACAACTGAGATCTACCACATTTTCTAAAACATTGCTTACTTTGGCTTACTATACAATAAAATAGGCTGGAGTGCAAAAACAGTCAGTATATTGTCTCTGGACTTTATATCAAACTCTCTCATTGCACACAGTCTTTATCACACTATCACAGTAATAATGTTGCAGGTTGTTTTTCATCATTGCATAATGTCTTTGCCACCATGTGTGACAGCTTTGCGTTTATTGAGTTTCCATGCACATGAGAACCTGGAGATAAACACGGCTGAATTGTGCGATGAATTTATTAGAGTGGGTGCACAAGTCAGATTAGCCATTTCAATATATATTTTCACTGTTTCCAGTAAAGGCCAAATGAAACAACTGGCATATAATAACATCCTAGTGTTGTAGTGCCACCCTGTGTTTATACTAAGTAAGGCATGGCAAAATGGACGTGAGGCCCTCTAAATATCAGTAAATGTATAATAATTTCTGACTGGTTGTGGTGGTGCTAAATAGAATGAATTGCTGTTATTTTATAGTATTGAGTGTGTATTTTTTTTAATCATTCAAGGTTTCTCCATGTTGTTTGTTGGTTGCTAAAATTGTGGTGTTGATGCACATTCAAGAAAAGTAGTAAAGGTAGTGTTGGAGTTCAGATCAACAGAAAAACGGTATTCTTTTTTTAAAAATTAATCAAATTATGTAAGGAGAGAGGACATCCAGTTCTTGATATGTCCCGCTTGATTAAATTAGAATGAATCAACGGGTGTTGATTTGTGCTTTCTGCGGTTTGCTGGTCATGGGCACTCAGCGCTTTGAGGGCTCTTGTGGACGTTGCGGATGGCGAGGCTTTAATTTCAATCACTGCTTCCTGCTCTTCTCCACTGGAAAAGTAGCTGAGGGGAGCAGGCATAAATGCAGGACTCGAGTATTATTCATTTTATGCTGGTGTCGCACTGTAAAACGGAAAAACAAATCAGTGTGTAAGTGCATAACCACATTATCATCATCATGATTACATTTAACACCAGAGTGTGAGGATTATTCAATCATTTTGCTCTATGCCGTTCACCTCCCTGTAAAGCATGAACAGATTTTCTTCTTGCTATTATGAATGTGTTGCCTTCCACCACAATGTGTTACAATATTAAGGAGTTTTAATGTCATTTTTTAAAGGAGCTCATGGCCTTTGGTCATCAAAGTATGAATGAACACCCATCTCAGCTACTGTAGCCAAGAGCACGTTTGAAATTGAACCCAGCTGTTGAATTTTTCATATCTTGTATTCCTTTCAAATTAGCACAGTACTGTCGTGACTGACATAACTCGTGACCTGACTACTGACTTTAAAGGAAAAGGAGAGTTGCATACTGAATATTTACCAGTACACAATCATAATTGTCAGTATTTGAACAGGATCAGTCAGATGTATAGCTAAAGGATGATGTGCTAATGCATTAGTGGTGACCACACAGGACATGAGGCTGTGACACTATGAGCTCCATTCACTAGAGCCGCTTCATCTAATGACAAAGTGATGAGTGGAGTTGTTTTCTGGGCTGCTGCCATTACAGGTGTTGAATTAGAGCTCCAGACTGCTCAACATCTGCAGTCGTTGCCCCAACCACCCTGTACCTGTGTTTGGACTTGTTCCGTGTTCTCAGCATCACCCCGTCATTTCTAAACGTGTGACTGGCTTCAACAATAATAGAGATCAGACCTTTTGACATCTTGAAAGAGCTCGCTGCACCGTTCAGAGGCTGACTTCCAACAATTACATGTACAGTATATTAAGTGCCGAAGTTAGTTTATGTCTGTCGTCTCTGGCTAACATACCTATTATTGTTCTCTAGGTCACTGGTTACCAACCTGGGGGTCCCGACACCCACTAAGGGTCACCAAAGCTTCACAAGGGGTCACGATGCCTTCTTGATTTTAAGTGGTGTATAGTAAGACAACTTTTTAAAATATATATATATATATATATATATATATATACAGCCGGCTTTTATCTCAGCCTTTCATTTGTTTTTGTGAAGAAAAAACTAAATTAAATTGTTATTTTTTAAAGTTTGGATTACTATTTAAGATATAAACTTAACAATTAGAAAAGAACGCAGTTAAAACAATAAGCTAATAGAAAACAATGGCCAAGCGTCAGGGAGAAGAAAACACTGAGTTTGCCAAAAAAAGAAGCCCATTAAGAATATATGGTTGTTAAAAATTCAAAAAAGTACATCATACAGAGAATTGTATTAAAAGTTAATAAAAATAACAATAATTTCTGATGCAATATTCGCAGGAAATAATCTGCTCAAAATTCATCCAAATCGCTCGTTTCACACAAACGTCCTGCAGTTATTGTGTTCGCTATTTGGATTAATTGTACAGTTCATCAGTTGATCTGTACTGTTATTGTTATGCATTGAATATAATATGAAATATTCATAAAATATGTCACTTAGTCGGGGGTCATCAGTTTATAGGATTAATATAGAAGGGGTTCCTCAAGTAAAACGGTTGGGAACCACTGCTCTAGGTTAGATTGTCATTATTACTTTTTTACAGTTTCTTTTTGTTTGTTTTTACCATTGCCACAGGCATGGAGTGAATTTTCTAAATGACAGTTAACTAAACAAACATAATAAGAGTGATAACGCATATCCCTCTTTAATAGCATACCATATAAAGTGTACATATATTTACAGCGGGTAAAATAAGTATTGAACACGTCACCATTTTTCTCAGTAAATATATTTCCAAAGGTGCTATTGACATGATATTTTTACCAGATGTTGGTAACAACCCAAGTAATCCATACATACAAAGAAACCAAAACAAATAAGTTCAGAAATTAAGTTATGTGTAATAATGTGTAATGACACAGGGAAAAAGTATTGAACACATGAAGAAAGGGAGGTGCAAAAAGGCATGGAAAGCCAAGACAACAGCTGAAATCTATCAGTAATTAGAAAGCAATCCGGCCCCTTGTCAGTGCAAATTAATATCAACTAGTTCAGTCCCAACTGATGGCCTATAAAAAGGTGTCTCATTACCAAGGTGTCACACAAGAAACATCTCATGATTGGTAAAAGCAAAGAGCTCTCTCAAGACCTTCGCAACCTTATTGTTGCAAAACATACTGATGGCATTGGTTACAGACGCATTTCTAAACTTCTGAATGTTCCAGTGAGCACTGTTGGGGCCATAATCCGGAAGTGGAAAGAACATCATTTCACCATAAACTGGCCACGACCAGGTGCTCCTCGCAAGATTTCTGACAGAGGAGTGAAAAGAATTATCGGAATAGTTGTCCAAGAGCCAAGGACCACTTGTGGAGAGCTTCAGAAAGACCTGGAATTAGCAGGTACAATTGTTTCAAAGAAATCAATAAGTAATGCACTCAACCGTCATGGCCTGTGTGCACGCTCACCACGCAAGACTCCATTGCTGAAGAAAAAGCATGTTGAAGCTCGTTTAAAGTTTGCTGCACAACATTTGGACAAGCCTGTGAAATACTGGGAGAATATATAGTCTGGTCAGATGAGAGCAAAATTTAACTCTTTTGATCCCATAATACACACCATGTTTGGAGGACAAATGGCACTGCACATCACCCTAAAAACACCATACCAACAGTGAAGTTTGGAGGTGGGAACATCATGGTGTGGGGCTGCTTTTCAGCATACGGTACTGCCAAACTTCACATAATTGGAGGAAGGATGAATGGAAAAATGTACCGAGACATTCTTGATAAAAATCTGCTACCATCTACCAGGATGATGAAGATGAAACGTGGGTGGACATTTCAGCAAGACAATGATCCCAAACACACAACCAAGGAAACTCTCAATTGGTTTCAGAGAAAGAAAATAAAGCTGATAAATTGGCCCAGCCAATCACCTGACTTGAATCCAACTGAAAATCTATGGAAAGAACTGAAGATCAGAGTTCATAGAAGAGGCCCACGGAACCTTCAAGATTTAAAGACTGTTTGTGTGGAAGAATGGGCCAAAATCACACCTGAGCAATGCATACGACTAGTTTCTCCATACAGGAGGCGTCTTGAAGCCGTCATTACCAACAAAGGCTTTTGTACAAAGTATTAAATAAATATCAGTAAGCGTGTTCAATTTCCCTGTGTCATTTCACATTATTACACATGACTTAATTTCTGAAGTTGTTTGTTTTGGTTTCTTTGTATGTATAGATTACTCGGGTTGTTACCAACATCTGGTGAAAATTTCATGTCAATATTACCTTTGGAAATATATTTACTGAGAAAAATGGTGACGTGTTCAATACTTATTTTACCCGCTGTATATATCTTAAGTTATGTACACAGTATATCAGTGACCAGCCACTTACACTTTTTTGAAAGATTAATTTTATTCAAAGAGACTTTTGATGACAGGAGATGTCAGTTGAAATGCAAAGAGATGGCAAATATTTATCTTTAAAGTCAACCAACTAGATTTTGCAAGTAATATTGTAGTGACATCTTTAACAGTGCCAACAACTGAACAGCAACCTTGATAATTTAAAAAAGGTTAAGTAACTAAAATATATTATTAAATATACATACTGTATATATCCATTGTGGCCTGGAACACACACCAGACTTCATTGAATACAATTCAAACCCTCTGACAGCTGCCAGCACCACCCACCCGAAACATAAAATTAAGATGCATTACAATGAAACAAAGTTGTGAAAAAGCACCAGTTAAATAACAAATGGCATAGCAATGAACAATTACATTTTTTAAAACGGAACAATCAAATAAATACTTGTTCTTTCAAGGGTATTCACTCATCATTCACGGTCAGCTATTATATCTGGGTAATCAAATAGTATTGTATTATTACATACTACATAAATCTATATTAATATAAGGATCAGGCAGTATGAACATTTACACACATTCCTGGTAACAGAACTGTAGAAAATCACATTCTACCTTGATCACTGATACAACATAACTCACCACTATTTTTAAAAAAGAACAAAGATTTGACACTGCAATTACATAGTTGTAAAGATTATGCATTTACAACCAAGAGATGAATGCAAGCAATGCTTGACCAGAACAGTGAAGTAAGCAGTGATTGGAATAAACTCCTGATTCGTATTGACAGAAGCAGTAACATTTTTCACGTTATTAAAACTAAGAAAATGCATCGGAAGTTATAATTCAGTGTAGTCTAAGGTTAAGTATTCCCTTAATTTCATCAAAATTCTGCATACTAACATCTCCTTCAATGGTGGATGTTTACCAGGCTGTTAATATAACATTTCTCTGAGCAGGCAAATGAGTAGTGAGCATACAGAGACCAAAATGGGTCAAATGCATATGAAAGTTGAAGTTAAAGACAACGTCAAACATTAATGACAACAGGCATAGTGACAATGAAACGGAAGGCAGACAATTTAATTAAGTCTCTGCCCAACTGTCTGTTTGGTGCGCTCTATGTAGATTTACACAAGGACAAAAGTATTTTATCAAACTGCAGTCCTCCTTTTGCTGTTGCAGAAGACGTGGACGCTCCTGATTGTGCGTGTTCAGTGTGGGGAGGTTTTGGTCAAACATTTCAAGGCCTCCAGATGAAAAGAATGAGATGAAAACGGGATGCCAGCACTCAACACGACTTGTGTTCAATCATGTAGTAGCGATACATGACACCGACGACGATCGCGGCAATAGCAGGTAGCAACCACGTGGTCCAGGAGCTGTTGGAAAAAAAAGAAATATCAGGTATTAATTTTTTTGAGCCAGGGCAATTAAAATGGGCAAAACAAATGAAAAAAGAAATAATAAGATAAAGATATTAATAATATATGGTTATGGCTCATTGCTAATTTGTTACTTTATCAGTGTTTATATTGAACATTTTAAAGATATTTTAAATCAATAATACAGAAATATGTGAAAATCAAATTTGCTGAGCTGTCAATATTGCAAGAGGACACTGTTTACAAGAGCTGCAGCGATTAATCGATTAATTGTCAACTGTTACATTAATCAACAACTATTTTGATTATTGATCAATCGGTTTGAGTTATTTTTTAAGAAAAAAAAAAAAGTCTAAATAATCTGATTCCAGCTTCTTAAATGTGATTATTTTCTGGTTTCTTTACTCCTCTATGGCAGTAAACTGAATATCTTTGAGTTGTGGACAAAACAAGACATTTGAGGACGTCATTTTGGGCTTTGGGAAACACTGATCGACATTTTACATTCTATTTTATAGGCCAAACAACTAATCGATTAAATTGAGAAAATAATCTACCGATTAATCGATAATGAAAATAATTGTTAGTTGCAGCCCTACAGTAAACAATCTTCACTTGCAGCAAGAAACTTGACTTTTTGGTGCATATTAGGGCTGGAACGGTTCACAAAATTCATGGTTCGGTTCATATCACAGTTTTCGGTTCGGTTCGGTACATTTATGTTACAGCGAGGAGGTCATGTTCTGATTTCAACATGCTTTTCAATTATTTGGCAAAAATAAGTTAACAAATGTTTGCCTTAACAAAAGTATGGCTTCCATAAGGAACATAAACACTTCTTCATTGTCAAATCTTAATTGAAGAATAGGTCTTCTACAGTCATTAGTGCAAACAAAAAATGCAGCTTTGCTATTTTTATATAAATATCATGTTGTTATGGACTAATGCCAAAATTGAAGCATAAGCTCAATCAGAACTATACTAAAAAAAAAAAAAAAAAAAAAAAGAACATATGTCTCAATTCCCTGATTATCAGTACTTAATTGAAAAATTAGTTTTTCCACTCAAAAAGTGCAGTATTTGGAGGAATACGGTTGGATTTCTGTGCCAAAGTGTTATTTAAAAATATTTAATAAATATAAAACACATTACAGGGATTGTGCTGCTGGAATGACTGTGTTGCTTAAGTGTATAGCGCGGCTCAAGTAACGTTACGTTAATCATATGCTGAAATCCAGTGTCCTCCACGACTGCATAAGGCTGCATATCTTTCACTATAAACCTCCCCAATGCTTTAGTTATGTTTATTACCCTGTCTGAATCTGTATGTAGATGCTGTTTAAATGCTGCGGGGAGAAGGAGTTGCTCATTCCTACCCGGAGTGTTGCTGCTAGCATGAACCAGACGTGTTGCACAGTGCTTCCACAGTCGCCGTTTTATCCACCACTTTTTTTCCGTCATTTTCATAGGTAACACTAAATCAGTAATGCTCCCATACAGCAGAGCGAAATGATGCTGGTGGATCCTCTAACTGGACTTTATCGTGTCCACTCGCCATTTCTTTAACTGACTGACAGCCACACTTGCCACTTCATCAGTGGAGGGAAAGGAGGCTGGGTCATGCGTCATCAACGCGTCATATCTTTTGGGGTACAACACATGCGCAGTAAAATCTGGTCTGCACTCGCCGAAATTGAACCAATAGCACTGCATGACCGCAGCTTCAGTTAAACTGCGCATGTGTTAACCCCGTACCTGAAGACCCATGTCCGCCCGTGTCCCAGCCTCCTTCAATAGGCCTCGATTTCTAGTGTGACAATAAACGGGAGCCTAACTCTACATGAAAAAAAAATACACAATCGGCCTCATAACTTATTTCAAATGAACCAAACAATTCATACACGACCCGAACCGAGACTAGTGAACTGAACGGTTCGGATTTTTTACCTGAACCGTTCCATCCCCAGTGCATATAAAAACAAGTATGAAAACAGTAAACTATGGTTCTGACACACGTGTTGTTTTCATGCTGATGACTCACCTGGACCCTGAGTTTGCCACATTTTCATCCTGTAGCAGAAAAAAGGGACATGAATTAGAGATATCATATTTAGCCACAAATCAAACCTTTGTGCCGTCTTTGTTAATTCTGTTCCAATGATTTTTCTGTTGCAGTTCAGATGAAAAATGGGGCTTACCTTTGGCTTCTCCTTTTTTCTGTCATCCTGCAAAGAAAATCAATAAATTAGTACTACTGTCTTCATGTGAAGGCAGACACAAATTACACCCATAAACAAGCCAAGCATTAAAAGTCAGTTTCTCAGGTAGTCCATAGTTGATCAAAACTCAGATGTATTCATATGAAATACTAGTTTAATAATTGACAAAATCTAAATATGAAGTAGTTAGCCTAGAAAATATCAGTTCCAATCTAGACTTTGGAGCGAGCGAGCAAGCACACACACACACACACACACACCAACCATTGATCTTGTTGACATTACGATCGCTGTCACAAGATTTGGGTAAAATGGGATTAGTAAAAGCATCAGAAAGCTGATTTTAACAAAAAATGTAATTCCTTTGTGGTTGCATCCACTGGATTGAATATGATGTGAATATGTTTAGTGTGGTGTGTTGGCAGAGACTAACTTGTTGGAAAGGAGCCAATAACTGCAGAAATCTGTCCCTGGAGAACCAGAACAATAATCGGAGAGCAAGGAGAGTTTCTTAGTTTATTAATGTTTATACCCTGATTGTTGCAAAACCGTTTGTTTGGAGAAAAAAACCCCAGCAAAACTAGTGATATAACATGAAACTTTGGGGACGATAAAACACTTTTGGGGACATTGCAAAACTGTTTTCATGTTAAAGCTATTAACATGAGAATGTTATCTTGATAACTACTGAAATAATCAGACATGAATACTTTAAAAAAAAAAAAAAGCAAAATTGCAAAATTTAAAACTATCTTTGAATGTGCAACTTTCTCTTGTTGTCTTATCTCTGTTTGCTGTAGGAGGGGCTCCCTATGGGGTTCGCTGTCAGTTAAAGGATCAACAATTGCCATGTGCCCATATGCACATTAAAGCTTCAGTAGACAACGATTTTTTGGCATCTCAGGGCAAAAATTCCATAATAACCTTTCAGCATATTGTAATTCAAGTGTTCTGAGAGAAAACTACATGTAGACTTCTGTACCTCCTCATGGCTCTGTTTTCAGGCTTTAAAAAATCCAGCCCGTGACAGGAGACTTTGACCAATCACAGGTCATTTCAGAGAGAGAGCGTTACTATTGGCTGTGCTCCTGTCATGTAAGCGGTGCTTGGTATTCCCTCAAGAGATCTCAACATGGCTGCCGGGTCACAAACGTTCTCACTTTACAGCTAAACAGTACACTACAAGATGTTTCTGAAAACATTTGAGGCGAGGAATAGGCATTACAGTAACAGAATCTTGATTTATATTTTTATCAGCACTGTCTAGTTTGATCGTTTGATCGGAGTTTGCGAGTGATTGACAGCCGGCTCTCGAAGACAGCAGCTGGACAGCAGACCCCAGGTCAGCTGTGACTGGTTTGTTTCCTCCGGTCTGTGAAATCTTGCAGATGTCATTAGGAGCACCGGAAGACACAGAGGCACATGATTTTTTTTTTTCAGGTTACCTGTTTCATGTACTAGTGTCAAGATATAGTGACCGTTTTATAAAAATACCTTTTTTTTTTTTTAAAATCATATTTGCTCCAATCTCGCCTACTTCAGCTTTAAAACAGGTTTTGCTTGCTATAAATCACTCCTTTGGTTTGTACTGGCCAGTAAGAGATTCATGTCTAACACACTTTCATTATAAGTGAAGGGGGACAAAATCCACAGTCCTCATTTTCTGCATTTTCAATGCATTGTAAAGTTCAGCTGAAGAACTTTGAGTCTTCAGCAGGCAGTCGCCCAGTGGAGGGATAGTAACCCAAAGAGGGAGTACTGTACGAAAGAGACTAACTTTGGAAACTACCCACTTGATTTGTCTAATTCAGACTGCTGAAGCCTCATATTAGCTTCAACTAAACTTTGGGATGTATTTTTGCATGGAACAAAGACTGTGGATTTTGTCTTCCCTCACTTCCATAAGAGGCAAACTCAGAGAGGATTTATTTAATGACCAGAATAAAAAGGTGGAATGACTGCAGTAAGCAAAACTCCCTTTTGGTATAGGCACCTGACTATTATCCTTGAGCTATACTCACTTCCATGTGCCTGTTTTGAGTATTCTGGAATACAGTCATGCTTTCTCGTCTCTTCCATGTAGACTACATTTCCACACTATTTCCTAATGCAAAAACAAAACAACCACAAGACAATACGCCTCAATTGGCTTAATTTTTGATGTGTTCTCGTTGGATACAGCGCTAATGCTCACATGACAACCTTATCTAATGGATGATACAAACCAAATTCCATTTGATTTGATGTCATCTCCCTCAATTTGCTTGTAAGCACGTAAAATCCAAATTATTGCATGGCACCGTCTTCAAGCAACCGCACTCCAAGCAACTTTTGTGCCACAAATGGCTGCTTTTTTTCTCCAAGAGATCTGGTGACACTAATTAATTATTCCGCTTGATTAGATACGATTTCAACAATGGTAATGGTTTGATAACAGTTTAACTTCATTATTTGACAGATGGATATGGGCATCATGTGAAGACACTACAGACAGGGAATCATGTCGTTCAGAGCTAACCGAGACCTGATCTTACCATGTGAAGCTCCCCAACGAAGTACTGCAGGAGTATCTCCCTGGCATCTATGGAATGACCCACATCCTCAAAGCTCTCTGTGGCGTCTGATCCTGCCTGCTCCAGCAAAACCTCCTCACCGCCCGGATGCTGAAATCAGAGTGTTGAGCTTTTTAATTTCCTTATTTGCCCCTAAGGATGCACCAATACTGGATCGGATATCGCGCCGATACTGACTCAAACAGTTGGATCGGGTATCTGTGACAATGGGGCCGATGTATTCAATTGTATGTTTATATACTATATACATTATGGATTGGAAATTGAATTCCTGTTTACATTTTGAGAAATGTGTTAGGGCATTAAAAAAGTTTTTTTTACCACCATGCTGGTGTATGATTTATTATTTTAATAATAATTAACAATTCAGTATTTCTATATTTATACACTTATTCGTTACATTTGGTTTTACAAAGTTAGGAAAGCAATATTTAAGTTAAGCCTGATGTTGCCTTATACCTAAAAGAATGATCCCAGTCCCTTCCACACAGTGAGGCATACAGCTTATTAATTAAACACTGGTATCAGATCGGTAATCAGTATCGGCCGATTACCCAAAGCCCAGGTAACGCTATCGGTATCGGTACTGAAAAAGTCAGATCTGTGCATCCCTATTTGCCCCAAACTCAGAATATCACACAGTTAATTGATATGCTTGATTACCTCAAAGCAATGAAAACACACTTGAAATCACAGAAAAATTTGTGAAATGCACCAATATGGTTTTTCAGTTACAAAGTCCATTTTCTTAAGTACTGTACTTGTGCAATTTTTAGATATTTAACTGTACTAGAGTATTTTCATTTTGTGCCACTACAATTGACAGCTAAAACTGCCAGCTACTTTACAGATTGTGATTTTAAATACAAAACATAAGATCGGCTTCTAATATATGATGCATTCTTAGTAGTTAGCTACCCAACTGTATATAAAGTAGCTCCACTGCAAGCAGCTACAGTATTAAAATGCTGCTGACATGTTAAAATTAGGGCTGTGTATTGGCAAGAGTCTGCCGATACGTATCATGATACAGGGGTTACGATTCAATATTCTGCGATACTATAAGCAAGGCGATATATTGCAATATATTATATTTTTTTTAGAAAAACTGTCATAGTTTAAAGAACATGCAGCCATATGCATAAAATCTGAGTAAAAAAAAAAGTATACTTTTTTATGCAATCATAACAGTGGGATCTGCATTTTCATTAATCATAGTCCCTGTAACATCCAACATCATAGCTCTACTTTTGGAGGTAACACACTGAGAGGACGTATATCTTTGCCAATGAAATTAAGTATTGACTGAATTAAAGGGACTGTTTGTAACTTCTTACACGTATAAATCACCCGGGTCGGTGTCCCATGCGCGCTCGCATATGCACGCTCCCGTGTGGCTACGCTGTTCAGACAAGACTCCAACACAAACTACACGGAAACACCAAAACCGCAAAGTTATATCTAGTGAAGCCCGTCTTGCAAAACAGTGTTGGCCGCCGTCGGAGGACGAGGGGGAGACCGTAGCTTTGGTCTCCGGGGCCGGAGTCTCTGCTGTACTCTGCTCCTCTGCCTGCCTGCCTTCACTCAGCTCGCTCCACCTCACGTTTATGCGCGCACACTACACACTGCAGAAGAGTTAGTAGCTCTGACAATATCTAGTGAATGTACAGTGGACGTTTGTGCAGAAATAAATGCTGCAGCTCCTCCAGACCAACAGAGGTTTTCCGTGTCTTGTGAAGTGACGGGGCTCCGCAGCAAGAAACGTTCAACGTACAACGTCCCTGACCAAAACTCCGTTGTCTCCCCTGTTTCCTCCGGCCGCGGTCGGGAGGCTGAAGCAGGAAAGGTCAACACTAGGATCAGCAGTGATTCATGGAGAGACCTTCGTCTGGTCAGCTAACATTACTGCCAAGCAGCTGACATATAGAGTGATATTGTGGTTTTAGCTGACGTGTGTCGCCTCACTGTTTGGAGCGATGCTCGTTCATGTCTATGTAGAGCGAGCACAAGCGCGAGCCCGACGCTGCATTTCGTTGACTTAACGGCCACAGGTGTCGCTGTTAACAAGCACTTCTGATTCTTACAAACAGTCCCTTTAAGTATTGACTGAATTAATCCTTGCATGTACAATATGAATTAAAAATCTAAAGTGTTTTTGAGAAGCGATACAGTATCACAAAACATAACATGGCGATACTCTATATTTTCTTACACCCCTAGTTAAAACATCTACGATAGTAATCCAGTGACATTATATAAGGAACATTTTGCATAATGAGTACTGATGAATACTTTTTGATACGTTGAGTTATATTTTGTGAGTCTGTAAACTTTTCTTTTAACGTTTTGAATGCAGAACTTTTACTTGTAATGGAGAGAAGTTTAACTCTGTGACATTAATGTCACTTATTACAGTGTCTCTTATTAGCTAACTTCTTAGACTGATAAGAAACAGGATCAAGGTGCATTTTTTACAATTAGCCCAGGTTACTGCAGGTAATTACAAATTAATACTCTATTGACAACAATGCTGCTGTTAGAAATATCATATTATGCAGGAATATGGAAACATCTGTACTGACAGGCAACGACAGTTATGAGAATGATGGGCAACAACATAGTTAGCTAACCGTCGTTAACGGTTAGCTAACGGTCGTTAACGGTTAGCTAACCGTTAACGACCGTTAACGTAGCGTTTAATCAATGTTGCTAGAAGTTTTCCCTGTCATCGTTATGAGAAGCAAGATAAACGTAAGCCAGGTATCACTTGACTTGACATTGTTTAACACCAATTTAACTGGAAACTTTATACTTTAAATGATGAATTGGGTCTCTGTTCGTTAACAGGTTCAACGAAGACAGACAGTAAACGTTACACGTCAGTACGTAAGGCTAACGGTCGATTTGTAATTCCAGGAAGTAACCTTAGCAACCTTAGCCGTGATAAGGTAACCAAAGCAACCAAAGAACAAACTCGTAATATGACAGACATAGTGCCAGAGTAACGTTAGTAACGTTAGTGACGTCATCACATAGTTAGTAATGTCTTACCTCTTCAAGGAAGCCGGTGACGTCGTACACTTTATCGTGGATGATGAGCCATGTGTCACTGCTCATGTTGTGTTCTCGTATCTCTTCTAATGTGTAATATTTGACACAGCCTTCCACTGTGTCGCCGTTTTCCTCCACATTGGTGTTATTAGCGGCTCCATTGCCTGCGTTAATGTCGTTAGTTTCCTCACCCATCCTAACACCCTATATAACTCTCTATAGCAGAGCAGCGAGCTAACGTTAGCTTCTTTTATGCAGGTGTGGATGTAACGCTAGCTAGCTCACCTGCACCCTGTTTTATTAAGGTTAGTTGTGCTCCTAATGACACCGCATAGGCGAGATGACATAAACAACAGTATTACCTCACAAATGGTAAATTACGGAACAATAAGAAGCCCTCCTCAACCCGGCACATCAGCAGACATGTAACACAGGCCAATGACATGCGTGTTGCTTTAGCATGACGCGTCAACATGACAACTGACCAATCAGATGTCGACGTTCAGAGTGGCGACCAATCAGAAGCGACCACTTGATGATCATGAGACTAGGAAGTCTGCAGTGGTTGTCACCTGTGCGCAGTCATTGCGCATACCATTTTTTTTTGCCTTGACATTTTTTTTTTATTTGAGAAATTTACATTATAATATGGCATCGTACAGAACAGTCCACAACTACAAGGGAACAGACAACATGCACTATCTGCAAGTGTATAATATGTATAGTGTAAAGCAAGTGTATATAGGATGTATAATGTAAAGTAAGTGTATATAGGATGTATAGTGTAAAGCAAGTGTATATAGGATGTATAGTGTAAAGCAAGTGTATATAGGATGTATAATGTAAAGTAAGTGTATATAGGATGTATAATGTAAATTAAGTGTATATAGGATGTATAGTGTAAAGCAAGTGTATATAGGATGTATAATGTAAAGTAAGTGTATATAGGATGTATAGTGTAAAGCAAGTGTATATAGGATGTATAGTGTAAAGCAAGTGTATATAGGATGTATAATGTAAAGTAAGTGTATATAGGATGTATAGTGTAAAGCAAGTGTATATAGGATGTATAATGTAAAGTAAGTGTATATAGGATGTATAGTGTAAAGCAAGTGTATATAGGATGTATAATGTAAAGTAAGTGTATATAGGATGTATCGTGTAAATTAAGTGGTATATAGGATGTATAGTGTAAAGCAAGTGTATATAGGATATATAATGTAAAGTAAGTGTATATAGGATGTATAGTGTAAATTAAGTGGTATATAGGATGTATAGTGTAAAGCAAGTGTATATAGGATGTATAATGTAAAGTAAGTGTATATAGGATGTATAGTGTAAAGAATCAGAATCAGAAAGGTGTTTATTGCCAGGTGTAAGAGGTATACACTAGGAATTTTCTTTGGTTTTTGTTGGTGCAAGTCAGACAGTATAATAACAAAGAAAATAAAGTAAGTGGTATATAGGATGTATAGTGTAAAGCAGATTATTTTGGGATCCAGACGGAATGCCACTACATAAACTGTTGCCTACTTAAGTGATTTGACATTTTTACACAAGGGAATAACATGTATTGGTGTGCCTCTTTCTGTGCTGATAGGGGGCCTATGAAGCATATGTAAGCTACTGATAAACAGATCTGTCCTTTGTCAATGGTTCAGCATATACTTCACATGTAAAGTAAGGGTTTCACCCTCTCTAGGCACATTCAGGTATTTTTCAAAGCCTCTTAGGAGAATTAAGTCTAATTCTCTTTGGAGACACTTGAAAAGAAAATAATCTGTTTTCAGTGAGCAGCAAAACCTTTGGTCTAACTAACCCGACAGATAAAAATCTCTACTCATGCAACTTGTTGGTTATATAAGGTTCAAACCCTGTCACCACCCCACCCCCTCACCAACAGATCCACACCTCTGTACACCATGGTAAAGTCTGAACATAATTTAATAACTAAAACAATTTTTTTTGGTCAAAAACAAACAAAAACATGTTAAAAAGATTAGATGTCCTGGCTTCTCATAGTTTTAGAGGGGTGGCAAAACATTTAAAGGTACCTCCAAGTGTATCCTTAGCACACAATTGTCTGTTTTGAATTGAAGTTATTTTCCAGTTCAATAGGAACTGCACTGTATGTTGTTTTTATTTTCTAATCTTTAATGTTTTTATGTTTTTATAACTGTTTTAATTATCTCTTAATGTTCTTTTGCACTTTTTCACAATGTTCTTGAATGTTTATGTAAAGCTATCTTTGAATAGCCCCGTTGCTGAAATGTGCTATACAAATAAAGCTGCCTTGCCTTGCCTTGCCTTGCCTTACTCCCTCTGTCAAGTACATACCTATACGTTGATTCATGCTATGTAAGTCTTTTGAAGCATATTTGATCTATGTAATATTTTTTTCCACATAATGTACTACAGCAGAGATCAACACAGAGATCATATTGTTTTGATAGATATTTTTACAGTCTGTGCAATGCACATGAAAGTTTTCTTTCCATCGCTTTTTTTTTTTTAGAGATCAAATATTTCTGTCAGCCATAAAGAATCACTAAAAAAAATAATCAAAAACATTTAAATTGTACTGGATAAGTGTTATGATTTCTAGTGATATTCTCTATCAAAACTGTCTTAAAGGGAGTAGCCTATACTGCTTCTTCTTCTTCTTCTTCTTATTCTTTTTATTTTATTTTATTTTATTTTATTTTATTTTATTTTATTTTATTTTATTTTTATTTTATTTTTATTTTGTTTCTGCATAATCTCTTGCTCCACACTCCCACATATTGTAATCAACCAGAAACTGTCGAACATGTACTGATACACTGCAGGAATTACAGTATCCAGAGGAATCACCTTTTACAGTCACTAAGGAAGGTAAGACATCAGGACTTTTCATTGTCAAGTCTATCGGGGAATACAGCAGATAACATATACTGTGAAATTATTCAGTTTTTAAGAGAAACTGATTTAGTTAAAGGGACTATTTGTAACTTTCAGAAATGCTTCTTAACAGCGACACCTGTGGCCGTGAAATCAACGAAAGTCAGCGTCGGGCTCGCGCTTGCTCGCTCTAAATATACCTGAACGAGCATCGCTCCAAACAGTGAGGCGACACACGTCAGCTAAAAGCACAATATCACTCTATATTTCAGCTGCTTGGCAGTAATGTTAGCTGACCAGACGAAGGTCTCTTCATGAACATGATTTAGATCTGGTCCTAGTGTTGGCTTTTCCTGCCTAAGTGCAGGCTGAGGCAGCGGGGCTCTGCAGCGTGTCTCCCTGCTCTCTCCGCCCGCAGCCGGAGAGAGCAGAGGAGACACAGGCACCCGGTCGGTAACGAGAGGGTAACGTAACTCTCTGAAGAGCTCCGTCGCTTCACAAGACACGGGAAAGCTCTGTTGGTCTGGAGAAATTGCAGAATTTATTTCTGCACAAACGTCCCCTGTGCATTCACTAGATATTCTCAGAGCTAAACTCTTCTGCAGTGTGTAGTGAGCGCGCGTTCACGTCTAGAGGTGGAGCGAGACAGCGAGGATGCGCGCGCATTCTGAGTGAAGGAGAGCATGCAGCGGAGACGAGGCTCCAGCCACACGCGAGCGCGCATACATTTATGTACGCTACATTTATGCGCGTACAAAGTTACAAATAGCCCTTTAAACGAATCTATAGTTTTCCTCGTTATTATTATTATTTGTTATTTATTTTATTTTATTTTATTTATTTTATTTATTTTATTTATTTTATTTATTTTATTTTATTTTATTTTATTTTATTTATTTTATTTATTTTATTTATTTTATTTATTTTATTTATTTTATTTATTTTATTTTATTTTATATTTTGTTTCTGCACAATCTCCTGTCCCACACTCCGGTCCAGCTGGTGGCGGTAAAGCGTCAACAAACACCATAGAAGAAGGAGAAGAATTGTGGGATTGCAATGGCTGCTCCCTTGTCTGTAAACATACGCGTTATGTTTAGGAAAGCTGCAGTTTAAAGATTTCACAGTGACAGCTGCAAGTCCGTCATTCTGTGGACTTACTTGTCTGTTAATTAGTTGCCCTCCACATCTGTACCTTGATGTGAGAGCTCTGTGTTGCAGCGCTTAAAGGAACACGCGGCAGTTCTCCGCAGTCTGCCGCTCCGGCCTGGTCGGTCTGAACCTGTTAGCTCGCAGGATAACTGAGGCTAGCTGCTCCATCTGAGGTACGTCTCATTCAATATACCTGCGAGTAAACAATCTAATGAGTGCACTTACAGTTGCATTGCATGTTAGCTGCAGTTTGGATTAGTTAGAGCTGACCTTTAGCTTGTATGAGTTTGGTTTGGTGACTTTAGACTAACATCTAGCACCTTGAGGTCACAGATGGGGCTAATGCTACTAATTGCCTCAATAGATGATGACAGTGTGAATGCCATGTTTGAATGAGTTTCTTACGACTTTACAAGTTATCTGTTCCTGATGGGTTGTTTCTGAGTAAGTTTATATACTACTAAGGCAAGGTAAGGCAGCTTTATTTGTATTGCACATTTCAGCAACAGGGCAATTCAAAGTGCTTTACATACACATTCAAGAACATTAAGACAAAGTGCAAAAAGAACATTAAGACATAATTAAAACAGTTATACAAACATAATTAAAACAGTTATATAAACACAATTAAAACAGTTATACAAACATAATTAAAACAGTTATACAAACACAATTAAAACAGTTATACAAACACAATTAAAACAGTTATATAAACACAATTAAAACAGTTATATAAACATAATTAAAACAGTTATATAAACACAATTAAAACAGTTATATAAACACAATTAAGACAGTTATACAAACACAATTAAAACAGTTATATAAACACAATTAAAACAGTTATATAAACATAATTAAAACAGTTATATAAACACAATTAAAACAGTTATATAAACATAATTAAGACAGTTATACAAACACAATTAAAACAGTTATATAAACACAATTAAGACAGTTATATAAACATAATTAAGACAGTTATACAAACACAATTAAAACAGTTATATAAACATAATTAAAACAGTTATATAAACATAAAAACATGAAATATTAGAAAATAAAAACAAGCTAAAAATAAAAGCTAGGATAGAAGCTAAAATAGAATATAACACACAAGAGTAAAAGCTCTAGTTCAGTATATAAGATCATTATCTGGTTTAATAAAAGGCAGCAGCAAACAGGAAAGTTTTAAGCTTTGATTTGAAAGAACTCAGAGTTGAGTTGGTCCTGCAGGTTTCTGGGAGCTTGTTCCAGATATTTGGTGCATAAAAACTGAACACTACTTCTGCATGTTTAGTTGTGACTCTGGAGACACTAAGCAGACCTGATCCAGATGAACCTGAGAGGTCTGGATGGTTCATAACATAGCAGAAGATCAGAAATGTATTTGGGCCCTAAACCATTTAGTGCTTTGTAAACCAGCAGGAGTATTTTGAAATCACTTCTCTGAGAGACAGGGAGCCAGTGTAGAGACGACTAGACGTTGTCCCCTTTGAGCTGAAAGTACATTTTGATTAATAATTGTTCTTATGCTCTTAACTGCTCTTCTTTTTGTATTATTATTGTTGTTTTTTTTGTTATGTGTGTGTTTTTTTTTAACTATTCTTTCTTTTTATTATTATTATTATTATTATTATTATTTCTTTTCTTAATTTTATTTAAATTTTGAATGTTGAAGTTGTTTTCTCTAGTGTACTTAATGAGTTTGTCTATAAGCTCATCTACTTAAAAAATGTTTTTATAAACTATTGTAATTACGAACTGTAAATTGCATATATGAAAACAACCTTGAAAAAAGGGAAAAGTATATAAAAAAAAATGTTTTTCTTATGGAAGATAAAGACAAAAAAACTAATATTACACCCCCATTGTGTCGAGGCTCAGGAAACTGACACAAATCTCAGTTCAGTGTAGTGCTGAATTGACAAAACATTTGACAACCCCATTAATTGTTTCAAGTAAGTTTATTAAGAAAGAATAGCAAACATTTTCTTGTTCCAGCTTCTCCACTGTAAGGATTTGCTGCTAGTCTCTGTTTTATATCATTGTCAATTAGAGCTGAACTGATTAATCAATCAATCAATCAGTTGATTGACATAGAATTCATCTACAACAATTTTGATAATCAGCTAATTGTCCAAGTAATTTTGTAAGCAGAAATGCTAAAATTACACTGGTTCCAACTTATCAAATGTGACTGCTTGTTGATTGTCTTAGTCGTATATGACAGTAAACTGAATATCTTTGGGTTTTTGACTGGTAGTCGGACAAAGCAGGTAATATGAAGAGGTCACCTTTGACTCTGGGATATCGTTATTGGCATTTATTGCTATTTTCTGACATATGATTCATGTTGCCCAAAAGCTCAAACCATTAGTTAAAAACAATAACTGAGTAATTACGCCTAACAGATTTTGTCATGAGCAACAATTTAGTAGCTTTACACGTTTTCAACTTTTGTATATCATTATATCCCCACAGATAATGGATGACGATGTGTCCATGCATAGGCTGGAAGGGACTGATCCAGCTGATGAAGTTGGTGGACTGATAGTGAAGAAGAAGAGTGCTGCTGAAGAGCCCCATGTTTTTCGTGCACCCACTCCACGCACATCGCTGCTGGGTTTGGATCTGCTGGCAGCCCAGAAAAGGAAGGAGCGTGAGAATAAGGAACTGGCAGATGCTGCTGCCGATGAGAGAAATAGAAAGAAGTCAAAGGTTTCCTCCTACAAGGACTGGGAGGAAGGTAAAAGTGACTCCGGGTCTGATGAAGAAGACGACGAAAAGAGCAGCGGTGCTAAGAAGGAGAGGTAAGTGTCAATGCTTCACACTGAATAAAATATTTGATTGAAAATAATGGATAATATATAAATAGACAGGCAACACCTATCCCTCATGGCAGTAGAGATTATCATTATTTCTTATTTATTCATTTAATATAGAATTGGATCTTTATATTCCTGGACCTCACTATTTGGGAATTTTTAAATCACTTTTTCGGTGTGTATCTTAGCCTGTGAGTCCTTTCAGAGAAAAAGACCAGCTCACTAAAGCAGTGCAAATGTTAAACCAGCACTGTCATTGTGAGTCAGTGCAAAACATGAATGAACTTTGAACATTAACACCCTTTTCTTTTAATGTTTATACATTTCTTGTATTTTCTTTGTTGCACTTACTCATTGGTTATTTTACGAGCTGTATTAGCGCACAAATATTGTATAGTATGACTAATGTGTAATATTTTATTTTCGTCTTGCCAGCAGGAAGTATCGTGTGACTGGCTCCGAGACACCCTCGAGCCCCGGAGGGGTCAGCGAAGAGTTTCGACGCAAACAGCAGCAGAGAGAGAAAGACAGACGTGAGCATGGAGTCTACACCTCCTCCAAAGAGGACAGGAACAGAGAAAGAGACAGAGAAAGGAGCAGAGATAAGGGGAGAGACCGAAGGAGTGAAAGAGGAGATTCTAAAGGTTGGTTGACTTTGGGTTGTAGTCTATCTATCAAGTAAAACTTCCAAACATTTGCTGGTAATAGCCTCTCAAATGGGAGGATCTGCATGCTTTTTCTGTATAATATAAATAAAAAAAAAGGTGGTTTTTTTTTTTACTGTTTTGAGAACAGTAAGCAATTACATTTTGGACTACTTGTGATGGGCAGATGGTTCATTATTTTACTTTTGTTTAACATTTATGTATGTATTATAAAGTGGATGAAGTAGTTGAAAAACAATATTGGTCGATCAGTTGATAATGAATGCAAATGTCGGATCAGTCAGGATTTCTGAGAGTAGCTTTCCCTGTCTCTGTTTGTCAGATGAGCGAGAGAGCGGCCATAGTCGTGGAAACAGCGGCAGCCGGTCGGAGCGCGGTGAGAGGAGCGAGCGCTCACAGAGAGATGGCTCGTCCGAACGACTCAGCCGGGGGACTAAGAGAGAAGAACCTCTAACGCCACAGCATCGCCCCAGAGGTAGTTTCGTTTTATTAATCTGTTTTTTATTTCAATGCATTATTTATAATTGTCCTTGCACTTAATTGGTTGAACAAACTTATTTTATTTTTACATAGATTCTTTCACACCTTCACGCTCCAACTGGGAGGAGGATGACAGCGGTTATGCTAGTTCACGACATTCCCAGTGGGAATCTCCGTCCCCTGCCCCGTCTCAAAGAGAGATGGATCGCTCAGAGCGAAGCCATCGCTCCGGTCGAGAGAGTGAGAGGAGAGACAGGTAAACAATTATCAATTCATTTTATCTCGCATGTTTATCCTCCTGATCCCAAAGTCTTAGTTTATTTAAAAGATGTTCTTAAAGTAGATAATGGAATTGTAATAACAAACAATACATGATTGTTCAGTGCACTTAATAATTCAGATTTAATACGAATAAAGACAGAAAATTCTTTATATTCCTCAGCAGGCATACAATTTGTAAAAGAGTTTTAATTCTCATTGTACTTAGTGTTTTCTTGTTGTAAGTTTACTCATGGATATTGTCCAAAGAATGACGTTTATGGGCGCTCCCGAGTGCCTTGCCTCTCTTCAGCTCTTCTAAAGCACCAACAGTGTGCAGCTAATGTAGCAAAATACTGTCTTAAGTGTTTAAGCTGAGGTTGGCCAGCTTGCTGTAACTTACTGTAGCTATGCAGCATGGATCTGCCATTGATTTCTGCATAACATTAGCTGATAAAGTATTTTGCAAACTGCAAGCTAGTTAGTATTATGGAGCCAATGGCCCAAATAAAATATAGGAACATTACAGAACATTAGGTAAGGGATAATGCCCGACGAGCTGTCCATTATCAGGAATTAATGGACGACGTGGAGGGATGTCCGGATGCTGACTGCTGCAGTTAAGCAGTCACAGGTGTCATTAATAACAAGGATCTTCTGAAAGTTACATATAGTATCTTTTAACTGGGATTGTTCTCGTAAAGATAAAAAAGAAATATTCAAACTTGGTTCATTCTCCAAACATGTTGTTCCTCCAACGCAATGGTGATGACAACTATCAGTAGTTTGATATTACAACATTTTTCAGCTGCATGATTAGCTTGTCATTACACCTGTATTATGTACTGTCACATCTAAGAGGCTTTTATAAATCCTCACTGTTAGTTCTACTCTTCACGTTTGACATGAAATGCTTAGCTGCTGAGAAACTAATGCTACTTGATGCTTACGTAACGTCTGTCTGCTGTGCGCTTAGGTCAGTCAGAGGCCGTTACCCTGACGACACACCCCTGCCTACCCCGTCATACAAGTACAACGAGTGGGCCAACGACAGAAAGCATCTGGGTTCTACACCACGTTTATCACAAGGCAAAGGTACTATTCTAAAACAAGACATTTTGTGCTCACATGCAAGATTTAAATACTGTATGTCCGATAACATTTCTTGTTCTGTCTCTTCTTCAGGTAGGAAAGAAGATGGTCCGGGAGGAATTATGTTTGATAATGTGGATGAGAAAGACCAGTGGGAGGAGGACCAGAAGGTGAGTGGCACAGTTATCCCTCATTTATGCCTAATAGAAGCTATTAACGATTTTCTGTTTCTATTTTTTTTACGTACATCTCTAATATTCTCACTGTTTTGCAGCAAGCTGATAGAGATTGGTACATGATGGATGAAGGCTATGACGAGTTCCACAACCCTTTCACTACCACCTCTGAAGAATATGTGAAGAAGAGAGAGCAGATCCTTCAGAAGCAGACTCAAAAAAGAATATCTGCCCAGAAGCGACAGATCAACGAGGTACGACCACAGTGCTTCATGTCAGCCTAATAATCAGAACTGTGTGTCTGCAAGCACATGCATATACTCCATATGTGTACGATACTGTCTGTGTTGGTCTATCTTTGTAACAGGCTGTGTTTCTTGTCTCAGGATAACGAGCGGTGGGAGACCAATCGTATGCTGACCAGTGGTGTGGTGCAGAGGTTGGAGGTGGATGAAGACTTTGAGGAGGACAATGCTGCTAAGGTTCACCTGCTGGTTCACAACCTGGTACCTCCCTTTCTGGATGGAAGAATAGTCTTCACTAAGCAGGTAAACAAGGCCATAACAGTTCATGATCAAAAGGCCTCTTGTCACTAGGTTTACCTTTTACCTTGACAAATGACTCTAACAAAATATTGAATAATAATAACATTAGGTCGCTTTCACAAGCCATGGTCCGTTTGGCTAGTCCAAATCAGAATGAAATTGATACTTTCGGTTGTTTTCTGTTTAGTCTGGTTCGGTTTCACAGTGCACATAATAATAAGTTGCTGATATGATGCTGCCGAAGTTTTTTCACTTTGTCTCGGCACTGATCGACTACGCACGAATCCCTTCTCCTCTAGTTTGTCATTATAACCGTAACTGTGTTTGCGTTTTGTTTTTTTTGCATATTCTGTGTGTTCTCTTCGGCTCAGACATCAAACGAACATCAGACTTCTGCAGAAGTCCACGTCAGTCCTCTCCCACTCATGTTAACCTGTCGTTTACCCGCGTCCATCTAAAAAAATGCCCGCACAGGCAGCCTGCGTTTTGCGTTCGCTTGGAAACGGCCCGAGTCCACCTGTCGCAAGCCGTCTCAGACCAGTTGATGTCGTCCGAGTACAATTACTGCTGTCACAACCGTCCAAACGAACCGCACCAGAGTTCAAGTAAAGCAGACTAAATGTTGGCTTGTGAAAGCACCCTCAGATGTCAACTTTTGGTCACAACTATACTTGAAGAGTTTATTTTTGATCTGAATGGTTTTTAATGTGTGTATTTGTTTTCCTGCTTCAGCCAGAGCCTGTCATCCCTGTGAAAGATGCTACCTCCGACATGGCCATCATCGCTCGTAAAGGCAGCCAGCTTGTCCGGAAACACCGTGAGCAGAAAGAACGCAAGAAGGTTGGCTAGATTAATAATTAACACTAATGTTATTGTTGTTAATGTGTTTATAGCTAAAACCAGTAAGGATTTTAAATAAATATATATCATTGACCCCCTTGACACCTGGCAGAGCTTTGATAGTAATCAACAGCGAATATTCAAAGCTTGATTCAGCCTCCTCTGTTTACTACTGTGACCAGAGAGATCACAGCCACCGCCCTTTCTGTGCTCAGCGTCTCCTCTCCTCATCCCTCTGTGTGTGCGAGTGTAGTTGTACCTCAAAGTCACGTTTGCGGGCCCTTCCCCCCCCTAAATGGCAACGTTTTTAGGCTGATGTGTCCATAAATTACACTCAGCCTCTCCGCCAGTTCTCGACTGCAAGCCCATGTGTATGCAACCTTCCTCTTAGCCCTTTCAGACAGAGCGATTGGATCTCAATGTGGACACTGGAGACACATATTCATACCAGGTGTAAATGTAATCAGGTTAAATCATATCTAGATACAATCTGGATACGAGACGGACTTTAATGCCAGGTGTAAAGGGGGTCATTTGTTATATCATTGTTATGGTGGAGCGCTAAACACAAGGCAGATATGATCTTACTCTGCTGTTGAGAAATGTCAATGGGGGGTTGTTGGTGTGCACATGTCCGGTTGATAATGCCAACACTGTCAAACTTCATCACTTGAGTAAATAATTTATTCATGATCACCTCACCTGGTCGGTTGATGACATTTTAACTGCAAACCACCATCAGTGAGGTGAAACAGCTTGACAAATGCAACACCAGACGCTCCGTTATCTCTTCCGTGTTGAACGTGAACACAATTGCGATGTTTTTGTGTGTGTGAAGGTACTAATTAAAGCTTTCATCTTCATAATCTTATGATGTAATTGGAATAATCTTTTGTTTTCAGGCACAGCACAAACACTGGGAATTGGCAGGCACCAAGTTGGGGGATATCATGGGCGTCAAGAAGACTGAGGAGGACGACACCTCTGGGGGCAAAGCGGTAGGCGAGGACGGCAAAGTCGACTACAGGTGACAAAGATCTAGATGACATTTCACATTTTCTGTTTAATAATTCACAGGCTCGTAGAACTGTAATGATTGACCTGCCATATTGATTTTTGGGTGATTCATCTTCTTACAGAGCAGAGCAGAAATTTGCAGACCACATGCAAGGAAAGAGTCAGGCCAGCAGTGACTTTGCTAAGAAGAAGACCCTTCTGGAGCAGAGACAGTATCTGCCTATTTTTGCTGTCAGACAGCAACTTCTTAACATTATAAGGTATTGATACCCAGAGTTCATTGCTGTCCTCAAGTTTTATTCCCAATTTTCACACCAAAACTGTGATGAGTTATAACATTGTCAATGTGTTCTGCAGGGACAACAGCATCGTGATTGTTGTTGGGGAGACGGGTAGTGGGAAGACCACCCAGCTGACTCAGTACCTGCATGAGGATGGCTACACCAGCTATGGCATGGTGGGTTGTACTCAGCCCCGAAGAGTGGCAGCCATGAGCGTGGCCAAGAGAGTCAGTGAGGAGATTGGCACTAACCTTGGAGAGGAGGTGAGACAGCTTTCTGATGCTCAACCAAACAATATATATATATATATATATATATATATATATATATATATATAATACTTAGCCCTACTGTTGTTAACCAGCAGTCTGTGTGCAGTTGTATCTCTGGTTGTGGAGCCCTTGTGATTTGATCATGCAGAAAATGGTTTTAGGAGTTCACTGTATTTATAGTACATAATCCTCCGTTTGAGAATTTGCCCAATCTCGCTTCTTTCAATGTGGTCTGATGTAAAAAAACAATTTATTTTTTTTTACACAGTTTTGGCCATTACTCCTGTCTGTTATAATATTTTACTCTCTAATCCCCTTGATGATATTTGGTGACATTTTAAAATTAGTAGCTTTACTTAACAATGCATTAGATTTAAATACATTCTCAGTGTATCACACAGTTATCTAAACCAATTATTTGGGTGCACATTGATAGTGAGCTTAGCTGGTGTCCACCAGTGCCTCCATTTCCTTTGGAGACTCAGGGTTTTTTGGTGTCTGGAGGAATATTATGTTTTTATAGAGTCTATTTTACATTATTATTACCAGCTGGTTTGGAAATCTAAAAGTTAAATTTAAAGCTTGAATCTTTAGTCTGGTTAAGACGACCCCCCCCAAGACCTTTTTGTGCAGTCTACTATTTGGCATGCTAACATGATTTTACAGGGGTCCCCTTGTGTAAGCACAATCATTAAAAACATTAATTTGTTCCTCTGTCAGTTAAATTTATTAATTGCCAACTCCTGGAGGATAGATAGATAGATAGATAGATAGATAGATAGATAGATAGATAGGTAGATAGACAGATGGATAGGTAGATAGGTAGATAGGTAGGTAGATAGATAGATAGATATGTAGATAGATAGATAGATAGATAGACAGACAGATGGATAGGTAGATAGGTAGATAGATAGATAGATATGTAGATAGATAGATAGATAGATAGATAGACAGACAGATGGATAGGTAGATAGGTAGATAGATAGGTAGATAGATAGGTAGATAGATAGGTAGAGAGGCACTCAGATAACTGAAGGTTTTCACCGATCATGTCTTTGCCTGTAACAATGTAAAGACATATTTGTGAGTGCGTACAACATATCTATTGGAACTGCATGTGGGTACAACTATGGAAAGTATAGTATGTTATATTTGAACCAGAGAGTAGATTTCTTTTTTTCTTTTTCTTCGTTTAACTCAATATGTTAAAATTGTGGACTTGTTTAAATCCTGTCTGATCGCTCGTGTAGTTTCCCCATGAATTCTGAGTAGAGACACAAAGAGCTACTGTGTCCTTGTATCTCTGCTGTGAAGTTGTTTTGAATGACTTGTACACTACAATAATTACTGTATTGTACATCGCCGAGTCTGAGGGCTCCCTTGTGCAAACTTTATAGCAAGTCATATGCTGTGTAACACCACCATCTGGTGGTCAAAGGGAGAATATCATGTATGTTATTGGCCTGCGGTTTAAACTGAGGAGGGAATCATTGGAGCTGCTGAAATATCAGGTAGTGCTTGTCAAAAATTGCTTCAAACACTGAGATTAGATTGCATTTTTGATTTTAATGAGGTATAATTTGTCTTTTTTGTAATCCCTATTCATGTCATATAGTAGTATTTGCTGTAAGCAAGTACTCTAACTATCATACATATTGTTTTGAGTTGATTATACTGACATCGTTGCCTGCAGGTGGGATACGCTATACGTTTTGAGGACTGCACATCTGAGAAAACGTTGATAAAGTACATGACAGACGGTATCCTGCTCAGGGAGTCATTGAGGGAGTCGGATCTGGACCACTACAGTGCTGTTATTATGGACGAGGCTCACGAACGCTCCCTGAATACTGACGTGCTGTTCGGCCTGCTACGTGAGGTCAGTACACAACTACCCAACCTAACACCCATTAAAGATAGATCTCTATTTATTATTTTCAAGACATACACACAGCTGCATCTGCTGTGTGTCTAAATGATGAATTACCTTTTTTGATGATTTCAGTGTAAATACAGTGTGATTCCACTCAACTGTCTCTCTTCTGTCCACTGTTTCTCCATCAGGTTGTATCTCGACGTACTGACTTGAAACTCATAGTTACCTCTGCAACTATGGACTCCGACAAGTTTGCTGCATTTTTTGGCAACGTACCCATTTTCCACATTCCAGGAAGAACATTTCCTGTAGACATCTTGTTTAGTAAGGTATGTGTCTGTTTCGATTCTACTTTCACTTAAAGGCACTTACACTATATTCTAAATACATTACATTATTGCCATTAGATCGAACGGCAGCTTCAGATTATTATTGTTATTGCCATATTTCAGGAATTACTAGGGGTGGGAATCACCAGAGGCACGACATGACCCACGATACAATATTATCATGATACTTAAGTCACTATACGATCTTTTTGCGATTTTAAACATTTTGGGATATGCTGCGTATTGCGATAAGATATATTTTTGATACATTGCAATTTATTACCTTTTTTCAACTGCAAATTATGCTGTTTGTCAACATCTGTTTTATCTAATAAGATACAGTTTCCACTCTGTTCATCTCAGAGTTTTCATTCACATATCTTGAGGTCATAGGTCAAGGGACCCCTTTGAAATTGGCCATGCCAGTTTTTCCTCACCAAAATTTAGCCTAACTTTGGAGCGTTATTTTGCATTTTTCCCGACAAGCTAACATGACATGGTTGATACCAACCGTTTCCTTAGGTTCTAGTTTCATGTGATACAAGACTGAGCTCGCTACAACCTCTGGAAGACGGATTATTAAGAGGTTAATAGTTGATATAATAAAGATCGATACTTGACGTCCGTGTATCGAAACAATATTGCGATACTATGCTGTATGGATTTTTCCTCCACCCCTAGGAATTATTGCTCATTTGTCATTTTGTAAAGCTCTCTACTGTTGTGTCAAAATTCAAAGAATTCTGTTTTGGTTGTTGTAGGGTCATTTCAGTGGTTTTGTTTGGTATTGGCCTGATTCGTTTTGTGCTGTGTAGACTCCTCAGGAGGACTACGTGGAGGCAGCAGTGAAGCAGGCCCTGCAGATCCACCTCAGTGGGTTGATAGGAGACATCCTCATCTTTATGCCCGGGCAGGAGGATATCGAGGTGAGGGACATCATGGCTACTATTATCACTCAAATGGTTGTTGCATATTCATTTTGGCATAAAGGACTGTGATCTGAATTTCATGTACAAAAGGTGCTGTATAAGTAAAGTAGTAGTTTTTTCTCTCAAGAGTAACCTGTCAATCGCTGGCCACTTCCTGTCTATAGTTTATCTATGTATATTTTACATATATTTTTTCCATTTGACAAGGAACACGAGGTTCTTTCCATTTTGTGTTCCCAATTGAAGTAACGTGATCCTTGTCCTTGCAGGTGACGTCGGATCAGATCGTGGAGCGGTTGGAGGACTTGGAGAACGCTCCTGCTCTCGCCGTGCTGCCCATCTACTCCCAGCTGCCCTCTGACCTCCAGGCCAAGATCTTCCAGAAGGTTTGTATCAGTAACTGCCCATAGTGTTGCATGCATTTCTACACTTTACATCTACGAGTCCTTGTAACAGACTCAAGTGAGAAAACAAAGCTGACTTCTTTAATTTATGCTCTGCTAGGCTCCAGATGGAGTGAGGAAATGCATTGTCGCTACAAACATCGCTGAGACCTCCCTCACTGTGGATGGAATCATGTTTGTCGTGGATGCAGGATACTGCAAACTTAAGGTATTCCCCAAAACCTCAGTCACATTATACTGCAGTTCTTAAAAAGTCCTTTCCCTGTGTGCAAGTTTAAACTAATCTGACATTGAATTCACTTCTTTTTCCTGTCAACAGGTTTTCAATCCTCGCATTGGAATGGATGCTCTACAGGTTTATCCCATCAGCCAGGCCAATGCTAACCAGCGTTCTGGCAGAGCAGGACGTACAGGACCAGGACAGTGTTACAGGTAATGGCCCTTGTCTTCTCTCTGCATAAGCTTGTGTTCATGAACACATGCACACAGCCAACAATCAGTGTTGAGCTGGAATTGGTGCATAGTTAAAAGTTGTGCCATATTCCGGTTCCTGCAAGGCGCCTCCTGAACTTGGCTTTTAGCTGACAATACAAAGGGTCTCCTGATACTACAAAAGGGAGGATATTTACATTTTGTCATTCTATTTATAGTCTCCTGAGAGCAGGAACATATATTATTTACCCACTATCTTAGTCCGCATTAGGGCTGCAACTAACATTTATTCTCATTATTTATTTGTCCATTAATCTGTTGATTATTTTCTCGATTAGTTGTTTGGTCTATAAAATGTCAGAAAATGGTGAAAAAATGTCGATCAGTATTTCCCAAAGCCCAAGATGACGTCCTCAAATGTCTTGTTTTGTCCACAACTCAAAGATAATTCAGTTTCCCATCATAAAGGAGTAAAGAAACCAGAAAATATTAGAAGAATAAAGAAGCTAGAATTACAGAATTTATGACATTTGAAAAAATTACTCAAACCGATTAATGGATTATCAAAATAGTTGGTGATTAATTTTAATAGCTGACAACTAATCGATTAATTGTTGCAGCTCTAGTTCACATTCAGAAACAGAACTACCTAAATATGATTTTTCTTTTCCTTCATGTTTTTTCCTGTTTCCCTGAGAATATAGCATCATTTTAGCATAACCGTTGTTAAAGTATGTTTTCACCCTTCAGTCGTTTGAGATCAGTGGCATCCTCAGATGATTTTCTCAGGGCTCTGGATGTGTGACATGACCGTGCTTTCAAGACGGTCAGAGGCAGGAAGAGGGCTAGAACTCTAATCTACAGAGGATTTCATGCAGTTTAACTCTGTTTATGACACAAAAGACTCCTTCACTTGACCTCTCCCTCCTTTACCATATTTATTTAAGTAAAGATTGAGTGACAGAGACACACACACAGGGTGATACATTTTGCATTGCTAATGATTTAGGATGCTTATGAAACCTCACATATTGCTGGATTAGTCCTGCCCACCTGCTCTTACACACAAGCTCACACAAATCTATGAAGAATCAGTTTTGGAGGAGCTTTACACTGAGTACAGTCAAGGTGTTAGAGTAGCTGTGGATGTGTTGGAGAGCAGAGAGAGTGAGTCACGCTGGTTTGCTCCGCTTGCGTGGAGAATCCTCCACTCAAAGACCCTTTTAGCTGTGACTGCAGGCACTCACTCACAAGCTCAAAACCTCCATATACATTCAAATCATTCTGTGATTATAAGCGCCTAGTTCAGACCAAGGTTATAAGAGTTTTGAATTTTCAATATTTTATTATTTTATTTGTTTTAGCTTTTTGATTTCATGTTAGTTCAGTTTTAGTTTTCAGAGTGCGTTTGCTAGTTTTAGTTTAGTTTCAGTTTTTCAGAAAGGTTTAGTTTTAGTTTTTATATATATTAGGTTTACAGTAGTTTTAGTTTCGTTTTTGTTAGGTCCAGCTATAATGTCTCAGGCGTATGTAGCTACATATACATACAAATCGATGGTTGGAGAACTGTGTAGGAACAGCCATAATGTTTAATCTTTGTATATATATATAAAACTGTAATGAATTTACGTTCATTTCATTTTAATTTTGTTAGTTTTTTAACCAGACAACATTGTTTCAGTTTAGTTTTAGTTTTTCTTAAATGATATAGTTATTTAGTTTCAGTTTACTAACAATATTTTAATTCACTGCTGATTGTTGCAAGATCTTTAAGTCGGGTCCTTAACTTTAACTCAGGCTCTGGATGTTTCCCTTTATACATTGTAGCTTCCTGTATTTTCCTCTGCAGCTGATCCCAACAAAAGAATAAAAAATAAAAAATAATCTTTTTTCTTGTTTAGAAAAATCTGATTGTAATATAACATCATTGTTGGTGACTTAAATTCCACCCTCACTGTGTCTGTCTCTGTCCACGTCTGTCTCCATGCCCTCCTCTCTGTCCAGGCTTTACACTCAGAGCGCCTATAAGAATGAGATGCTGACTACCACCATACCAGAGATCCAGAGGACTAACCTGGCCAACGTAGTCCTGCTGTTAAAGTCTCTGGGTGTTCAGGATTTGCTCCTCTTCCACTTCATGGACCCACCGCCGGAGGACAACATGCTCAACTCCATGTACCAGTTGTGGATCTTGGGAGCTTTGGACAACACAGGTGGGTGGTGAACATTGGTTGGTCTTACCAGAGGCATCATAATATAATGTTGATTAGATATCTTTTTGTTATACACTGCTACAGCTACGGGCGTGGCTTAGGTGTGTGTGTGTGACGACACTGAGTGGTGACTGTTTGTTCTAAACAACAATGGCGGCTCCTGAAGAGTTTAGCGTAGATGCTGCAGTAGCATCAGTTTTTATCAGAACTAGAGAGTTTTTCTTCATTGAAAGAAGAGCAAAGAACGACACTGCAGGCGTTTCTTGATGGAAAAGATACATTAGCTCTCCTACTGACAGGCTTTGGTAAGAGTTTTATTAACAGATAGTTCATCCAATCACCTTCCGTGCCTGCCCTTTCCAATGACGGCTTCATGGCGGGTCAGGTTAACATAATGCCCCCTTGAGCGGGAAAACTGTTAATAAAATCCAGTAAATGGCAAAGCTGTCCGTTTCATTACTTTATATTCATTTAATAAATATGCAAATGTCAAGTTGATGGTAATTTGCATGATAAATGAAGAGAAAAAATTAGTAATAATAATCATCCGCTTATTGTGATGAATTTAACTCAGACAAACATGATCAAACGTGATGTTTCCACTGTATTTTCATTATTCTACTGATTGTTTTCCCAATCGATTAATTGTTTGGTTTGTGAAATATCAGCAAATTGTGAAATATTTTCATCGAAAGTTTCCAAAGTTCAAGGTGTTGTCTTCAAATGTCTTGTTTTGTCTGTCCAAAAGTCCCAAACCCAAAGATATTCAATTTTACTGTCAAAGCAAAAATAGAAAACAGAAATATTCACATTTGAGAAACCGGAAACATAGAAGTTTTGCCATTTTTTGCCAAAAAAAGTTAAACCATGCAGATGATTTTATTTGTCTATTGACTAATTGATTAGTCAATTAATTGTTGCAGATCTAATTCAAACATATTCAAAATTAAACAAAAAGATGAATACTTGTCCACCATGCAAAGTATTCTAATTATATTATATGTTATATCAGTTTTCTTTCCCTGCCTCTAGTCGTAGGCCTTACAAGGCTTAGACCAGTCTTCTATACAGAGGGGCCAAACAACATAAATCATCCTCCTGTTTAGATGAAGATGAAGCTGTGACAGAAAATATGGGGTATTTCAGGGTCGTATTTCCCCCTCAGCGCTGCTTTGAGCTCCCACATAGTGAAGCTGACACCACAAACACAGGCAGGAGACTAGCTGTTTAAAGGATGCCGCAGTGATGATGCAGACACAGCAAACAGGCCTTGAGGAGGTAGTTGTGAAGTTTAGCCAGTGGAGTAATTGCCTAGTAACTGATCCTGTGTTTGATTTGACTGGTCGGGTCTCATTTCTGTCTCATCCTTAGCCAGATTCCAGGGGATTTAGGGATTTGGGGATGAGGGGGGACTTTTGATGATTCCCTGTATGGTGTGTTAACAGCAGATTATCTCTGATTAAGGCTTACCTGCCCCAAACTGGCTGCTCTGCTTCTCTGCTTTTCCTCCTCATAAGCTTCTTAGACTCTGTCGTCTAATCATTTAAATCAGAACTGGCAAAGTTTTTGATCTCACTCTCATTTTTTTTCTTAACTGTCAGCAGTTCATCCTCTCTCACGGTGAGAGACAAATAAGTGTGACATTATGCTGGCTTCTCCCTCACGCCAGCAGGCTTTTGACGGAAAAGGAGCTTATTACTCGTCTTGTGCTTGTTCCTCCTCAATTCTTTACGTCGCATGTGCTTTTATAATCTTCACGGCTAACCTCGTAATTGTGTTCTATTTTGTCCTTTCAGGTGCTTTGACACCGACGGGGCGTCTGATGGTGGAGTTTCCCCTCGACCCCGCCCTCTCCAAGATGCTGATTGTGTCCTGCGACATGGGCTGCAGTGCTGACATCCTCATCATCGTCTCCATGCTGTCTGTGCCGGCCATCTTCTACAGACCTAAGGTACGTCTCATTTGATACAGTTGCTGTATAACTGAAACAGGTACTGTTTAATCAGGTGAAATAGATAGAAGGCTGCCAACCCCATTGTCATATTTCCATCCATTTGTATTACAATTTTTTTGTAATTTTACAACACAGGGTTGCACAATGAAATGTAAGTTGTAGCCCCTTTATGCTACATTATACATACTTTAATGTATTTTGTTGTGTTAAAGTGGCTACAATCCATATTTTTTAAATTAACAATGGGTCACATGACCCCTTGTATGTGAAAGGGGTCACTCAAAGTGATGAACCTACAGAGAATTATTCCCCGAATATTTACTGTTTTAGTTCACTCTCATAGTGTTGTTTTTGGTGGTGGCAGGCTAAAAAAAGCTAAAAACCCACTGTACACTACTGTCCAGCACCAAATGGCAGACAGACGGTCCGAGACTAGCTGGTGAACATTGTGGAGCATTTAGCATCTAAAGAGGCAAATATCTCCGTCAACAAAAAGTGGAGACTTGGGCTGGGTGATGTGGCCAAAATCTTCCATCCCGATATAGATAATTTCATATCTTGATGACGTTATATATCCCGATATAGAATGTTTTCTGGTAATTCAATAAATAAATAGTCTATATCAAATAACCACATTGGAAAGCCTATTTATATATACATGTACACATATATACATATACATATTTCATACTTCTGTGTGAATTAAATACTTAAATACTTGACAAATGAAAAGTACTGTGTATTTTATTAAGAACTTTAGTGCAAATTGAACATAACAGTTTCAAGTGAAATTATAGAGAAAAAAAGAAATAAGCTCTTTTTGTTTTGGTTGGGCTGAGTCTGAGAAAGTTTCCGCTTGTTGTGGCCTCTCGAGGCAAAAGAGGTGTTTGCTCCAGCTCCGCTCTGCTCAGGCTCCCACATGCAAGGAACATAAAGCGTCATCCAAATGATGTAAATATTGCCGTAACGCAGTTCGGCTGCTGGTTTTGCGACATCACGATAGAAACAATATAGACAAAAATATTTAATAGATAGATATTGTTTGACCACATACTGTATATTGTCATATCACCCAGCCCTAGTGGAGAACAAAAACAGCACTAAAAGGAGAGTAAATAATGTACTTCGCCAGGTCACCAACAACTCAACTCCAAACAAATGCTCTGTAACTGCTGGATGTGGGTATCAAACCTTTTAAGCTGATCTGGCAAATTTGTTAGCAAACAGTTCATCTATGTTGTGTTCACAGCTTGTTTTCAGACATATGAATTCTGTATTTGACACTTTTAGATGCATAAAATAATGTGTTTGTGTAGAACAATATTCCACAATGAAAAAAAAAAAAATTATATTATTATAAAATGGAAATAAAAATACAAATCTCAGTGATGTATGGAAAACTGGATCTGTGTGTGTCTCTGCAGGGTCGTGAGGAGGAGAGTGACCAGGTGAGAGAGAAGTTCTCAGTCCCAGAGAGCGACCACCTCACCTACTTAAACGTCTACATGCAGTGGAAGAACAACAATTACTCCAGCATCTGGTGCAACGACCACTTCATCCACACCAAGGCCATGCGCAAGGTCAGACTCCCGCTTCTTCACCTGTTCTCTCTATCTACACCCTCTGGCCCCAGATGGAAACCTGTCATTCAGTTTTCACTTGAATTACAGCACATCAAGTTTAAGTTTTGCATTGTTTTCTTGCTTTTAATTTGGTGTTTAAATATGTGTAGTATTGGAGTCAGGTCATTTGAGGCCTATTCAGTATCCTGCAGTGTTATTTAAAATGTGGTGGTTAGTCAAATACTCTAAGAAATTTTCATCTGACATTAGCGATGTTTTTTTCCCAGCAAACAATTGATTGCAAGCCAACAGGTTTGACGTGTTTTCTACGTGGTTCCACTTCCAATCCGTCTTGTTTTCGTGCAGGTGCGTGAGGTGCGCTCCCAGTTAAAGGACATCATGGTGCAGCAGAGGATGAACCTGATTTCCTGCGGGTCAGACTGGGACATCATCAGAAAGTGCATCTGCGCTGCATACTTCCACCAGGCTGCTAAGCTCAAGGTACTTCCTGCACTTTCCTCAGTTAATATGTTACGCCTAGTGCCAACTGGTTGTGGCAGATTTATAGCAGCATAATTACAGAGTGGTGAAATATCCCTTCTGGCCTCACATTAATACAGCGCTAAAATCTGAAAGGGAATTTGAAATCATGACTGTATAATCAAGGTTCTCCGTTTGACTTATGAGTAGCCGGCTAACCCAAGCAATCGTAGCAGTGTCGGATATACTTCAAATTTATTTTCCTGCTGTCTGAGCCAGGTAGAGAAGCAAATTAGCCCACGTGACCTGCTTTGCTCTGACCTTACAGTGCTCCCATAGATGCAGGCACAAACACACCTGCACAGTTAAACTGCAGCACACTACACACAGGGTCCCATTTTTATATCCAGAAATTCTGAGTCGCACATTTAATTTGTTATTTATGTCTGTGTTTGCTCCCAGGGCATTGGTGAATATGTGAACGTGAGGACAGGCATGCCTTGTCACCTCCATCCTACCAGCTCCCTGTTTGGTATGGGCTACACTCCCGACTATATCATCTACCACGAGCTTGTCATGACCACCAAGGTAAAAAGTCTGCCGGCTGCAGAGCTCGCCAGCATTAAAACAATTAATGATATATGTGTTGTTGATGTTTAACTTGCGCTTTGTGTTGTAGGAGTACATGCAGTGTGTGACATCAGTGGATGGAGAGTGGCTGGCAGAACTTGGGCCAATGTTTTACAGCATCAAACATGCAGGAAAAAGCAGAACGGTAAGGCATGGTACTTTGCTTCATTCACAACAGAACCAAAAGCATGTAGATAGGAATGTCCACGTCTGTGTACTTTGGGTCCGGGGCTGATTTCACAATTCGACCCCAAGTCCAGCAGTGACCTTCAGCACCTTGCTGAACTGCTGCGTCTCTCACGTGTTTGGTGTCCATACTGGCAGTGTTTCTGCTGCTGTGCTGCTACTGCCAGCTGTTTCTTTCTACATAGGGTTGCCTTTCATACTGGCCATTTCATTATAAATGTCATTTATATTTATTTTAGACAGAAAAAGGATTAGAAGTGTGTGCTCATTTGTAATAATCCACATTTAAAGGCGGTACTCTATTGATTTATGGAGCCATGCAAGTCAATGCATTTTCCCAACACTGTCCTCCAAATATTTCAAAATAAAAGCCTTGTGTTAACAAATGAAGGAATTCTGTCCATAGAAAAAGAAATGCTAGAGGGACTTTATTTTGAAACAGAAACAGGAAGTGATGAGTTAAAAATATATATATGAACTTTTATGTTCGTGACGTTTTCTACAGATATAGACACCAAAACTGTAGCAATGTTGCTGGTATCAAGTCAATATATTGTCAAAAGAACATTTTCACTGTCTATCTTTGCTGTGAACCGTACGCGGCACGGCGAAATAAAAAGCAAGAGGTTCCGCGACGCACACATAAAGCTCACGTTCCCAGTATGTCCCGGCTATTAGAATGAAGAAATGGCTACTTGCAACCTCTTGTCACTGGTTGCATATGTCCACTGGTTGCATATGTCCACTGGTTGAGGCCAGTTCAACTAAAAAGTGGTATATTTTCCTGTATACTTTTCTCATCTGTTTGTGTTGCTCTTCCAGGAGAACCGTCGCCGGGCCAAGGAGGAGCTCACCAACATGGAGGAGGAGATGTCCATGGCTGAGGAGCAGCTGCGAGCGCGTCGAGATGAGCAGGACAAGAAGAGCAACACTGGCACTGTTAAGTGAGTCGGCGACCATCTCTTTTCCTCTTGCCGCCTCATCACACACGGGTCCTCATCTAACAATAGTTCCCCATGGCCCTCATTTTCTATACACAGTCAAGATAGAAACATTTAATTTACCTACTTCTCTGCCAATCCATATCTTCACCCCTCCCTCCTCCTCCTCCTCCTCCTCTCCCTCTCTCTCTACTCCACCTCTCTCACTCTTCATGATGAGCTTTTCTCACCTCTGGTCCCTCCAGACGAGACAAAAAGAAATAATATTGACTCCTGGCTGACCCCCATTACTGCAGCAATTTAAATTGTGCCATAGCGGAGCAGAGAAAGGAGGGGAACGTTCAATTTCAAATTAGACCAAAAAATTAATTTCACACCCATCCGTGAGCTTTACGGAGAGAAATAAGGTTATAAAGACAGATTTAAAAAAAAAAAAAAAAAAAAAACTTTTGTTAATTAATCAGCCGGTTTATCTGTCTTGAGTTTGCGTGACCACGTCTGTAACAGATCTGTTGAAAATAATCACACTGGAGGTATAGGATTAAGAATTAGATTTAAGCGGAGGAAGCTGGATGTGTGATAATGAATGTCGTCGGCTCTCCTGGGCTCCTTGGCTGCCTTTGTCCTCCGGCAGGCCTCACAAGAGTCTCCTCTATGAGTTCAGTGTGACCAAGATGAAATATTTCTTCGAGTACGCCTTTCATGTGCCAGCTGCTTATCACCTGTCTCCCTGCTCACCAGCACAGATCAGTGGTGTGAATTAGTAAATGGCCTAGTCTTGTTTTGTGTTTAAAAGTGGAAGTGTGAGTGTTTTTGGAACCACATCAGTGGCAAGAGCTAGAAGTGTGGGCCCATTATGAAGCACTCAAAGGACAGTACAACAAGTTTTAGCTTCCTATGTACAATCATGTATACTTAGGGCTGGGTATCAAACCTCAAACCTGCTTTTTTTGGTACTGACTAAAATGTGTATGTAAGGCCTAACGTTGAAAGTTGTCAAGTAGATAAGTAGAGAACTGACAAACGTTCTTTGGTTCCAGCTTCTCATTTGTGAGGATTTGCGACTTTCCTTTATCATACATGACTGTAAATTGAATATCTTTAAGAGATGCACCGATCGATCGGACGGCGATCAAACCGGCTGGTTGTCAGCTGATAAGGCATCACCGATGACTGGCCGATCAGTCTCTTGAATTAAATCTTTTTTGCTGGTCATATTTACATGTGCCACATGCTGTCACATTGTATTACTTCAGACGCTCTCTGTCCACACCGAATCGGTTAAATATGCACTTCGGTTGCGTCATGTAAACAAACCTCGTACCCATCAGCTGTGTGCTCGAGATCAGACTGGAGACATAACCACTTAAAAGATGGTGAGTAGGCTACTTACTATCTCCCTAAGTTTGTACTTTTAAAACAGAAAACAACATCTTATACTGTGATATTTACTGGAAATTATATACAATATAGCTAACTCTAAGTAGGTTGTTAGTAGTGAGTTTCATCTCCCTGGTGATCTCCCTCCAGCCAGCTATGTAACGTCACAGCCGCCCACACAGACATCATGTTGTTAGTGTGGAAGTTTTGATGTAAATGACATTAGCTGTGTTGTTGTATAGATATGTTGTACCTGTTTTCTTCTGAAACGTGTTAGATTAAGTGGGAAATACTGCAATTTATTTTCAGTTGGATTTTATTTGTCCAGTATTTATGTCCAGTAGTTATTTAATAGTCAATGTTTCGTTATGAACGTAGAATTGAATTCCAATTTTCCAAGAAAGAAAAGTTACAAAAATGTTTGTGTTTGCCGTCAATTAAAGTTCTTAGAAAAGAAAATTGGAATCAGAAATCGTAATAGGCAAGAAAATTGCTATCGGTTGCATCTCTAATATCCTTGTTGTTTTTGGACAGTTGGTTGGGGGAAAAAAACTGACATTTTAAGACGTCACTTTGGGGTTTAGGAAAGTGTGATGGGCCTTATTCATTCTCTATTTCCTCACATTTTATAGACCAAACAATTAGTTGATTAATCGAGAAAAGAATCTGCAGATTAATTGATAAAGAAAGAAGTGTTAGTTGCAGCTTTGTAGTATTCTTTGCTTATTCTGTGTTTAGACAGCTGTTCAACTTGAAAATGTTTTGTTTTCCTCAAAAGAAGAGGATATTAAAAATATCAGACTTGAGTATCGAATAAGCAAAACCAAACAACTATACCCAGGCCTATGTGTTCTTCACATGTTTGACTGCAGGCTGTACAGGTTTAGATTTATGGATATATTTTTTTCTACAATTCCAGGAAAAAAATCACAGGTTTTTCTGTTAATTTTTGAGTTGAACATCAACTAGAAGACTTCTACAACTTTCTTGAGTTGTGTAATCCATCATAGTCTGTAGTAATGTTCCTTCATTTTTGTCAAAGTTACAGTACTGTTGTGTGGTAATGCAGTTTAGGTACAGATTCTCTTTATGCTGCTGCTAAATGGCCATCTCTGTATGTCTGCAGACTTTCACATTGGTTGACTTTTATATATAAATCTCTCCATGGGCTGGTTCCTTTTTTTATCTGTGTACATACATGTGTAAAAAAACAGAATCAATATAGTCTGCACTCTCACAGTATTCTACAGATGTTGGTCCCCAAGGTTACAACAGAACTCGGCTAAAAAGCTTTTAAATACGCGGCGGCTCCTTCTTCCTGGAAAAATTTACAGAAGGAACTGAAATTGTTAGAGCTGGTTACTGTTGGGGATCTTAAGTCCATTTTAAAGGATCGAGAAAATGGCACTCTTGGTCAACGTGATTACTCTTAAATCTTTCACTGAAATTGTTCAAATTTGACCCGTTGTATGTGTCACAACTGGATATTGTGCTCATTCACTTGTGGTGTGTGAAAATTTTGTCTGCTTTTATTCTCGGTCTTTATTGTTGTAACAATGTTCATACTGCCCTCTTGGCCAGGTCACTCTTGAAAAAGAGATTTTAATCTCAATGAGACTGACTAAAGGTGCTCAATGCGAAATTCAAAGCATTTCTATTACATATCATATCTATCTGTTGCCTCCACACGGCTCTCATCATGGCGACGGCTGAGCTGGCAGCTCGCAGCCAACGGCGCTAACGGTGCAAACAATAGCAACAGCGCTGACAGAGCTAACAGTCAACCGTGACGACGCCGTCCAGCCGCCGTATGAGCACATTGCAGAGTGGCGGCCATGAACTCGCCATCGGGGCACGCTCACATGCACTAAAAGGCACCTACGGCCCGGCCATGTAAACACACACACGTAGGGAGAGCGACTTCATTCTCTGTTCAGGTAGACATTACCTTTCTATATCTTTACATAGCTAATAGTTGTTTGCTGCAAGTTTTGAGATTGAGATTTTCTTGTTGTACAGAAATGAATGAAAGCTTGGGGATCCCTTGAACATTCTGTCTAAAACACAGCAGCATGGTTGGCTATTTGGTTTGCTGTGATGTTAAATACACAGAATTTGTAGTGAATAGTCTACAACATGCAAAAACTGTTTGCATTGTCCAATGTCCACCTACTGTCTGCGTTTGTGTGCATTGCTGTTATAAAACTACTCGCAGTTTGTGTATTGAGGGAAGTGCAACAATTTCTCCTGAAGTGAACAGGGAGACAGAGAATGGGACACAGTGACAGAAGGGGGTTATGGCCTGATGGTTGTAATTGCTGCAGGTGTGTGTGAGTGTGTGTGTGAGAGAGAGGAAGGGAGAGAGATGAGGGAAGTGTGGGCAGTGTCAGGGTGTCACGCTGCTGTAATTAAAGATGATAGATTGTGCTGTCAGAGGCGTCAGGCGCGCTACGTCCCAACACTCTTCACAGAGACACCAGCTTGCCTTTTCACTCTCCTGCAGTCCTGCTGCTTTCATGTTCACATTCAGGCCAGTCTTCTCCTCACCTTCAGCCTTCTTTAAACCACAGCTGCTCACCTAATGTGAGAGACATTTAGCATTGGAGAGCAATAAAGAATGAGGCTGAATAGTATGTCAAGGCGAATAAAACTTTTCTTCCCGCTGACTTTTTTTCTCTGATTCAGGGCTGTGAAAATCTGCACACCAGGAAGAAAAGACGAGGCCCCGATGACGCCCAGACGCACCCCCGCCCGCTTCGGACTGTAGAACCAACCAACCATCTTGACTCATTATCATCCAGACCTGGACCACACCAGCACAAGCAAACAAAGTGTAACTTCCAGCTGCCATTTGTCCCTCCCAGCACGGCCAGAATCAACTGCAGTTCATGTACCGACCACTAGAGTGAGAACTTGTATAAGGCACAAGACTCTAAGATGAGCCAGGTTCATCAAACATGCCTCCCTCCACCTCTATCAGCCAATAGCGGTTTCCATGATAAAATTTTAAGGAATAAAGGACTGTTTTTTTTGTATATTTCGTATTTATATGTTGACATTACTGAAAAGTGTTTTTACAGATGTCTCTATACAGTAATGATTTTACCTGAGCTAGAAACATTTAATTTTCTATGTTCTGTTGCATTTTTTCTCCACCCTGAGTGTATTATCAGAAGACAACTGATAAATAGTGATCTAATTTCAATGTTGCTTGTCTTTGTGTCCTTGTATTTGCTAGTTCTTGTACTGTCGTGGCTTGAACAGCGTGTGTGCCACCATGAAGTGCTCCTCTACAGGCTGAAGCACTATTCAAACTGTACTTGTGGCATGAGTGTCTTCAGACTCTCAGAGTTGTATTGTAATGCCCCCCAATATACACACACAACACACTCATGCAGGCTTAGGCAATTGTCCTTTTTTCTACGTTCTCTTAACCTTGTTCCCCGGATGTAATGTACCACAGCTTTGCTTCATAAAAGACATAATCACGCTGGATTAAACATATCAACTGTTTTATTTTCATGGTCCTTGTGTTCAAAATAGCACACCGGTTCCTTTGTGCTTTTCCTCTAAACAAATGTTTGCAAATGTGTCTTTTAAATGGGTAAAGCTGTTTGTTGATTGTCGCCCTCTTCTGCCCTCTCAGCTGATCAGAATATCGTGCAGCTTCAGATAGACTGGTCTGTCTGAAACAAAACAGTTTAGCGAGGGCCATGTTTGGATAGTGACAGTGGTTCTGTTTTGTCTTTTTTTTTTTTTTTTACATGGATCTGAGACGGCAGAAGGACTGCTAATGGATTTTTTTTTTCTCTCAACATCTTTTGTAAATGAAAAAAAAATAAATGTTAGCTATTTTTTTAATCCAAGGTGATTTCATTTGATATTGTAGTCATTAATGTCACATTATGTGTCTTTGTGCACTGCAAGTGCCTAACATAATTATGTCATTTAGATGCACATTTCTAAGTTAGTTTTGCGGTAGCATGAGTGATAGCTCAATAAGTGAAACTGATGCAAATTAGTTAAGGCTATAAATTCTCTATATGTGACATGGGTCTCCCTATAAAAACAGTTCTCAGCCGGGCACATACAGTATGTGTACAATCCAATCATTTTCTACAACAAATGATTATTTTCATTATCAATTAATCTGCAGATTACTTCTGGATTAATAGTTTTTTTCCACATCATTTCAGAAACTAGTGTAATGGCCATTGTAATTTCTTACATCCCAAGGGGACGTCTTCAAATTAGGGCTGCAACTAATGAACCTTTTTAGTACTGATTAATCGTTTGTCGATCTTTAAAAAAGCCCAAGGTAACATCTTAAACTTGCTTGTTTTGTTCGCCCAAAAGCTCCAAATCCAAATCTTCACGATTAAGAAGCTGAAACCACAAAATGTTTGACGTTTTTGCTTAAACAATGACTTAAATAATAATAGTTGACAATTAATTTTGATTCACTAATTCAGCTCTACCTCAAACCGCTGTTTTGATTCACTGACTTAAACAACTAATGGATTATCAAAATAGTAACTAATTAATTTTATGTTGATTGACTAATCGAAATGAATCTACTTCAAATTGCTATTTTTGTTCAATCAACAATCCAAATCCGAAGATCTTATTTTACTATCATATGACAAAGAAAAGCAGCAAATCCTCACATTTTAGAAGCAGCACCATGTTTGGCATTTTTTTCTTGACTGAAACAATTAACTGATTAACTATTATAGTAATAGTTAATTCCTTTTCTGTCAATCAACTACGAAACTTGCACATCCACATTCGGATAGATGATGAAGGTGTTGAACATTCGATTGGGAAAGGACTTCATACTATCCAAACTGTCGTGCATGTGATGAACTTTTTCTTACAACTAACTTGAGGTCAGTGAGGTCATGGGTCTTTGTAGCACACATGTTTACATGTAAATATAAATATGGAACAACCCGAACACAGCAAAGTCCTGTGAGCTACATACAACTGGAATGGTCTTAATGAAATTCCCATGGAATGGTTGTTTTCATTGTCAGCTTCACAATTGCGAGCTGAGGCGAGTGAAACTGATCAGAGAGAAACAAAAAGCCCGGGTCTGTCCCTCCCTCACTCAGACGCTCGCACCCACAGATGTCACACATCTACATGAGTGATCCCTGGGCTTTGAAACCCCTCAGCTGTAAAGACGTTGATATGCGTTAGATGAAGAGCCAGGCTATATGTGGGTGGATCTTGTGTTTGGCTTTATTGAAGCTGTATGTAAATCTTCAGGTCACAAGACTGTTGAACAAAAGCCTGGATGGTGTTCCAGTGTCTTCATCACGGTTAGGTTGACATTTCTTGATGTCTCTTAGCTGAAACCGCTATAGCTGGCATCAATTTGGAGGGAAAAGACAGAAAAGACGCTGGCCTGCTAGTGATTTCTTCAAATGTAGTGCGCAACAACTAGCAGTGTTTTTTTTCTCTTAGCTGAATCCCTCTGCTCTCCTTTCTTGTTGGTCAATGATAGTCTGTCTCACTGTAACCCTCATGCAAATAAGCATGATTATGAGCGTTCCCTCGACCCCCTCAATTCTCTAAGTCATCCTGATTGAGTGTGGCAGGCGGAGGAGGGGATGGATATAATGGACTCCACCAACTTTAATGAGACAAATCTCAGCTATGGGCTGACATTTTGAAATAGTCCTTGTGAATGACAGTGTCAGCAGTCACCTTTACCAAAAGCTTTCCAGGGATGGTCCCTGTAATGATGGAGGGAATTAAAATGGCCTCCAAGGCGGTGGAGATGGGAGCCGTGGGATTAGGGTGCAAAGCCACGCCTCTTAAATGGGCTCTTCTGCCACACCCCAAATAAAGCACAGCTCTCCTCCGACGCCTACGTATATCGTCACCCTGAGATTTGATGGAGGGATTAGGGTGAATGTTCGTTGTTGACCACTGTGAGATTTGTTGAGATGAGCTGTGCCTCACATTAAGTGCCCCGCCCTCGCCTTCCTATCATATTCTTCCCCCCTTGTTGTGTGTCTGGTGGCAGACAGGGACAAGCTCTGCTGTCATTACAAACTTAATAAGAGCAGAAGTGAGATTGATGAGAAAAACAGAGGCATCAACTGCTCTTTTAATTAACTCTTGTCCCATAATGGTGCCAGGACGGAGGCACTGAGCAAAGAATGAGACATTTTCTTTCTCTTTCCACCCCTTTCTGTTTTGTTGCCTCGCTCACCCCCGATAATGAACAGCCTTCTGGGACCCAATTACATCCAAGGCTGCATTAGGAGCACAGCAGGCCCAGTGGAAACTTCAGCTGAGTTTCCCCTCATCTCCCCCCCACCTCTCCACTCCCTGTTACCCTGCTGGAGATGGCCTTCACTTGATTGAATTTTGAATGTTACACCCCGACACACACGCACACACACACACACACACACACACACACACACACACACACACACACACACACACACACGCCATCTTCTGTAGTCCCTTACCTTCACCAGTTCTGAACCCACATGTGGTTTATGATGGAGGCAGGAGGCAATGTATGCTTGTTGTTGGCTGTCCTTCTCTTGATAACTGCTTGCACTGATAGAGTGGCTTTGTATACAATGTGTAATGGCTGGCATGAATTGGTGCATCAAAGCCTGTTTGTGTGTTGTGTCCCTGCAGCATACCGTATATTCTTGTGAGGAGTTGTGAATGGAGATTAGAATGAGTTAATTGGGGTGTTTTAAACTGAATAAACACTGAAAATCTATTCAAGTCAGTAAAGGAGATTATACTGAGTCAATCAACAATCTTTTTTTTTTTTTTATTCAAAGGAAACTCAATCATTAATATTTTAGGATGCTAAAAACATTTGTAATATAATTTTCTTTTTACCGGAGAGACTTCAGATATCAGGTCCAAAGCACACTGGAACACACGGATTTAAGGCTATCAACTTTATTAAAGACTAAAACAACAACAAGTGCGTTTTCATCAGAGTCAAACAGAAATGAGACTGACGTTCTGTTAAATAACATCCCCGTCAGGCTGCAAAAAAATGGGGAAAGAACAATAAGCCGCATGTAAGCAGGGTAAACAATCATACATCATATAATAATAAAATGAGAGAAGTAAATATATAAATAGCTATTTGTGACTTTTCATCAGTGACCACGTCCATATAGATGTATCAACATTTTTTAGTAAGAATAATAAATAACATGTATCACAACGATATAGGTAAATTCATCCAACATCCAAATATCATAAACATATATAATATTTTAAATACCACTCCCTAATGAGAAGCTCCAGCCTAAAATGGGAGAGTGGGCTACATTCAGATTATCAATTGATAAAAAAGACACATAACTTTCTTGTTAAAACGCAAAAACATACATTTCTTTTTGCTGTGAAAAATTCAGTTTGACAAGGACACATGCCACGACTTTAAATTACGTATAATGCCAAGAACAATTCACAACCAGCACAACCTAATAACCACTCTAAATAGCAGTGGTCATTTAAAACACTTGTTTTAATGTATAGTCTTCAGCCATGCTAGTGGCTCAATAAGGCTGTACGTTTGCTCAGTGGTGCTTTGAGGTAAATGCTAATATCAGCATGCTACTGTAACATGCTCAAAATAAAAAGGCTAACATGCGAATGCTTAGCAGGCATAATGTTTACCATGTTCATCATCTTAGTTCTGCATGTTAGAATGGTAACATTTTAATGTGCAATAGACACAAAGTACATCTTATGCTGATGGGAAATGTATTAGTTTTGCAGGTATTTGGTCATAAACCAAAGTTTTGGACAAATTATGTCTAGGCATCACCAAAGTTATCACAATGCATCCTCTGAATGTTTGTACAAAATATAATGGTAATCAATTCTATCGTCGAGACAATTCAGTAAAACCCAACCTCATGGTGGCGCTAGTAGAGGAAAAGTCAGGGGATCACCAAAGTCAGTAGGATTCATCCTCTGGGAGCCATAAATGTCTGTAAGCCAAATTGCCATCTCTATAGTCACATCATTATCATGGCTAAAAAATCCCCCCAAATGTCAACACTACAGGCATATCGGGCATCTTGGAAAAACTAATTATTATTATATTGGTCAACATTTTTTATGGTATGAGGATTCCCAGTTTACTAGAGCCTGGGAGGCCTTTGTGGGATATGTACAGTATGTGATGGCTGAATGTCTTTTAAGATGGGGACTGCCTGTAAATGCAATGCTTGGGGACATCCAAGGCATTAATAACAATTATTGGTGTTCTTTGGTTTCCTCAGACACCTTAAGTGTGGCGTATTGACTGCTATGCTGGAAAGAATGTTGCCTATTGATCCGGCCAAGGCAGAAACCGATGGTGTCCTCTTCCTGTAAGGCTGGAATTAATCCTTTCACGCTTTCGGTGAGTAAATAACTTAGCCTATACCTACTACGAGCCATCTCACTGCTTCTGAAAAGTCAAACGAAACAAGGGATGGGCACGACCAAATGTGCGAAAGAAAAAGAAAAACGACAATAGCTGCTCCAATATTTATCATTTACATCCCCTGCAACAGAACAAGTAATACTTTCAATATTGTTTGAATAAATTGGTAAGTTTTTACAACATTAACTGCCATTTTCATGAACTTTGTTTTGGTTTGTATGAACTCAAATGGAATTTTACAAAACAAAACAGTTTACTAATGTTAGTAAATGCAAGAAATTTAAGAGTGTTGCAGCATGCAGTAATGTTTTTACTGGTCCATTGTCTTATCCCTAACCAACACTTTGTGTATACTGTACTACCATGCTTGGTCTACCTCCCTGTGGACTGTACGGTTACTAACAGCTCATCCACTATTGCTTAGGGGTCTTATTTTGTTCTAGAAGAAAGACTTTATACTGTCAAACTCAGACATCCCATGTGATTGAAGGCCGATGGGCATGGAACTCTCAGAGCTGCCCTCAAAGCTGCAACAATGCCTGCTTTCACACAGCCAACTTGTGGTGGGTGGAGTGGAAGAACAAAGGCAGACTTGTTAGGGTGTAGATGCCTTTATTATTCTTTTATTTGGCTGCAATTTCTTGTCTATCTGCCCATATTCATTAAGATTTGGCTACACTGGCTTGTGGAGTCTGTGGCTCTAGGAGTAGTTACTGTATGCGACGCAAAACACATCAAGCGCTTTTCTTTTGTAAAAAAAATCAATGTACGGAAACTTAATCATAAAAAATAGATTAATAGCTCCTCGTGTATTCAACTTACATGTACTAAAATCTAATGAAATCAAAACACTTTGTGATTCAGGGCATATGAACAGAAAAACATCAGGGTACTAAATTAAATTAAATGAATCCTACAGCAGTTTCCACCTACATAGATAAAGTCTCTAATTATGCAGAAACCTTTTCAATCACAACTGGTTCATGATTAGTTTTTAAGCTTTATTGTACACATTCTGAAAGTATAATTACAGTCACATCTGGCCATTTAAGCACTTATAACAAAAACACATCAGAATTAGACTCCAAACTCAACAAAGACACAAAATAACAAAACTGTACTCTACACTCAAGTACACATAAGTACAGTATGAGTGTATGGCGCTGTGAAATCATTAATGAAAACTTGGCGAGGTTTAACAAATCCTCTTTTCATGTGTTTAAGTGCTTTTCATTAATAGATAAATGTCCGTCCCTGAGATTGGAAGGTCATGACGTCCAAATCTGCTCAGGTGCTCTCTCCTGGGCCTGCAGACAACTCTCCAACGCTGCACATGTGGCTGCTAGAGGAGGCCAGCAGCCTCGTCTGTTGGCTCTCTGCTTGACTAATCACAACTCCTCTCGCAGTCAGAGCACAGCTAAAGCACAAGAGACTTCATTTAGACAATACATGCAATAAATTGTATTAAGAATGCTAAAAACAAGGGGCATTGCAATGCACTTAATCGTTATTTTTGTTATAAATTAACAAGATGATGCCTAGGGTTGTGTTTTGTTTGAATTCCCTGGAGGAAGCTTCCCAAAGTTTGACTACTGATGATGTCATCAGGCATCTAATAGAGAGGCGAAGTCCCTCCCCTTCCGATGTCCCCCATTGGACCTTATTTTGTAAAAAAAATATGAACGGTAGTCAACAGTGAGAGACAAATTTTTTTGATCCCGTTTGATTTGCACCATGAATCACACATATGATGTTTGTCTATTTAAAACACAATTTTGCAACTCAAGAAAGTCTCAGTTTGTCGTAGGTTTGTCGTAGTATCATTTAGTTTTGTGTGAATCCGCTCAGTGAACTACATCTCTCGTCTTGCACAATATACGTCACCAACACTAGCTAGCTAGCTAATTTAGATATGACCACGCACAAATGAAACGTTATCTAACCTGGTTCATCCAGCAACTCCTGGTCTTTTTATCAGCCGGGAAGAGAAAAAACGATCAGACTCATTGCTCGTGTGAGTTCATCCCAGTACGGAACACACAGGCATCGTAGCTTCAGAGAGAGAGACGTCACTTACGCGACTTTTGGGTGTAGTACATATATAGCATAGTCTTTCTAATTATGTATTTTCACAGTCTAATACTTCACCAGTTTTACAACAAACTGCGACTTTCTTGACTTGCAAAATTATCTTTTAAATTGACAAACATCATATTATTTGTGATTCCTGGCGCAATTCAAACGGGATTAAAAAAATATTTGTCTCTCGTCGTTGACTACCGTTCATATTTTTTCCGAAGTAAGGTCCTATGGTAGTCCACCAGAAGGGGCGGGACTTCGCCCCCCTATAAGAGATGCTATTGAGTTGCATTATGGAAAAAACAGGATCCACTGTTTTTGGAGCTTGACCCATATAGGGACTAAAAAGCACGATATCTCGGACTCTGCTACTTCAATTTTAATTTTTTGTTTTTTTACCAGATTCCTTCAGTTTTATGGAAGTGTAATACCAAATTGCTGTAGTCCCCTTTAATCAAAATAATCGAAAGTTCTCAAACGTTAAATGTTGTCCATCAGCAACACAACTTTGGCTAAACAAAACAGTCTAAAATTTAGATGTAAGAATAAGTAAAGAATAAGTAAATACTTTTGCTTCGTTTATAATACTCTGAGGCATTTCGGACCAAAATACTTCACTCTATCAAACAGGTCACTAAGGCGTCAGAAATGACCAACCAGTGCACAGAGCAGGTTTCCATCAGCTGATGTGTCACCGAGGCCTGGTCGATATACAGTAGCTGGGGGGAGAAAACATCGACTGTCAGCTGGCAAAATCACAAGGGCTAAAATCCTGCTGTAACAATGCTGCCCAAATCCCCAATCAACAATCCCTTGTTATGCTCTTTTCTGTGTCAAAACACTCCCTTATTACCTGATTGATGGCTTTTTTATTTGTAAAACAGGTCTCTAACCAGATGTAAATGCAAATTTGCTCTGCTTATTCTAGCCGAGCTTCCGCAGTGTCCCAATCCCTCTTAAGCTTCTTGTTGACCGCGTCTGCCAGCTTTGTGTACACAATTGGCTCCTCAGCCATTCCAACAGCATCGTTAATGTCCGCCCTTTTGTGCTGCTCAATTCCACCGGAATAAACAGAATCACACGTGCAAAATTATTTTCTAACACAGATAATTAGCCGAAAGAAACAATCCAGAGTATGAATAATAATGTGCCTCGGTAACATTATAACTTTTAAGCATGGGAAAAGGAGGGGTTTGAATGCCAAGGGAAATGAGCTTATCAAATAAAGCTTGAAAATGTGCAGTGAATGAAATGAGTCAATCATTTTAATGTGAGATGGGAGCCCTGAGGAGAATAAATAAGCAATCGTCACATCATGCAGGGAGAACAAATGAGCATAGTACACAATTAGGCAGGGTCACATTCTGCCAGAGCTGTGAGCGTGGGATGGGCTAATGAGCTGTGTGAGCGAGAGTGTGTGTTTGTGCGAATGTGTATAGGAAGAGAAAGAGGAAGTAAGAGATGAAAAAGCTGATCCCTAAGCCCTCAAAATTCTGATGTACAGACTAAGACAGCCAGACAGCCAGACACACAAGCGGCAAGTCAGGCGAGAGACAAAGACAAAAGTAAGAGGGGTTGGCGGAGAAGAGGTGGGCTATCAGTCGACTTGGCATCTGGGGCAAGTAGACATGCAGGCAGACAGAGCAATGGGCAGGTACCGTACAGCAGCCAAACAGACAAAAAGAAGAGAAGTGCCTCAGAAGGACCAACGGCACAGAGCTTTCAAAGGCGACTCATAGTTATTAACTATTCAATCACATAAAGGAGAGCTGAAGGCGTGAAAGGTTGCGGACCGAAGCACTTTTGCTTCAGTGCATTAAGAGCCTGGTCCAGCACTCTTGCTGCGTGAAAGAGAAATAGATTGCCTCCCAGGAAGATGACTGCTCAAAGGGGTTGGCTTTTCCCCCTTAATAACAGCAATCTGCTGTGAAAATCTAATCCCAAGTACCATTTACACAGAATCTAGATAACTTCTGCTCAGAAAAGCGTACAATATGAATATTGCATTCCCTGATATACAAATAACTGGGAACAAGCCCCCCCTCCATCAATCAGGGGACGTTCTCAGTGTAAGTGAACTGGAAGAGCAAATTGCTAATGAGCACCATGCTGCTAAAAATGCACATTTTAAAATACCATTGTGGGTATGTTGTAAAAGTGGCCGAAATGAAAACACAATTCTTCACAAGAGCGTAAAATGTGTTTGATCGTATAGACATGGGTGTCCATGATCCGTTCATAAAAAGGAAAATCCTAAGTGAAACACTCACAATGTTGTCAACCTGAGTGACATATACGCAACAACAAGCCAAGCATGAACACTGTCCCTCAATTGAAGTAATGGCTCCATCTTTGGCATTTAAGTCAGATATGGACGCACCCTTTAAGCCCCCCGCTCTCCTTCTCGCTGGCCTAATTCCCCCTCCTCAGTGGTGGATAAGAGGGATCAGAAATCCATCCATATGCATGGCCAACTATCTGTGGAGGGGATGTCAGGTCTCAGCCTGGCCAGCTTTCTGAAAGTACTGGTAATGACACTTAATGAAAGCCAGGGAGCTGAGCTCTGAGAGGGAAAGCCTGTGCTTGTGCTCCCCCAGCCCCCATCCGGCATCCAGACCAAGCCTTCAGACGCCATAAATAAACAAACGTGCTGCGTGAGAATAGATGTGCTATTTCCCTAGCTTCTCTCCTACCATTCCATCCACTTATTTATCTATTTATTATTATTCCCCGGATCTCTGGTTTGCTTTCAGCCCACCTCTGTACTCTTGGCTCCCTGCAGGCTTTTCAATGTCCCAAAACATTAGCTGGACTTTTCTCTAGTCCACCTACGGCCCTTAATGGGCTGAGTTTGCATCAGCTCTCCACTGCTGGCCTCCACAAATATACACACACACACAAAGAGCTGTCAGACTACTGTAAATCCTACAAATATTCAGACAGATCTCCTCTTATTAGCAATCACACTGCTTATTCCACTCTCTCTAATGAATTAACAAACTTGACCAAATCCATTCTAGCCCTATAGTTAAGCTGTCATCTTTTCAATCGGACTAGTTTGGCATACAAAGGAGCACTTGTGCCTCCAGTGATGCAGGTGATATGGTTGAAGCTGAGAAGAGAAGAGCGAGGAGGGCACTGTGGTGTCAGCGATGCCTGTGTTGAGAAGGGTGGTGCAGCTCAAAGTAAACAGAAGGAATGAGGGGATAGAGAGGCTCTTCTTAGCACAAGCCCCTAATCAGTACAGTCAACACGTGGCAGATTGGGTTCACATCTTTTTCCCCTCGCTCTCGCTCTGCCTCTGTCCCTCCACCACCAAAACTGATCCCTTCAATCAGCCCCATTTTCCCTGCTTTCAATCTGAGAGGATATCAGATAGGAATGTGTTGCAGGCAAATGCCAGGTAACACAAATCTGGCTTACTTTGAGGTAAGGTGGCATTGGCTGAGGAAAAAATGAGATGGCTTCCTCTGTGGGACACCATTCCACCAACAAATAACCCCTTTCTCAAGCAACACATACAATTCACATTTTATTTAAAAAAAGTTTCCATGGTGATGCTTGAGTGATACTTAAAAGTGTCCTGTGTGGCCTCGGTGAACACTAACAGCGACAAACACTTATGTGTCTGTCTGGCCAGAGGAGGGAGCGTCCTTGGGTCAAGTTGGGTGAAAAGTTTGCCAACTCAAGAGGCTCAAACTGTGCCCGAGGAGAGACCTCTTCCCTCTGCTGCAGCATGTCCTTTGATCACCAACTCCCTTTGCCACCCCCAACATTTCCCAGCTAACTGCACAAATGTGTTAACAAGCTTTAGCCATCAGTCGAGGCTGGGCCACACAGGTGGGGATGACACAAGCCGTCCAGAGTGGAGCAGATTACAGAGGGGGTCATCCTGGGTGCAGGAGGAGAGGAGTGCCAAACATGGTTGTATGTAAAGGAGAGCTTCTGCTCTGTGAGATAGAGAGGCAAAATGTGCTGGGGCTGCATTAGCAGCAGGACCCAGAGGTACAACCCAGGGGGGGCGGCGGACTTCAAACACTGATGTGCAGGCTGTTCAGGGCTCTCAGGCTGCTGATTTCACAGCCGGAAAACACAGACCATTAGTCACACACTGAGGCCTATGCTAATCCCAGAACAAGCAAAATCAACATGACAGCCGATAAAATCCTGGGAGTTATGCAACAGCTTTGCTTTTCAGTGATACTGTCTGTGATGTGCTGGTGAGTGTTTGTATTGACCCGTGTTTCAGATGAGCCACTCCAGAAACACTCACGCTCTGTCTGAAAGCTCACTGCTTTGTCACTGACACTGTCTCTGGAGTGGGCCCGAGCAAAAGCAGAGGACATGTAGTCACAGAGAGGGGCTTGTATAGATTTGGAGTCTCCTTTTTGGAGGAGAAGTGGGAGTCTTTGCCAGGACTATGATAGTTTAACAGAGTAGAATGATCAGAGACGCTCAATCATGTACTGTGTCAGGTCAGAGTCTGCAATGTCGCACTAGGAAACTTGGTCAAAGGATGCAGAGGAAGGCAGACACATCGCTAATGAGGATGATTTGACTGCGTCTATGCTTGTTCTCATTGCGTCAAATACTGATGCTTTGTCATGGCCGTCGGCGTTTTCTTTATCGCCGCAGAAGGCACCATTTAGCGCCTAAAATGTAAACCCATGTGCTGGAGGTGACTGTGGTGATGTGGTTTAAAGAGCGAAAACACACACAGGGCAGGTGGGAGGGAAGGTGGATGAGCCCAACAAACACAAGGCTTTCATCCAAGAGACGGCTGTTTGTTTCCCGTGCGTTAGGTTTCACTCTCATGTTACAATCAGCTGTTCGTTCGTGTCCCGTGTTCACAACGTTCAGTTTCATTTTCATTTTACAAACGTAGTCATTTTAAGCCCAACCATGTAGTTTTTTCCTAAACCCAACTAAGTGGTTCTGATGCCTAAACCTAAAGTGACGCCAAGGGGCGAGTGGCAGTATGTGACGAGTTGGTATGAGAACGTGTTGGTCTATAGGAATCAGTCATTATATACTTATATTTTGGCAAGAATTCTGCACTGGGCTTTCAAATAGGTCTAATCAGAAACAATATTGTGTGCTTAGCAGGAGCAACAGTCCCGGCAACTTTTGTCTAAAAAGTAAAAAAAAAAGGGATTTGTTCATGCTGATAAAAAAATGTTTTATGTCTTGATTTGTGTCTTAATGGTAAGGGGCTATATTTCAGCAGATATAGCAGAAGACTTCCTCTTCCGTGTGCTGCTCATTGTTTACAGTCCGATTAGCAACTTGAGACACGAGACTGGAGTTGGAGTTGAGAGATGGCGTGTACGACCGGAGTGCTTCACAAGTAGCCAGTTTACAAACTAATTTTAAACCAATAAAAAGCTAAATCATCGTCAGACGATTCCCAGATTGCATTTCGGCCAATGTGTTCCGCCTCTTTTGCTCTCCACTCAGACTGTTTACCTGCATTCAACCAAAGCCTGGTCGAACGTGATTGGTCAATACTAGTCAGTATACAAACCAGAACGCTTCCGATACCAACATCTTGTCCCGTTGCCAACTGATTCTACATGTGAATCCAGAATCTGTTTATAGAGATTACTGCTACACAAACGCATCACACACTCGATTCACTGCAATACATTCTGTATCTAGTTCCCATGTTGCATTAAAAGATTAAAGGGTGACTTAACACCAAGTTGAAAATAATTGTTTTCAATGACCTTTTCTGGTTCAACATTTCAGGTCTTTTGCAACACTGACTGCGCCCATCATCACCGAGGATAGTGGTCAACAATGATGTACACCTCTACGTCACTGCAACAAGCTGAAAACTTCAACCAAAGGATGTCCCCATAAAAGCTATCTGCTAGTGTTACTCTTATTTAATTTGTAAATGGACTGACAGTTTACCAATATAAACTTGTCATACTCTGTATTAATATGATATGAAAGAAACAGTTTCATGTTTCATGTTCATATTTTGTGTATTTAATTGACACTACAAACACATGGGAGAGACCCATAGCAATGAATGAACTGTGGTGGATAGTAAATGCTGTTTTCTAGATAATTGATTTATGCAAAACTTCACATAAAACATCTAAGGAAACATGTTTTATTTTCTAGTACAGAAAAATATCTTTAACAGACATTACAATGCCATTATCATGTTAAGCAAGTATAAATTATGTATTAATAATGCTTAAATATTGACATTATGCTCAAGCACTTTCTTAAGGCTTCATTAAGGCTTCTGTTTGTGTGATGGCCTAACATATATAAAATGAAAATTGACATAAAAATTGGACATTGCACAACGATATTTGTAGATTTTGCTCAGTGTCTTTATTCTCTGTGTGTATACCTGGAGCTCCTCCTCTTCAATCCTCTTCTCATCAAACTCAGCTTTAAGTCTCCTGACCTCAATTTGCCGAGCTCCCCCATCCTCCTGCAGGTGGATTCATGTGTGCCTATACACACACACACACACACAAAGACACACACATTCACGCAAACAAAAAGTGCACTATATTTCACACACTGTTGCATTGGTTCATAAAGCACATAAATATAACCCTCCTCTGTCCACTTTCTCTTTCTTGGCAGAGATGGATGCGTGCTTCGTGCTTTGCTCTTTTATTTTCAGTGCCAGTTTTTCATTTGCTTGCCTGCAGCAATGTAGGGATATGATAAAATGTGTATTAGCTTTTGTTGGGATAGAAACCAATTATTGTGCAAGTGCAGAGAGACCTCAGCAGTAATGTGATGTGTATTAAGGCCTTACTTACGTTCCAGGACCAACTGGTTGACAGTGGAGAGCATCTTGTGGACACGAGAACCGCCTGACAGAACACAAAACCTCCACCTTTGGACTGGGACAGAGAGGGAGGAAGAGAGAGACGGGGAGTAAAAGACAGAAGTAGTGGGAGGGAGGTAAAATATATATATAAAAAAAATCCCATATCTACAACATAAAGCTGCTGTTGTGCTGTACTTCTGTTTTTAAAGACTCAGGCTTGGAGTATAAAGCCTGAAAGAAAGAGACAGGGACACTAAGAAGACAGAGGACATTTGTAAGACTAATAATGGTATTGGACTGATGGGGCCTATGTACTGTATGTGTTTTTGCTTGGCCTGGAATACCTTAAAGTCATAGCTATCCCTGAGAGATACTATCACTACCTGCTATCACTCATATAAGCCTGAAGGATTAGAAAACATGATGAAATATGGTATTATTTGCAAAAGAATAATAGCAATAATAAAAAAACTAAAAGCCCTTTAAAGGACCAGTGCGTAACAATTAGGGGGATCTATTGGCAGAAATTAAATATAATATTAACTATGTTTTCTTTAGTGTATAATCACCTGAAAATATGAATCGTTGTGTTTTTGTTACCATAGAATGAGCTGTTTATATCTACATTTGGAGCGGTTCCTCTTCACGGAGATGTTTTTCAGTAGCCCAGAACGGGCAATCCAAATACTGTCTCTTTCATGTTTTTACATTACCTGAAGGCCTCCATGACCATTCAGTTGGTTTCAATCTGCAACCTCACCACTAGATTCCACTAAATCCTACATACTGGTCCTTTAACCCTCGTCACTCTGCTCAGCCGCCGGGAAACAAGACACGGGAAACCTCTGTTGGTCTTGAGAAACTGCAGCATTTTTTTCTACACAAACTGCAACTTCCACTGTACATTCACTTGATATTGTCAAAGCTAAACTAACTCTGTCTTCCGCTCCACTATAGCTCACCTGTTCGCTCACACACATTCACCGCAGCTCTCTCTCTCTTGCTTCACCACTCACTTCCCACGTACAAACACACACAGCAACTGGCTCTGTATGGGGCCTTTCACGTTCTTTTGTCGGCCACCATAGTTGGCCACAGGAGAGGTTTAAATTGGTTGCAATCTGCAACCTCATCACTAGATGTCACTAAATCCTACACACTGCTCCTTTAAATGAGTGAAATTCTCATGTTGTTAGAATAGGATTAAATACAAAAAATACTATTAAAAATACAACATATGTGTAAAGTACATATTCTAAAACATGCAGGGGGCTCTGTATGTACTTATCAGGAAGGTGCACATCTTTAGGATGTTTTGGGAGAAGTAACTTTAATTGACCAGGGACGACAATTTTTATTGTACCACAATTCAAACTATAAGTCACTTGATCCTACCACAACTAAAACCTCTTTTTTTCCCTTAGTATTGTGCACAGGAGATGCAATAAGGCAGAAATATGTCCCTCATCCAAGGGTCGTCACCTCTTCACTGCTTCCGAGCCAAGATATTGCCACTGCCATTAACACTGCCTGCCCAGCTCCTCCGACTGTCAGGTGATGAAGCCTTTTTTAATAAGGATTATGCATTTGCCTTACTTTACATTCCACTCAATATCACAGTTTGCATATAGCTAGTCAGAGTGAGGATCTATTATCTATATCTCTACCACTGAGGCTGCCACCTTATATTCAACACATCGGGTGGCATTCAAAAATATAATTCTGGTGTACTTCACTGACTTGTTTTGAAAAAAATAATTATACATTTAGTGATAAAAATCTGTCAGTGGTTACCTTGTTGTGTCACTCATTCCCCAAGCTTCAGCCCCACAGCCATTTCCTGCTAGTCAGTGAGATGGAGGCTATGAGCACACCACCACCACCACCACCACCACCATCACAATGACCTTTCCACAAGCCCAGGGAGCATGCAATGCAGAGGAGAGGCAATAAAAGTAATGAAAGAAGCAAAGGCAATTAAAGTGGTGTGTGTGAGGGGAGCGTGGCGGAGATGAGCCTAACTGGAGGCGGCCCTGGAATGCACTACAGCTCCACATCCCCCGTAATCCCTGTGTGATCGCAGAGCAACCCTGGTGTGCTCCCAGTCTGATCATCCTCTCGCAGCATTCACCAGCTAATCCGTGCAAAAGGACAGCAGTGCACATACACTGCACAAACACACACACACACACACACACACACACGTGAATTACACACACACACACACACACATTTCTGCACTCACTGCTAGCGTAATTGTTATAGGCTGCATGCCATATGTACTGCACGACAAAATGAGGAAACTACTAAAAAATGAATTACCGAACACAAACACAATCAGGCACAAATGCACACACATGTTTAGTTCCAGAAAATGAGTTACTCTCCTCCCGCCCTTTGCAGCGCAGCGTTTCCTCGCGGCCAGTGAGAATCATTAATGCCCTTCCTCTGATGCAGCCACACAACCAACAGCAATTATTTCTAAAAGCAAAAAGTGAAAACAGACAGCGAACGCACAAATATACACGGCACATAATCATTATTTTTTTGTTAGGCTGGCTGTGTGGGGGTTGAGGAGGTGGCAGCAGCTTGGACTTCATTTTCTCGAGCGGAGTTTACTGACCGCAAAATGACAAGGATGCTTTTCCTAAACCAATTAAGAGGCTGCAGTGCTGATGTTACCATGTGACATTGACAGCACTTAAGGAGGCTGACGCCAGGCCTTAGAGACGAGCCAGAGATGTGCTCTTGGCTCAGGAGTCAGCACACACACACACACATGCATACAGAGAAATACACGTGTATGCAATCATGCATGCACAGTCACAGACGTCAATAAAAGGACTGGCACAGTAGAGCAAAGAGCAAGTGACAATGTGTAGCTCCAGACCAAAACAAATATATAACTAACATTATACTAATACATGAGGTATTGAGGTCTGCGAAAAAACTATCCAGCTGGTAATATCAGAAAGCATTAAATACTACTGAACATCCAGGCCCCGAGTCCGGGAAAAGACTTCATTATCTAATCAGCTTTAGGAATACAGAGAGAGGGCAAAGCTACAAGTCTTCCCTTTTCTTGACAACAGAATCTGATCTTGCCTGTAGCTAGCATTAGTGAACACTGTGACCTCTGTAGGTTACGACTTGAAAAAAAGGCTGTGTGGTCCACGCTAATGACCAGAATGGTCTGTGAAGGAGCTAGCATTGCGCCCCATTCTTTGCTCTGGCTATCTTAAACTAATACCCACTGTTGAGAAAGGAGATGAGACTCCTTTTCCTTCCTATTATAGAGCACTCACATCATAGTGGTGCTCGGGGCTTGTAGGTCATTGGCTGGTCAAAGTGCCGCTTAAAGAGGGGAGAGCTGGTGTGTAACTAGGCCTGATCAGTATCAACCGTGGTCCTGGCTGCTCGGATGCTGGGGGCAGTTTTGGGCGACAGAAAGTGCATATTCTGAATCTGCAACTCACCATGTGAGTGTCTGCTAGTGGCCTTTTGTCTGATCATCTCTTTGTTTTGGTGCTTTGTCCTCTCCGGTTGGTCTTCTCTCTGTCAGCTGGAAACTCCTCTGCTGTAGATTAATCATTGGTTTTCATATTACAATTTGGCGACAGTAGATCTGCAGTCTGTAGGGACTTCGCTTTGGAACTGGAGGGTCGCCGGTTCAAGTCCCTGCATGGACCAAGTACGGAGTGTGGACTGGTAGGTAGAGAGGTGCCAGTTCACCTCCTGGGCACTGCCGAGGTGCCCTTGAGCAAGGCAGCAAACCCCCAAGTGCTTGAGGCGCCTGTCCATGGTCAGCCTCCTCGCTCTGACATCTCTCCATTAACAACTCTGACAACAGAGTGAAAAAATTTAATTTCCCCTCAGGTCTCAATGAAGTATGTCTTCTTCTATATATTTTTTTTAACACTTTATTGTTTATTGTTGTACTTTTCTTTCTTTCAAAATTATATATATTGGTGTCTATTTTTGTTTTCTCTTTTTTGTCTGTGCTGTTTTAATCTCTGTGAAGCACTTTGGGCTGCATGATTGCATGAAAGGTGCTGTACAAGTTGAGTTGAGTAACAGTTGCTATCCGTATGCTAGAGCCTAGGTACCTACATGTCAATACAAAATATGCACAGCGCACAAACTAAATTGCATATGGCAGAGTAAGTAATGTGCTCACAAAACACAGAATCTTTATCTATTGTTTTTATCTTTATCTTTATTTATCTATTTTTTTTTTCTTGTGACCCCTTAAAATGAACCAATACCTGCTTGCACATCATCACAGGCATTCTTAATGCAGGATGGTAAATTAGCATGATTCACCTTTTCAGATTGTATCAACGTCAATAAATAATTGTAGTGGAAATAAGCTGTATTTTTGGCTCTTTGACTCTGTTTTCCAGCTTTGCTCTGCACTGCTGCAACTGAACCATACCTGCCTCTGGATAGTGCTTTGCTGCTCCGTCACACACTCCTGGAGACTGCTTACCGTCCTCCACCAGCTATGGAGAGAGATAATGGGTGGCTGTCAGTTACGCCCCTCTGTCCTCATCTCCCCTAATCAGCTCCCCCATCTCATGGAGCTGCATGGGTGTCGGAGTTTCACGTAGGACTAAGTTTGACAGTCACGTTCCATCTCAACTCTGTGGTGGAGATTTAAAGCACATAGGTGGGCAGATGAAAGATACCCCTTATATGCATGAAAGAGATCAAATTGGGATTAAGGAGATTAATTTCAGATGGTAATTGAGAGAGAAACTTTTTCATCAGATTTATCTAACTTTCTATAAGATGTCAAATGTGGTGTGATTTAATTTGCTAACAGATGAATGGTTGGTAAATTGCTGTGCTTCAGGCTTGTGTCCCTTTGGCTGGTGTAAAATCATATATCGTCAAATTTCAAGATCTGACTCATTTCTCTTGGCTTCCTCTGGGGTTAAAACATAATTAATAGTTTTGAAACACAAATTCAGACTGAAACTAATTCAATTTGTGAGCATGGCTGGAGGGTGACTCTGAGTGGTGTATAAACGTTGTAGCGAGGCTTCAATCAGAAGACAAGCATGAGGGAACAATCCCCCTTCAGAGATGAAAAAGTGACCTTGGAAATCACACAGTTCAGACAATCATATGGGAACATGAATTCAAATCATGATACTCATCTTACAGTCTGGTGCTGCTGGATGTCATAAATATCAACAGATACACTGACAAGAAGGCTCTCTCCTTAGTAATACAAATATCTACACATATATTGATACGTGCATAGGTGACCTACTATACGATGACTTTTTATATGGCATACTATACTTTGGCTTTTTATGACATACTATAGCTACTATAACTTTTTTTATGACATTTTTCGACCTAAAGTTTTATCACTGTTTTCGACATATTATACTATGACCTTTTTTTCATGTCATATTATTCTATGACTATTTCATGACATTTTTCAACATACTATACCATGATGTTTTTCAGATTTTTTCAACATACTATACTATGACTTTTTATCATGACATTTTTCAAGAAACTATACTATGACTTTTTATGACATATTTCAACATACTATTTTATTGTGTTTGTGCCCTTCACTGTTGGAAGAGACCGAAGGTATATAAACTGGAAAAACAAAATTCGGAAATTTGTGTTTGGTCGATTATTTCTCTGTTGTATCAATGCTAATTGGCATTGTATTTTACATCATTGGAAAGCCTGTTTATTTACCTTCGCAATGATGTCCAACTTGTAAGGATCATGCATTTGTGGGATGAGCAGCACAGCTGATTATGTGGGTAGCGCCCAAGAAAAATTTGCCAAAATGCTCCGTCAATGGTAAACAGTATATTCTCCTGTTGGTACTGACTCTTGTTTTGAGTTGTTTGGTAGATTGGATGATTGAACTCTCTATCAGTAACAAGGAACAAACAAGACATATTGGCAATTTTACACTTTATTAATTTACTACACCGTCAGGAGCCTCAGTAGCGGTGGAAGATCCATACGCAGCCACAACAGCCTGGCACCTCCTCCTCATGCTGGTCACCAACCTGGTCACACGTTGCTGTGGGATGGCGTTCCATTCCTCAACCAGGATTCGTTGCAGGTCAGCCAGCGTGGTTGTGTTGGTCACTCTAACATGTACAGCACGCCCAAGCTGATCCTAGAAGTGTTGAATTGGGTTGAGGTGTGGACTCTTGGCAGGCCGTTCCATTCTCTCTACTCCCACATTGTGGAGGTAGTCTGTGATAACCCTGGCTCTGTGGGGGCGAGCGTTGTCATCTTGGAGGATGAAGTTAGGTGCCAGATTGTGGAGATATGGGATCGCCACTGGCTGCAGAATATCATCCCGATATCTTCCTGCATTGAGATGGCCTTCAATGATGACAAGCCTTGCTTTGCCAGTGAGGGAGATGCCGACCACCAAAAGCTGTTACTCGATCGGTGCAACAATCAGCATAGCGTTCTCCACGTCGTCTCCATACTTTGACCCTGCCATCCAACTTTTGCAGACAGAACCTGGACTCATCACTGAACATGACATTCCCCCACATGTTCAGGTTCCATTGTCTGTGTTGTCGACACCAGCGCAAACGGGCCTGACGGTGAAGGGCAGTCATTGCAGGCTTCCTGGTAGCCTTATGACAATACACTGTTTACCATTGGCAGAGCATTTTGGCAAATTTTTCTTGGGCGCTCCCCACATAATCAGCTGTGCTGCTCATACCACAAATGCATGATCCTTACAAGTTGGACATCATTGCGAAGGTAAATAAACAGGCTTTCCAACGATGTAAAATACAATGACCATTAGCATTGTAACAACAGAGAAATAATCCACCAAACACAAGTTTCTGAACTTTGTTTTTCCAGTATATATCAGGTGGGAAAACAGTGTAGTGTGTCAGATAGAGGGAATCAGGTGAGTGTTACCCCAGTCACTGGAATCTGCTACACCTTTGAAACTGTTTTGTTAACCATCTGTCTTCTACCTGTTGGTGAGAGTTGAGGGTTTTTTATCTGGAAAAATTCTTGTTTGAATGTTGCTGCTCTTCTCTCCACCGAGCTTTACACCTCAATCCTGCTGGCTTTGAAACTGTTTGTAAAGGTCTACCACCTCAAAACATTACAATTATATTATGACTGCTTTAATTACATTTTCCACATTTGTTTTTATGACATTTTCCAACATACTATAGTATGACTTATTTTATGACACTTTTCGACATACTATACTGGGACTTTTCTAGACATGCTATACTATGACTTTTTTAATGACTTTTTTTCACTATACGATATAGACTTTTACTTTTTTTGACATACTGAACTATGGCTTTATGATGTTTTTGACTTTCAATACTATGAATTTTGAAATTTTCAACATACTATGACTTTTTACATTTTTTACAGGTTTTACTATGACATTTTTTTGACATAATATACTGTGACACTGACTTTTTCGACACACGACTATGACTTTTTGAAAAAATTTCAACATACTATACTATGACTTTTTTTCGACATACTATACTATAACTTTTATTGTTTTTTCGACATACTATACTATGATTTTTTTCGAAATGCTATGACTTTTTTTGACATGACTTTTTTCGACATGACATGACTTTTTTTCGACATACTATACTATGACTTTTATTAAATTTTTTTGACATACTATTCTATGACTTTTTTATTTTTTTGACACACTATACTATGACTTTTTTATTTTTTCGACACACTATACTATGACTTTTATTTTTTTCACATATAATACTATAATTTCTTTTCAACATACTAAACTATGACTTTATTTTTTCGACATACTATAGCATGACTTTTTTATTTTTTTGATATACCATACTATGACTTATTTGTCTTCGACAGACTATACAATGACCATTTAATTTTTTCGACATACCATACTATGACTTTTTTTTCGATATACTATATGACTTTTTAAATTATTTCGACATATTATACTATGACTTTTTTTTCGGCAAACTATACTATGACTTTTTAAAACAGTTTCGACATACTATACTGACTTTTTTTTTGTCAGTTTTCGTCACTAAACTTACTTTTAAAATTATTTTTTTTCGACTTACCATACTATTAATTTAAAAAATATTCGACATACTATAACTTTTTTTTCAACAAACCATACTATGACTGTTTTTATTTTTTCAACATATTATACCATCACTTTTTTTTCAACATACTATACTATGATTTTTTTTATTTTTTCGATATACTATACTATGACTTTGCTCAACATGTTATACTATTACTTTCTAAAAAAAATGTTCAACATACTGTACGAGTTTTTTTTATTTTTTCGACATACTATTCTATGGCTTATTTTTTTTTGTTACTCAATACAATGACTTTTTTCATTTTTCGACATGATATAGTATGAGTCTTTATACGACAAAACTATTGTATGACTTTTTTTCAACATACTATACTATACTATTACTTACATTTTTTTTTGATGTACTATACTATGAGTTTTAAAAGATTTTTCAACACTATGACCTTTTTATTTTTTCTACATACATACTAGACTATGACTTTATTTTTTTTTTTGATATACTATGACTTTTCTAAATTTTTTCGACATAGGATACTTTAACTTTTTTTGACATAGTATACCATGACTTTAAAAAAAAAAAATTGACATACTATACTATGACTTTTATGCAATTTGTCGATATACTATGACTGTGATATAATTTTGCGACAGACTATGCTATGACTTTTTATATGACCTACTATATTATGACATTTTAATTACATGTTATACTATGACATTTAGGACAATATACTATGACTTTTTTTGACGACATACAGCAGGGCCCAAATGCAGAGTCAGACACTGTCAGATTCAATGAAGATACTTTAATCAAACAAAAGACTTACAGGTTCCCAAAAGGCAGGCAGGTACATCTGGTAGATCAAAAGCAAACAAAACTCTATGTACCCATGAAGAAAAACTGACAAAGAACAAAGTAACTGGACTGGTATATGTACTTAATGATGGATTCCTTCATTTATGACATACTATATTGTGACTTTTTTGACATTATCCTACATGATTACTTTAGTAGATATAGTGTTATGAAATGTATTTCTGTAATTTAAATGTTTTAGAATTTTGTTTTGATTAGGGACTTACCAATTCATCTTAAATTCTTATTCATTATTTGAGGAGGTGCTTTCAAACCATATACCGTATCGACCATGGTTTCTTCTGGTTATACACTGCAATATGTACAAGACATTTTGAAATATGTTTGTCTCTTTCATTCTTGTTATGAAAAGTAGATAATCAAACATATCTAACCTTTGCATGCAGAGCCTTTAATACATGAGTAAAATAAATAAAATAAAAAATGTTCTTTACATTGTTATTTTTCATTATGTTATGAATTAACCAAACATATCAGGGTAGAGTGAGTGGAATCTTAGGTCAAAAGCCTGTAGTGCAAGGATTAAGTGAATTGAAGATGAAAAGATTTAAATCCTGATAAGATTCCAGCAGATAAAACATGCACAACTGCACCAACCGTGTGTTTACAGAGCAGTACACTGAGACACTTGCTTCAATCAATATATTGATGTCTTGTAATAGGCTCTAAATGACTCAGGTTAGAGACTGCTGTGCAGCAAAGCTTCCCTTTGCTTGTGCAATTCATTTCAGCACAGATATAAAACACCAGCTAAGAGGACAGAGAAAAATGAAACTAAGTCAACTATGAAACATTTGAAATGCATGTTTTGTTGATCCAAATGACATAGATGCAAGTAGCCTGCTGGTTTGTTTCCACATGTCCCCTTCACAAGTGTCCTTTGAGCAAGACGCCAAACACATTCCTGCTTCATTGACTGGAAGCTGCTTTAAGCAATATGCAACATGATTGAGGTGATGACGCCATTTATCTAAATATAATACAGATGTTGGGTCTAATGTGAAATGGAAATAAAAATTAAATTATACTTATTACTCAATCACATCATTAATTGCTGAGATCTGAGTATATTCTCTGTTGACTGGTCTTAAGTTAATACATCTCCCTACTTTCCTTCCGCTCTCCCTCCAGCTGTAGCGCTTGTTTAGGGTTGTGGACTTTCTGCAGGCAGCAGAAATTCTCATCAACCTATTTCTTTAGAAACTCCACCTGAATCCATTGTCACATGCTATAAAACAATTCATCCTGCCATCCTTTAAATTGGCGGTCCCTAGCTACCTGGCTGCAAAAAAGTTGCCGAGAGGAAACACACTTAATAATAAACATATGACATAAAAGACTTTGTGTGGTAATTACATTGAACTTGGCACGGTCTGACTGTGCTGCACCTTTCCTCAACCCTGTCACGCCCACAACACACATGCACACAAGGTCATCAGTCCGTCATCATCACCCGGTGACCTACTATATGTTGCATATCTCTGCGAAGCGCGGTTTTATGCAATGAATGCAACAAAAACTAAATTGCACAATAGACTGGACATAAGGAACGCGCGATCGTACTGCACTGATTCAGTGATAGTCGTGAGCTGCAATGTGTTATATGTTCGTTCGAGGAAAATATACGCTACTATACGTTACTTAAATGTTACGAGGCTTGAGGGGGAGGCTGCTGCGGTAATACAGTCATACATTAACGTTATAGCAGCATCAGACTGTCGTCTCCAACTAAATCTCAACCTATAGATCAAACAGTTGGCTATTAACTGGTTGGTTATTTACAGACAACACTTAGCCTAACGTGATTCAATCAAATATGTATAGATGTCTGGATAAGCAATATCCGGCCACTGTGTTGGACGAGGGAAGATCGAAGGCGATCAACCTTCATTTATTTAGCTATCGAAAAAACTCATGTTCAGGTCACAAAATTATTATTAGACATGTCCATAAAACAAACGTTTGTATAACAAGAGATGAATGCGTATGAATTTGTCAAAATTACAATCCAAACATACGTCAAACTGTAAACTGTAAAGTCTATGGGATTTCTGGTTTTCTTTACCCCTAAAGGGGGCACAGCCTTGACTTTTTGTAGTACCCTTATGTGTATATATATAAATAAAAACTTTTCTGAAAACCTACCTAAATTGAACAGTAAGCTAAAACCCACAGTGTAAATTCAAGTGACTATATTAACATGAAACTTATTATGAATCCTTTTCCAACACATCTCCTTATCGATTGCTTCTCCATTCAGCCCAGTCGTAGGAAATTAAAGTGCTGTAAGTATGTCATGCATGGAACTAAATCAATAAACGTAACCCAATGTGTGCATGTGTGACAGATTCAATCTGACCAGGCAGAGCTTTAACATTTAATGAGAGGATTTTTTGCTTTTGTTTTGTACGGCAGGTTGTTATGTGATGGTGATGCGTCACTGGAGCATAAGTGATAGAACTAGAATCCGAGAAGTGTGTGTGTGAGAGAGAGAGAGCGCTAACCAGAGCCTATTTACTGCCAGGTGAAGCAACTAATTAAATATCAGAGTGCAGGAAAGCTCAGTCCCCTCTATCCCTCCAACATTAACTAGGACCACAGCCATGGGTCAGAGCCCTTAACACTTGGATGCAAGTTGTTTGGAAAAGGAAAAAGCACAGAGTAGGGAGAAAGATGGGACTGGGTAGCGGGTTGCATTTTATCAGTATAAAAAAAAAAAACACACTGCTAGTGAGCCCTCTAGAAAGCCCTTTTTCTGCTCCCAGTTTCACCTCTGGACTGCCTAAGAGAATAAAGTTGGTTTACAGCTATGGCGGAGGGGGTAGAGGGAAGTTTAGAGAGTGCTTTCATCACAACATGCTGTGTCACTGACTCTGTATGCGTGTCAGGAGCTGCCGGTGGTGAGGGATACTGTGGGAAAAGCCCGGAGCCTTTCCAATGCTCACCTCCCTCTTCCATTGACAAGTGAGGTGCAGTAACAGCTAATCGATGGCTTGTGAATTCCCTGTGCACCCCCCTCGCCAGGCTGATCAATATTCTTGGCAATTAGAATCCCCTATCTGCATGGCTGTAGGGACCTTGGGGTGGCTCGCCAGCCCACAAACACCCAATTTAGTCTTCAGCCTATCACTTAATTACTAAATCCTCCCTAATGCCTATTGGCAGGTGGCGGGCGTACTCGCAGAGGCCCCAGTGGCTGAGTGAACATGAGACCTTTGGCAAGGTGCTGGTTAAGATGCTCCTGTCCCACTTCAGCTGGCCAGTTAAACATCTGATTTCACACAAGGGCCCCGACCTGAAATGATCCGCTTATTGAGCGCCTGGCCCACACACAGCCCAGATGGATGGTGTGGAATGGGAGGAACGGGAATGGGCGGGAGGGTGAGGGGATAGAGGATACAGGACACCGAGAGTCACGGCGCTAAAAAGCCACTAGTTGTGTCTGTGAGCACAGCTGTGTTTTTTAAAGCATTCACAGATGATTTCCTGGCGTCTCTTGATAATTCATATCGTAACAGCTCTGGGAGATGCAGATATTTCAGGTTTAATCTTTTAACACTATAGGGAATATGGTATACCTGTAGCTTTGCGGTTACTGCTCTGGAGATACCCAGATGCTTCACCACCTCTGCTGATGCCCACCTGCTGACAACAAAGTCCTCTCCTCCTGCCTGTTCCTTGGGCTGATATATTCACACAAAAAAAACAGACATCTAAAATGAAACATACACAAAAACAAATGTATATGCACTCTCACACAAACACACATCCTAAAGACACATTTGTCTCTGCAGCGCCGCTTTGCTGGGTGGCACTTTAAAGAGTGGTTGCCATAAAGTGTTAACAAGTGTGTAGAGTTTTATAAAGTCTCCTGCCAAGTACACTTACTTTTTGAAATAATTCCAAGTACCGTACTTTGTTTTGGCCTGTTCACTTTCTTTCCCTGTATTTACTTTTTTTGCAGATCTTCTTTTTATATGCATCCATATGTAAAGATTAATTTTGTATATGCATGGTGGAATGTGTGAGTGGGTTTTTGTAAGTGAGTATGTTGTGTGGATTAATGGTGTGTATCACACAAAAGGCCTAGGGCTGTGAATTGATGGGCAATTTCCTTGCAGGTGAGTGGCTGAGGCAGCTGCCACATCACGTACTCAGGTGACTGTCTCACGCAATATATTAGAGCCAGGACTGGAGGCTAGCTGACCTGACACGAAAGCCTGTCACTGTCACTCCCCCTCCTTTATCCCTCTCTCCCTGACTTATACGCTTTCAATCATTCTCTCTCTCTGTTTCAATGTCTTTTTCATTTCTTCATTTTGTAATTTCAATAGCCTCTTCTCAAAGACGAGAAAAACAGACACTGAGGAGAAGCTGACAGTAGAGCAGTTGTCTTACAACTTTCCCTTCCAACAGACTTTTTTTTTTTCAAGATTCAAAACATTTCTACCCCATCTGACAGTGAAGAATGACAGTAGAGGTAGAACAAAGGGATGAAGTGTGATGTGTCACACAAGTGATAATCTGGACCCACAGACACACTGTCTTGAACTATTGCGATTTTCACACAAACCACTGAGACCTGGGAAGACTGAAGGGGCATGGCAGCGATCAACCTTATTTTATTAAGCTATCGCGAAAGCTCAGGTTCAGGCAAGGTCGCAAAATAATTATTAGACGTGTATAAAACAAACGTTTGTATAACAAGAGATGAAGGCATACGAATGTGTCAAATTTACAATCCAAACATATGTCAAATTGCATTGAAGTCTATGGGATTTCTGGTTTTCTTTCTCCCAAAAGGGGGCGCGGCCTTGACTTTTGTAGTACCCGTATGTGCTGGTGTGTACATTGTAGGAAAAACTATTATTTTTTCTGAAAAACAACCCCTAAATTGAACAGTAAACTCAAACTCACAGTGTAAATTCAAGTGGCTATATTAACATTAAACTTATTATTACAAACCACTGAGAACTGTACGACAATACGTACCCAGTCAGGTAGAGAGACACTGTTTTCTCATACCCGAGTCTTTCCAGTGGTCTTCCTTGAGCACCTACACACACGGCAGCAGCTGGGCTGAGGGGAGGCCATGCTGGGTCACTCTGTGTTGTATCAGTGGAGTACTGCTATCCGGCTGTGGGCCTCCAGCTGCTTGCTGCTGTGCTTTCACAGCCTCTCTCTACAGAGCTGCCTGTGTTTCCTACAGATCCACCTCTACCCAATGCAGTAGTCCATCCCTTTTTCTGCCCTGCTGTGGAGAATGTGAGAGGACATATTGTGTGAGAGATTGTATGCATGCAAATTTAATCGGTCAATTTTCATATGTAGGGATTGGCTTCTAACTGTAACATGAGTACTGTACATGTCCCAGCTGGTACCTGCTTCCTTTCAGTGGTTTGGCTGTGAGCAGCCTCCAGGTCTTGCTCCAGCATGGTAACCCTCTGCTCTCGAGCTGTTATCCTCCCGCTGACTGCACCGGCCCCTGACAGGACCTCCGCCTGCAGCCGATCCCCTGCCTCCTGAAGGTGCAACACCTAAAGACAAGAATGCAAGCACTCAGTAAGGACACATATGTAACTTCACACAATTTTTACGGTATGTGGAGATAAAAAGTCATCATTTGATAAACTGGCATTTTTTTTTTGCAAATGCCAGTCTACCTGTCAGAAAGTCGTCTTTGAGCTGGTTGAGTCTGGACACCTCTACTCAGCTGACACACCTCTACGCAATGCATACTCAACTCCTGGATGCCTTGGGCACACTGCTGCGGGGCCTAGGGGAGAGCCTGCCGAAGTGTACGATACACACGCACGCACGCACACACACACACACAAGCGCACATCGCTGTCACTTTCCTGTCACATACCCATGGAAATGGCCTGAGGTGAAGTCAGGATAGGTGCCCGGAGCTTTACAAATCCTCTTGAAGGACAGAGCAGAGGAGCGCCTGCCTTCCTCCACCCCCAAGCTATCTCCACACCTGCTGCACTGCACTCACTCGGCTGCCTGCCCCTAATTTGGTATTTTCACAAAGATGACATATGTATCAGGCAGAGCAGGAAATGTCCTGGGTCGGGAGAGAACAGCTTCCTGACAGGTGTCACCTCCAATCTGCACAGGCCTGCCTCTGATGTGTTAACTATTCAATTAACCAGCACATCGCACTGAGTGGGTGCCAGCACCTAATTACCTCTGAGACCTTGACTGTGAATGGAGTGAAATATGTGCGTGTGTGTGTGTGGATGACAGGTCACACATCATGTTACTGTTAAGGCTTCTTCTCACTCTGAACCACCTCGACATTCACATAGAATATGTGGTTTAGAGTATGTGTGTGCATATCCTCAGTCACTTCTCTCTCCCTATTTCCATCTCTCAGCACCAACCAAACACTGCACGCAAAAAAAGCCGTTTAGCTTTGAGTAAAATATGAGTGCAAACATTAAATGAAAATAAAAACAGTATAATTTTGCCATGTTTGAAAATTACTCGTGCCACGCGGCCTCTCTATCTCACACCATTAAAATAACGAGGTGTCACTGAGCTCTGCTTCCACAGCTCCAATGTTGACACCCATCAAGACAAATCTATATTTCATGGCCACTTACAGATGTATAAATAGCCAAATGAGGTGCGCTAACCATCTATAAAACGGCACTAAAAGGTTGCCAGAAGATGGCGAGTGTCGTGAGCCAGTTGCGCTGGTAATCAATCTGGGGAGAGAGAGGAGAGGAAAGAGGAGACGAGGAGTGGGCTGCATCGCGTGGGTAAGAGGCGAGGCACAACGCGGCGCAACAAGCAGGGCAGTAAATCACATCTGCACGGCACGCTCGCCCCACTGACACACAGCCACTTCAACTGACATGGGGCTTGCTCGACAGCCTGATGGATCACCACACTACACTCCATTAAAGGCAAACGGGCACGACAAGCACTGACATAACAAACAATTAGTCACTGCTGTGGGTATGGACTTTACATGCCGAGGGCCTGCCTGGTGATGGGCACTCACCTCCTTTCTTGGGCACTGAGGAACCTTATGTCCCTGGTTCTTTTGTGATTGTCACAGGTACTGTATATCATTCATGATCATCACAGAGCACCCAGTCATTGGGACTTTTCTCAATACAAACACAGAGACTTAGATCAGCACTACGATGAATAATTCTATAACTAAATACACCATGAAGCGAACAGTGACGGAACATTTTGGCACCGAATAAGAAAATGGCATTGAAAAACAAAACTTCAATTGAAAAAGGAAACACTGGCATTGTATTGGGAAAAAGCTGTATTGGCACTGAAACAAGTTCCACTGAAAGATAAAACACACGTATAAGATATTTTCATTAGATATTATTTCAGTTTTTTACATTCTGATGTGCTTTTTGACGACAATCTTTCCTTCATGTCACTCTTTTTCAATGCATGATTGTTTTACGCTGACAGATTTTTTTTCCAATGTCAGTGGTTTTCAGTTTGAACTTTTTGTCACCGTTTTGGCGTGGAGGGGAGGATTTTGAGGGCAAGGAGAGCGTGATTTACATACAATCTGCCCCACAGCTCGCTCCGAAACCTCTGGCATCATCACACAGCTAGCATATGATTCCATAATCCACTGATGATATGTAGTCATAAAGTTTTTATTAAAGGTCAAATATGAGGATTTGTCAATGTGTTACAATGTCCTCTGAGGTGACTTTCCCTATACAGTAATGTGCAGTGAAACTACTACATATTTCATATAGTCATAGGAAAATAATCGGACACTGAAAAAAAAGAGTACCATGAAGGAAAAATCTGAAGATTGTCATCGAAAAACATCAGAATCCATAAAGTATCAAATAAAATATTTGAATGCTTGAGTTTTATTTTTTCGGTGCCAATACAACTTTTCCAAGTTTTGTTTTGAATGACATTTTTTTTTTTATGCCAAAATGTACCATAATACACAGGCTTCTCTGTTTTGTTGGAATCAACCTCTTTGTCAACATTGTCCAACAAAATTGACTCTTTAACATGGATCTCAGGTATCATCAATACCAAAGAGATAATTGATAAATTACTAATAATGACTTGAACCACATAAAACGGGTTTAATGAAACTATTCCACTGATCGACAGGTGGCGGTAATGTGCCAAAAAACACAGCAATGCAGCAACAAAAGCGGTGAAGAAGAAGTAAACAGATGAAAACAATGCGGCTTCAAAATAATCAAAAACTTGGCTTTTCAAATGTCTTATGAGGAAGGAAGGATTTTTTTGTTCTCTGTATTGGTGAGTGAAATAAGTAAACTTCATTACATGTAAAACTGTAGCAGTTGTAACTCCTGACTGCGTGAGAATCCTGGATCTTCACTACACCCTCCCTCTGCTCTTCTATCTGGTAGAAACTGTTACATTTTCTGTAATTATCATGATTCTCATTAGGAACACATGCTCTAAATCGGTGGCGTTCAACCTTTGCTCTGACACCATCTTTTCACCTTTTTAACCGAAGCTTTTTTTTGTGTGATCTGTTTGATGCAAGTTAATTAACACATTTGGTCCTGTTTTGAGAAGTCTCTCTAATCTTCAAACCACGTCTTCCTGCTAGTGATTAATTGAGAATAATTATAGAGGCTGGGTTTAAGTTATACAGGAAAAATACCTTTGGCATCAATCCTTTTCATAATGTTCGTAACTTTTTAAACTTTAATAATCTGTCATATTTGTATTAAATTCTATAGTAAACAGTGCAGGGGTACACAACCGGTTAACTATCCGTGCTGTGTGTGACAGGCCTACAGTATGTGTTAGGGTGACCGGATCCCAACAAACCAAATCTGGGACAAAGAGTATGTTTGTGTGGGACAATGTGGGACACGTTACCAAGGCCGAGAGGTAGTCTACAATTTTGATGTAATGTCTATCTAACTTAAATAATAAACATTTCTATTCTGCCCCTTAGCTCGTAACATCTCAATGTTGCCCGAATGCATCCATAGATCGGCACATCTCTTTTTGAGCCAAATGTTCCTTGTGAGACTCACATGAACTGTGTCGCTTCATGTCGTATTACCCCCCTGTGTGAAATTGCACAATAACTGGCATATTTCCCCCAAAACTCTATGAATCGCCTTCCACCGGCTTATAAATACGTAGTTTCGCAGTCTTTGTTGGAGCTGCTCTTTCTTTTCTTTGTGGTAGTTTCCACCATCTTCCTCCTAAATCTGCATAGCTTGTGACTTTGTGGTGACTTGCAATTTTCTCCGTTGGGCGTAGCAAAGACGGTGAAATGTCAAACCTGCACTTGACCCACGTGTGCGCAGTTTGACAGCAAACACAGCGCCGTGATGACAGCCTTCCCTGCTTTCTTCAGAGCCATTGGAAAAAAAAGCCAGATTTAAAAAAAGCATCTGTCCTGCAGTGGTTTGACTTTTGAAAACTAGAGCCAATGAAAATGTGGGACATCGTATCAATATGTGGGATGTGGGACAAGAGATAAAAAGGATGTGCAGTCCCTCGTAAAGTGGGACACCTGGTCACCCCAATATGTGTGTGTGATTAAGAGGTTTTGCTAATCAAGGTCTGACGTAAGAGAGTGACACCCAGAGATTCCTATTCTTTGGATGCTTACGGGGAGAGCTGTGGTTGGAAGAGCAGGACTGAGCACTGAGGGATTTGTTGTGTCTGTTTACTGCACTTTATGAGCAAGTAGAAAATGAGTGTGAAAGTAAGTGTGTAGGGAGCAGCACCTCCACACAGATCACCAAACCTCCCCAGATGGAGGTGAGCTCCCCATCAGACCTTTAGCCACCTCCACTACTGGTCTCCACTGGTCACCAACACCCATTATTTATCACACACACACACACACACACACACACACACACACACACACACACACGCACACATCTCTCCCTCAGCATGACTTTCCACTTTAGTCCATCAGTGCTCTGAGATGGTCTCTCCTCTTTGTCTCTCCACAGGCTTGGGTATGTGCGCACACTCAGTAGTATGCATAGGAAATCCTGCATGTGCACATTCAAGCATGCACACACACTCGTTCTCTCTCACACACATTTACACACAATCACATACATCAATACAACTTGCTACTCATCAAAACATCAATTCATCCATTTCTTGGAGTGGACCATGTAGTCCAAGGTCACCAAACCTCCCTGAATTTCCCTCCCTGCCTCTGAATGATGCTCTATTGCTAAGCAGGATGGCCTCTGATCTGCTCTTGTTTTACAGTCAAGCATTTTCTTGCTATGTTCCCCATGACTGCCTTCAATGAGAATAAGCAGAAGCACTCATTGAGGTTGTCTTTCTGATAAATATCTGTAAAAGAGGCAGATCACATGCCAGAGCATCTGTTAATGACCGACACTGGAACCTGACTGAATAGGATGGTGAGCTGGTATAAGAATAATAGTGTGTGTGTAAGAGAGTTGACAGCCATAGCGAACATCGCAATAACCTCCTGCAAAATGCCAAGGACCACATCATATTCTTTAGACACAGCTGCTATTCAGCTCTGTCTGCATTTCACTACGCTGGCTCTTACAACGCCTGACGCTCCCTTCTCCTCCATCCAGCTAATCCGCCTTACTATTTTAGCATCATTCAAACCAATTTGTCCTCCCAACCACCTGTCCATTCAGCAACACGGCCCCTAAAGACAACATTTTGTTAACCAGGCAGAAACTCAACAGACAAAAGTAGTTTTAAGTAGCCTCCATGTATATACTGCAGGTAGAACATGGCCCCTTTTTAATTTGCTGTTTAATTTAATTTCTCTTTCTCACTCACTCCTCTCTGCCCATAGTGAAACTGGAAAGGTAAAAGTGAAACTGGAGGCAATGATTGATTATTATAGATAAAAGTTTACAACATATAGATAGTAGGAGATTTATGTGATTTTAACAACAGATGTAGAATATGCTTCTTTAGGTGTGCAAGAAAAGAGTATCAAAAATGGAGAGGGTCGCATATCTCTGAGTTGCTTTAGACTAACACATTTGTAGACACAGAAGCTTATTTGTTTCACGAGATGGACAACTGACAGATGTCTAAAAAGCTCCATCACTGGCATTGTGTATTGCCCTTCACCTTGCAGAAACACCGCCTGGGCTTTCAGGTGGTTGCAATCAGTGGCTCCTGACTGGCCCACACACACCACCCACCCAAAAGTCGTGAGTCGGCTCATCCACACATGCTCTCCACATTGATTTTATGTTCATATGGCTCATAGAGTGCTACAGGCATGACGTAGTTTTATAGACCAACCCAGAAGTTAGAATCGCAATGGTTCTCTCGACAAAAACCCAATGGGATTTTTCCAATGGGTTTTGGATTATTGCAGAAAAAAAGCTCTGTGGCAAACACACGTTTATGATACTTGCTTGTTTTGTTCCATAAGATAGCATGACTTCACGACACCAGCTAAAGGCAGACTAGCGTTCGGCGTGATGACGTTTTGTGGTCTCATTTAGCCACTTGTTAGCAAAGATGCATAAAAGCTTCAAAATTCACGAGTGGGATATTTAATACTGATAAGCTGATAAGCTTGTGTTAACCACAGACTTTATGTCAGGTTTTCAGTGTTTTATGAACCGGTTAAACAAACAAGAGTGCTGTCCTGCTGGGCCACCTTACTGAGGCAAGCTTGGTGCTTGTAGAGCTGTAGAGCTCCAAGGGTAGCGAGGGAGGTTGCTGTGTCACCGGTCTGCCTCCAGAACCTGCATATGGCTTTTCTCTCCAAGTGAGAAGCACGTAGATGTCTACTCTAATTAGTAGATGCATTGAAAAAGGTATATCCTTAAATTATACTTTTGTTAAAGGTGCAGTGTGCACGATCTGGCGGCATCTAGCAGCGAGGTTGCAGATTGCAACCAACTGAAGCTTCTCCCATGTGCCCAGCGTGTTGAAAAACTATGGTGGCTGACGCAGAAATGTGAAAATGTGAATGTCCCTCTCTAGAGCCAGTGTTTGGTTTGTCCGTTCTGGGCTACTGTAGAAACATGGCGGCCGGCTCCGTGAAGAGGACCCGCTCCCTATGTAGATATAAACAGCTCATTCTAAGCTAACAAAAACACAATGATACTTAGTTTCAGGTGATAATACACTAAAGAAAACATATTTATGAATATTATATTCCATTTCTGCTAATAGATTGCCCCGAAATGTTACACACTGTTCCTTTAAAGCCACATATAGCTCTGCAGTCTATTATAGAAACAGTTTGTGCATCAGCCACATAGTCCTCAGCCAGTCTATGTGTCCTCCATGTCAGAGCAGAGCTGTGCTATCATGGACTTGTTATTGCACACTGTCCTAGGATGCCTGGAGCTCAGCGCCTGGTCACGTTCTCCTCTCTGCCTCCTGCTGGCTACTAGACCGCTCCAACAGCAACAGAACTAGCTGTGACTGAGTGTGCGAGTGTGTCTTGCTCTAGTATGTGTGTATTTGCGTTGGGGCAGGTGGTGGGATGGAGCGCGAGCACCGGTGGGGATTCAGAGACAGACAGATGTGTACCTACCATCTCCCTACAGCTCCACTGGCACTTTAATGACACCAGCTCTAGTGTACATTAGATTATTAGACTCCAGAGTACAATATCCCAGACTGGATAATATTGTTTTTTCCTCTGGCTGATGATGCATTACAAAAATAAGGAATGGTGTAACAGATGTCTCTCGGGGTAAAAATAATAAATCACACAGACTTGTAACACGGTTGAGAAATATGCGCCCACAAACACACCCACATCCACGAAACACTTCAGTGATTCATTTACTCTCTTTATTCCAACTGAGCAGCAAGCCGGGAGGAGAGGAAATGAGACAGAGAAATGGGGAAAAAAAGCGATTCGTTTGCATTTAACTTGCAAACATCATTAAGGCCTCTGCACTAATTGTGTTGTTTTAAACGAGTGAAATCTGATAATGACTTCATTAGTGACTCGGTGTAATGATAACTCCCAGGGTTTAGAGGGAAAGAGAATAAATACAGAGAGACGAAGAGTGTATATGTGTGTGTGACGAGACAGAGGAAAGAACACGCGCACTGAGGTGGTCTGTTGAATCACTATTTAGATAACCGCACACAAAAAAACGAAGAAAATGATACATACAGAAAAGACACCACCAAAGGCTGCACAGGATAAATAGAATAATAACAGGAGAACAGACATGGCTAAAGAGATGTGTGTGTGTGTATCTGTTTCTAAATGTGTGTGTGTCCTCTCTAATGCGGAAGGGGACTGCTTGAGAAGGGGAGAGGTCTAATCCATAATACGGCGGCTCGCTGCATGGCTGCATACATTACTGCATACATTACTGCATACATTACTGCATCAATCAGTGCTAAGCTGCAGTGTAATTTTCTAACTCCCTATTTCTCTCCCTACCCCATCACACAGACAACACCCCATGGCTATTTCTGATGAGATTCAGAGCTGGAGAGAGGGAATGAGGGTGAGGAGGGGGGAAGGGTGTTTATGGAGCAACCTACCTTCTTCTCCTCTCTCCTCTCCTTCTATCCATCCAGCCCCCTGATTAATTTCCAACTAGATTGCTTGGCCAGCAGTATTATTAGCATAAAATGTCCATGGATCAAGCCCAGCTATGAAACCCTTTCATCAAGCTGCTTGTCAAACACAAAATTTCAAATCTCATTTTGTTTCTAATATCATTTTCATACTGGGGGAGTGATGGGGAGAGGAATCAGGGGCTACGATGTGGAGAAACGGAGGCTGTCGACGAGGTGGTGGTGGTGGTGGTGGGGGGGGGGGTATCACAGGATTGTTATTCCAAAGATAAACGGAATCATCAATCAAAATTAAAACGAGCACTAGGTTTGGAATGAGATTTTGTACTAGCAGGCACGCGTATGCACGCATGCGTGCACGCCTGCATACATGCTCGCATGCTGCGGGCCTAAACAGCCAAGGTCAGTGCGGGGTGGACGGGTGGGGCGGCGTCTCTGGGATTGATCTGAACACTGGCCGGGACAAAACAAAACATGTGAGCTCAGCTTAATTTCTCATCTTCTGGTGCTTTAAGTCAGCAGCACGTTCACATATGTGAATCTATCACCACACATGGCATAACACCTCCACAAACTCATAAAGTGCCTGTCAACGTGCTGCTCTTTGACAGCCACCACTATAAATAATCCTAACCATTGCTTTGATTACAAAATGTGTAACACTGTCACCGGTGCCTCCCCCAAAGCGGCACACTGTACCATTAATTATGAAAAATAAGGAAGGAGAGCGGTGGGGGGTTTATTTTAATAAGGATACCGAATCAATGCAATTTAATCAATCTGAGCTAATTAAAAGAAAAAACTGTATTGAGAAACAATCAAGGTGCATAAACAAGATTACAACAAATGAACTGAGCCAAGAGAAGCGTGCTCTAATTAAATGATACAAATTGTCATTCCATGGCTGTGCGGGTGTTTGTTGACACCTTGAAGAAGAGAGCGTGACACGCCTGACCACCCTCATGAGGCCCACTTCTATCGCATCTCTAATAGAATTCATTAAACTGAAGGTACATGGTGAATTTAGTCCTGGCCAGACGGTAGACTTGCTCACCTTTTGGTCTCTTGAAGTGAGTTGTTTTAATGTTCAACGCTGCGATTATATATATGTATATATACAGCATACTGTGTGTATATATATATATATATATCTTTTTTTTCTCATAACAATGGATCCTGTGTACTGTGTGTGAAAACCCATAGAGAATTATCCCCTGACTCTACAGTTCCTCTCAGCTCTACAGTGTGTTTTAACTCATTGTTTCCATTTTACAGCCCACAAATTAACTCTTTTGTTCATCCTCACTGCCGTTTTTAGGGAGAAAAAAAGCTCTAAAAACCAACTGTACACTACCTGCTCAGTACCAAACAGCAGACAGACAAAGTTATCATCGAGCTGGTGAACACAGTCAGGCTGTTCTCATACAGCTTTCGCAGCTATACCTACGGAAGTTAATGAACTGTAATTCTTATATATCCCACAAAATCATTCGAATTGTAAACTAGGAAGTATAAAGAGCGAGAAACGCTGCGTAGGGAGGAGGTCGGGGTGGATGGGCGCGTCAAACAACAGCGAACTTTCGCCCAGGAGACCGGTGTTCGTACCTCGTGTGAAACCAGAAGTCAACGTTTATTTATTTGTCACAAAACTTCCATACTTAAGATATGCCACTTCCCAAACCAGGATCTGTTCCTAAACCTAACTAAGAAGTGTTGTTGCCTAAACCTAAGTTGTTTCCTGTGAAGATGGAAGTTTATTTTGAAAAGACTGGAGCAGAAATTGATAGGTGAATCACGTGTTGCTGCACATTTGTAGGAAAACGCACAAAAATAGGGAATAACTTTTTGTAAGATATCATACGAACCGTTGAATGAGGATACGTCGACACAGTGACGCATTTAGCAGCTAAAGAGCCAGATATATCCCTCAGGAGTTACTGGAGCCCAAACCGTAGCTAAAGAGAGAGTGAATATTGGAATTATTTCCATCAGGTGGCAAGAAATACAACTCCAAGTGAATACTAATGCTGCTCTACTGTATGTCTGCTGGATGTGTAAACACAGAATTGTTTGCAAACAGGTTCACCATATGAACTTAAATATGAATGTAAACAATGCATTTTCAATATTTCCACAATAGTTCCATATTTCCACTCTGCAAATGTTTTGAGGAGGTAAATGCATTCAACATGTCTGTCAGGCCTCAAGGATACACATAATGTATTTTTGTGAGTTACACTGAATGTAAGCATGACTTTGTTTACAACTCCTCAGGGCACCTTTAATACAAGGTTCAAGTACATATGAAGGATGCTAACAATCCATTTTGTAAAAGGTCTTTTGTTGAAGCCTGACAGTTACTATTTGTAACCAGTTTTAGTCAGCCTCGTGTTTTCGTTTTGTCAACAAAGTACTTCAGTTAAAAATGGCCCCACATGCATTTTGAAATTGAACTCGTTGTATGTTCAACATTTAAGTCGGTGGTATGAACTTACTTACTTTAGACAATACAAAAAAAAATGAAAAAAGTTTTTAAAAGTATTGGTGGAATATTTGGTGTTTGTGACATTTTTAGTGTTTTACAGTAAAAGAAGATTGAATATGAGATCAGATAAAAGAATCAACAAGAAATGAGGAATAAGAACTGGAGAACATCCAAGATCTTGGTGACCTCTTCTCATTTGCTAGGACTGTTATCTTGCCGATGGCACCATTTTCTTACACTAGAATTGGCCGTGAAATAAGAGAAAAAGGCAGTTTTGATATTAGAAAATATTCTATTAAGATAAGATATGTCTTTGTTATTCCCAAGGGAAATTCTTTTGCCAGATTGCTCAAAATTACAACAACATACGAATAAAAACAATAAATATAAAGTGTAGAAGAAGTAATATTAACACCCATGTAAAATAGAATAGCAATATGCATATGAAATTTAGAAAAATAAGTAAACTAAGATAGAAATGTAAATTACAACAACATAAGAATAGAAAGATAAGTATTCTAATGAAGTATTCTAATTTAGGGCTGTCAAAGTTAACATAATAATAATGAGTTAACGCAAATTCGTTTTAATGCCACTACTTTTTTTAGGTTGTAACGGGCTCATCACATCAAACTAGAAAACCTCAGGAATCCATTGGTACCAACCACGTCACACTAGCTTGTCGCGAAGGAGGCTAAATAACTGGCGCTAAATTTTGGTGAGGAAAAACTGGCATGGCCATTTTCAAAGGGGTCCCTTGACCTCTGACTTCAGGATACAGTATGTGAATGAAAACAGGTCGTCTGGGTACCCACGAGTCTCCCCTTTACAGACATGCTCACTTTATGATAATCACATGCAGTTTGGGGCAAGTCATAGTCAAGTCAGCACACTGACACACTGACAGCTGTTGTTGCCTGTTGGGCTGCAGTTTGCGATGTTATGATTTGAGTATATTTTTTATGCTAAATGCAGTACCTGTGAGGGTTTCTGGACAATATTTGTCATTGTTTTGTGTTGTTAATTGATGTCCAAAAATAAATATATACGTACATGCATTTGCATAAAGCAGCATATTTGCCCACTCCCATGTTGATAAATGTATTAAACCTTTGACCAATCTCCCTTTGAGGTACATTTTGAACAGATAAAAAATGTGTGATTAATTTGCGATTAATCGCGATTAACTATGGACAATCATGTGATTAATTGTAATTAAATATTTTAATCAATTGACAGCCCTAACTAGTATTCTAATGACATTTAACTTGGTTTACAATTTCCTTTTTAGGAGACATGTCTAACTGAGAACCCAGGAACTTAGAAAGACAGCTCTTTGGCTTAAGTTGTGGTGAACTACGAGTAGGTGAATGTGTGCTGAAGGTTTCTAAATATGAGTTTACGTAGGCATGTGGCAGATCACTGTACCGTTCCTGCTGGAGCTGTTCTGTGCCTCTTTAGCTTCCAATTCTTCACTTCCATCCGCAGGATCAACACCTCCAGCTTCAGCGCCGCCGCCAGCTACACGAGCAAACACAGAGACACACAAACAGAAGGTTCAAGGACACAACAATGTCAGAACGAACGAAGTGATAAGTGATCAGCGATTACTATGGATGCACACAGACACACAAATACGTATTTCTTTTTACGTTTAATGCTAATTGGAATTCTACGTCCGTGAGCAGTTTGTGACACGAGGCTAAAGTCGTTGCCACAGAGACACAAACACGCATGCATGCTTGCCCACACACACACAGACACACACATTTAAAGTTCAGCGAATCGTTATCACTTATCAGGAATAATTGCTGCATGTTTGTGCAAGTGTGAAATTGAACAAAATCCCACTCTATATAATTAAAGAAAACACAGTGAGCACACAATAACACCGAGAGGCCAGGAGAGCATGAAGCCGTGGATACAACCGAAGGCAACCACAGCTTATTATGTTGGTTCTCTATCTGAACCTCGGCCTCCAGACCAACCTGTGGAGTTCCCGTCTGGGTGTTCGGAAAATCGGATTTCCTCACCTATCGCTGCATGTTGCCTCGGCTCAGCCCTGTGAACAAACTGGAAGTTTCGGAAGAAAAAACACAGGATTCCTACTTTCTCTCTGATGCTCTTTCCACCTCTCAGCTTCCACTCACTTGTCTCTCTTGCTGTCTGTCTTTCCTGTCTGCTGACCCATCTGTTTGGATGGAAATGACGTCCGCTGGTGAGTCTAAGGAAACACCACATAAAGCAATTACTAACAAGCCTGATGTGCCACCCCCTCCTTTCCCTTTGTGTCGGGAGAGGATAGAGTGGGGCCAAGTGCCCTTCAGCAAAAATGAATTTTCCAATTTCAGTTAGTTCTTCCATGAATAAATAAACAAATGAATAATTGAAAGGAGCAACATAAATAAATAACATCACAAACATTTCGCCGGTACTCATAAGTATTCTACAGATAAGTCGGGCTGCATGCTAATGATAAAAACAGTACATGTAGCAGGTTGAGATGCATTATTCACTGCTCTGCTCTAACCAAAATTAAATAAATAAAAATCTCTTAAGGAACTCAAAACATCCTCTCTGCATTGAAGTGACAGGCCTGTCCCATTTATAACACACAAGGACACTGTGGAAAACAAATAACTGACCAGTCAGATGCAAGAGGGAATAAATAAACCAGCAAGGAGCTGGCAGCCACTGACAGGATCTCCAAAATTTCAGCAAGTCGTTAGAAGGGGAAAAAAATACTTCCAAGTGCTATGAAAGAAACAGTGTTTTCTAAGTCCTGCAGGAGGGATGGTGACAAGTTGAATTCTCATATTGAACAGTTATTGGAACAGTTGGACACTACAAGATAATAGTCATTTTCAGTTATTGACAAAGTTTCCCTGGGACGGCCCAAAGTTTAGATTTTATAACGACGAAGAGACAGTTCAGTTAGAGACACTTGCGTCAGAGGATGATGGTTTCGAGCATAAATGGTTGGAGAAGGCTTTGTTTTTACGAGTGCATTCCCCAGTGAATCTAAACAGCAGCACAGGACTGGAGAGTATAACAAATCCCTTTGTGCTTCACACAGCAGACACATATCACTGAGACACAGGATACACAAAATATATAGATGCCACAACCAGGTATGGTAATAAGAACACGTGGAGGCTAGGGTCATAGAATGAGAAATCAAATCAAGACAGACAGCAGCAGCAGCAGCAGCAAGCTCAACGACACAGCTCTAAGACACATGATGTGGCCTTCAACCAGAAAAAAACAAGTAAGGGGACCTGGATAATGAGGGCTTTAGAGGAGCACATACACAACTCCAAACAAATCTGTGTTAACTTTGTTAGAGTTCAAAATATTCCACGTTTTTTTTTGTAACAAAAGTCAAGTTCAAAAGAGAAAATATTAGGGGAGTAAATCACAAATTTCATCACGATACAGTATTATATTGAGTCTTTAGACAACGGTACGATATTTTCTGATATCACAAAGTATCCCACGATACGATTTAGATTTGATTTAATTCAGGGCCCTGCGATCGATATGAGATGATATCATATGTCTGTTTAACACAGTCAGTTACATTTACATGTATATCAACTCTCAAAAAGTGTTACTAAAATATGATTTGACAATTTTATTACTGGGCTCTTCCAGACATCTATCTGTTCTTTTTAATAAAAAGAATAAATATAAAGTGGGAATTTCAAACTAAAGGCATATCTTAAAAAATGATGATATACAGTATATCGATATCTTCGCTTTGCATCGATGATATTGGATCGTTGATCATAGAATCAATACACCCCTATAAATTATAACTACGAAGCTGCAAAGATCGTAGAACAGTAGTGTGAGGATAATGTTGTCTCAGCGAATGGGTGAAGAGTCCAACAACAACAAATGCGCACAGTAAACCGAGTCCAAATCTAGACAGATCTCCATTCCACGACTCAACGTCCTAATAAATAAAGGCCTCGTTCTATCACATCTAATGTCCGACTCTACAGAGACGGTGGTAAAGGATTATGCGGAGGCAATATTGAATGAGGGGTTAAACAACGATTACTAATCTCATTGTATTAGAATAAAGAACAGCACATCAGAAAACACATGGGGGAGTTGCCCTTTGTCCTCTGTGCGGCTCGTTTTCCACAAAGCTCATTAAGGGATACTGTTAACATGCTTCCTAAGCACAAAATGTTAATTAAAAACACAAGGCTAATATGCATTTTTACGCTACGCTTTTGAACGCCGTGGAGAAAAAAAAAAAATCTCATTTCCTCTGTGGTTCTGCTGATTGCAGTCTGATGCGGTGCTGAAGTTAATTAGAACCCTGTGATCTGATGTGATGAGGGGGTGACCGCACGGCACGCTGCCACCGGCTCCCCTCCCTCCCCTCCACGACCGCAATCACCCCGAGCCTACTCATCATTACTGCCGTAGACTCATCCAGATTGAAGGTCCCGCCCTGTTGCTGCTGTCTCCTTTTTCACTACGCTGAGGCTTCTCTCCTCCTGCAGACACAAGATCCAGAAGGCCAGACAGCTTCTCCACTTCAGCTTTAATTCCGCAGACATCCCAGATCCATCTTCAGCTCATCATTCTCAGCCTATAGCTCTGGAGCTGGGCTAAGCAACAGCACACAGAGGACTGGGTCAGCATGAGAGTTACTAAAGCACAGTAATCATCAATGACAGTCAGTAGGAGTGCAGCATCAGTCAATAATCCCTTTGGTCAGTCAGAGCGTAAAGCAGAGTTTTATTTATGAATCTCATTCATATCAATTTGTGCAGAAATGTTAGGAGTATATGGTGCAGAGTAGGGCTGGGTAATATATCGATTTTATATCAATATCGTGATATGAGACTAGATATCGTAGTATGGCATAAGTGTTTTCTTCTTAAGCTTTTCCTGGTTTAATTGGCTACATTTGCCTTTACCCACTTAGTCATTATAGCCACATTACTGATGATCCATTTATCAAAAATATCATTGTGTAAATATTTGTGAAAGCACCAATAGTCAACCTTACAATATTGTTGCAATATTGATATCAACGTATTTGGTGAAAAATATTGTGATGAGGGCTTTATATCGATTAAAGTATTTAATCGTGATTAATCGTATGATTGTCCATAGTTATTAATCGCAAATTAATCACACTATTTTCATCTGTTCAAAATGTAACGTAAAGGCAGATTTGTCAAGTATTTAATACTCTTATAAACATGGGAGTGGGCAAATATGCTGCTTTATGCAAATGTATGTATATATTTATTATTGGAAATCAATTAACAACACAAAAAAATAACAAATATTGTCCAGAAACCCTCACAGGTACTGCATTTAGCATAAAAAATATGCTCAAATCATAACATGGTAAACTGCAGCCTAACAGGCAACAACAGCTGTCAGTGTGTCAGTGTGCTGACTTGACTATGACTTGCCCCAAACTGCATGTGATTATCATAAAGTGGGCATGTCTGTAAAGGGGAGACTCGTGGGTACCCATAGAACCCATTTTCATTCACATATCTTGAGGTCAGAGTTTAAGGGACCCCTTTGAAAATGGCCATGCCAGTTTATCCTTGACAAAATTTAGCGTAAAGTTGGAGCGTTATTTAGCCTCCTTCGCGACAAGGTAGTATGTCATGGTACCAATGTATTCCTAAATAAGTTTTCTAGTTTCATGTGATACCAGTATCTTCACTCCAGCTTTAAAACTGAGCCTGTTACAACCTAAAAATCACAAGTTGTGTTAATGCGTTAGAGAAATTAGAGGCCTTAAAATGAATTTGCGCTAATACCTAATTATCGCGTTAACTTTGACGGCCCTAATTGTGATATTTGATTTTCTCCATACCTCCCAGTCCACAGTGCGGAGTTAAGAGGAACAACCAGGTCTCTACACCCAAATTCTGCTATGGACTAATATGGTCTGTGAACTGTGTTGCCCTTTTGAGTCACAGTGTGCTCTCTCGACATTAAAACAACATGTCTGTAACAGCTCTGATAAGTTTTCACTAAAAGACACTCAAAGAGGGGGGACCATTTTTATGAAGTGACAAACTCACACAGTGACAGGATCATCCCATAAAAGTCCATGCGAATGAAATGAACGAGTGTTCGCTGGGTGTGAAAATATACTGCGGCACGCACCTCTGCAGACCCTCCTATTAATCAACCTGTCTGCACTTTGTTTTGAGAGTAATCTCGTCCAACCACCAGAGAAGCACTCAGCAGTAAGTGGCGCTTGGCTGTGCTTTGAAGGCCGTGGTTTATTGCCATCCCAAAGCACAGCAAGACTGCGCTGTAAAAACACATCATCTCAGCGCTCAACACTTGCCTCCGGTTACACACCTCACACACGGCGATCCAGCACGGGCCTGAAGACCTCCTTAACAACTCCTGGCTTATAAGTTTAGCTATCAGAGGCCTCTACAGTTAGTTACAGTATAGGCCCCAAACAAGTCCGTTCCTTGCTTTTGACAACGTAAATAGGAAGTCCTGCTTCTTAGCGTCTCCCTCTCTAATTCTAGGTCATGATAAGAGCTCACTTTTCATAAATAAGGACAATCAGGGTCATGCCTTTTACACCTCCATCCCCACACAATTGAAAAATCAGAAGTTAGAAATTCCTTAAAACTCGCTACACGGATGTTTAAGGAAAAGCTACAGAGGTGAATTTAATATGGTTGCTTAGAAAAGCCGTATAATGGAAAGGTCAGTCTGGTTTTATTTCCCATCCAGAAGGGTGATTAAACTGATTTCTTTTTAACTGCCTTCAGAGTATCAAGGTGACAGAAGTCAGTGTGTGCCTGTGCGCACGTGTGTGTTTCTGAATGCAGGACAAATCCTGAGGGCCAGACCTTGTCCTTCAGCTGGCACTTCTTAAATCTCTCCATTTCTTAGTATGCATCACAAAGTTGGGCCAAACACACAAAGACACAGGTTGCAAACTTTCCATTAATATTTTGGTTTCTTATCATTGAGGTATATCAGTGGGACATTGTAGTTCATGACGCCACACACCCTGTGCCTCTTCAGCAATTATTTTATTGCCATTTCACTCCAAATTAACTTGACAAGGTTTTTTCTGCTTTTCATGAGAGGCACGGCCAGGGACGCCGACCCCTCCAACGTACTCCCTCCTCCGTACTCCCTCCTCTTGACTACGGTGAGAGGCATCCAGAACTTTAACAAAACAAAGTGCCTCTTACCGTTAGTTGACCTCCTCAAGAGTACCTCCTTTAATATTAGGACAGAGAGTGCAGGTGAAATTGAAAGTAGAAGTAAATAAAAGTGCGGCAATATTGAAGTGAAGCGTGGCGGCGGGCTGGGCAGTGGTGGAGTGGAGTCAAGCTGGGTGTGCGGCGTGGGAGTGTTGAGATGACGCTCATATAGATTTGCTCATGATCTATAGCATTCATGAGCCTAATAAACAATAGCTACACCAGGGGCCAGATGTATAAATGATGCGTACGTACAAAAATGCCTTTTCTCACACATAGACTGGTATTTATAAAGGAAGAATGTGCGATGAGAATGTGTGCACCTCACGCATACTTCAGACCAGGTGTACACATGGCTTTAGCTGAGATAGCTGCAAGTGATATGATTAGGAGGAGATTGAATATATAGAATATAGAAAATATAGAATATAATATTATTTTTGCAGTCTGCACAGCGTAAAATGTTAAAGGCACATTTATAAACTAAATTTCATCATCTTTTTTATTTACATTTGAGCCATCATCTCCCTGTTAATTTGATCCTGAACTGTGAAGTACGTTGAAAAGTCTGCCTCTGTGTGAGTGCTGTGAATAAAACACTGATCCATCTTCTGACATTTAATAATAATGATGATTGAAAAATTACTGCAATGATGGTTTGCAGAAACGTAATGAATTAGTGGTATGGATGCTACATATAGCCACAGCCGTGCGTAATGACACCTGATTTGGCACCGTTTGAATCCTCGCCGATGCGGTGGTCGGTGAGATTACACTTTCCTCTGCGTATTTCTCACTGAGTGGTCTAATGAGTGGTGGAGCAGGCACAAGGATACGCAAACGGATGTTTAAAGGCGTTTCTACATCCATTTAATGCCAGCTGTGGGTGTGGAAATGAGGCTCGTGCACGTGCGCCCAGTTCCACAATGATTGAGATGTATAAAACTGAATCAGGCAGCTTTATAAATATGACGAACATGTGTGAACATATTTCTATCTTTGTGCGAACACACTGTTAGTAGTACTAGTGAGTTGTGAATCTACACAGAGTTTTATGTAGCTGACCCCTGGTCTTTCTTGACGTTTAAGGGTCACTGCGTTAAGAAAAGTAAGCTGAGCAGACTGCAGGCATGAATGCACATCAACAGACAACGCCATATAATATTGAATTGAAAATATTGAAAAATGTAAATATAATTTCAAGCTGGAAAGAGTCAATGTGTTGTGGAGGCAGAGTAAAGCCGATCTGAGGAGGTGATTGCTCTTAAATGGGTGACCTCCTGTCTTTCAAATTCTAGAAAGAAGACATTATTGGTCCTCCGTATAATTTGACCTCTGTCGAAACAATAAAAGGGTATATATGAACATCACATTCATCCTTCAAGGACGCAAAGATTGAATGTTTTCTTCCCGCATCGCCGATGAAAAGAGCTGCTGATCCACGTCTTAAAGGTAGCATATGTGGCATAGCTACAGCTCCTCTTAAGGCAGGGACTTTCATTTTCTCTCAAAAGGAGCAGGTCAACAGTTCAAGGCATGAAGGCCCACAGCACTGCCAGCCTTTTTTTTTGCTTCCTTCTTTGAGCTCAATCAAAAGAAAGGATGAACTGAAGCCAAAGGTACACATGAGCACTTATATGTAGTGGCAAACCCTTCACTCCTTCCTGTCCAAGAGAGTCGTGTGGATATATGTGTATTCATGTGTGTGTGTGCGTTTGGTCAATAGGAAGGCCACTGACCTTTCTTTGCAGCTCTTGCCTCTCGCAGCAGCAGCGTCGTCGGCCTGTCTATCTGCACCTGTAGCTCAGAAATCTGTTCTCCGTTCTGCCTCTTCACCTCCTCCTGCTCAGCACACAGACAGGAAAGAGGGAGCAGAGGTGAGGCGTACAGAGGATTGAAGCTGTCTGTTTTTAAAGGTGTCAGCACACCTTACTTTTGCATAATACATATCACACCTCGCAGATGATCCATTAGCAGGTTACAGCAAGAGAGACGAGCAATAAGCTGACGAGATACACCTGCAGCAGACACACAAAGACGGGCACACACTGCACACAAATACACAATACCCTCCACTTTTACTGCCAGAAGAGAGGGTGGGATTGTCCCTGTGGGGCGGACTCGTGTGTGGCTGCATTTAAAACCACTTTTACTGGACTGACTTCTAGGCTACGACCCTAAACTGCCTCCGGAGAAAGCGCAAAAGACAAAGTGCGTGAGAGAAAGAAAAAAGAGAGAAATAGAGCAAGAGATGAACATAGAGAGAGGCAGGCAGAAAAAGAGAAAAGGCAAGCCACCACACCCCCCCCCCTGCACTTCTAGACACTGATTTATAATTTTAATATCTCTAATTTCCACAGCAGCGCCCATTTTCCAAATGTCATTTTCCAATTTATGTCAAACCGTGTGACCATTTTTCTTAATACAGCTTATGACAAGCTCGGTGGCAAGGCGGATATGCAATTCAGATTGAGTGTTTTACAGGCACAGCAGCAGGCACACTCGGGTGTTTGTGTGTTTATCTTTATCAGTGTCTGCTCAGTATTTTGGAGGGGGAAGACTGGGAGCGTTACACACCCGGGAAAAATTGGATTCCCCGCAAAATATGTGCCCTCAGGGAACGAAACCATAATTCTGGCATAAATCTAATAATTACAGTTATCATAATAAGAATTATGATGGTGGCAATGATAATGTATTAAAATATGCATTATCATTAAGAGCTTGAACTGGAATGTGGGCTGGCTTTATGACCATTACATGAATATTGATGTTAATTAAAACAGAACCTCCCTTTTTATGTATCACTCTATCTTGTTGTAATGGTAACAGTCGGACACAGTGGTGGTGAGCCAGATGGTTTACCCTATGTGGGGCATTATGGAACTCCTCTTGGATGTGCTAGGGGCTTTGCAGGTTTCCTCTTTCCATATCAAACTCAGTGAGTGTGGACCATGCATGTACTGTCTAAAGAGACACATATGACGGGTTTCTGTGCAACGTCATCACAGAGATGCGCATGCAGCCAGGGGGCAGAAAGCACGGCATGTCTAGCGGAGCAGAGCTCCAAAGCAGAGATGACAAGGAGCTGTTGTAAACTGCACCAAACGTAGAAAAGATGGATTGAAAATGTTAAATATTCCGAGGGGATCACATGCTTTTGCTAAAAACAGATGGAGATTATGGATCCAGGTTTGATTGGCAAAAGCATTCTAGTCACACAGCGCTAGCAAGGCAGCAGGTGGTCATGGTGAGCTGTCACGCTCCACAGATCAATAAAAATGAACTGATCAACAAGAGGGTGATCGACCCACACTGTAAGGAAATATTTATGTATATCTAGCAACTTTACCTTAAAACTTGGGACCAACCTTTATTTAGGAAGGTACAAGATATATTCAAACTGACTTAGTCACTTAATAACAATGTTAGTGATAGTTAGTAATAGATTCTAAAATCATTTTTGGAGGCCATTACAAAAAACAACAACATTTCAGACCAATTTGTGTTAGTCAACTTGTGAAAGTTCAGTTAGTATCTCTCAACAACACGGTGGATTTTTGTTGTTGTTTCATTACTCCATTATGAATTACTCTTTACGCGTTTCCTTGCCCTTATGAGTCGCATTTACAATCAAGAAAAAGTAGTTAAAACGAGAAGAGGTAAAAATCGTTCCCTCCCACCGACCTTAGTTTCCCTTTGCGATCACTAAGAGAAGGACGAAAGATGACGATATTAACAAAGATTAAAAATACAAAGCTATCTGGTGGCAGATTTAGACTACAGTATAGGAAATACCTCAACAACATCCTCAACATTTTCAACACCCTTGTAACACAACAATTGCTTTGTATTGGTGATTTAAAGAACCATACCAATGATTTTCAATGTTTCGTCACATTAACTTTAAACAACTACTACTGACCTTTTTCCAAAGCATGCAATCATTTTTTAGATTGATTTCCTTCTTTATGCTCCAGGCTCCCATTGATTCCAGATCATGCCACTATGCTTATGAAAAACAATTTTGCTTGAGATAGGTTATCTATTACAATGTTGTAATGCAGCTGCAAGCAGGGGTTGTTTTCAGAGCTTATTTGCTTGCACATTCAAGGGCTTGAGGAGAAACTCTGACACCTGGGACTAGATAGTTAAAGTTGCTGAGCAACAACATTTTCAAGGCAAGAGAGTAAAACATTCAAATGATCTTTTTCATAATTTTTACATTTGCCTTCAGTTTGTCTTGTAAGTTTGATGAGTCAATATTGATGTGCAGTAAATGCCAATAAATGATGTAAGAGCAAATAAAGTTTTTAACAGCTCCAGCTCGCAGCTGCTATCTAACAATAATGAAGTTGATTCAAGAGACACTAGAACTACCGCCTCGCGGTTGTTTGCCTCCGCCAACCTGTCAAGTTGCAGTTTACATCCATGTCTGTCTAAAGTGTCATCACCTTATCCTGTTAAAAATTTTCTGTGACATTGTCATAATTAGCATATGGGCTCTTTAGTCATGGCCAAAATCGTGTTTTGTGAGGTCCCAGTGACCTTTGACCAATAAAATCTAATCAGTTCGTCCTTGAGTCCAAGTTTGTGCAAAATTTGAAGAAATTTACTCCAGTCGTTCCCGAGATATCATGAGAATGGGACGGACGTGAGGTCACATTGACGTTGAACACCAAAATTTAAGCAGTTCGTCCTTGAGTCCAGGTAGACATTTGTGCCGAATTTGAAGAAATTCCCTCCAGGCGTTCCTGAGATATTGCGTTTACGAGAATGAACTGGACGGACGGACAACCCGGAAACATAATGCCTGTCGCCGGCACGGTCACATAATAAAATGAAATGAAATTGTCACTGTAACGGGTAAACACAAGTTGGTCAGCAGTGAGGTTAAGTATACATGACTTTATATTAATGAGATGAAATATGCACCTGCATGTTCAAACACATTCATTGAACTGATGGCTTGCTGCCCGACTCCAGACTGTCTGATTTTTAATCTGGCTGAGAGAAACATAACCCTAGTCCCAACTGCCTGTGATCACTCCCAATACAAGTTCCACTCTGCTCTAAAAACCATTAATGATCACTGTGACAGAGCAAGACCTGTCTATGGCATAGCGGTGTTAACTAGTCTCACCTCTATTCCTCCTCTCCCCTCTGAGCCAAACAACGATCGACTCTCTGTGAGTGGCGGCCCGCCAGCTCCCATGTTCCCTACTATTGAAAAAAGGGTAAAAATAACAGGAACAAGTTGTCGGAAATGAAATTTCAATTCATCCAGTCCCTTTATACACTGGTGCGAGAGCCTGTCGTTGAGAGGGAGGGATCAATAGTGTTTAGACAGCAGGGCAGATTTTCTAAGCGCCGGATCAATAGGAAGGAGAGAGGAAAAAATACCCTGGCTTTTCTTTGGCTGTTGTAGTAAATACGAACAAATCAGTGGCCTTAGGCTAAATGGATTGACCAGCTGTTTCCGAGTTCTGTGTTGTAAATAAAGATCCATTCTGAGGTGTGTAACCGAGGCCCAAAGGCGAGAGCGCCACTGTTCAGGTTGGCCCTGCGTGGGCCGCACTGGACCACACAAGTGTCAGGGGGTGAAGGAGGCAAGGTAACAGAGGAGGGACAGAGGGCAGGGGACAGAGTCTGGTTGCTGTTATTTAACTCGGTTAATTATATAAAAGGGGATATAGTTAGTTGCAGTATTTTTTCATACAAGACACAGCGATCAAATTGATTTCTCGTCTTGTTTTTTCTTTTTATAGTAGTCAAGTTTGAAACATTCAGTGTCTGCCACTCAAACTGGTGGTAGCATGAATGCAATCATTTATCCAGCATTTTTTAGATATGTTGTATTAAATTGTATTAAATAATTTGTATAATTTTTGTATACTTATAAAAATGCAAGATTGAAAATATAACCTTAAAGTACACAATATCAGATTTTCACTACCCAATTTGCATAGCCAAAAGAATTCACTTTAGCAATTTTATCACGATATATATATATATAGAACATTTGAAAGAATTATAATAATAATAATGCTATCAGTCAAATTCATCTTTAACTTTGTTTATTGTGGGTTTTGTCTCATAATTGGAAAATGAATTACACTCAAAATATGAGTGTAGTGAGGTGGAGAGAGTCTGAAACCATAACAGTATAAAAAGTGATTTAAGAGGCGCTGGATTATTTACATAATATCTAATTTTTAAATATCACGGATATCGTGACACCCCTACCTTAAAGACTTCTTTAATTACATAATAATTCTTATCTTGTATCTGATTAAAGAAATTGACAAAAGGCCAGAAACGCAACTTTTCAGCTGACTAAAATAAATCATTAGATGAAGGATAAGACTGGTTTGTGACGTAAGCCACTGTGGCAGGTTAAATATCTCCACCAATACACTGGGCTAATCAGAGGGTGAGATCCTGACAGGATGACTGATGGTCTGCTTGCTTTGCCTCACCTCTGGACTTATTAAAGAAAAACACCACAGGCCACGCTTTCACAAAACTCATTGGTCAACCACAGCGGTGGATGTGATGGGTGAAATTCATCACTAAAAACTCTTCAGCCCAAACAAAACACACATTGGAGCGCCAAGCGACACAAGATCCTCTGGTCATTACCGATTGCCTCCGAACTCGGCGAGGAGGAGACACTCTGAATGCGTGTGGAAAAGGATGGCTGTTGACTCGCGCTGCAGGGTTGACAAGAAAAAAGAGGAGGGAGAGAGAAGTCTTTGGCTTTACTGTGCTTGGAAACACTGGCTGGGGCTCAGGAAAAGTATACATGTGGCTAGAATCCCTTTCCTCTCAAGACTGGCCCCTGCTAGGGAGACAGAGTCAAAAGGACTACCTAGCTTTATATTTGGCAACAATAAATATAACAGCACTATCTGCTGTTGTCTGTCTCTTTGCATCAGGCCAGTAACACTGCAATTTGGAGGTACAACTGCACAAACAGACCTACTGTACAATTGCAGTCACATAACAGACACAGACTCGTCACAAGAATACATAAACAGAGCAGCTAGGCATGTTGTGCAACTCATTTGAGAGCAATTTCACAGTGTAATTGAGGCTTTGTGTGTGTGTGTGTATGTGTGTGTTTGTAAGTGGCGCCTCTCTCTGATTAAGGTGACCTGAGATTGTGCACTTACCGAAGCTCAGGCTGAGCAGCAGAGGTTAGAGCACAACTCATTGGCTTCCTGAACACATTACCTTAATGATGCCATTCCTCACGCCTCCATTTCAACACATTTAGAGATGGAGCAGTTACAACGTCTATTAAGACATTCAAATGACTCCCCCAGCTATTTACCCGCTGCTCTAGTACAAAAGGGTAGGCTGAATTAAGTGTGACAGCGCCGACTCGTTTCCCTTTCCAAACAGACAAAAATACATAGACAAAGTCATCACGCAGGAGCGGTCATTAAAAATTTAGATTACAGCTTCCTTGCTTTCCCCGAAAACTCTTGTCTTTTTCTCTGCTTGTTAATAGGATTGTTTTTTCTTTTAATATTAAAGTGTTCATTATGACAGATTGTGAACTCTGAATGCTGCTTGTTCTCCCGTTCCTGGCATCTGATCAAACCTCATTTACTCGACTGGGGGATTGAATGAAATGTCTGATCATTAACCCCGTGTCTGCCTGCCTCTGGAGGAGGAGGAGGAGTGGCTGTTTGCCTCCTACACATTTCTCATCTTTTGGTGCACCTCAGTTTAAGCAGCTGTTTTCCATGTTGTGAACATCTGTGTCAGCCATACTAAAACATTCACTAACCTGTAGAACACAGGAGGTATACGGAGTGCCCTTGAAAGCTATTTACTTTCATTGTCAGTTGCCAAAGACAAAATGTTTAAAAAAAAAAAGTGTAATCTGATTGTCAGATTTTCTTCTTATACTATAGTTCAGTGGTTCCCAACCTGGGGTCCAGGCCCCCCTTAGGGGGACGGTAAAGATCACAGGGGGTTCGCCAGGATATGTCTGCTCTGAGATTGTCAAAATTAGATTTGCATATGTATAACTAAAAAAATAATAACACACTTAATGGATAATTTATCCAAAAGTATGTATATAAAACTATTCAAAAAAGATATATTTTTTTTGCTTCTTAATGGGCCACATTCTGTTTAAATCCAGTATTTGTGCACAGTTGCAGATACAGATCAGTTTACACTAACATTATTAGTATTAAACTACTGTGTAGAATTACATTCCAGTGGTGGCTGTGTAGGATTGTTTCTGACTCGTGAGATCAAAACATTTCCAATAACCCCAGAGTGTTGTAATGTCCAAAAGTCAAAATGTATTGAAAAAAAAGATAGATGTAATCATTTCCAAAATTCACAACATGAGTTTATCTAATGAAATGTTCTGCTTCAATCCATATTTTTTGGCGTTTAGCCTTTTAAAAACAACACTGCGGTCAAAAACGATTTGCTCTCCTGCTTGCTGCACACAAAGGGAGGCAAACACCTGTATTAACGGGATGGTCTAGCAGCAACCTAACAGTAACCACAATAACAACAAATATATTTAGGCTCTAACACTATTAAAGTAAATTAATTAAGTTTACTTATGACATGAAAACATGACGTGAAAATCGGTTGGGAACCACTGCTCTAATGCTTGGCCAGGTTACTGTCCGATGAGCTGCACATCTCAGTGCGTGGTACTTAATGTCGTCCAGTCCCCATGGACTATCTGCTCCATGCTCGGGCCCGTGTAAGCGGTTTTTCCCTGTTTTGAGGTATTTGGGGTGTTCTTGGGAGGAGACAAGGGCTATTGAGAGTGTTTATGTTCCTGGCTTGTACAGAGGCTTCTAATGTGCAACACAGGGCACTTCAGTATTCAGACGCCTGGGGCTATTCTCTAAGTGGTCTTTACTTTGAAAACACAGGTGCCCTCCAGGGGTTGATGAGTGGTGGTTGTGTGCATGTATGAGGAGGCAGTAAGCTGGGAGGGCAGATAAAGGAGCCGCACTGTTCAGACGAGGCCCATGCAACGCTCTGAATAATATATCCATACATCATGAGTCCATGTCAGACTTTGATTCAGTGTGGTGGTCTCACAGAAACCACCGTGGTATTATCTTTAATAATGCAAGCTGGGATTAGGCGCTTACTCTCTTCTGATAAATATGGGCAAATCAATTAATTCCACTGACATTCCCCCCCACAGCACATATATAAATCCAACATTGTGCTTGGCTTTCTTGTTTTCGTGCTCTAAAGCAGGACTGAATAGTTTTTATGTCCTTATTCTAAAGAAAAACTCTACAGTGGAGGGAAGATTTGTTATTGTTGCACAACACTGTAAAACAACTGTGATGTTGATATTTGAAAACCTAATGAGGTTTGGAGGGAGCTCATAAATTAGAAAAATAAAGTTGCATATCCCTCGCTGCTGGTGCATAAGGAAATAAATACTTGTGATAAAATTAATAGGAGAGGTTTGTCGGGGTGGGGAAAAAAATGTATACAGCAAAGTATCGTAAAATTTTGGCGAGGAAAAAAATGACATGGCCATTTTTAAAGGGGTCCCTTGACCTCTGACCTCAAGATATGTGAATGAAAACTCTGAGATGAACAGAGTGAAAGCTGTATCTTATTAGATAACACAGATGTTGACAAACTGCATAATTTGCAGTTGAAAAAAGGTAATAAATTGCAATACATCACAATATATCTAATTGCAATACCCAGCATATCGCAAAATGTTTAAAATCGCAATAAGATCGTATCGTGATAACATCGCATTGTGGGGCCTCCGGTGGTTCCCACCTCTAGAGGTTTGACATATCTCTCACTATAATTACCTCTCAGGCAACCATGACCATGCAAGAATATGCCTTCTATGACCTGCTGTAATATAAACGTGCAGCCGTCATGTAAATACAGCATAACTGCACACATTTCCCTCACTGTGTCCTCGTAGAAAACCCGTTTAAATGAGGATAATGAAAGAAAAATATGAGTTTGTTATGCGTTTCGCAGAGGTTGTGGTGTCAGTGAGTGCAGTACTGATGGAAAGGCCTCATGGCCATTTTAAAGGCTATAGACCACTTAGCAGATCTCAGCTGGTCCTCGTGCCAGTGACCTTGGTAATGAGGAGCAGCTGGCACAACAGTCATTAGACCCGGCTATCTCCACCTTCAGGAACCATCTTTTATTTCCATAAAACCTTTTATCCGTTTCTCTCTGTGCTGCTGCCATACAGTCTAACACCGGTCGAGGGCCATTAATGACTACACCAGTATAGCAAATGTCATTACATAGCTTGTCTTATCAATACTTCTAAAAACAGAACATCAATGGAAATGGAGGCAGAGCAGATATAATATGTTTCTGGTAGTGTCACAATCTTGTAGGTCTAATTAAGCTGAGTTCAACAGAAAGGCTGCATGAGAGGAGAGAGGATAGGGTGACCCAATTAAAACCAAATCGAAACTCAGACTCACTCTACAGTGTGGTTCATGCACACAATGAGCAGGAAACTGTGAAAACAAGGAGAACAAGCTTTATTAGTCCCTAAAAAGCCCTGTTGCTGCATTAATATTCCAGTCTAATGAAAGCTTAGTTTTTTCCCCATTTCCTTACACTTGCCTGTCACTGTTCAGTTCATAAATATTGTCTTATTATGATCATCATGACTTCTTTTTTTTTTCTCCAGATATGCAGAAAAATTTCAGAGCCAATTACCAGAATGACAGGTGAAATGGGATCGTGCTGAGAAGAAATGAAGGGTTGCCATGGTGATATAGCCAAAGAATCAGATTGTATGTGTGATCATGTGACCAATATGTGGCTGAACTGCTGCTACGCTCAGGCCCCGCGCACCAAAGGACACTTAACCTCAATCGCTGGCAGCAATCGCAGGCCCATCCAGCTGAATTTATTTGCTATTTCTGTCGGCGGCTCAGGCTGGCTGTGTGTCTGGTGCTGCAGCTACAGCCAAACCCCTCTCTTCCTAATGACAGCCCAGGAGTACTGAGCATAAGGCTGAGGGAGGCCTGCGTAGAATATTTACAAAATCTGCATTAAGAGGAGGCTTCTGACAATGTTACAACGTCCATAAGGAGTGGACATAAAGATGGAAAATACAGTCAGATACAGTAAAAACTAGCGCTGTCAAAGTTGACGCAATAATAACGCGTTAACGCAAATTTGTTTCAACACCACTAATTTCTTTAACAAATTAACGCAACTTGCGATTTTTTTGGGTTGTAGCAGGCTCAGTTTTAAAGCTAGACATGCCCACTTTATGATAATCACATACAGTTTGGGGCAAGTCATTGTCAAGTCAGCACACTGACACACTGACAGCTGTTGTTGCCTGTTGGGCTGCAGTTTGCCATGTTATGATTTGAGCATATTTTTTATGCTGAATGCAGTACCTGTGAGGGTTTCTGGACAATATCTGTCATTGTTTTGTGTTGTTAATTGATTTCCAGTAATAAAAATATACATACCTTTGCATAAAGCAGCATATTTGCCCACTCCCATGTTGATAATAGTATTGAATACTTGACAAATCTCCCTTTAAGGTACATTTTGAACAGATACAAAATGTGCGATTAATTTGTGATTAATCAGAAAAGAAGCAGAAGCAGAAGGACCGTTCAGTATGATACCATATAAGAAGGGCTCACTGTTAGGAGTTTATTTTGTCAGTGACAGCTCTAAAAATATGCGTATGTTCTGATCTGTGTGCTGCTAACAGGGCACCGCTGTACCTATATGTGCTGCGTGAACTTTGTCCCACTCTGTGATCCCCCTTATTAAGAATACAATACCTTATGCACAGACAAGGATTAATAATTGAGAATGTGTAAAATGGAATTGGAAATGAAATGACTTGGATCAAAAGTTAATTAAGAAACACCTTGCACAAATATATCTTTTTAGATTGTTCCTACTCGTACGACAGCAGGAGAGGTTCACGCCGGTCTGACTGAGCCAGTCAGCGGCAGACTAAAACAAATCTACTCTGAAACTGGAGATGAGCAAGAAAGTGATCTTTCAGTCTTTGTATTTGTCTCGATCAGAAGACAAAGTCTACTTGAGGATGTACTTAAAAATGTTATTTTATCCTTGTGAACCACTTAATACAAAGCAAAAGAGTGAAGCTCAGTGACAGGGCCACAAAATCTACTCTCTATTATCATTTTTAGAACTCATGAATATGTTTACGTTCTGTTACAACTGATTAAAAGACATTCAAAAGTGAAATGCAACATACAGCAATGCAGATGTGCCGCTGATAATGATGCTGGAGTGAAGCGTGTGGATGAGAATTATACAAATAAATAAATAAGCTCAAACAAACGGGGAAAAATCATCCCACCAGAGCAATTATGGATCTAATCAGAGGTTTTCTGCGTGAAGGTACAGCTCTCCTATCTCGCTCCCATTTGCATCATAACACAGTGTGCAATATTAATTTCCGAGTTTACTGCTTATTGGAAGTGCAAAGTATGAAAAGCCATTAAGGCCCCAAATAGGAAAGCAATTTGCTGTCACATGGATTCGGCTCTATTAAAAAGAAAAATCTTGTTAACCATTTGGAATTAGAGTCATTTGGCAAAAGGCATTCTGCCGCACTCCAGTAAAATAAGTAATTATGCTTCTCTTCCATCTATCCCTCTCTTTCTTTCATTTGCTCGGGCGAAGTGGGGAGTGGCGGATGGGGAGAGCGACTGGATGCAAAGGTAATTAAAGTTGTTGGCTATCTGTTTGGTTAATGTAGGGATCAGGCCAGCTGAGAGCTTCGGAGGCGAAAGCAAGATGAGAAACACATCCATTTTTCTGTCTGTGTCTAGCAGCCCCCAGGCTAACTCTGATCTGGTCCATATATCACCTATTCCAGTCCCGCAATCCACAAACTAAACAGGGAAGTATCCAGATAGAAAAACCTCAAACTGACTATTCCTCTGAGCTTATCTCCATTTCATTTGGTTTCCAACTGAGCAAAATCTCATTAGCAGCCCTCAGTTTAAATTAAACCATCTCTGCAGGACCTGATGTCTTAGCAGAATACGTACCATTTACTCTGCTGTGAGTTGCATACACTCATAGCATTTGTCACGTCGCTAAGTAAGTGTGTCACTCCTTCCTTAACGTTTTTGTTGTTTACCAGTTAAGAAAAACAGCTATGCCTTGAATGTGATCCTAAAACAAAATAGTGGACGCATATTCTACTTTAAAGAGGACCTATTATGCTTATTATCAGGTGCATACTTGTATTTTGAGTTTCTACTAGAACATGTTTACTTGCTTTAATGTTCCAAAAACGCTCTACTTTTCTCATACCGGCTGTGCTGCAGCACCTCTTTTCATTCTCTGTCTGAAACGCTCTGTTTGAGCTCTTGCCCCGCCCTATGGAAAACTCAGTCTGCTCTGATTGGTCAGTTGGCCCACTGTTGTTGTGATTGGTCAACCGAACCAAACTCTCCGGACTCCGCTCCAACTCAGCTCTCTCTAGCTTTGTTTGAGGGCGTGCCAAGCTAGCCGCTAGGCAGGTATTATACAAATGTGTTACTTGATGACATCACCATGTTACGGAAGAAAAGGCGGGACTTCAAGCAAGGCGTTTCAGGCAGTTCAGGAGCAGTGTTTCTGTGGGCGACAGTAACTCCCTTTGGCCTGGACTTTGGGCTTTGTAACTTTGCAGACCTTTTACATGCACAACAAACTATATAACAAACTAAAGGAAAGGGAAAAAGCACAAAAGCATAATAGGTCCTCTTTAAAGTACATATTGGTAAAAACACAATAACAGCTCCAAACCTGTCCCTATCCCGTTCCTATGCCAACCAGATTCATTTGGAGTGAACTCTTGCCCTGAACGTTTAGTTTAGCACCATTTTCTGAATAGTGTCATGACCTCTTAATCATCATTATCGCAGCTCAATGGGTAACCTATCCAACAAGGCTTGGCTCCCCTCACTCCACCATAGGAATGAAAGCCCAAAAAAAAGAAAAAGTGATTTATGGGGTGGCATGTATGGCCTCTAAGGTGTTTTATGGTTGGACCTGCAGGGCCTATTTAGGAAGCACTGCGTGCTCCGTCCTGACCACAGGTATTGATCGTCAGCAATGGCCATGGCGTGGCTGACTAGTTAAAGCCCTGCATGTGCCCTCACAGGGAGATGAAAATGAGGCCTCTGTGTGTAATGATCTGTGTATGAGCAGGGAGAGGAGGCCACAGAGACGGAGAGGAGAAGAAATTAAATCATTCCTTTGCTCTTTCAGGAGAGGCACCGCAGCCAGCCATGCTTGGCTGCTTAATGTGGGATCTGTTTTTGAGAGGAAAATTAAAAAGTGAGAGAGAAGAGAGGGAGCGAGAGAGCAGGGGGAAAGAGAGATAAATGGCTGGATGTGGAGGCGGTAAATGAGAGCATCCTGATGCAGAGAGCTGTGTGCGGATGTCCCTAATGGGGTAGGCTGATGTGAGCTGTCTGGTAGCTGACCACCGCGGTTACATCGCCTTCCTGCCTACCCCACACCAGGCCCTTCCAGCGCTGAGACGCTCCGTGCTAATTGGCAGAAAACGATGGTGCATAACAAGTACAGAAGAGACATTGGTCTAATTTGAGAGGGGGTGAAACGATGGATAAAATGCTTCTAATCATATGAGGCATTTTCTTGTCTGTGAGGCACAGACTGCGGCTTTCTCTCCCTTCTCTGGAGAGCCTTGAGTCAAGACACACAGGGACAAAGACTATATGAGCAAGCGGATTGTGAATCCACACAAGCTTGAAGACAAAAAAAGCAAGCATCAACACCTGGAATCCACTTACTCAAGTCGGTCAGTCGACAAACAGCCAGACTATGAGAGCTGCACTACATTTTTACTAAACTGTGCAGTCATTAGTCACAAAAAAAGAACAAAAAAAAAAACGTGGCTCATTCAATTCCACTGTGAATTTTTATTCATGGGCTGAATTTATGAGTAGTCTACAAGATGTGTGAATTGGACAATCACGCGGTGTCAAAATCACTGGAAGAATGGGCGTAGTTCAAGAGTAGAGTGACGCTTCCTCTACAACAGTTGAATGAACCAGCTTAAAATGAAGCGATGGTGGGTGTGAAGATGCCAATCACTGAGAACAACTCATCACATTGTATTGTTTTCACTGGGAGTCAGTCAAATGAGGCACAAACAACCTCTGCTGCACATCATGAAACAAACTGTTCCAAAAGAACTGAAAAATATGATTCACCTCAGAAGAACCACTTCCTTTGGCACGCGTGGAACGCTAAAAAGATCTCGGGGTAGTGTACAGACATGGCAGGGACAGAACCTGTATAAGACCTTTTGCATGACCCCGTCCTCAGAGCCTCTCACTTCCACCCCACAGGGGTGAGTGCCTGTTCATTTCACCTCGCCGGCCTCATTAACGCAGCCCTCTGCCATCATTAAGACGTTTGCAGCGAAATTAATTGAAAGACAGATTAAAAATAAATTAAGAAAAATGCGTCGCAGAATGCCTACGTGCACTTCATAAATCACCGGGGCAAAGCCAGGAGCCGGCTCCCCATAATTAACTGCAGACTATTTATTTTATCCTGACGGTATAAATTAGAATTCAGACGCACAGATTATATTAGGGCTGTCTGCCATGCGGAACTGCTGAGGGGTGTGCAGAATATTTTAAGGATACAAAGAGGAGAACAGAGAGAGAGAGAGGGAGAGGGAGAGAGAGAGATAATATGTAGAAAGGCAAACAATATGTAAATGCATACAAAGCAGAGAGATAACATTTGCGTCCCGTGGAGAAAGTATTTACTCAGGCAGTGCATAAAGAAACAATAGACAAAGCAATTAACAGCAACAATCAAGTGCACGATTAAAAAGAAACAACAAATGCCTGATTAAATGAACTGTGTCAATTGTTCCGTCGACTCTTCGACCGTTAGAACAGGATACCAGTTTAACTAACCAGCGTTGTTTGTCTACACTAGGCCTGTGAGCTGTAATAGAGCTAGTGACATAACACTGCCCAGGAAATCTCCCCTGCCGCTTTCCTGCTGTATCACAACCTGGCCACTTCACATGCAAATGCAGACTAAACCTTTTCTGCCAGTCAGCCCCAGACACCCCCCACAGACACATTTGTATCTCTGCGTCTCTCTCTCTTTCTCTCTCTCTCTCTCTCTCTCGGTGCTACAGTCAGTGCTGGCCACACACTGCCTCCTCGTGGGCACAGTGCCCAGGCTGGCGCCGAGCCAGACCTGCTCTGCCACACCGGACTGGCAAAACGCTCCCTCTCTCTCCACACTCCAGATTCCCCGCACATTCTTTCATCAGAACGCCCGTGGCCCTCTCCTCCTCCTTTCTCCGTCTTTATTCTGCACCACAGCTGAGATCCACACTTTGAAAGTATGCCCTCCAACCAGCCAGAGAGAAATAATGCTACCACGACTACTGCCGGGGAACAAATAAAAGCACTCGCACATTTGAATGCTTGGTTATTATGCAATCACACTGAAGGCAAAAGTGAGTTATCTATAAACAATGTTACATCAAGGCACCATACCAGGTATCAGGTGCATAGTACGGGAGCATGAACAAGCACTGGAAGCCCTGAGATGTATTCAATTTTGTTCATTTTCATGAATCAACACAAAAAGAAGGAATTTGAGCCTCCTTGTTGGCAGTCGTTACACTGACAGATATGACAATACAATATGGGGCTGCCAGCAGACTCAAAGTTGTTCTTGATGGAAGATATGGTATAATTGATAGGATCTGCATTGCAGCCCACAGCCAGGGGACAGATACTCTATATACAGAAGCTGTACTGTACTACTGAATACAAACAAAACCACCACAGTAAATATTTTAAAATTAGACTGTCAAAATGATTAAGTAGTCTATATAAAAGATATTTGTACACTGTCATCCAGTATACTGTACAGTAATACAGAAACATAATACAGAATGCACATCTACAAAGTGGGGTATAAATTAGCGAGTGTCTTCATTTCACAAAGTACTGAACTAGCACATTAAGTTAGTCTTTTATAGCAAGACAGACTAAAACTCAAATAATCAATGACACTCATACTGCACACACTGGATCATATTTTACATCATCTCTGCAGTAGACTCCCTGATTTTGTTACAGTTGTCGATATCGCCTCCAAATTTCCTGTCCCCGTTTCCTTTTTTCCTGCTCACTCATTGTTGATGCTTTTAAACACATTCTCAGCGAGCTGAGAGGAAATTCAGGGTTTTATGGGTGGCAGTGGGTAAAATAACAAAATCAGGTAGTGTATCTTTAAGAATTAAGTTTTTTTTATTTTTATTGTCGGTTATGCTAGTGTCCTACTGTGACAGCCTCACAGAGGGAGACTTGTACACCGTGCTGCTTCCAGCACAGAATCCATTTAAATCCTACTGTTTCACAGGGTTAGATCTACTTCCCCTCTGACTATGATGTCAATTTCAGCCGTGTGTGTGTGTGTGTGTGTGTGGGGTGTGCATTTGCATTTTGGAGTCTCCTATCATGCCTGTGTTTTTTTGCAGGACTACTGGGGGGCAGTATGCAGAGGCAGACGGAAGGTGGTGAACAACCTGTGCTGTTGATGGCTGCTGGATTGGTGTCAGTTATTACAGGGGTATTTTAAGTACAAACAATATCCCAATGAGCCACCCTTTCCGATCACTTGATCAGCTGTCAACACTGCAAAACTGAACATAAAATGGTCATATTTGTAATGCGGCAATTGCCACAACCAAAGCTTCACCCAACTAGTGCTAGCAAAGGCTTATACCCCAAAATACCAGGCAGGTTTTTAACAGTCATAGCACGAGAAACAACCAACCTGCCTCAGATGTATAATTTTGTTTCCCCGGTGAGTAAAAAGCCTTGGAGGCGAGTGCATACGCAGCAGTCATGTTTGTTAAGATACATGGCTAGAACCGGCCCTTTTTTCTCAAGCACCCGGAAAAACCAGTAAATCACCAGCAAAGAAAATAAATATATACTTATTACATTCTGCACACTGCATATATTCACCTCCTTAACATATTGCACAGGCACGGTGCAAATGTGCAGCGCTGCACACGGGCAAAAACATGCCATGAAAAATGACAGCAGGGAGGGGTAACTGCGGACCTGGAATATAATGGTGCGGTGGAGCGGAGGAGAAATAATCATACCTAGTGGTGGGGGGATGAGGGGAGGTGGGAGGAAGATGAGTCTGTGCCCTGTAGCAGGGAAATGGAGCTCTACTGCTCTGCTGCTGCTGGCTGCCTGATTCCCCAATAACACTGCACAAGAGCTCCCTTCAGCAAGGGGCAACAGCAGGCAGCGTCTGTACTCTAGAAATACATTCCCCTGATGCTCCACATTCACAGGAGACACACACAGATGCTGCAATATTGGACTATGCACATTATAGTCACTGAGGTGCAAGTTACAGTGAAACACCCAAAATACATATTCGTTAAATACAAAGGAAATGATCAGGCAAATTTGTCAGGCAATGACACTGATAAACCAGCTGGTTTCCGTCCTTCACAGAATTCTGATTAGAGCTGAAATCAGCCTGCAGTTCCCTCTGTGGCCGTTAGGTGTCTCTCTTTCACTTCGCATGGCTGCGGCTCTCTCCCTCTTCTCTCTCTGCTCCTGAACTCCCATCTACACATAATATATACACCATCATTTGAAAATGGCAGCTTTTTGAAAATTCACCTTGATTATCAGACATTAAAAGTGACTTCTCCAGAGCTGAGTGTCTGGCTAGGGGGATGGCTGCAGACAGCAGAACAATGCAGCAGGCTTGATATTAATGCCTGGCTGGGGTGTGCAGGGAGGAGAGAGGAGCCAGCCCTTTGTTCTCTCCTACAGCCAATTATTTTTTACGTGTGCCTCTTTTCACAACAACAAGAGAGAATTTAATTTTAATGCACTCTGGAAAAAAAGGGAAAAAAAAGAAACATCTACAGTATTCTTAAACAGAGATGGGGACTAGCATCTGCGGTTAAGTATATATGCACATATCTCTGTATGAGGCACAGACGGATGACAGGGGCAACAAGAATGACATCAACACAAACACACACAGCAGCATGAATCCTCTCATGCAAAATGCTAAAACACATACTGTCTCCCTCCCAAACCAAAGCAGAACTGTGCACAGCCCAACCTTTCTGAAAGAAAAAGACCAAAATGAGAAGAGACACACCAAAATAAAACCACGGTTATTTCATTATACAGCATTATGGTGCCGTGGTAGGGGTGCACATTAACATGTGCATAGCCAGGACACGATGATAAGAAAGCACACTGTAAAAATAGCAAGGATTCCAGATCAAATGGCATGAAAAATACAAAAAAAACAGGATTGCTGTTGGTAGGTATGTGGCCAAATATTTTTCTAATTGGAAGGGCACTTTATCTTGCTGTCAGAGAAGCAGTAAAAAGCGGTGCTGTTCCCAGAAGGAGAGGAGCACAGCTTGCTGGCCTTTTATTAGTGCCGGAGCTCTGATATATGCGTCTGCTCTAGGCTTTCATCAGGAACCAGCGCCATAAACACACACGTACATACACACAAAGAACTGTTACAAACTAGCCACGCTGAAAACCCAAACGCACCCACTGTTAAACAATTCAGCTGCTTTCTAAACATGCAATCAGCATACACTCAACAGCAAATTACTGCCAAAAAGTTGTCTACTACGAACTGATGATGCCAACAGTAACTGGGGGGCGTTTTTTTGGTTTACAGGTTAACACAATGATAACACATCAATTGCAATACTACACTAAGAAGCATTGAAATCCAGAAACAACAGAGCAGCATACAGAGCAAATAACTGCCTCAGTACAACCAGACAGTGTAAAATGGCACTGGAACAACCTGGCAGTGTAAAACGATTAAGTCACTAGAGAATAAGAAAGCACAAAATACAGCATGCACACACAAACACTGCAGCACAAACTCTTACATATGCAGTTCATGCAAAGCTAGTTTTTGCACACAGAGGCACTCCGAACTGACTCATACAGACAGACACACGGGCACAGACAAAGACAGTCAGACTGACAGACGCATGCGCACGCACACACATGCACACATTCACACACCCACACTCGCAACACACAGGCTAAATTAAATTTCAGTCCTTGGGCAGACAACTAAACTGCTTGTGTGTGGGACCTACTCTGCAGCACAGCAAAACCAATTCTCTGACGATGGCGAAATTAAAGGGCAGAATCCAGCCTGTTTATGGCGCTCACTCTCTTCTCCTCCTCTCAATCAAATGTTTTATTAGCAATCATTTGGTCCTAAAAGTCATGTTCTTGGGAGGCAGCCGGCATGATGACGGCCGCCGCTGGACAGACAACACCACTTCAGCGCATACCACTCCGGATTATTTACACCTGGAGCTACGGGTCTGCAAGAAGCTCTAATTAACCACAAGATAACCATGTTTAGAAGGGGCATGCCTACACCTCCTGCCTCCATCACGTCCATGCCTTTATCAATACTGTATCTTGAATAACACTCAAAATAGGATGTATAAGGAGGCTGAGTGCTAAGTAGCAGCTGACGATACAGAACATGTTTACCAGTTTGTAAAAAAGCCCAGCAGGCCGGAGGGTGTCTCGAACTGACTGAGCAAATATGAAAAAAACATTGTGATCCTACAAAGGGAATAATAATGTGAACAAAATGCAATAATAACATGAGACTTTATTGATCTGCTATGGAGCCCTACCTCGTGGAATCACTGTTTTGATTCTGTTGGCTGTCTGAGCACTGTACCTGCTGATTGAGGCAGCCATGTTGGACACCTCTGCATGTAGCAGCAGGAATGCAGAGCAATCAGTAAGATGTCCAGTGTCTTGAGTTTACAATGTTACTATTCATCTCCTTACACTAGCTATTAGGGGACAAAGATTTTTACTTCACATTTCATTGTCGTGGTATGACTTGTTTTTATGTGATTAATATATTTTTAATTTAAAAAGAGTCAGTGCTCAGTTACATTTAAAGGTCCCATATCATGCTCAATTTTAGGTTCATACTTGTATTTTGTGTTTCTACTAGAACATGTTTATATGATGTAATTATAAAAAATAAAGGTTATGTTTCTCATACTGTCTGCTTGAATATGCCTGTATTTACCCTCTGTCTGAAACGCTCCGTTTTAGCTCATTGCAACAGAATCGCGCTGCTAGGCAACAGATTGGGTTGTTTACTTCCTGTTAGCTGATGTCATTCACATACATTGCAACCGGAAATAAACTGGGACACATTTAAGATGTTTATATTTAAAACTGTGAAATGGTCTACATATATTGTATATTTGTGACCTCACAAATGGACAGAAATCCTGACAGCCTGTTTCAAAGACACAGTTTTTGACTACGGGCTGTGTGTATTTCTCCATGGACTGAGCGTTTTGATACTTTCACAGTAGTTATATAGCACTTAAACCTGCTATATGAATAAAAAGGCATGGAAATCTCACTTTTTACAATATGGGACCTTTAAATGGGTAAATGAAAATGAGCATGTGGTATAAAAGAACAAGTCAAAAACAGATAGTGATTGTATTTTCTATGGACAAAACATCTTGGTTTCTGCTGTAAATATGTCGACATATGTGTGCACGTTCACACATGCATGTGCTGGCCCCCTCGATCTCTCTGTATATTGTATCACTCAGGCATCTCTTTCTACCTTTCCACCCTCCAACCCCCACCCTGCTCTGCTCCTCTCTCCTCTGGTGTCTGGAAGCAGTAATCTGTTCCTGAGCCAGCGCTGCTGGGATTAGGCAGCGACTGGAGATAGGATATATGCGTCATTAAAGCGGAGAGCACAGCGTTGCAGAAGGAGAGAGACAAAGTCAACAAAGGTGACACAGAGACAGAGGAGACAAATACCAGAAACCCACATGTGCCCACACGCACACACACACACACACACACAAGCATACAGGCACATGTGCATGAATAAAATAAAACTCTACTGTATGCCTGCAAACCTACACGTCTGCCTGTGCCAACACACACACACACACATAAAATCCTCTTTTCTCTCACATACAATTTCCTAAACCTCCAGTGAATAAGAATAATGTAGTGTTGCTGTAATGGATGTCTGAGAGAGAGGCAATGCATTAAACCTAAGGCACTAATGCAAGGCAATGTATATACACTATGTACACAGACAGACAGTAATAACTCTGAAAACTTTGTGAAGTAAAGTTGGTGCTGGTGTCTGTTTACAATGCTGCAGATATAATCTTTTTCCCTATGTAATGTATCAATGAATCCATTGTAGTTTGGAATTATGAAACCACAACAACCATAGCATTACTGACTGTAAGCAGCCTACAAATCGAATGGTAAATAGTAATTATATGCTAATAATTGTACATTTCCAGGCATTCATTTGAGTTACCTACACAGAATATTTCACTGATTTACAACAGCTAAAGTAAATCTCACTGACAAGAATCAGTGGAAAGTGCTATATGTGAGATAGGGAGCATTTCTATTGCCTCCGCACGGCTCTCAAAATGGCGACGGCTGAGCCGGCGGCTTCCAGTTAATGGTGCTAACAGTGAAAACAACGACAACAGTGCTGGCAGAACTAACAGTGTTAACCTGGGGGGACCGGAGGGTAGTTGCTACGCTTCCACAGCGGCGCTGTGGGTCGGGATGGCTGTAACCGCCATATGAGAGCAGTGCAGAGTAGTGGCTATGAGCTAGCCAGTGGGGCACGCTTACATGTACGAACATGCACTAAAAGGCATGCGCAGCTGCCCCGGCGATGTCAACAAAGCAAAGAGAAGCTCGGATTACAACAGAGAGAGAGAGAGAGAGAGAGAGAGAGAGAGACTTCGTTCTCTGCTCAGGTAGACATTACTCCTCTATATCTTTACACAGCAAATAGTTGTTTGCTGCTATATTAATGCTCTGAATATCGTATAGAGCACCTTTAAGTTCTATTTCTTACTATAATACAGCACAATATGCAGCAATATTTTGGATGTCAGTTTGAGAGTTTTCATTCAGTAATAAATCCTTATATTATTTTTTAAATATAATCTTAGAAGTAAAAATCATTACCTGTGTCTCTATGTAGGTGAGCCCACATGGTATCAGGCCAAGCAGTAGTTGTCTCATCCTGCTCCTGGTGTCCTGTGTATAACCAAGGTCTTTGCCCCAGATGATCCTCCAGGTCGTTACATCTGTGCCCCACCTGGATGCTCTGTAGGTAACCTGCCCCATGCTGCACTCCGCAAAGAGACGTTTTCTGTCGTTAGTGCTGCAGCTGGAGGATAGACACAAATAAGCATACATGCTTAAAAGAATAGTTTGAAATTTTGAGAAATACGCTTATTGCTGAGAGTTATAAGAGAAGATTGAAACCACTCTTATGTGTCTGTTAAATACTGTATGAAGCTACAGATGGTTAGCTTATCCTGGCTTAAAGACTGTGAACCGGGGAAACGGCTAGCCTGGCTCTGCGCAAAGGTAAAAGAAACCTGGCTGGCAGCACCTTGAAAGCTCACTAATTAACACAGAATATCGTGATTATTTAATTCTTGTAAAATCCAAAGAGTAAAAATGTCTGACTGTCACCATACTTCTTGAGAAGATTGCCACCTTGATTGCAGGCACATCTACAAAGTCCTTATGCAAGGTTTGGCCAAGGCCAATGGTCTAGTTGCTGAATTTTTGTTGTTGAGAGTTTAAAAAAAAAAAAAAACCTTGGCCATTTATGGTTTAGCAATATTGAGAGTGAAAGTCAGGAGTAAACAAACTTTTTTTTAACAAAAAGTTAAGCTGTGATTACATTTAATTTTAGTTTTGTAGTTCCCAATCTAGTCCAAGTTTCTTTTCAGTGCTGGATTTTCATTTTATCTTAGTTATCTACAATGCTTATTATTGTTGGTACTTATTTTCACTAACAATAATCAACCTGGTATCACGCCTAAGCATGTAATAAACCTGCCAGTCCACCAGAGGATAGCATGTCAGTGTCACGTTTTGCCTGGCCAAGGCGTGAATATTACACGCGTGTATGAAGGTGCAGTGCCAGCACCCCTCACTTAGGTTTAGACAACAACACCACTTAGTTAGGTTTAGGAAAAACGTCATGGTTGGCCTTAAAATAAGTTAAAAAAGTTACACAGAACCATCTGAGAAGCCGTCGTTGTAAACTGTTTGGAAGAGGGCAGGCACAAAAATACTGGCAGGTGAACCGTATGTCAATCAAAACCGACCACAAACGCAAGCCTGACAAGATGCAATTTCGTGTGAGATGTGATCCCGCGATTTCTCGCTTGAGCTTGTGACATCGCGAGAATCCAGCTGCCGTGCAAGGTTAGGGCAGAGGCACTGCAGCCAGAAACTGAAACCATGTCTTGATCTGTGTATGTGCTTGTCTACACAGTTGAAATGTTTATCAATAAAACTGAAAATGCACTTTAGCGTTCATTTTTTTACTTCGTAAGCATCTTTATAAATCTTAAAATATAACGTAATAGGCAGTGCATAATGTAATACGTTTAACATAAAAGGTTCTGCAAAGAATAGCGGTCAACATTTTATTGCATTATAGGGCAGATATTGTACTTCCATTATGACCTGCTACAGCCCATGATCATAAAGGTATAGGTATAGTAGTAAGGGAGAACTACATAGTTATAAAACAGCTATTGAATGTTCTGTTTTTACTCATAGGAACTTACATTGCAGATCGGTATGCAGCTATGCACAGTGACAACTGTGGAATTGGAATTGGAAGTTTAAGAATTAGAATAAAAATGACTTTTATGGACCTTGACATGTAAGAGTGGATGTATTATGTTGGATCAGAGTCCTCATTTGAGCGGGATTGCTATTTTGTTTCCCAAGTATGTACATAGAGTTTGCATAGCCCTGCGAATGTGACTGAAGGTTGGGCATGTGTGTGGATGTGTGCTGGGTCAGAGAGTAGGCTGACCTGAGTTCTCCGCTCCAGCTTACATTCCTTTTCATATGGTACTTCATTCTCTGCCTCCAGATGCCATTTAACTGCAGCTGAGGAAGACATGACAGAGAGAAAAAGACGGTGATGACACTCTACCATGGCACATTACAATTAAATTATACATTTACAAAACTTGAGTACTAAAGTCTTTGACATTTGACATGTTTATCATCTACTGTATGTTACGAAAGCATTTAGCGTTTCAAGTATGTAACAGAATCTGATGTGAAAACATACTTTCTATCATTTCTTTTTCATACCACACACTATATTGTAACTGTAAAATTACCAGATTCAGCTAAACCAGGGGTCTCCAACAAGTAGCTACCAGTAGCTCGCTACCAGTTTCTGAGTGGCTCACTAGAGGTTCAAAGAATATGTACATACATTTGATAACACAAAGTCACTTTGTAAACCTGCTTAAATTTCTATCCAGTCTTTCCGGCTGGTAGCAGTCTACGAACAGAGAAGGTAAAGGAGCTGAAAACGACTCTTAAAAGACAACAGTGTCTCTTCACCAAACTGATAAAGAAGTCCAACGCAGCAACAAAGCATTCGTTGAGTGGCGTACATCCAAACCAAACACAAAAAGCCCCCTACTGTACTGTACTAGAGGACCATACAAGAAAGGCAGAAATTATGTCTGCTCTTGGCGATATACAACTTGGTGTTACGAGTAGCTCTCGGCCGCTTTCATTTTGTCAAATTAGCTCTCAGAGGACAAAAGGTTGGAGACCCCTGAGCTAAACTATCCGATTTGTTAAAAATCCATTCTAAATTGGCAGTAAACTTTAAATCGTTTGGATGCTCCAGTCAAACAGGAGCCAATTTGTAGTTGTAGTCTTAAGAGTTGATGATTAGAAAAAAAATGTTTTGGGCCTGTAATAGCATGTTATAGACTAATGAAGCTACAAGGTATATAAATCAAAACATGCTTTTGGAAGACTTTTTTTGGATGTATCAGAACTGAAATGCTCATAATCTATAAGCATTTTAATAACGGTTATTCCTGTAGAAAAAAACTGTCCAACTTAATGGAGCAGGCCACAGTGGCTTATGTAGCTACAAGTATTGACAATAGCCATTCTGTCATTAGGTTAACATACAAGTGCACTTCATCAGGGGTTGTGTGATTTACAGTACTGAAATATCAGACAAGCTGCCGCTGAGCAGAATAGTTGGCAACTATAGTACGTACTTGATTTGACAAGAAACAATCAGGATTTGCAGAGAAGCACTCAACTGGACAAGCACCACCGAGTGTTTGTGAGCCACAGTTTACAACTAAAATGCTAACAAACTGAAATGCCACAGCAGGATTTAACAAACCAAACTATGATATTCAAAAGAACTTCCAGAATTACTTCGTTGGGGATAACATGATATCTCACTTTATAACCACTGTACAAAACCAACGAGACCTCTGAAGATGTTCTTTAAAAGACGATCTGTTCCTTGGTGCTGCTAATGCCCTTACCACTGTGGAGTCACAGTGAATAATTACTTCATGGGTACTAATGCAGCAATACAGGAGACAGACTGCACAATGATAGTGAATTTTAAATCACATGAGCTAGATGTGGATGGAGATGTTGAGATAAAGGTAACCCTGTGAGTTTTCATTATAAACAGACATGTCGTCTTTTGTATTTGACATTTTACACCAAAACAGATTGTATCCTTGAGGCCTAACAAATATGGTGACTTTATTTTTCCTACCTACGACACATTACCCCCACTAACTCTTAAGGATGGCCCACACTGAAAGATTTTTCAAATCTTAACAGATGTTGAAAATGTGAGAGGCCCCCAACCATAATGACATGTCATGTTAAACTTAACTTCCTATACACACTAACAGATTCAATTCATGAACAACGAGAGTCCCGACTCTCAAAACCATATATTTTGCGAAATCTCTTGCGATCAAACGTGACTTTAGTGTCAATAAACATATGACGACGAGCAGGAATAATTAGCGATTATAGTTTTTGCACTACTTTGTACTGAACATTCACAAAAGAAAAAATATATAAGTATGGATGAAGTCATTGAGACACGTTATATAAACATTCAGGTTGTTGCTTAATGCTTCGCGTTTGCATTTGCCGCGGCTGCCATGACTGCAGTTGCGGTTATTCCTTCTTCAGCCAGCTTGGTCGTTCTTTCCCACATGACTGCGTCATCGGCTGTCCTCGGGGTTCCCCACTAGGCTTGTCGCGGTAGTCGGTGTTAACGGAGTTACACGGTGGTCGGGCATACACTGATTACATCACGTACCCACCGCCCCCATTGTCGCTTTGCTTTTTTTTACAGAAATAAAACCCATTTAGTTTAGTTAACCCACACTTGATCGTAGATATTGAACATGTTTAATATTTGCTGACCATTGTCGGGAGGGGCGAATCAGGCTCAAAATCAGCTTGATTCCCGTGTAGTGTGTGCCCAGCATTACAGGTATTTACAGTGTAGAATGTTTATCACATCATTCTCATGCTTATTCGGTGCATATGCATCTCTATAAAGACAAAAGCTACAAAATAAGGGCAGCCGCTTATCAAAACATTGCTCTGCAGTGCCACTAGTGATCAAAAACTGCACACGGTATCTTTAATTCGAACCGGACTGAAATTAAGTCCACAAACGATTTACAGTCAGCAGCTCCTGGAGTGTTTGAATGAGTATGAGAGTGGGTAAGAAGTGAGTGAAAATGGTGGGTGATCATTACGGTCAATGACATCTGGAGGAGCGGTAGGGAGACAGAGAAAATAAGCATGGATTCGCAGAGAGAGTAGCTAAGGCAGCACTGTGCATGTTCCAGGCAACAATACTGAGAGAGTGCGGCTGAGATGACACCTCAGGCTCTGATTGAACAACACAAACAGAGTCTGCCCAGAGGCTTAGCAACAGGTGACACAGAAACCATCAATCAACACAGTCAGTGATTCAGATTGGTCAGTGTTTTTGTCTCGAGGGAAGGTGGCAAGCAGCATTTTTTTGAATATATGTCGGAAACCCCGGTCATCAATCGTCACAATCCTGGGTTTGTCTTGCCTGTCAATGTGAATAACTGCCTGTTTGTCATACAGAACATGTTTGTCTGTTGACTCAGTGGACATACATCCCCATCCACTTTTTTCAGTGCAACATTTGTGTACTTACATGCATCACAAATGGAAGTAAATGCCATAACGTTTGCATTTTTGGTCATCTGTCTATTAGACCTTAATATACATTTTACTGTGATTCCACGAGCTGCATTATTCTCAGACGTCTATTCTCAAAGTCAGACGGCACTAGAAAAACAACATTCAAGTAATATGAAACAACGCTGGGATGGAAATATTTCAAACGTGCTCCTCAAAATGCTATTCTGCTCAAAATGCAATGATCGGGATGGGCACATGAAGCATGATGAGTGTGAGGCCTGCTGGAAAACCCCGGGCCTAACAGTGAGCACCATACCTGCCTCTGGAGCTGCTGGGCCTGCTAAGTCTGGATCTGAAGCTGCTTTTGGTGTTGCTGCACGCGACTTCTGTTCCTCCGGAGATCCAGGCGGCTCTCCTGCAGTTCAGGCAGCGACTGAAAGATCCTTGCTCCTGGATGTCCAGCTATTGAACCACAAAAGGAGGCAGGGCAGCGAGAGGAGGAGAAAAATCAATCCAGTACACAGAGCCTATCGTCTCTGCGCAGCCAACCTGCTCACTCTGTAGCTGAGGCTAAGATGCGCCATGGTTCCCCGTCCTCCTGAGCAGATACTCAGAAATAAAGCCGGCCAGAGTCCTGTCCCGTCAACGGCAGGCCCCATAACTGCCTTCATCTGCTAATTCTGTGTCAGGAGGACTGCGGAGGATAAAGCTCAATTAACAAAACCAAAGAGACAAATGTTTGCACAGTGAAATCACAAATGATACACTCATTGTGATGGCTTCAGTCTTTATTAAAAAAAAATACCAGTTGATCAATAACTCTTAGTAGATTATTACTTTCAACAAATGTATATATTTTTTAAACCCGTAAGACTTTCAGGTTCACGTAGAATTTCATAGTTCTTGTTAATGAAAATAATAACATAAATCACTTTACAAAATCATAATTATAACTGTAAGAACAGGTTATCAATGAATAGAAATTCGAAACTTGAAGTGACAAATTTACTATTCAAAGACAACACAAGTGTTACATATAATGTGATATACTACAAAAGTTAATATATTAATGTTTTATAGAAAAATCCAGGTAATACTGAAGAAGTGCAGCTATGGAATACACAGCGATGTAGCCATGGCACATAGTAAACGCTGAGATAAACACGTTCTTGCAAAACTGGCAACAAACAGTTGCCTGCCCAGTAAGTGCGCCAACAATAATGAAGAGGCCACTAATTAATACTACCTCGCTGTGCTAAATCACAAGAGGGGAAGGGATGGAGGGGGAGAGAGAGCCAAAGACGGTGAGAGAGAGAGGAAGAGGAGGGAGCTTGGGAGAAAGGAAGGGAGGACAGTAAGAGGAAGACAAACAGACCTAGCTCCTGGTTCACTTGGACGGAGGCTTTAATCCAGTATGCCTGATGCTGCTGCAGTGTCGTCGTTACAGAAGGAATTATAACCAGAGAAGATCGAAACCCAGGCAGGAACTAGGACAAACCATTATTTAACCATCTGCATACTTGCTGGAAAATACTCCATGAAATCAACAAAAACCACGAGCAAAAAAAGACAGTTATTTCCATTCCTGCCCTGTTCAAAGCACTGTGTCATCTCCGTGTCCATTTGTGCTTCTCGGGATAAGTCGAACAAAAGAGGCTGGCGGTTATTCCTGAATTAAAAATACAGATTATGCAGAAATCCATTTCACGGAATCGCTTAAAACGTGTCTCATCCGTTAGCACTCTCTTTCTGTATGCGATCCACACCGATAACCCTGGTCTTGCTTTCTTTCCCTCACAATCGCTCCCTCTCTCTCTATTCTCCCCTCCTAAACTGATCAATACTTCATTTAAATCATGACATTAGCACACTACTACTGGAAAAAGAGGGCGAGAACAAATACAAATGAGCTTCTTATGTTACACACTAACTGATGTTTAATGTCCGAGGATTGTGGGATTCCTTCAAAATATAATGTGAAAAACAAAGACAGAAATATATACAACTGTGCGGGGGCTGTACTGCTGTTTTGATTTGAGCTCCAGAGCCTCACACTGATCAATACACATTTAAATCCAGGCTGAGGAGGAGAGCTATCACAATATCTCGTCTCATCAGAAAAAGGCAAACATGCTATCCCAATTATCATCTCAAATGACTAGTGTCGAGGGAACGCAAGGAGGATGCTGATAGAGGCATATTTCATATTTATTCAGCAGAATTTTTACATTAGCACCTGAGCGCATAATTGCCTAATATATATGCACACTCACACTTTTATCTATTCACATAATTCACAATGAGCGCAATCAATACTGCCCTCTCCATACTCTGCTCCGTGCTCATAAAGTGCGTCTGCATTAGATCATATAATAAGCAATTCAGAAAACCCCAAACGACACCGGCTAATTTCCTGGCAAGAGTAACCGGCAAATCTTCCTGTTCGTCATTAAACCCCGGATATTTACCTGAGCAGCCTGAGAGTCACGGGCCTGGTGAGGGAGCAACGCATCTCTTTGGGGGTCTCTGGATGGTCTCATCCCGCTGAGATAACGGAGAAGAAGAAGACGACCAGGACGGGATTTCTCCATTCCGAACATGGTTGAACAGAGGCGAGGACAGGAGAAAAGAGAGAAGAGAGAGGGGCAGACCGTGAGCCCAACACTAGGCGGGAAGAGGTGGAAATAGAGCCGAAGTCGATCACTGGGGGGAACATGCACTTACATATAGTCTGGCGCCAATGTCGACCAATGAGCAATTAGGCAGACAAGACTAAAGTTATTGATCGGGGGTTCAGGCTCTTTTCTCAGGGCTAACTAGGCTGCCTGAGGTTGTGTGATGGCTGCTACAGCTGTGGACTGCAACACAAGGAAAGGCAGTGCCAGAGGAAGTGGGAGGAAGGGCAGGTCTTTCTCTCCTCAGGCCTTGGGCTCTTGAGTTGGGCAATGGACATTATCATTTAGGCTGCTATTGATTGCCACCGGCTTAATAAGCCTTCATATCAAGCAGTCACTCACAGAAGGCACTTAGGAGAATGCAAACATCCAATCAAATATATTATGGAAAGCAAACAGTCTTGGCAAAGCATCAATGAAAGGAACTATGAGTTTTTTTGTTTTCCAATTTACAGGATAATGAGATAGATTAATGTCAGGGAACAACTTGAAAAAATTAAGTTATGTAATACCTTTAGTGCCAACAAGTTTAAATTAAGCTCACAATTTAAGTAGTGAAGGTCATGACAAAAAGCCTTCTATAGATTTAGCTTCAAATTGTAAACAGACATTATAATGCGGCAATTCGGCCACTTTAGGGTGACACAGCAAACGTACTGTAAATGCTTTTTGTAAGACTACCAATACGCTTTAGAGTTGCTAGTAGGACAGTTCTTTCAGACAGGTTTCAGGACAGGTTTCATCAATGAAAACCAGTTCACCTTGATTCTAAGATTTAAGCTAAGCTAAGCCTACAGTACAAGGCCATCTCTGTGCTCCATGCAGGAGATGAAAAGACGACATTATTATTCATAGTTATCTTTTTTCACCTATCTCCAATATCACAAGATAGGATAGACAAACACATGTATCTATAGTGCAACAACGCACCCAGCTGGTGTATATGTAAGTATATAAGAAGTGGACGTAGTCAGCGTGACGTCACCCATTGGTTTGTGGACTGCCGTTTTGAAGCCTCGAGTTTGGCATTTTGGTCGTCGCCATCTTGTTATTTTGCAACCAGAAGTGACGTGAGAAGGTGGAGCTAAGTACAATCGAACGCAGACTTTTTGTAGACATTTGTAGGCGACCAAAAAGGTTATAATTTACTTTCATGAACTGAATAGACGTTGTTAAAGTTGTTAGATGAACACACTGACGACTCCCAGACCGGACAACGCCGTGGTAGCAACTTGTCAATCAAAAGGTAGCCACGCCCTAAAGCATCCCCTGCTTTATGGTCTATTTGATTCTAAATGGGACCATAATTTACTAAATGAACATTATGCTGTATTGAAGAAGACTTGAAACTAGTGATTAAGACCATGAACTCATTTTTACAATGTTTACTGAGGTAATAAATCAAGTAAGAAGTAGGCTCATTTTCTCATAGACTTCTATACAATCAGACTTCTTTTTGCAACCAGAGAAGTCGCCCCCTGCTGGCTGTTAGAAAGAATGCAAGTTACGGCACTTCAGCATTGGCTTCACTTCTCAGACCCGGAGGTTGCCGTCTGACTGGAGGTTTGACTTGTTACAGAATATAAACCAAGCTGAGCTTTGTTAACAACGGCTAGTTAAGCTACCTAACAACAACACATAGCTTTTGAAAAAGAAGATGAGTTTCTTGGCGCCATTGGCTCGCTTTCCTCTATGGTTGTCTTATCCTCTATTTAAAGCATTTGATGCACTACATGCAAGTCAACCATAACCATGCTGATTTGGGTGTTTACCTTCTATGGTTAGTTTGTCTTAATTTTCTTATGAAATTCCAGCAATCTGGACACCACAAGGGGCCCGCTGCAGCAGCACACGGTCAATACCATGTTTTGTTTTGAAAAAAACTCTATGTACAGTATTGTGACAATGCGCTTGATATATATAAATAGTTTATTTCTCTTTTTATGTTATCAAGGCAACGTTTCAATCTACAATGTCTTTCAAGGCAACGTTTCGATCTACAAGATCTTGCACTTGATGTGAACATCAGTCACCAAATCCATCAAAACAGATATTCCTTAGAATGAACATTTTCAAGAGTTGCACAGAAGCATGTATAGAAAAAAAATTGCCAATAGTGTAGGTCACGTGTGGCTTGCATAAGAGTGTACAAATGTTATTGCACAACATTCTGCATGTGGATGTGTCATGCAGGTCAAATGCCTTCTATGATCCATCAATGAAAAGAACTAAACATCATTTAACTCTTTAAGGGAGGGTTGACAGTGCAAGGTGAAAAATAGATTTAGTAATTCCTTCCTGGTGGATTTATATAACAGGACTTGTCTGACAAAGGTTGGCCTTTTCATTATGGTATTTGATATTCACATATTGTTTGAGGTTCCCATTATTTGATCTAGCTTCTGCACATGCCTAGGACATTAGTTCAATTCAAAATCATCAACCACTGCATTTTAAGAATGACCCTTCTAGGAGGTCAAATAAAACGAGTAGCTGTTACAAATTAGCTCCAGCCCCTGCTCACATTAAACCTCATTTTCTGTTATCCACTGTCATTTTAGCAGATCAAATTAAATTGTTTATTATGAGGATGCAGACAATGATCTGTACAAACATGCCAAAATGAGAAAATTAATGAACAAGCACTATATGCAGAGGCAGTGCTCTCCCCTTTTGCTGTGGCTTGTGCCTTTCTATGCAGTCCTTTCTTGTGTTTTGAAAATCAATTCTGATATTTCAAAGGAGAGAGGCATGATAATGAAAGGGCACATAAAAAAAAACTCCCTCTGAGGCGATTGCTCATTCCTCATAGCTTCCATTGCCTCTGCATCAGAAGGACACCTTTAATATTTGGACTTTCCACGTCACTCTAGGCTAAATCCCTAGCAACCACCATAGCAACATACTCTGGGTTCAACGTGAAATGCATGGCAAGTTCCCTGCTGCCACCAGCCAGAGAACAAAAAGGGGAGAGAAAAAAAGAAAAAGAATCAGGAGAAAGAGACAGATATGCTTGAAAGACCAAAATTAAGTGGAGCTGAGGAGACATAACGACACAACACAGAAATGCTCATATCAATAATCACACATGCTTGTGTGCATGACATACGCCAAACGAATCCCAGTACAAACTAGAAAACACACTCCTGAGACAACTTATGCGTAATGCAGACAAAGGACCTTAGACCAGTGGGTATCCTGTTCACATGTGGCAGAGATGCATCGCTATTACAGCCTTTCCTGCTGCCTCTTTTTGTTGAGAGAAGCAAATGTCACGTGGGCAAATACATGAAAATGTATGTATGTAGTATATGAATAAATATGAGTGTGTGCAAACATATAGGCAATTAGGCATTACATTGCTTGATAAATGAAAAAAAAATCTTTGACATGGCTATAACTATATGGCATCATTTACTGTCATCACCTCAGTAAACACACTCAATATCCAAACCAACAGATTTGCATTTATTTTATGCACTTATTCTTGTAATGGCCCTAGAAAAAACATCATGGTATGATGGTATCAGCATGGAATAAGACACAACATTGTTTGAATTATGCGAAAGTCTCAACTCTGCAATTCTGCCCACCCATCTTTATACATTGCTGTGACATTTTACAAGCTGGAGCAGTGCTTTCTCTGCCACTATTCTCCTGTTTTACATCAGCGGCATCTGTCTCTGGCCCTGCTATCAATGGTGCCTTAAAGGTGCAATGTGTAAGATCTGGCCACATCCTCCAAAGAGAAAGGGGGCAGCATTTCACCTCTACCACTGGATCCATACAGTCTAAATTTAGTCACCAGTTATAAAAAAACAACAACTACTAACTAACAGCAGGCATGAATACATAAAATTCAACCAAATGGCTGACATGCTGAGAGACGGTCAAAATAACGCATTTTATAATCTTGTAATCTATTTTGTGTTTACTGTTCCAACGGGTGGCGCTGGCTGAATCGGAGATGCTACAGCTAAACGCTACCTAAAGGGCCATCTCCAGAGCCGCACTCCTCCTGGCAAAGTGGTCTCCCGGCGGAGGCGAAAACACAAGTCGTTTTCTTGCTTCTGCCACTTTGGATTTAATCCAATAAACAAACTATCAAAATGTACACAGACCCTGTACTTTCAACGTGATTGGCAGCTGTTCGTTCTCTCATGTTGGACTGAGGGCAGATTGGACGCTACAGTGACTCACTATAACCTCTCGCGGTACAAGTGGTATAACAAGACAGGACGGCCCTGGGCTAGCTGTTTAGCATTCCCATTTCAGAAGTTAAGTAAGACATTTTCCACTTAAGATTGTCTGGGACAGTGGTCTGATATCCCTAGATTGCAAGATGCAACATACATTTAGGTACATATGTCTGAAAGTATCATCAGTTCCTCAAGTTCCTCATAAGAAGCTTGTGAGCAGTAGACTACAGCAGGTGTAGTAATTACAGTTCTATCAGTTTATACTGGTTTCCTGTACTGTAATGATCCCTTTAGTAGCCCTTTCCTTCTGAAACCTGGTTACTTCCACATCTGTTTTTTTAGTCTGCAAGGCTGCCTGCCTGTCAAACACTTGAGGGTTCAGTCAGACTGACTCATTTGGTACATTTGCTGAATTTGGGTTTGCAGAGGATAGCAACTGTTGTCTTCTTGGATTCCAACTTCTTTAACCACTCCTGCAGAAGAATCCATTATTGCACTGTCCATATGTATAATGTATAGTCAAAAAATGATGGCAAAATATATATAAAATATGTATTACTCACACAGTGACTTTATGTTTGTCACTCTGGACCAATGTACATAAAGGTAACAATTAACAGTGCCACAAATAAAAGCTGCGTGTTTAACTCTATTTTGGTAAAACTGTGAGTTTAAAACCGATACGGGATATGAATTATGCTGCGAGAGTGGTTTGATATATTTGTATGGACGTTGGACCGTTGATGTCCATTGTAACTGTTGTGTGAATTCTAACTATACAGCAGCCTACCTATCATCCTTACAGCCACAATTCAAGCCCACAGAGGTAGAGTGTTTGATTGTGTTTTCGTGCATTATATTCCTTTTAAAAGACGGTATCCCTTTAAAACACTGAGAAAAGATAAACCCAGCCCCGTCCATGAGTATTTATTGCCAGTCAGGGCAAAAACACACTCACTAAGGTGCTCTGAGTAGCTATTAAACAAGTGTGGAGGTGACCTCCGGTTTTAAACGGCTGTATCTCTGACAGCCAAAGCTACAAAGGCCATCCGAAATGGATTTCCTAAAGTTTCATTCAAGAAAATAAAAATGGAAAGTAATTCAGAGGCAAGGCTGTGCGAGGGAAAGCTATGTATGGATCATACAGTGGGCTGCTTGAGTGCTTCCAAATTCCTGTTCTTTCTCTGTGGAGTACCTGACCCATGGTGACCATGGTTCAAAAGCAAGCCGTAGCCAAAAGAAATTAGGAGTGTGGAAAATATTTTACAGCTTTGCTGTGCATTAACAGTAGCTGAGTGACTTATTCTGCACATGAAATTGTGTGTGAGTAACGAATTAAGTAATTAAAGTGACTAACTTTATGAATCACCTTACTCATTGTGTCACTTTACATCTTCAACAACTGCAACGGTAAACTAAACAACACTTCTACCAGAACTGCTTGTCCATTTAACAAAAGAAATATAAGCATTTGTCACTGATACTTAGTTTTCTGTGTGGTAAACATGCAAACAATATTATAAGATGTCAGAAAAGTGTTTTATATATAATGTAAAACACTGCACTATATGATTCAAGGTCTATTTTTCAAAAATGAGAACACTCATCGTTGCCCTCGGCTCAACAACACGAGTAGCAGTGGCTAGTACTCTGAAGATGGCGAGCCGTTAAATTAATTTTGTCACTGTACACACAATGCAGCCACACTAAAGGGATGAAAAAGCAGTGCACATTTGAATAAAAATCTGAAAACATCCTTTACCTGACCCTTTATTAGCCTTTGACGCGACAGGGGGCTTTGTGCAGCAAAAGCAGAGGAAGGCTTAAAAGCAGAGCCTGAATCAGCTAGATTGCATCCGATCTTAAATGCAATTAATGAACCTCACAAAGGAGGATTATGCTGACAGGATTATTTTCAACAACAATGCAGCACCCGCAGCCAATTACAGACACGCACACACATGCTATTGATGCAAACGCTAACCCTCTTTAATTCAAGCACACAACAGCTTTCGAACAAACACTTTCAGCACTATAGCAGAGTTGAGTATCCATTGATGTGACCACTGCACTCTTAATTTCACTATAACAGTGACTTTTAGATTTCATTGAGTTCAGGGTCTGAAATGAACCTTTTTCACTCCCTGCCACTGTGGCAGGCAAGTATTTTTTTTTGTCTGCCACTCAGGAATTATATCTACAACTTTTGAAATCTAATTGAAGGAATAACATTTTAGATCTAATGTCATTCAATGTTTGATGTATTTCACACAAAAAACATATGCATGGTAAATTACAGTGTTCGAATTACACCGTAGCTTCCGGGGGAGCCCTATTTTTCGGGGATGGGAGAGTACTGTACATTGTACTGTACTTAGGAAATAAATGATCGTATTTGTATTTAAATATTTGCTTTGATTAAAAAAAATCTTGGCATCAGTAGTTTTAATTATGTATTATAAGTTACTTAGAGGTTAGGAAGTTTAACAGGTCATAATTCCATCTTTATTACCTATTTTATATTGCTGTGAAAATGTCTCCTTCAAAAAAACTGGATTTATTCCAGTTTCTCGCCAAAAACTTTATTTTACGAGATTACAATTGAACACATCATGATAAAATTAGAATTGACCTTCGTCCAATTGTCATTTTTACTGAACAGCTTGAACGCATCATAATGTAACTCAATGTAACCTCCATTGCAGGACCGTGCTGCCCACCGACTTCCAACAGGTAACGTTAACTAGCTCTTTTTTCAACATAGATTTGTTGCTCAGTGTAGCTTTACCAGGGAGAAAATAGGGTGTGGCCCTCAGGTTTAGTAGTAGTAGCGCCATGCTTTTGAGCGATTTTTTTTTCTCTCCACCATGGCTCCGGTCCCAAACAAACTGAAACATGATAGCATGCGTATGCCGTTGCGTCATTGTGCATGCGTAACTGTCGGAAAGCATCAATACAGAGGAATCAATAGTCACAGAGGCATTAGATGCCAAGGAATCAGCCAACTAGCAACTGATTCTCTATTCCCATAGTGTTTTCCCTGCCTGCCAAAGTGGCGAATAGCCACTGCCAACATTTACCCACATTTGGTGGGTGGCGGGTGCTAATTTCAGACCCTGATTAAGTGTCTGTTTATCTACTTCTATATATTTTGTGCATGGTAATACACTAATCCATTTCTAGTGTCTCAGACTTTGTAACTCATCTCTCTCTGTTCTCACCTAAAATCACCTGTAATGCACACACATAGTGCAGCACCAGTTACTCACCACATACTGTATAGTGCAGCACCAGTAACTCAATCAGCTGCTGTGAACTTTGCAGAAGAACAGAAATGTTTGCCTTGCTCCAACATTTGATCTCGAGCCCCTGACAAGGATCTCAAACTGTCTGCAGGCAAATGAGAGCTGTCTGGTATTTCTCGGGGCAATGCTAAATCAAATTAGCGAAAGCAATGTTAATTTCAAGCAGCATTTCATTAAAAAGGAAAAGATAATCAGAAACAAAGACTCCATGTCCTTCTCACTAATCTAATAATGCTTCGTTTGTTTGCTTTAATCACATTTACCGATTAAGAAGCAGAGACGGGGCTAAGTCATGTAGACAGAGGGATCTCATAATCTGCCTGTCATGGCCACCATCTGATTTCCTGCCATTCGTCACAGTATGGATGGGAGGACGGGCGGGTGGTGTGTCAACCCTCAGCTGACGTCTTGAGAGGTGCACTAGCCCCAGGATGGGACTGCTCATCCTCAGAAGTGAGGGGAAGAGGGGGTTCAGGTATCACTTTACATTAAAGAGTTGCAGTACTGAAGTGGGGCCACTGGCAGACATGGCTATTAGCTCTGAATTCTGGGGCCTGGATGCTAAAAGAATAATCTTCTAAGAGTTTCGGGGCAGAGCCAGAGATCAGGGAAACATCTGTGTAATGTTAAGATCTGTCATGTCAGTTTCCCATCTTCCGTTGACAGTGAAATCCTACACCGATTGACCAAAAAAACAAACAAAACAAAAAACAACCTTTACAATATTCAGTAATGCTACACAGTAGAGTAAGCCTGCAATAAACTTGATAATTATCAAACATTGTTGACATTGTGTCAGAGAGGTGTTAAATCAAGGGCAGTGTCTACAGTGAAGTTGTATTGAAAAACATTATATTGCGGGGTATTTCTATTCTTTAGTTCCTCCATGTATTTAAAAGGCAGAGTTGAGTTAAAACCTTTATGGTCTCAACAAAAATTAAATATTATTTTCAGTAAAGCAGTTGTCATAGGGCTGTTCTGTTGGATTACATGATATTGTACCTGGGTTTCTATTTTTCTGGTCATCCATAACATTAAGCTGGTTAATTACTCAGGATAGTATTAATGCGTATATTTTGGATTAATTCTGCATAAATGAAAGCTATTGCATCTTGCATTGCAAGCTTGTTGCATCATATCCTCATGCAGTGGTTCGTATGATATCTTACGAAAAGTTATTCCTCATTTTTTGTGCATTTTCCTATGAATGTCTAGCAAGACATGAAGCATGTGTTGATTTCCACTCCAGTCTTTTCAACTTCCGTCTTCACAGGAAACAACTTGGTTAGATTTAGGCAAAAAAAAAAATACTCAGTTAGGTTTAGGAAAAGATTATGGTTTGGGTTAAAATAACACCGGAAGTGGCGTTACTTTAGTACGGAAGTTACGTGACAAACAAATCAACGTTGACTTCTGGTACTAACACCGGCCTCCTGGGCAAAAGTTTGCTGTGTTTTGACCCGCCCATCCACCCTGACCTCCTTTCTATACGGCGTTTGTCGCTCTTTATACTTCTTGGTTCTCGATTACGTACATACAAAATGATTTTGTGGGATATATACAAATTACAGTGCACTTTTCCTAGGTGCAGCTACGAACAGTGTATGAGAACAGCCTGCTTGTTGATATACTACTACCAAAAACACTCAATACAAGACTGTCAAGCTTTTTTGAAATCATTGAGGAGGAATTCATATTCAGAATTTTATTATTTGGTTGTTGCTCATACTGCTTAACTCTGTAGTGCGACCTAAAGTTTGGTGGTTTTCTACAGTAGGCTGATTACTGTATCTCGGAAATCCACAAGCTAGCCATGTGTCTAACTGTGGTGAGTTTGCTGTTTGGATTTTGCTGCATAACAGGGATTTATGGTGACTATTTATTTCTGCAGCTGGGACTGTAAAAAGGGAGAGTTTGCTGAATAAGGAATAGGGAATGAAAACACTTATGTTGAATTTTAAAAAATCTCATCAGATCCTCCTCCCTCAGAAAACATTAAAATAACTCATTCCTCATCAGTGGGTACGATCACTTGAATGGAATCAATCAATTGTGTTCCGCTTGGCTTTGCTCTTCTTTGCTCTTCGTTTCCAAATCCAATCTCTTCCATGTCATCTCAGAGCACATTTGTAAGGGCCCAGCCTCTTGATTATCTCCCTCCCTCGCCTCGACTCCCCCGCTGCTGCATGCTCCAATGTATTAAATTAAATGAGGTGTCTGTCCAGGTCACCCTCGCCCCAGCCTCCCACACCCCCCGCTCTCACTGCTGGTAATCAAGGGAGAGGACCCCCTCCCTGCTGGTTTTGTGCCAGCCAGGCTGCATAAATTAGCATTAATGAGGGCTCCAAAGACCTGCAGTAAAGGAGGGAGGGAAGGACTGAAAGGAGCAAAAACAGAGAATAGGGGAGAGAGAACTGCAGTTACAGCTTCAAACTGAACGCCCACAAAAGGTTACATTTCTCTGTCGTCTTACCGTCTCCCTTTTTATACCTATCTTTCCATCCGGTAGCCTAGCCTCTGTCTTTCTACTGGCTATCTCCCACAGACAGGCTCAACAAAGCTCCGAGGAGTGAAGCAGTGGTGGCTTGGGTTCTGGCAATAAATGAATCATAGATGAGGTTGTGTGAACACTGTTAACATAATCCCATGGCTCAAGCTCAAAAATACTGCAGGGCGCTAACGTCTTTGTTGTTCATCAAATATTGATGCATACATAATTATTTAAGCATAAGTGCGCAGATGGTGAGAATATGTAGATCCATTTCAGTGACAGAGGCAGTTTTAGTATTGGCTTTATGAAAACAAATTTGATTCTGGTGGATGTTATTAGACTTAATTACCTCGGGGATACATACAATTATCCTGTCATAATATGGCGTTGAACGCGTCACGTGTTTTATATTGACAGTGTTTGTTGTGTGCATTCAACTGGCTGTGATTATGTATGAAAAACTGTCAAAGCAGCATTCAGATGAACGGCATGCTATTGCCGTTTGCTCCTCTCTCCTATGCTTCCGTGTAATCATTGGCGATAGCTATGACAATTACAGGAAAAATCATCGCATCACTTCATTCGGCTGCTCCCCAACTTTAATTGCTTAATGCATCCTTTACTGCTGCACCGCTCCCCTCCTCTCACCATCCCTCCCTATACGCCTCCTCCCTTTCTCATCTCCTCCACTGCCACCTCATTTACTACCAAGTTCTTCCTGGTAATTAAAGTTGAACTACATGTAGGCCTCCTAGTCTTGAGGGGCGGCAAATTGGCACAATCAGCCAATAACTACCTAGAGAAGTGTTTTCTTTAAGTTTCGCACAGGAGCTAACCATAACGAGATATCCTCTTAGCGTCCCATTACGACACTATACCATCACCGTGGTGTGTGGTGAGGCCTGCCTGATGTTGGCGTGTTGTAGATATAGAATTACAATTAGGAATAAGACAGACATTCCCAGTTAAATCAACGTAGCAGGATGGTCAGAGCGGCGGACATTTTTATGTGTACCGTTGCCATACCGACCATTGTAGCGGGCTGACTTCCGTATAAACCAAACCGACTTGAGGCAAGTCGCAGATTTAATAAAGTAGTAACGTTGCGAGGCACAGAGAGCCATAGTGAGTGAGTCAAATTTAACAACTTAAAGGGACTGTTTGTAACTTTTACACGTATAAATCACCCGGGTCGGTGTCCCATGCACGCTCTAAACTAAACCTAACCCAGAAACACATATGAGAAACACCATCAAGTACAATAAAATTACTGTTGAATAAACTGCAACAGAAGATACAATTTCTACTATTAGGGACACACCAGGCAGTGTTGGCTTATGCACAGTAACGCACATGTAATGTAATAAGTGATGTAGCTAATTACTACTACTGTTGAGTAATTGGTAAAGAATGTGACATGAAGTAACTTACCTAGCACTGGTCCTGAGCAAATCTAGATGATAAGAACTGGGGTCAATGGATCAAGACTATTATCCATTGAAGACAGATCCATCTCTACTCCTTAGGTTATTGTAAACCATTGGTGTCCAGGTACAGCAGATGTCAAACACGTTCCACTGTGCTCTGTCAAAACATTGGAACTGTTTCCTAAAGCACAGTGTTGCAAGCATTTAGAAAGAGCGTGTGGGCTATCAACAATGACAGAGAGCACTTGCAAGTGCTGCAGGCAGGGCCGTTTTTCGTTAGAATTAATGCACATCAATGTAAAAGTAACACGTCTCTGCCGAGGTATTATTTTTAGAGTTATAATCCTTAAGAGTTCAGTACTGGTTGATTTGGCGACATCCGTGGTTACTGGTGGTAACAGCAAGTGCGGTTAAATGCTACAGAATTCTGGAGGACATAAACACTTCTTAAGCAGCTACTTTGACAGAAATACAACAAAAGACAAACTAGTGTATCTATTTACAGTGCAGTCAAACAAACACACATTGTTTTAATAAAGAAGTCTGTACCAAATCTGCCTATTTCAATTATGCCATAAGCAACCACAGTGATTTCATGCTGCGCACAGCTCAAGTAGTTTTCCACATAACAGCAGGGCACAGTTAAGTCAGTTAGCTTGCTGAGGAGTCGGAGATGTGCAGCCTGTCCCCTGCAGCTCTTCATCGAACAGCTCACTGTAGCTGCTCCTCCTCGTTCCATTGCTCCCTGCAATATCTTAAAATGATCTGCTGTCAAAAAAAGACATCATCTCGTTTTGGAGATGCATTTTTGATGAACGATTTCTTTCAGCGCTAACCTAAATGACAAATACACTGTGTCTAGTGTGACTGCTTCAGAATAAAAGCCGCCCCATGTTTCGCCAGCTGAATGCTTTTAATGTGAACTAGCAGCGGTAGGAATTGTTCAGGTTACATCAGCAGTAACTTCATACAGCGCTTGCACAGATGTAGGAGAGTGAAAGTAAATAGTGAGGCTGATAATAAAGAAATACAATTATAAGCAGTAACGCCAGTAACACTGTTTGTATTAAAAAAAAACAAATCTTACCATCTGTAGTTTTAATTATGTATTATAAGAAGTTTAAATAGGTCATAATTCCCTCACTATTATCTATTTTATATTGCTGTGAAAACATCTCCTTCAATAAATTGGATTTAGTTCGTCACCAAAAACTAAAGTTTACAAGATTACACTTGAACACATAATGATAATGTTGTAATTTACCTTTGCCCAATACTTGTTTTCACTTTCTCACCGAATAGAGCCTGAATGCATCATAATGTAACTCAATGGAACCTCTGTTAACATTAGTAACTCCGTTATTTAGCCAAGCAGGACTGTGCTGTCCACCGGCTTCTAACAGCTAACGTTTCTAAGTCTCCTACTGCCGATTTCAACACAGATTTGTTGTTTAAAATGTAACATTATCAGGGACAAAGTAGGGTGCATCACCTCAGGTTTATTAGCACCACGCAGTTTTTTTCTGTCCACCATCGCTTCAGTCCAAAACAAAGTTAAACAAGATACAGTGTGTGTATGCCGTTACGTTATTGTGCATGTGTAACTGTCGGAAAGCATCAATAAGATCAATCGTAGATACGGAGGCATGAGATTCCAAGGAATCCGACAACTAGGTCCCATCCTTAGCATTTTCCCTGTCCACCAACATGGCAGATGGTCTGGCAATTTGACCCGCCACTGCCAATAATTTAGTTGCATTTGGCGGGTGACGGGGGCTAATTTCAGACCCTGCATGCATGCAATGTTTTCTGGGAATTCCTTGTGCGCAGGGAGGCAATTCTACTCCGGTGCAGGAATGGCAGACAACTAAGAATAAAAAGTATAGAACATATACTGTATATATACACACAGGTGTCTTTCTCATTTGTTTTTGTTTTGTTTTAATACTGTATATGGTTATGTAAGGGTACATAGATTATTCATGCACTATTACTTTCAATTTGTGTATTTTTTTGTTGTTTTTCAGATTTTTTAAATGTTTTTATATTTTTTCATTAAAAGGTTTAAAGCAGCAGTGGGTAGAAATGGAGCAAATCTGATTTTAAAAAGTTATTTTTATAAAACATCACTATATCCTGACAGTAGTGCATGAGACAGGTAATCTGAAAAAAAAATCATGTGCCTCTTTGTCCTCCGGTGCTCCCAATGGTATCTGTAAGATTTCACAGACCGGAGGAAAACAACCAATCAGAGCAGAGCTGGAACCGTGCCGTCTCTGAGCAGCTGTCAATCACTCGCAACCTCTGATCAAACGGTCAAACTAGGCAGCGCTGATAAAATATGAATCAATATTCTGTTACTGTAATGCCTATTTCTCTCCTCAAATGTTATCAGAAACATCTTGTAGAGTACTGTTTAGCTTTAAAATGAGAAAGTTTGTGACCCGGCAGCCATGTTGAGATCAGTTGAAGAAATACCAATCATCGCCCACCAGCCAGAGCACAGCCAAAAGGAAACGCTCTCTCTGAAATGACCTGTGATTGGCCAAAGTTGCCCATCTCGGGCTCGATTTTTTAAAGCCTGAAAACAGAGCCATGAGGAGGTGCAGAAGTCTAGTTTTCTATCCCAACACTTGAATTACAATATGCTGAAAGGTTATTATGGAATTTTTGCCCAATGATGCCAAAAACATTCTGCCTACTGAAGCTTTAAGGATAAAAAAAATAAATAAAGATATTTAAAAATATATATGCACATCACTATACAGTGTACACTGCAAGCTAATCCATATGGGATAGCCATATTGCTTAATTCAGTACAAAGCTGAGTTAATAGAAAATGTTCCTTGTTGAATCTGTATATGAGAGAATTATTCCGTGGGTTTATGTTCATACAGTATGTGCAAAAATTAGTATTGCTGCAAAACAAAATTGGCCACACTGATCCAGACAGTGTACTGCACACTTACGGTGAAATGATCCCTATTGCGGTTTCATGGTTTCCTGAACAGGTCTACATCGTTGTCACAATTCTGAAAAACTCAATGACTGTCAAATAATGTATGCCATATGTGGAAAAGTCTTTAATGAGGGTCTAATGCTGCACCAAACATGGTAATAGATATAGAATAAGGATAAATATCTAGACTCGAATTCTAGAAAACATGCAAACAATTACCCGACACAGGTACTGTACACACATGCAGTACACACATCTACAGTCAGCCATTATTCAGCTGTACACGTCACTTGACAGTTTCAGGAGCGGCTGCTCCGAGGGCTCCAGAAGAGGCTGTTATTAAGCAGCAGCCCAGCCTGTGAGCAACGGAGCACAATAAAAATTCCTTTTCTTTAATTAACTTTTATGGCCGGCGAAGAGGACACGCTGACACCTGTCTTGTGCAGTACCACCGATTATTTCTTGCCTCCCACATCTGCGCTTGTAGTATACAGTAGGTGGTGCGCGTGTGTGTGTGTGTGTGTGTGGTTGTTTGCCTGCACTGAGACAACACTGCAGCAAACATCATTGAACATGGCCTTTTCCCTTCAATACCCCTGAGGTAAAAAAATAGCAGCAACAGTCATAAATATGATAATATACAACAATAATCTATATAATTAGAAGCAATATATGGATATGTACTATCACTGTTCCCCCTATGCATGCAGAAGTGAGCAAATAAAAACATAATAAATGTTATCAGACACGCTAATAACATTTTTATTTCCAAGTGCTTTCCACACTTTGCAGCAAACACTTCGATAAAAAAATTAAATCATTGCACATTTGTGAATAGGCATGGTCACACATACACACACACATACAGTTTGCCAGGGATGACACAAATTGGATCATCTAAAAATAGAAAATGCATTTCAAAAGCAAAGCAAAGTTTAGCAGCAGCTAGAAAAGTCCTAGCTCTACAGGGATTTTAATTAGTGTTGCTCAGTCAACAGCATAGCAACCTACTTCTTTCTTACTAATAAACAAAGCCAGACTTCTTTTCATCATGAACTAAAATACATAGCTGGTGCTGATAGGAACAACTACTCTGCTTAGTTTCATCTCCTGCATCTCGTCTTGCCTGGCATGATAAAAGAAATGATGTAGGGAAGAGGAAATTAAATCTGTGACAGATTTCAAGGCTGAAAGAAGACGAAAAAAATCTGCCCAGTATTTGAAGGAGGTTGAGTTTACACCAAAATGTGACATAGTGGATGTATTTCTAGATAGTGAATTCAAAAGGATGTCCCTGCTGCGAGTTACTCGAAAATTCAAATATTCTGACTATTACACTGACTGTATCTACATTGTTCTGCCTAGTGACAAGAAAAGATTATACCTTGTGGTTCATATGCTCTACTGATATGTTTTAATATATAGGATTGCATACATTGGGAAGTGACATGAAGCTACAATGTATAATAATGTGTTAGTCATTTTTTTTAATGAAATGCATTCATTTGAGGCAGGTTTGTATGTTGACATGTGTGACTAGAGCAAACCAGATACTATTAAGGCTAAAATAAAGTCTATTAAACTCCGATCCTTTCTTTACTGTGCTCCGCTGTGTTTTATCCACCTCAGCCTATGGTGTTGCCGCGCTACTCTCCTTTATGACAGCTTGCAGTGTGAGCATTTAGCTGCATATGCAAGTGAAAATTAGTGAGCGAATGTGAAATTTGGGTGCACCAGTGAGTGACTGAGAGTTCAGAAACTGAAGTTGGAAAAATACATGTATTTGCTAAACTCACTAAATTGTAATGTATTATCACCTGAAACTAAGAATCGTGTAGTTCCTCTTCACGGAGCCATGCTGCTCCACCATGTTTCCATAGTAGCCCAGGACGGACATACCAAACACAACATACATTGGTATTTTTGCTTACTGTGATGTAATTTCTTGGAGTATCTTCAAATTCTTCATATCCCTAATATCTGCGCAACCTAAGCTAAAAGGTTATATGAGTAAATAAACCATAATAATTTACAAAAGTATTAAAATTGTGTCATAAATTTAAAAGAAAAAAATACAAAAATCATGTTTTTTCATAAAATGTTACTAAACACATAAAACATATTGATTCAAAAGATTTCTAACTGTAGAAACAAGGAAAAAATATTTCTTAGCACTCCATAAGTTATTTGAACTTTAGATTTTGAGGTATGCTCATTTTTAATGAGCAGAACAAGTGTGAAAGCATTTAGATACTTTTGTTACGTCATGTCGTCATCACAAGCGTACAACGTGAGGACGCGAAAGACAGAAGCTTTCTGCTGCAAAAAGAAATGAATGCTCTAGCTCTTATGGTTTTTATTTTATACCGATTTAAACAGGATCGTGCATACAGCGATCTCCCGCGGGAAAATCTGGCGCCAGCACGCATTGTCATCGTGTTTTGTACCGCACGTAACGTAACGGAATGACGTCATCACGAGCGTACAACATGATGACATGAAAGACAGAAGCTTTGGCTTTCCACTGCAAGAAGAATGGATACTGCAGCTATTATAATATTTATTTTAGATCGATTTAAACAGGACAAGGCGTTTGGAGGTCTGTTTTTAAATGGTTAATCAACATTTAGGTAAATAAAAGTATTTGATCAGACTTGGTATCTGTAGATTTCCATTATTAAAGGAATCGGATCGAGGTAAAAAAAACTTGATGGGGACATCCCTAGCATGTACTGTACGTAGCAGTGGCCACAACTATTGACTGACTGTATTGATTTTGACAAAGAAGTTGAGAATCATACTAAAAATCTAAACAACATTTAATCCAAAGGCAAGATTGTGGATGACAGCTGTTCCTACCCATATATAACTCCAAAGTGTACCCATGAACGACAGTAGCTGCCATCTATCCAGTGGCCTCATATCAGTGTGGACATAGTCACTCAACATACTGTAAGTCACAGTACAGGTGGCTGAGTTGGTTCAGGAATATACTACGAGATTGTGATGCCCTAGAATTTGCCAAAAGACCCTTGTTGCCATCCGTCTACACTGTCAACTGTCTAATAATTAAATATTTTAAAAATCTAATCAATATTAAATATACTTAAATATACATAAAGCTGGAGTTAATTATTAAATATACTTAAATATATATAAAGCCTGAATTACAAGCAGGATGACACAAGAAATCACTCACTAAATGATGAACTCTAGTAGCAAAAAATACACAGTGGATTCTCAACACTGCCATTGTTCTGCCCTTATCTTTCTTTGAGCTGATCTTTACTGCTACACTTTCATACCAAGAGCTTGACTCTCAAAAAACCTGCAGTAAAATCTCTCACCTTACACAATCCTCGGCAACCTTGAGGTTACAGACGGCCACAAAACACCAGAACGTACACGTTTATAGAATTCCACCTCACACACAACAAGAATAATGAGAAAACTATTTAACTGGGGTTGATGATTATAAGCATTCTGAGAGGCCATTAAAAGTGTCCTTGTGATGCGGACTTCAGAAGTTCTGTGGGGGTGGGAGGAAGAACGGGGGCGAGGCCTTGATTGATGGCCAAGGATGAGCGATTAGAGCTGAGAGCTGCTATAATATCCTCCATGGCCGGACATGCTGCAGGAGCCAACCACAGCACTGTAAACATTTCACTGCATGCCAACATGCTTTACTGCCTTTAAAGAGAGGGAGATGTGCATTTAATACTAAAGCAAGCTGCTGCCAAGGCTCATTACCACAGCCCTGTCCTAACACACCACCACTTTCATACACCCATCAAACACACACAGATGGACCTCACCGTCCCATGTTATCGTATATGCACACAGATTATATAGCTGGCAAACCCACACATGCACAAATACAGAAGCGCACACAGTACAGTCTAGCCCATTAAAAATTAATTCCATGTCACCTGACCACTATCAAGCCCTCTGAAAACTGGAACAACTATTATTGTTGTGCCTTCCACGTCTATCTGTAGCATGAGCGTTAGGTATCTCTTTTGATTGATAAATAACACAGCACCATTATTTTTGTTAGGTAAAAGCCAGGTTATGCAAGCACACAAAGACCAATCCCTACATGCACCAGCAGATAATGTACAGCACTGGTTAATGTACACAAACGCAAACGATCTCTCGCCTTTATTATTAATTCACCTGCACAATTTCTAATGTTAGAAGAATGATATTTCTGTTGTTTTGGCTCTGAACTCGGAAATAAAGAGGCCCAGGAATAACCCTGAGGAATGCACTTGAGTTATAGAGTTTTAATGCAACAACCAGGTTTGCAAGACCTCAACCAGTAAAGGAACAGGCTTGAGAAATACATCCAGTCATTTAGTCTGTACAAAAGAGTGTCTTGTTCCTGTGAATGCTGTGCAACACAGTCCATACAGTGGGTTTGGGAAGGTTTGTAAGTAGTTGTCTATGGATTGTTAAACGTCAAGATGTCAGTTGGAGAATTTAAAGAGTTTTTTTGTTGAGAATCCAACTGAAGAGATTTTAGGTCATTCATTGTAATGGACATTTTAAAGGTATGGTCGGTAAATGTTGAGAAACTAGCAAGAATACACTAAATTTTAAAAATGATCCAACCGAAAAACGGAGCCCAGTGTTGCCAACTCTTTTCCAATGAAAGTAGCTAGCAGCTCCAAAAGTTCCTAAATATAGCGAGAAAGTCGCCACGTTGGCAACACTGACAATCCGTCCCTTCGGGGCTTCCCTCCAAAACCACTCCCCCAAAATTATCATTATGAACGTCAACATATCATAATGACAAAAACAACGAACATGTTAGTACTCACAGCTGTCAACCTAGCAGCTTGTGGAAGACTCTGGTGACGCGCAATGCGTGCACGGGCAGAGTGTGCGCCAGTTGGTAGATAGACAGGTAGCAGGCAGGTAGCCCGTCTAATCATATCAGTTATGCCAAATTAAATTATTGGACGGGTTTATTACAGTCCTGCGACAGCCACAGATACCTGATTTTTTTCTCTTTTTTTGTCAGATCATGGGATGTAATGAGAATTTCAACAAATTAAAAAAAATATATATTTGAGCAGCACAACAAACCCTACCTTTAAGAGTGAACTTATTTTGGGGGGCCATATTCTGAGTTATATTAATACTGAGATTATATGTGAAGAAATACTGTATGCGATATAAAAAGGCACATTCCTCATACCTGCCTGCAGAAAACCATAAAAGGGAAAATTACCTGCAATTCACATTGATGGATCCGCAGGGTCTCACACATATGTACGGTAAATATAGGTATGTAGGCATGCAGACATGCATTGAAACAACAATAAGCCCTCCAGGTGCATTCAATTTCCTCATCATGTTAATAGTACACATACAGTAGGGCAGAGATTTCCAATTTGAGGAATGCCATGTACTGAGAAAACAACAATGCCCAAACAGAAATTGAACAGTTACTAATGCACAGTTGAATATGTAATGTAGTTGGAGAAAGAAAACCAGGGTACGTTTCATACAAATTCAACTCACATCGTGAGCCAAATAGTGACCAGAAAACCTGATTGTGCTGGACAAATAGATAATGGCCCCTAGACAAATCAAAGCAAATCTGTATTTGTATCAAACAGGCTGCCATAATGAAGGGTTTGTGCATGCACATTAAGGCCCATTTCGGATGTTGAAAGAATGATGAGCCAACTAGGGCTGTCCCGAATACCATTTGTTGGGCTTCGAAGCTTCGGTGAAAAATATTCAAAGGCATTCAAAAGTATTCGAAGCTTCGCGGCACAGCACAACGCTGCAGGCTGACATGTTCTTCTGTCTGGTCTGGTCTGTCTCCATCTCCCCCGTGTCAGTGCCCGAAACAGTGCCGCTGCTGCGCTATTGCACACACACACGCACCTCTACACACAACAAACAGTGATATCCATCTGAGAATAACTAATAATAATTCATGTTGAATATGAATAATGAAGGGCTGCACAGTGGTGCAGTGGTTAGCACTGTTGCGTCACAGCAAGAGGGTCGCAGGTTCAAACCCAGCTTGTGGCCCCTTCTGTGTGGAGTTTGCATGTTCTCCCCATGTTAGCGTGGGTTTTCTCCGGGTTCATCCCACAGTCCAAAGACATGCAGGTTAGGTTAATTGTTGACTCTAAATTGTGACTGTTTAAACTGTGATAGTCTGGCGACCTGTCCAGGGTGTACCCCGCCTTCGCCCAATGTCAACTGGGATCGGTTCCAGCCCCCCCTCGACCCTGAATAGGATAAGCGGTTACAGATAATGGATGGATGAATAATGAATAATGTTGAGGGCTTATTCCTCATTTCATAGGCTATTTTGTGATTTACACATTATTATTACATACTTACAGTATATATATATATATATATATATATATATATATTTTTTTTTTAAATTAAAATGAAGCATTCGTATAGTGACTTGGAGGTCGAATACCACAGCTACGGTCGAAGATTCAAAGCATTCGGGTCAGCCCTAGTCAACCCAAATATGGTTACCAACAAGGGCATACTGCTAAACAGTCAAATAAGACCATCAAGTGGTCAGCATGATACCCATAACATGTTATCTAAATCTGACAGCTCTGTGAGAATAAATTATGTGTAATAAAAAGCTGGCACCTTCCTTCAGAAATGTTTAATGACACTTCTAAGAAAATCTATCATCACAAAATGCCCGTTCAAAAAAGCTGTGGACACTTACTGTATATCCATCAATTTAGAGTCTTAACTTCAGCTGAACTCCATCTTTTTGGACTGTCTGCAGAAACCAAAACCACTGAGCCACTCTTTTTTCCCTAGTACATGTAATATTATAATCACATCACAATATGCAAGTACCATTAACATACCTCAAAAATAAGTGTTTGTTATTGCAAGACTTTTGGAGCCATTATTGGGTCTAGCCACAAAAATGCTATTTTTGTAAATCACATAGATTTCAACAGGCTTTCAGCCAGCGATGCTTTCAACACAGTAATAACTTAAGCCAGTGATGAGGTTCATAGCAAAATTCCAGGACACACTTATTATGCACAATCAAGTTCATATACAGTAGGGAAATCAGCAGTCTGTGTCGGTGTTAAGCCCTGGACACAATTGCCATTTACAGCTATAAGGAACTGCGTAATGAGAGAATGTTGTGCTATTGGCATCGCTCACTGGCTAACCTACTATCCCTGAATTACTTTGGATCAAGGGACTTGTGACAGCATGCAACCATCAGGATGAAAAACTACAGCCTAAAAGGCAGGGGTTGGCGCTGCCCCTGAACTCTGTGGATTGTATGAGAGCTGTATGAGAGGTGTATGGAGAGACGGAAAGAAAGAAAAGAGACAGAGCAATGACTGCAGGTAAATAGAGAGGAGGTAGAGGAAGGGGAATGAAAGCGAGAGAGGGAGGGAGGAAGGGAAAAGGGGGTGAGGAATGGAGAAGAGAAATTAGGTTGTTATGTATATTGCTGGCAATTCACACACGCACATTCCATCTGAGATCCCATCAGCTGTCAAATTGGGAAAGCGATGGGGATGTGAGAGCGGCGAGAATCTCAACAAGGCCTGAACTTGGCGCACCACTGAGACCTAATCAAAACACAATCACGTTCACTGCCAGAACAGACGCACACTGGCCCGCACCCATACACTCATTCTCTCCACTCACATTCATAGACGAGCAAACTCCTAGTCACTCCCTCTCTTTTTCACACAAACACTGTTAAACAAATGTACACATAATCATGCACACACTCACAGAAAAAGCATTAACTTGCAGTCACACATGGGCAAACACATTCTGTTCCATGCAATCACACTTCGGCCTATTTCAAACTATCCACTGCTCCAAGGCGGAGAGATGATGTATAAAACTGCCCAGTTAAATATAGGCTCTTATCTCTCGCTATGACCCGTGACTGGAGTTTATCTCCATTATGCAGTGGTTCATTTCAAAAAAGCTACACCTCTGTTGGAGGTTATTGGTATGGAAGACACAGACAGGAACTGTGGTTGCATATAGGGATCAGCCCAAATGCTTCTCCAACTGAGTTTAGCCTTCCTCCCTAATGCCCCGGCCCCCTGGACAGTCTATCTGCAGCCCTAGTCGAGCCCACTCACTCAGGTGTGACAGCATCACGGCTGACCAGCTCCCAGGTCAGCATTCTCACCGTTAATCCACACAGATAGGCCAAATGCTGACCACTAGCAAATAATTGCTTGCGGTTGGCTCTGCCAAAGCCACTCTAATGTGGGAACAGGTGTCTGAATGTAAAAAGAGTATTTTTTTCCCTTGTGATTTGTTCAGTTCTGCTAAACTAAGAGAGTAGATGTCGCTGATAAGATTAGGTCTGGTATGGTTGGTGCGGTATTTGTGATAATGCTCCAGCTTTAACACAAATTCGGAATGTTTATTTTTCTATCTTATCCAGGAGCAAAAGAATCTCACCGTGTGCCAAGTGCACAAATACGTCTGAAGCACTGACTTTGAAGCATTTTCCTATTTACTACCTTCCATTGAATTTGGCACCCTTTCCTGAGAGAACAAAGGAGGTGAGTTTCCGAGGCTCAGCTGTGTCAAGAGCCCTATCAAATACTCTTGACTTCACCAGCAGGAGAGCAGACAATGGAGGAGCACGCTAAAGATAAACCGATGACATGATAGTGATGCACAACAAACTTGACTTTATAATACAGAAACACCATAAATAAAACAGCATACAGTATACCCTTAAAAAAAGCAAACAAATGCACCCTCTGCCTCTTCCTCTCGACATGATTTACATTGCTGTAGTTATACTGATAAGTGGATCTGTCAGATAGTGAAGAAAAGTCAACCCAGTTACAAAAACACAGACATCTTGTGGGAGGTTTGTGTAGGGTGTTTGGCACTATTGCAGATGGATTACATATAAATGAGACATAAGATAACACTGGAAATGTTTCACTGACCAAATCTTTGCCACAAAGACAGGGTTAGAGCTACTGTATAAAGCACTGGTCCATCCATTCATTAATATTGTGTCTTACAGGCACACAGAGGTCAACTAAAAGTATAGGTTTCTACTCAACTCTACACAAACAGGTCTTCAGCATGACGTCGGGCCTCCGGGAACAGGCAGTCTGCCAAGCTGAGAGAATGAGCCCCTTCCTGGCGAGAGTCACTCTGAAGGAAAGGATAAATGCTGGAATCACCCATAGGCTTTAGGGGGTCCTCCGGGGCCAAGGAGCAAACTGGCAACAAAAGGGAATGGGAGGAAAGAAGCGAGAATACTTTGTTCAGAGAAAAGAACAGTGAATCTTCAGCGCATACACACTTAGCCGTCCTTTTGAGTCGGATTACGGGGCGCTACAGTGGAGCTGCAGATGTGCGAGTCCACAGACAGAGGGCCCAAAGCTTGGTATCAACTTAACACTGACACACCACGCCGCGGCTTCGGAGATTACAGGGGGCTAGATGTGCCATTTCTGACACAAAGTGCAGTGTTGCCGACTTTAACAACCCTCTCACTCTTCATTTCTTTTCCTCTCATCTACCCTTGTCTCCTTCGCAGTCCCTTTCTGTCAAGTGGCGTGGAGGAGAAAGAGCCGAACGTCTGTGTCTGCTTATTGGGGCAAGTGAACATCTGAAATGACAGAGGGCGACGTTGGCTTGAGTGCTGGAGAAGATGCCTCAGAGCTAAGTGAAGGACCATTAGGGAGACGGTGATAAGATGCATGCATGTAGACAGGGCTACATAGTGTTCACCTTGAACAGTCTGGTGTCATCTGCTGAGGGGGGCTATCACACAGTGAGAGCACAGCATCAAACTCCAATCAAACTCCATCACGGCTGACAGCAAAATCAAACTGATGCCTACGCACGCGCCGAAAGGTGCTGTGACCTCCACACCCCGTTATTATTCATGCACGGTGCCTAGCTATTACTTTGATGCCTTCTCACTTCGGTTGGCATTCCTGTATTGGTCAACTAAGCAAAAAGCTTTCAAGAGCTACAGTAACACTGATGAACTGAATGCTTCTTGTCAAAGGAGACACTTTAGGTAAAGACAAAGCATGAGAGAGGAGCCGTATAGCGATGAGGTCATGTAAACATCACAGCTTCACAGCTCAGGCACACAGCTGGATAGTTTCCTTTCTGGAAGACAGAGCCACTGCAACATGGATTTTTATATAATGGTGGAAAAAAGCTCTTTTCTCCTCTTTTATGTGACATACTGTACAAGTGTAACAATGAAATCATCAAATTTAAGCGGTGTGTATGTTTCCATGTCTTGTACATTAGTATTTCCACTAGTATTGTGGTGGTTGTTGTGTGTGCCAAAGCCTGGACTATTGAAAGAAAAATGCCCCTCTGGGATAGTTACAATGTAAGGTATGTTCAGTATATACACTGTGAAGGCCTTTACACAGCGGGGGCGTGATGAATAAACAACACTAAAATGCGGATTACTCGGCTGTGATTATTTTTCCATCAAAACCATTAATACCGGCAGCGATGAAAATTTGCGAAAGTTGCAACACTTTTTCAATAAAAGGTTTGAATAGATTCACGCAGGCGGAGGACCAACTACCGGGATCCTATTGAACCAGAGCAGCATCTGTTAGTCTGTCTGAGGTAAACTGTTGTATAGCCTAAGCTACTGTAAGCTCTTTTATTGAGTTTCCTTTAAGCGAAATGAGGTGATTTTGAGTTCCCTCTGGTAAACAGCTACGCAGAGTATGTGTCTCGGGCTTTTATTGTGAAAGGTAAGAACGGAAGGAGTGGATCTGGTCTGCGCTGCCTTCGTCAAGGTTGAAAGGAGTAATAAAGTTTGCCGTCTTGGTTCGGACCAAAGAGCCTCTGTGTTGTTGTACACTATAGGGTATGTATTGAATATGTCCATTCTGCACAACGTGATTGGTTGATGCCTTTATTCGCAGGATGAAACCTCAGAAAAATCAACCTCACTCCGGAAAAAAATTATATTTTGCAATATTCACATTCTGTGTGAAAACATTCATGACAAAATCACCAGTTCTAAAAAAAAAAAATATGTACGCGTGAATTATGAAAAAAGCACTAAAGAAAACGCCCCCAGTGTTTAAAGTGTATGAACAACTGAATTAGAAAATATAGTATGAACTGTATGGAACACTGAGAAACAGTTGGTCCAAACGTTGCTTTACTTTGCTTCTGCAACGCCGCTACTGTGCAACGTGTGCTGTGTGTAACTTCAATGTTAGGCATACCATACATGTGTACGTGTTTGTCTACAGCTTCTAAAATAGACGTGAATGAGGTAAAATATTGCACAAGCATGTTCCCTTTCTCAGGAAGCTAACCTTGGTCATGTGTAACCTTGTTAGTTGCACCACTAACAGGGATGAAGAATCAGACAGCAAATGGCCTCATAGTTTGTCCCTCATGGATCACGAACACATACACGCGTTCTCTCTTTCCTGCATCTTGTCTCTTCCCACCAGTGTTTGCAGAGCTGGAAATTTCTTAAATAATTTATGCTGTTAATAACCAGCTCAGTCTCTGTGGTACAGAGCAGTCCTGTTCAAACACAGCTATGCATCTGTGTCGGTGTGTGTGCACAGCATAGTGAAAAATGGGACAGTGTTTGAACAGTGGGGTGAAGGTGTATGTATGAATGTGTATGTGATTGCAGTGTGAGTTATCACAGACTAGGCAGAATTGACTGATGTGATAGTTGAGGGTGGTTATAGGGTGGGCTCCTGTGTCAACACGGGGGAAACTGCAGATTCCTTCTAGCAGTGCAGGAGCAGCTGAAGGTCACACACTGAACTATCCTAGAAAGCAGAAGGTCGAGGGAACATTGAAGCATATTGTCAAAGCTTAGTTTAGTTGCACTACAACAATAATAACTACTGTATAGGTTTAACCACAAACGCATACACAACCCCAGACTAACAATATTCACACAAAAACATATCATCCATCAGCCAAAATTCAATTAATTCATTAATGAGTGTCTCATCATCGTCATTTTTGTCATCATCAACATCATATCACCCTGTGTTATGTCTCCTGTATTGCTTCTGTCTTTATTCTCTTTGTTACTTTATTACAGTGTCTGTCTGCCTGTGAGCTCACCATTTCTTTTTTCAGCCTGTCTATCTGTCTGTTTCTCAAGATGGGAGGTGCGAGGAAGAGGCGGGGCATACTCTCAGCAAGGATGACCTTGGCAAAAGTCTGATGATTTGAGGCGAGCGGCAATATCAATAATAATGGAGGAATTAATAAGCTGGTGCATTGGCCTGAGGGTTAGGCTACAGAAGGTGGAGGTGGTGAGCTGTAATCGGCGGGCTGGGGGGGCATGGCTGGAGGATGGCAAGAGGGAGAGAAGGGAGAAAGGGTGGGGGGTGAGGGGTAAGGGTGGTGTGGAAGAGGGGGTGGTAAGTGCACGATTTCCTTAGCAGCAGTGTGGTGCTGCAGTCCATGCTGTCACACGTCAAAGAGGGAGCAAATCAAAGGCAGCTCTTTTGATGAATATAAAACAGAGAGTCCTGCTGAGAAGCACTCTCCCTCCCTCCCTTTCTAATCACAGAGCCGCAGAGGCGGCGGGCTGCACCAATCCCCCCCAGCCCAGCACAAAATGAAAGGAGAGCAGAAACAAGGAGAAGGGGACAGAGAGCACACGCGATCACAACAAAGGCTGCTTTATAATAGCAATAAACATTTGTCCTCTCGAGACATCTGCACAGAATGATGGGTGCGGTGTGGCAAGATGCGAGAGAAGCTGGAATGGCATCAACACATTTCTACCCCCCACACAACCCTGAAAAAGATTCACCTCCTATCTCTACAATATGGTACATGCATTTTATCTGCAAACAACAAGCAGTCCTCTACTCTACCACGCTCTGAAGCATGTTGCTTAGCTTGCAGGGTTTTGATAAAATGTCTAATATTCCCCCATAAGATGCTCAAAAACAGCATTACCTTATGGGCATACGTCTAATTAGCCCATGCTTCAGAGAAGCTGAAGTGCTGACTGTGCTTCTGTTGAATTCATAACATCCCCTTCCCCAACTCTGAAAATGCTTTTCAGGTACGATTATCCCAAATTGCCATTAGCTTGTTCTCTTTTACAGACTGTAACAAAGACAAAAAGGCTTTGTACAGCATTGTCAGCATCTCTTAAAAAACAAAGAATGTCTATTAAGAGTAAGACTGAATGATTTGGAAAAATAATCTAATTGCGATTTTTTTAGATCAATATCAGAATTGTGATTCAGTATGCGATTTAAAAAAAAAAAAAAATAGTTCCTTATCTTCTGTATTATTCACTATAACTCATTCTATAATATGACCAACACAACATCAGAGACAGTCGACATATAAACTGATCCTTCATGTAGGCAAGGCCTACGTGTTATGTCCATAGACTGTATAAAATATGGATGCCGTCTCTGTGATGTCACCCATAGGTTTGAGGAGCCGTTGCGAAGCTCAAAGTGGGTGGCTCTGTCCGCCGCCATCTTAGTGACGACACAGCTTAACTCCCAGATAATCCAAAACTGGGCAAAGAGGTGGATCGTCGGTGGCGTTGAGGTGTCCCGGGTGATGCGGTAGAGCGGACAACTAGCAGCTAGCGACCTGAGATGGCACCCACCTGTCACTCAAAGCGGCAACGCCCTCATAATGCTTACTTTAAGTCTTTATATAATCTAAATAAATGAGTTATATAAAAATTCACGCCCTCATTTCGCAGCACCAGAGGTTGCCGTTTTGTTATGAGGAATTGAGATCAATTGATGCATGAATTGATATGAATAACACATCTTTATTTATCTATTGTATACTTAAAACCTTCAATCACTGTAGGATATTATAACTTGTAACTTCAAGCCTTGTAAACATGTAATATATTCGTCATGACTTAATTTAAAAGGTGCAGTGTGTAGGATTTGGCGGCATCTAGTGGTGTTGTTGCAGATTGCAACCACCTGAGTACCCCACTGTCACTCCTCCCTTCCCAAGACTGGGGTAACATGAGCCGCCGAGTGCATAACCGTGGTAACACTGTTTGCCTCGCTCAGGTCATCCTTGCCATAATAACACTACTTTATGAGCAACGGAAGTCAGACGGCGGCTGGCGGTACCACGGTTTTGCACTCTGCGTTTCACGTTACCACAGTTTCACAAGCGTGTCGGAGAACTATGGTGGCCTGGTGGTAGAAACATGGCGGAGCAACATGGCGAACTCCGTGAACCCGCTCACTATTGTAGATACAGTATGAGGGGCTCATTCTAGGCTAATGAAAACACAACAATTCTTAGTTTCAGGTGTGATTGTAGTTGTGAATATTATACTCCATTTCTGCTAATAGATCCCCGAAATATTACACATTGTTCCTTTAAATAAAATCAAAAAAAGAAAAAAAAAGCACTGCAGAACAACATGGCCAGTTGTATACATTAATATATAGAAAATAAATATGAATCTTACTTATCTCTAGTCAGTTACAGTCTCTAAAAATAGAGCTGTAGTATTCATGGATAAACTGAAACACAGACTGCAAATTTACTACCACTAAATTTCCTCTGCTTCGATCGCCAACACCTGTCTGCTCTGAGCGCATCCACCGTCATTCTCTCTCTCTCGCTCGACCACACACTCGCTATGCCCACACTACGTATTGAGCTTTTCCCCAAAGGAGCTACGCTACTCTTAAAACAATATAATATGTTAACGTTTATATTGCTCCCGGCCTTGGCCAACGGTAGAACTGCAAAAATTCAAAGCTTGCGTGTGGCGTTGTTTTCTTGATCTACTCTCATTCGCATATGTCACATGGAGCAGAGGGCAACATGTGTGGTTTTTTTAATCACAGCTTTTACAATTTGAGAATTGTGTTCTGTTACACCGCAATGTCGGTTTGAATGATTAATCGTTCAACCCTAATTAAAGTCAAGATGAAATGAAAAATGCCTTTTTAACCCTGTTGGATCACTTACCCAGTCATATTGTGTACCTATTTAAAAATACATAAATACAAAAAAAATCTATTTTTTCCTATTTTTATGTCAAAATCCAATCATATTTTCTACTTCTAAAACAAAATATGACACGTGCTTAGTACCAACCAATTTCAACCAATAATATCATGACATCCAGCCACCAATCAACCTGCAACTTTTAGCGACAAGGGATGTGTGTGTGCTGTAGTTCTGTTTCGCGATATATTCTAAGCCAACCCTCTTTTTGGCGGTACAATCAAATGCGAAGAATTTTATTTAAATCCCTCTTGTAACTATACACTGCTCAAATATTACATTTCACTGGGGAATACTCAGTATAGAATACAGTATAGAAGCTAAAGATGCTCTAACTTCACTGGGACTGAGTCCAATAACTCCCACTATGACATGGTATTCAATGTGATAAACTGTAGGGCACATCTCTAGCTCATGTCTCCTCTCAATCAAAGGTTCTCAGACAGCAGTGCAAAACAATTCATTCCTCCTTTCCATCCCTCACTTCTTCTTCTTTTTATTTCTAATACTAAATTCAGATATTTGCATATTTAAACTATTACAGTCCATAGCATATCTATCTCCTTCTCATCTATAGCTGTAACTCAAGCCTTCAAATATTCGATGAGGTACAATTCAAATAATTTCAATAATCATTAAATTAGTATAGATGTTTTCATTAATCACTGCTAAACTACTAGGCTACGCAGACTGTGTACAAATTCCATGTACGTAACAGAGAAGTAAGAAAACCTATTAGCCTATGCATAGATCAGTCACTACCACCCACATGACAATGACTCTGGCTCTACTGCAGAGCAGTCTGGTTCAATCTACACTGCCTTCAAAGCTCAGGAATCGTCATCACTGTATTCAACCAGAGCTCAGCTTCTGTAGCACCGCCTGGCCTCTCTCCCCCTGGGCAGCGCTCCTCTACTGCTCCCCAGGCAGCATTGGTATATGACACCAAAGCCCACTCCCACCCAAGCCCTGAGCCCAGAAAGTGACACATGCATGGGTGTCGCTGCCGTTTCACCTCCTGCCTGCTGAAGTATGAGGCAATTTCCTGCGAGTGGTGCATGGTGAGAGAGAGCGGGAGGCGCAGCCCGGCTCTGCTGCTCTCTTTGATACTGTCAGGGAAGAGTAATGGCTCTCTGCAGCAACAGCCACCACCAAACTAATGTAGTGTGACTTTGGTTCTCCTTTCCAATGCATTACCACCATAGTGAGTAAGAAGGGGATGGCAAGAAGACAGCCAAACTGTGAGGAATGTGGGAGGAAGCGTAGTTCTACGCAGGGAAAGACAGAATCCTTCACAGTTAGCATTCAATTTCATTAACTCCTAAATAAACAAAGACATGACAGGGATGTTGCTGTAATCGGAACTAGAGTGCGCTCTATATTTCTGGGCAAACCCGACCGGCATTCTGTTCCTCATGTCCGAACTGACCTGAAGCACTGAGTTTGTGTTACCCTGTCACGCAATTGTTGTTACCATGGTTACAGATGGCCTGCAACGTAAATAACAAACCCCAGCACTGAACAAGAAGTAGCCCAACACAGACCGTATGTAGGTAGATCATTTTTACACTACATTTTCACTGAAAAGGACTTGAAGTACTATGTCAAGTAGGCTGAACCCGACCGGAACATCATTTGTAAATATTTGTCCGAACTCAGCCCGACCCATTCTAATCAGAAAACTGTGCTGGTGTCGCAAGATCAGATTGCAAGTTTCCAACCCAATCACAACTCAAACCCCGCCCAATTCAATAAAAAAACAGCCCAAATCAGAACCTGGGCAGAAACCTGTGTAAAAGCGTAAAACCATTACATGCACAATAGAAAACATATCATAAGCATACAAAGCGTCATACCCGGATCAAATAACCAAAGATAAATGATAGATGAATAGGCTACTGCAACCCACAAAGAGTGCAGTCAGAAAATCAAATCAAATCTATCAAATATTTCTCAAATTAAATGAGTCAATAATATGAGTTGGTGGACACAACAAAGTTTACTGAATTCTGTATCTGTGTTTTTCACCATAAAATTACAGCTTGTTTGGTCATATTGTTTTCACAATATTTTCAGAACCCTGCCAAATGTGGACCAAGCAGCCCAATGCTATTTTACCCACTGGGGATGCACCGATACCGATACTGGATTGGATATCGGGCCGATACTGACTCAAATAGCTGGATCGGATATTGGTGACAATGGGGACGATCTATTAAATTCAATTCTGTGTTTATATACTAAACATATTATATACTGGACTGAAAAAGTTGGGTCGGTGCATCTCTATTTCCCAGTCCAACTTAATCAAATGTAGCCCAATTGGGCAGAAACCAGCCAAATCTGGCAACACTGCTTTGTGCAGCTGCCCAACTCTTACCAACCAGACAGGACGTTACTCAGACTGTAGGCCAACCAAGAAAGCCTGCACAAGCAAAAGGCAGTCCTGTTAGTCAGGACAGCTCTAACTAATCTTTACAATGATTTCAAGGTCACAGTGCTTTAGTACACACACAGAGAGAGCAGCTTATCACGGGAAGGACCCCATCTAATTGGGCAATCTACTATCTCAGCAGCTATTACAGCCTTGTTCATTGTGCCCGACCTTGCAAATTTAATAAGCAGGGAGTAAAAAAGTTGTCTCATCATTTTTGCACATTTTTTTTGCACAATTTCCATATTAAAACAAAAAAGGCAAAGAAAGCTGCTCTATTTGCAGACTTGCATACCTCTCTGGTTGAACTCTTGCCCTTCGCTCAGTTACAGATATAATTGCAATCAAACCCATCCAGAAATTATACTGTAATTATGCAGAATTAGAAGCTGATTCAAATTGCACAATGTTATAATTCATTAGAGCTAATTGAATGCCATGGTCTTTAGGCTGACTGCCAGTTGTGTGGAGATGTCAAGAGATAGCGGGTGCTCTGTGAAGCCTCAGGGCCGGGGGTTGTTATAGAGGGACAGACTGCTCTTCTGCTTGGCCTTGGCTCCCAGACGAGTCTAACATGTGCCATCATTAGAAACCCATTTAACAGGCAGCGTTTCAAAAAGTCCCAGTACTGAGCCAGAGCAATTACTTCTCTGGCCAGTAATAACATAACTGTGCGACGGATGAATCAGAATCAACTTCATTGGTGTACACATATAAGGAATTTAGTTTCATGCATACAAGTATGGAAGTAGTGATAATGTAAACAATGCAATAAACTTGTGCACAACAAATACTGGCTCATTATAGGCATGTAAGAAAATATTGAAAATATAAAAATTATCGAGTATCGCAATATTATATTTTGTGATACTGTATCGATACTCAAAGAGTTGCAATGATGTTGGATACAGGGACTGTGATACATGACAATACCGATCCCTCTGTTTTGATTACATAAAAAAGTAAACTTTTTTTACTCATATTTTATGCATACGGTGGTGTGATCTTTATACTATGACAGTTTTCCTCAAATTAAATAAAAAAATATGCAAAATATGCAATATATCGCCTTGCTTACAGTATCACATAACTGCAATATATTGAATCGTAACCCCTGTATCATGATACGTATCATATCACCAAATTCTTACCAATACACAGCCCTACTTTATTAAAGCACTGAGGTGCTTAAATGAATGTACAGGTAGCTACTTATATGTGTATATTTCTTTTGAAATTAGTTGTCAGTCTGCACACAGTAGTAAACATCCTAAAGCAATAATAACAATGTCAGCATACATTATCCAAATCTCAGGAAATATTGCTATAGAAGTAAAATAAATAAAACACAAATTTTAAAATACATTATAATAACCTATTTTCCTGACAAAGAGGCACTTCAGCTGCTTTAAAGGATGTCCCTTCAATAATCACCGTGGCAGTATATAAAACACAATTCGGATCTTACTTTCCACTGAAACTCGATCTCAGAGGTTAGGAGTGTTTTCCACAAACAGAACAGACACGGATGTTAAGAGTGTCTTAATGCCGTCTGTCCATGGTGCTGAAGTAGACAATGAATACACTTCAAAGTAACACAACAGACGCATCTTAGAGAGAACATTGTAGCTTAATATACAGTTAACAGTCAGAGATTGCAGCGTGCTACATCTTATATGATACATGTTGGTTATTGGATGCAAGTTTAAAAAGAAAACTTAGTGTACAATTTAGCAGCTGCACGGAGGAAGAGTGTGCTCTTGAGCACAAGTTAAGCCTCAAATCAGTGTGTTCTTATAAGTATCTCCTTGTAAAGAGTGCTGTGCCGTCATCACTGTGGTGGCTGTGCTGTATATCACTGCTCTGTAGGCAGTGGCGCCCTTACATGAACCAGGGGAGGACAATGAAATCCACAGAAAGTTGAAGATGTAAACCAGTCATGGGATGCACAACATACATCCGGTGTGTTGTGTATATCAACAATTTCATTCAAGAAATTAAAATCCCCCAATTGTGCCCTAGCCTGCAGGGTGCTGTTTGTATTACTGCAGGTTAGGCCTTTTTATCACTTGTGTTGTTGCATCAAACACCACTTTTCAAAGAGAGCATCAGTGGTCATGATAAACACCGAGACTAAAAGATAACATTAAATGAGCAAAGACGATAACTCTGATTGAAAGATGTAGTTCATGGTTCCTCCTTCAGGTTTTCAAGCTTTTTGTCTCTTATCTTGCAACGAGTAGGTACAGTAGAAGGCACTCGTTACTCTACTATCGTATAGTATTCCCGAAGGTCGTCTTAAGTTAAGATGCTTCTTTAGAAAGATCTTGGCAGTTTAAGAGGGTTCGTAAACTGTGTTTTATGATCATCATAGATACTTTTGGAAAGTGGAACAGTTACAGTGTGCTTTTTCCTTTGTCAAATCGGCGGTATTAAGAGGAACTCTGCATCTTAAAGAACATCGGAGTAAATAGAAGCTTCAAATGCACAACAACCTTTAAACTCGTTCCAATATTATTCAAGTCCAAAAGCAATTTTATACACAGCGTTGCCAATATATATTCAAAGTTCAAATCCTTAACATTTGAACAAGTTCGCACTGACTTTATGACTGCACTGCAGTGTAGCAGTGAAAACTTCAGAGATGCCATGAATTTGAAAAATTTATTTTTCTGTAGAAAATAGCTTGACAAGTATTCTTTGTTTATTTGTCAAGCTATTGAAAGGAAAAAAGAATATTTCTTTAAAAAAATTTTTAACACACATTTGTTGATAGCAGCAAGAAACTGCAAGGAAATGACCGATAGTAGGGTTGCAACAAGGGCTGGTCGATATAGCAACAATCTTCTATCCCGATATAGATCACTTTATATCTCAATAACAATCTACATCACGGTATAAGATGTTTTCTGGTAATTCAATAAATAATCTATATGAAATAACCTCATGATAAAGCCTATTTTTGTACACTCTTGTATGAATTAAATACTTGACAAACGTACAGAGTAGTTTCTCTTTTTAAGAACTTGAGTGCAAAATGAACATAAAAGTGAAATTATAGAGAAAAAATAAATAAATGTAGGCCTAGTCTATATCGCCATAGAAATGATATAGAAAAATATATAAGGTAGAAATCTTTATATTGTTTTGACGATATATATTGTCATATTGCCCAGCCAAACGGTACAAGATTTTCACGTTACAAAAACCATCTCAAGCGTAATCGTTAGTTTCAGACCTCATCCATTGTTCATAGGCCTACACACAGACAGACCCCATGCAGCGCTGATTAACAGCTTAGAAATGTCCAATATGTATTGCCGTATGTGTTGTTTATGCTTACATAGAGTGTTAGCTCAGGTGGTTATACAGTATGATGTTTTATTGATTTAATCTGGTTTACTGTATGCGTATCTGTTGAAAGACACGTTTGGAGACCACTTGCCTACACAAATGGATACATCCTGAATGAGACTGAATTGATTTGAATTAATGTAGAGGGGGAACAAAAAGAAATATAGAGAGAAATAGTAAGAGTGAAGTGGATGAGGGGAGAGTAGCGAGGCAGGGGTTTGTCTGGAGCCCGTGGCCTGGGGCAGTGCATGGAGAGAGATGAGCTGGTGTGCACACTGCAGGGTATCGTCTGAGACTGGTTGGGCTCCTCTAACAACTACCGAGGCTAGGTTTGTAGCACAGTGGGTCACAACCTACTGGTGTCTGCCGTGTTTATGTGTGTGTTTGAATGATGCATTTAAAAAAAAGTGAAGAAATGCAGGACAGTAGATAGAGAAATGAAACAAAGGGACGTCTGAAGGAAGAAATAAAATACACCTGAATGAAACATTTACAAACACACATTTGCCAATGCTGCGTGCGTGTGTTCCTGGGATCCCTTCACTGTGAACTGTGGGGCAGATGTCTTCAGCTAAGGGCAGCCCTCCCAGTATCTTCAAACAGGCTCTTTGGACACATAGCACTGTTTTCCCCGATGAAGCCCGTCTCTGTGTCTGCCCTCTGCCAAGGCCTCACACCCACCCTTTTTATTTGTTCATTGTTGACTTGTGCAGCACTGTGACCTGGCCGCATGTATACCTGTGATTCTCTTTATCTCCAGCTTCCCTGAGGAGAGCTCCGTAAAGCCCTGCTTCCACTGTATAATGTCCAAATTTGAGGAGTTTTGTGTTTCTAAAAGGGGCTATTATACTACGCTCATTATTTCTGACCTGATGCTAGCCGCAGCAGGCCCAGCACACTGCTTGAAGTGGGTGTTCTAGTTCCTCCTAAACCTCAGCATTAAGTAGCCTCTTTGATCTCTCACCACTGTGACAAAGCAGCACCACCAGGCCTCCTAAATGAACCACTCAGAACTCGAGCAGCGGGCAACAACATCAAGTAGAGCTGGGGAGAAAATATGCAGATCCACTCGGAAGGCACACAAAAAAAAGAGGAAAAAGATGAGAATACAGGGTCCTCAGTATAATTAACTACAATGAGCTGGAGGCAGATGTGTGACTCCTAAACATAAAAGAAAAGATTACTGCCAGTATTTTTCGCAAATTGCTCTGAAAATTAGGAGTTTACTCAATAGAAGCAGAACATTTCATCTGTTAAAGGTTATTTGTTATCTCCGGGCACCCAGAAAGTACTTCAATTGTCTTGATCTTCACAGGTTTCAGTGCCAGTCATTAGCATGCTAATCACAGATGATTTTCCAGACCTACAATGAGGGAAGAAGCACACGGCGAGTCTTTGTCATCCCGGGGTCCTGAAAGATCTCTCTCTATTGTACGTGAGGAAAAAATAAGCTTTTTGAACTAAATTACAATACCCCCTCCAAATAAGGCCTGCAAAAAGCATCTTGAAGTAGTGCAGGTGCTCCCTGGACTCCCACAGGCCCAAAGGCGTGCTTTGTGATGCCATAATTCATCACAGGCACCTTGTAATAAGCCTTCCAATTACAGACGTGGAGTTGAATTTAGCCAGCACTTTTACTGAAACACATTCCCTTTGTCTTTCCCGTCTCTAGCCAATAAAGTGGATAAACCATATGACTCGACTTCTTGAACTTCAACAATGTTTCTGAGAGTATATGCTTTGAAAGGTCCCCAACTGATTAAACACATACACACATGGCTGACTTGAAAGAATGTATAAAGCATTGTGGTTCTAAGGAAACAAACATCCCATCTACAGCAGCCAATTGTATTGAAAGGAAGTGGAATTTTACTAAGAACTTCTGAAGCATCACAATAATGTAATTAATAATGTTAATATTAATATTATATACATACTGTATTAGAACCAGGGCCGTCAATCGATTAAAATATTTAATCACAATTAATCACGATTGTCCATAGTTAATTGCGATTAATCACAATTAATCACACATTTTTTATCAGTTCAAAATGTACCTAAAAGGGAGATTTTTCAAGTATTATAGTATATAATACTCTTATCAACATGGGAATGGGCACATATGCTTATAATAATGACAAATATTGTCCAGAAACCCTCACAGGCACTGCATTTAGCATAAAAAATATGCTCAAATGGCTCAAAGGGGAGAGTCGTGGGTACCCATAGAACCCATTTTCAGGTCAAGGGACCCCTTTGAAAGTTTTTCCTCGCCAAAATTTAGCTCAAGTTTGGAGCGTCGATAAGCTAGTATGACATGGTTGGTACCAATGGATTATTATGATACCATATCTTCACTCTAGCTTTAAAACTGAGCCTGATACAACCTCCGAAAGATTGATTGCGCTATTTCGTTAAAGAAATTAGCTGCGTTAAAACGAATTTACGTTAACGCATTATTATCGCATTAACTTTGACAGCCCTAATTAGAACATCATTGAAATTACTATAATCATCGAGTAATATTTTATATTTAAAGAATAAAGAACGATGCAGTCTAGCATTGTGACTCAATTCGGATACTTCCGTTAGTACACTTCCATGTAGTACACTGTGCACACGATATTCACTTGCATAGTGCGTGAATTTTGACAGGGTAGTGTCGTCTCAAATCGCACACGGCTGTTTTGCACTCCCCTGAAGCTCAGTAGATCAGTTAGTGATAGTCAGACACGGACATCACGCCGTACCGGCAGTAATTCAATTCAGACTGATAAATTAACCCAACAATGGCTTCTATCCGACTACAGTATAGTGGTACTTAGTTTAAAAAAATTCATGTATAACTTAAATTTGTATAGTTCAGTGTTTGCTGTTTCAATCGCAACCACTTTAGCTTCCTTGCCCGCCATTTTCACAAGTTTGAAATAGGTTGGCGGCCCCTCCCCTTCAGCTACGTAGCAAGGATGGCGACCGTTGTGGATGGGAAGTGTCCAGCGCTCCACACAACGTTTTGACCGTTTTTAGTACAACCTCTGGGTACCTAGAGTGCACTGCCTTTTGCCATACTTTTCAGTGTGAACGCACGTACACACTCAAAATAGCAAGTGTAAGTATGGAAGTACCTGAATTGAGACACAGCATATAATTGTGGTTGGAAAACCAAAACAAGAAGCCATATGCAGCTAAAACCAGCTAACGTCTGCAGAGAGGTGAATTGGTGGGTCTTGCTTAATAGGGTTAAGTTAACCTAATTTTCCTACAATGTAGATGGTGGCATTTCTGGCTTAATGGCCATCAGACAAATCTGCCTTCAAACCCACCAAACCTACAACATTGCACACATCATCACCACCTCAGTATGTTCTTCTCCCAACCAGGCTATCTAGGCTAAATGCCAGAGGTCACTCTTCTCATTCAGCAAGAAATCAAAATGATAATGACTCCTTATTAGAAATTCTATCTGGAAGTGCACACAGGAAACATCAAAAGGTGCTGACAGGGTGACTGGGGGCAACGATGGGGCTCAGTGATAATCCACATCAAAGCAGAGGCCGAGGGTGTGGGGACATCCATCAGGGAGCTAGGACTGCAACACATGTGCAGCAAAAATAAATACAGGCAGACAGCAATTCTCAATCTACAATTGGGATAATTCACCGCTCTGAAATTGAAATGTATTATTGGTAACCATTCCCAAAAGGAAAAGGCACTTTTTGGGAGGCTGATGAGCCCAGTTGAAGGCAAGCCAGTGCAGATGGGATGATGTAGTTTGGTAAATTATAAATGATAGCCCCACGGTAAAATTACATAAAGGAAATAATAAAATAAAACATCTAGTGGAGCCATGATGAACGTACACTGGAAATGTGCACTTCAGTAAACAATCAGCCAATGTCAATTATATGAAATTGGGCTGGCTATGGAGCATTTCTATTCCGGCACTGGCACAGTCAACCTTTTAATGGCAGACTGTTAGGTAATAGCTATCTGTCTGTTGGCCTCCAGTTTGAGTTCCCAACAAATCCTTTTCACACAGACCTATTACAGAGTGGCAGCGCTGGTTCACAGCTACCTGAGAGTGGCCTGTTTTACAGGAAGTCTGACAAACCCTTCACTGTTTCCAGAGGTTGATGGAATTCACAGTGTCTATACGCCGGAGGTAGAGGTCAGTAGCACAGACCTGACCTCCCTCCATCCGACCTCCTTCTCTATCCAGCTTTACCATCCTGACAACATAGCTCAGGCAAAGGACAGTCCAGTGTATGGCCCATTTACAGAACAACTCACTTCAGCAGCACTTCAGATGGAAACGCCCACTCAGCCGTTGCAAAAAGCAGTGACGTAGGTAAGAAATTAAGCTAATCAATAAGGTTATTAATAATGTGAACGCTAACACTAGCTGACTCAAAGTTTGGAAATAACTGAAAGGGTTAGTTCGGATTTTTTGAAGTGGGGTTGTATATACTGTATACTCCCGTGTTCTGCGAGGTAAAATTACTGTTTTTGTGAATGGAGTCTGGTGACTTTGAAGAGAGCAATATAACCGCTTCGTATTTTAGCCACCTAAAAAAAGGCCCACCTAAAAAAAATCTATATCAGCTTACTATATTTTGAAATGTTTTCACCGCTTTACCTTGCCATCAGACAGCCCTCTACGACGGGGAACTGAAGCCATTATATTGCTGTCTTCAAAGCAGACCAGACTCCATTCACAAATACAGTCATTTTACCTCGCAGAACACAGGAGTTGCTGGTCTACCGCTGCAGCGATCGGTTAGTTTCTCGTGTTGTTTTGAGTTTCGGATACGAACTAATGTGGCATCCACACAGCAGTACATTGCTCAGCTTCCATACCGGTACTCCTGTCTGCTTCTCCAAACTTGGAGCATGCTGACCAACATCGTCAGGTCTTGTGGGAAAATGTTTTTAGAGGGGCTTGGGAAAATAGCATTTGACACTAAAACACACATTGCTTTGACCAAAATTATAATGTTTGGATCTGAATACTGAAGGAACACCACTGGAAAGCTACAGAATGATGTAAAAACCTCAATAAAAAATAATGGACCCTCAGTTTAACCAATAACCTCAATTGCCTACCAGCATGGACTGGCACCACAAAGCTGCAGCAACATTGTGGTAAGACAACACTATAGTAAAGCCTGTCTCTCAGTATGAACAACACTCCTCATCCTGAACCCTCTACTACTAACACGGAAGACTCATTCTAGCTCTGATCATCATGTAGAAGTGTATGATGATTTTGTGTTTTTCAAGCAGATGAAAAAGGTACTGATGAGTGGACTTGACTAAAAACCAAAACATGATTAGGACAGGAACAAATCTATATGACTGGATATGCCTACATCTAGAAAAACAAGAACACGTTACAATTAATGAAACTTTTCTTTTTTTAATGATGATGATGATGGTGATGATGATGATGAGCAGGGGGGTAGGGATAGTATATTCCATGACAGTCATTACTAGTCATTATTTTGTATAATCCCACTGGTGTTGCTCACATGATGTACAACAAAAGATTAGGCAGCAGGACTGCTGACTTCTGATTTTCTTACATCCACAGGGGCATGAAATTTGCTTAAGACCGCACTTGGCTACCACATGGCTCCCACTCTCTCCTTCCATTACATAAAACCATCCATTTTCCAATTATGGAGTGATATAATTATATTACACTTTAACAACTGAGAATTCATCCACACATGGATTTGACAGCATTACACTGTAAAGTCAGCACAACACCAAAATTGCTCTGATGGGTAATAAAAAAATGCATACTTTATTAAAGTTTCATTTAATTAGGTTTTCTATAAAACCTTTGATTAAAAACAGGAGAGAAAAGACGAAGCACTATACTGCTTAGAGTTTGGCAATGACTTTTTAAATATCATCTATTAAGATGTTTGTCTAGCCAGACAATATGGAAAATGCTAAGGTTCACCACTACTGCACCACTGTGTTCGTCAGTTTCCTGGCTCCGAATGCTGCTGCTGTTGTTGTTGTATATGCAAGTCATACAAGGACATTTTACACTATACAATCTATAAAATACAAAGACTTTCTGAATCACTGAAAGCTATTCTTCATGTTTTCTGGTTCAGAGTGTAATACCTAACCAAAAACTGTGTTCAACAACAGAGGGCGGCATCTGCTGTTTTGGTTGACTCAATTAATTTTGGGATATTTGTGAGTCTGATTATATTTTGTGCATGAAATAAACAATTTGGCCCGGCAGAGTTTTGTCCTGCGTGAGGACTTTTGTGAAAGTTTCTTAAAAAAATCTGTATGTAAGAGATAATGAAACCAGAATAACAAGAGCTTCCTCCTCTATCCCCTGCCCTGACTTCCAAAGGCTTCCATCTTGTCCACGTGCATTTTTTATTCCATATTCTCCCCTCTCACCCTTACTAACCCAACCCTCCACCTACAAACCCCATTCTTCAACACAACTGGGGAATTTCAATCCTACTTCATATCCGAGAACAAATTCCTTCCCTGATTACTGATGCATTTCAAAGCAGGCATCATTATATTTTCAGACCATTTTCTTTTAAAAATGTACTGAAAACCTTTATGCTGGTTCCCAAGGGCCCCCTTCTCCTCTTCTGTTATGCTCTTATTAGTCTGTCTCTCCCGCTGCCTGCTGGGGGATCCGCATTGCTATTCATTTTCTGTCTCTCTGACCTCTGTGTGGATGGAATTCATCTGGCCTAGCCCTTGTTCTTTACATTACTTTGGAGACGAGCAGCTACTGTCTGGTGCAGCTATTAAAACATAAACCCCATTAAATAAAAATGTGCAGCAGTGATGCCTGTGGAAATAGAAAGGCAGAGAGAAAAAAAACAACTCTTTCTACTGTGCTGATAGTCCTACAGTATGTAAGTGAATTGGGTTAAATTCAACAGTGCTGTCACAACGTCCACCAATACTAATTTTGTAACCAAGGAACAAGTTGCCATAGGAGGCAGGTGAACCTGTGATGCAGTCAACATCTACTGTAAATAACTCCCACTAGTCACATTGGCAAAATATGGTTCTCTATGCACCGAAAAGCATTTCACCATTTTGTTAGTTAAAGTAATGATCTATCATCACCGGTGCATGTTCAGTTGGACTATCAAGGATAACTGGATGTCCATTGATTTGGATTTCAGTATCAAAAATCATGTTTGATTGGTGTTTGAGAGTTTGCTATAGTTGGCATAGCTATTGGAGATCTCAAAAACCTTTTAAGTAACGTATGTATCTTGAAAGGCAAGAGAATTGCTGTGTTTCTTAACTTACTAAAGGCCGTTACACACTGGCAGCAATTTTTTTATGTGCGATTAATTGGCACGTCAATATTTTTTTTCGAACTCTTATTTTTGTCATGAATACAGAACGTGAATGTTACACGGCGAAAAAAAAATGACTTAAACATTTTTTGGAAGATTTTTTTTTCGGAGCTTTCACGCCACAAATAAAGGAATCAACTAACCGTGTTGTGCAGAACCGGTTGAGTTGCGTCTATATGCTATATTTATGAAGCAACAACACAGAGGCTCCATAGTCCGAACCAAGACTTGATTACTCCTTTCAACCTTGACAAAGGCAGCGCAGAGCAGATCCACTCCTTCCGTTCTTACCATTCATAATAAAAGGCCTAGACATAAAATATTCTCAGGTGAGACATTTTCGTGTTGTTTATTTGTTACGCAATTTTCATCAGGAAAGTAACTTTAACGGTAAGGAATGAAATCAGACAAGTTAAAATACAAGGAATACATTTCCTCACTTTATATTGGCCTATCCAATGCCTTAAATCTGCATTAAATGTTTTTTAACCACAAACATTTTCACAGAAATATACAGTATGTTTGGCTTATCAAGTTGCAATATGTAATGTTCTTTCTTCACTACTGTGGCTAGTAGCTACTCATTCACTTTAGCTTCTTGTTCAGCTTGTATGAGCTTATCTGATGGAAAGAGCTTCCTGCGGTTTCACATAGCAAGAAGTTGAGATCTGTCAGACTCAACTAAAGTAAATGAGTAAACTGCAAAACCAAAACAATGAGCTAAAAGGGGCTAAAAGCTGCACATAGCTGCACAGTTGGATTTTAATATTTGGTGGGTTTGGTAGCACCAGCAAACCTTTAAGATTACAAGGAATAATTTGATTTTTAAGTTAATATGAAGACTGGATTGAGGCTATAATATAAACCCGGCTTTACAGTAAGTTTCCGTGTTCTTTAAAGAGGAGTGGCAGTGAGTGAGTGAGTGTCTAATTGAAGGATTTACTGACGAAATAAATGGGTTGAGAGAGAGAGGGAGGGAGATGGACAGAGTAGGAAGGGAGGGGCTTTTATTGCAGGAGTCTTTAATGCAAACCCGAGTGGCTGGTCTGGCTTGGAAGCCTTGCAAAGAACTGTTGGAGTTGATGAGGTAGTCCAGCTGAATGATATACATCGCCGGCCACAGGCGAGAGCTGTCCATTAGTTACAGGGGTTCCTGTAATGCCCAGCTCTAGTACATTATTTCCAAATGCATCAGTCAGCGTCGTGCAGCACAGATAAATTCTAATGCTTAAGATCTGTAATGCATACTCTCACCTCTGCTATATTACGCTGCAGGTTAGGAGGGCAGGAAGAGAGAGGGGGGAAAAATGTAATTTATTTTTCACTGCAGCCAGTATTCTTCCCATTAGCTTCAAACGTGAGATAAGTTATGGACTTTAACGAGCGCCTTTAGCCACCAGAGCACGCTGCACACAAGACTGCAGGCAGAAGAGGTGGGCTCCGGGCTAAGGGAGGAGGGACTGGCAATCTGGATGTATGGCGCTAATGACCCAACACAAGTACCTCACTGTCCTCAGTGAGATCAGAATGCAGCTTTTACCAGAGTAAAAAACATCCCCTCAAATACAATGAAAATCTCATGATGCCTTATTAGTGTGTACCACATCTGCATAAACGTAACAAAAACTGGCTTAGTTACGGTCATTATAACATCCTGCTGGCCAAGCCAAACAATTTAAAACTGTGCCAATATGCAACTAAAGCACAAAAGGTGGCCACACTGCAAATGTTACGTTGCAAAGGGAAGGGCTCAAAGTGGGTGGCTGCCCGAGGGAAGCGACCCTTCACCTCTTCCATTCATTCAGATTACTTTTATGAAGCATGTAGAGGAAGCTTTGGCTCATCCCTACCACACTCACATTTCTACCTTTGCAAATCAAATGTAATGGCAGGAAAAAGCAGAGCTGTCCTGACCTTTTAAAGAGCTCTGGGATCACTTCCTGTGTTTCTGAGAGCTGAGATATGCCAGAGCAGGAGTTGGAAGAGCATACAAATGCACATGCACATGCACACGCACACGCATATAAACAGTCTTCCTATAGCTAGGACTGCCAGATTATGCTATAAAAGGTCATACATAATGTTCTGAAGTGTGTGCTGCTGTTTAGCAGCTAAACCTGAACGGCTGTTTCTCACAACCTCTAAAGCTTTGTAGTTTTTTTCACGTGTCATACATGGATCCCTGTCTGTAACAAACTGAGTTTGTTGTTGATCATCTAACACAAAAGGACCTACAAAATATTAGGGTTGTATGAAAATGGCTGGAATGATATTCCCTACTATTTTTGCACAATTGCACAATTTGTCTCAAAATTAAAGCTTCAGTAGGCAGAACGTTTTTGGCATCATTGGGTCAAAAATTCCATAATAACCTTTCAGCATATTGTAATTCAAGTGTTCTGAGAGATAACTCGACTTCTGCACCTCCTCATGGCTCTGTTTCAGGCTTTAAAAAATCTAGCCCGTGACGGGAGAGAAGAGAGCAGTGCAGCTGGTACCCGTGTTTCGGTACTGTGGAAAATGAGTATTGAAACCGTTTCAAATATTCAGTATCAATATGTATCGTGGGCTACAGTCCAAGGGAGGAGGGAAACAACCGTTCACCTCTTCCATTCGTTCTAGGGATGTTAATAATTAACCGTTTAACCGTTAACCGACATTAAGCATTTTAACCGATTAACGCTATCGGTTAACACGGTTGGAAGAAATGTTAATAATTAATTAAAAAGCAAAACTCGTCACTTTAAGGAGAAAAGCTGGTCCACCTTAAGAGCCCACCTTTAGAGAGTCTGAGTTGGAGTTACAGATATGGGAAGTTGGCTCCCGTCTGTAGCTCGCTTGAGTGGAGCGAGTTGTAGCCTCGTAACATTTATTCACTGACAAATAAACTGTACACACACTGTCTGCTACAGCTACGTTCACAGCTATAACGCCAATGTGGCTTCACTTCTCAGACCTGGAGTTGCCCACTGATTATTACGAAGTCTATTTGTAGAAACAACATATAAAATATTCAACAATAGATTGTTCAGTTCTACACTATATACAATAATCATGATCTAAAGCATAAGTTAACAATGGAAACATAATCCTTAGAAACCAACAGATTTAAAGCAATCTCTTATTTGGCCGAATACATTTCTAAGTATTACAGGGATATACTGTATCAGAACTTCTACTGTTTACATGGACACATGTCCTCACTGTCCTCCAGGTTCTTTCTCTCTTTTAGCAGCCTTGAGCTGTAGCTGCCTATCCCCTGGAAAGCATCTTAGTGTCAGTTATCGACAAGTAACTAATTAGCTTTGTGCCTCTAAGATTTTCCTTCAGCTGCAGTGGGAAGGGTATTAAACATGCATGATCAATACTCTGTCTAAAGCCCAGCCATCATCTGTTGCCATCTGATTCAAACTCTTGGACTAGTCACTCAATCATACACTGATTAATATTTTTTTATCCATATCACTAATAGCACTTTACACATTTTGTGGTGAATGCCATTATGAACTTGATCATGGGATATTTAGAACGATTAAGCCAGTCCCTAGTACTTGCTGCCCATTCATTTGCTTTTTCATACTATCTGGAATCACTGCAAAATACCATTAAATATCTCAACAATGTAGTAGCCATTCCAAGTTTTCAACAGCCAAAAGTAATCATAATTTATCCGTCTATGCATCTATGACGCTATCACAATTTACAAGGAAATTAGAGGGGGTGAAAAATCCAGAACCATTAAATACAATAATTCAGTTTAGTGTAATTCTAGATAAACTATAGGGTGAAAAACCCAAATCCACTTCATATAACGTTTTTAAAATGTGACTGAGATAATATTGTTTGCAGATAATAAAAGTAGTATACTCATGCAAATGAAGCTTTATAGCAGCAAACGTTTTCATAAAATGTATACACAGGATTCAGGGTCAATCATGCATTTTATGCGCATTTTATCAGAAAAATGGTGTTAGTGTGAGAGGTCGTAAATACGTTGGCAGAGTATATGAAGAAAGATGGCTTTTTATTTACTACTATTCCACCTCGACCCTAACTAGCCGCAGGCTAAATAGGAAAAGACCGCGGTTTTATGCACAAGTGCCATGTTGTCTCATCTGATATCACATCATGTGCCAGCTCTGTTTATCCCAGCAAAACTACTGGGCCTTTAACGCAGATGAATTATGAAGTGACTACAAGACTCTTAATTACCCCATCCACCCAGTCTGAATAATGCAGGATTCTGCTTACAAACGCGTTAGTGCACATTGCATGCAATAGTTAACATAACCGCTTAACACAGCCCTGGGCTCCCGAGGACTGGTGTGTATTTCAGGATTAAACTCATTAGTGATGTGTCTGCATGTGTGAGTACAAAGATTTGCATGCTTCCATTGACTATGGCATGTGGCGCATGCTAAATGCAGCCATTCAGGAAAGAGACATGTGGCAGTGGACATGTTTACCCTCTGGCACTTGTCTCTGGTTCATCAGGCGTGAGAGGGCAGGGGGCTTTGGAAGCATCTGCTGGTAAGAGTGGAGTGGAGTGCAGTGAGGCAGAAGACGTACACAAGTACATAGACATGTGCACATACCTGCACAGCTAGGACTGCCACTAAGAGTGTGAAAATATAATTATGTTGCCAGGACAGTGAATTCTTCTGCTGTGCGATGATAGACATGAGACAATGATAGATACACAGAACTTGGCCTTCGTATTGATACAGCAAATTCTTTCTGTGCTGCTGGTTCATACAGAGGAAGTACTGTTTGGTGTACAGCTTGCTAAGAAACAGTGATTCAAAGTTGAAGTTGGCTACACACAACTGTCAAATACTTTAGTATCCACGCATTTGTGTAAAGTTTGCTTCTGTGCATTTGTCCTACCAGAACATTCTTGTAGTTAAAGGGATAGTTCAGGTGTTTTGAGGTGGAGTTGTATGAGGTACTTATCCATAGTCAGTTGTGCGAATTCTCAGATGTACGTCGCTTTGGATAAAGCGTCTGATAAATTAAATTGTAGAATTGTATTACCTGGCGGTCGGCACGCTCCAGTTTGGAGAAACTAACAGGAGTAGTTGTCAACGGAGTCGGGTGGCTTTGAAGAGAGCATAGATAAGTTTCGCTTTCAGTTCAGTTCCCCATCGCAATGGGCTGTCTGACGGCAAGGTAAAGTGGTGAAAATATTCTAAATATAGCGGACACTTAAACAGATACTGATTTTTTTAGGTGAGCCTTTTCTTTTAGGTGGCTAAAATAAGTTTTTCTGCCGGCCCCATCCACAGAAGTACATTACTTTGCTCCCATGCTGCTACTCCTGTCTGTTTCTCCAAACTGGAGGTGTGCCGCCCGTCATCTACTGTAGGTAATACACTTACGATGGATAAGAACCTCATAAAACCCAACTTCAAAACACCCAAACTACCCCTTTTAGTAAAGAGGATTGTGGAATGCAATTAAAAGAGGCTCGGTCAGTGTAATGTACTCTCTCAATCCAACAGCCTCGTTTCTCAGGAGAGAGTACTGGATGATCTGGCAGCTCTATTCTGATCTCTTGCTTTTCATTTTGACTTGAGGCTTACACAAGTCCCTTAGCCGGGTTACAAGTCCACAACTTGCGCAATTAAAATGATAATCACTATTATTCTGAAAAATCCAGCTACAGAAAGATAGGCTGCTAAGACAATGCCGATGAGTAAGTATACAAGTGTGTGTTTTTCATCATTTATACAGTGTGGGCTTTATTAAAGTTGGGAAATGCTGGATTCAGCAAACTTGAACATTCATATACACAACTATCAAGTCAACAACTAACAGGACTACATACTCACACCTTGCCCAAACAAAATTCACCCTGACATAACACAGTGATATTATACACACACATACCTTTTCAACTCCCATCCGTTCCTAAAATCTTACCACAACCACGATGGTGCGTTTATTCAAAGTGGAAGAAGAGCAATTATATCATTACATAGAGAGAGCACAGGCCTTTTTAACAATGTGTGCTTTTACATAGGCTGGCTCCATTATTCATGGCTGGACTGTATTTATGGACAGACCCATTTGCGTCTCTGTGATTTCAGATGCTGTTACCCAGAATGCTAAAACCTTCATGCTAGTGGAACAAGATTGCCACTTTTATGGGAACATCTTGTGCTGAAATAAATCCTCACCTACTAATGTGTGCTGATGGGTCAAGGGGTGCAATGAAATGTGAAAGGAGCTTTCAGTGAGAGTAGCAATCTAGCCTTGCTTCTCATTTATGCCTTTCCTTTAAAACACAATCACTTTGTACTGTACCATCGTATCTTAGACGTATGTTGTTACTATGCTCCAAACTTCACCTAGCTCATATATATTCAGGCTTATTATGAAGCCTGATCAACAAGAACAACACTACCACCACAGTGTTGACTTTTCATCAAATATCATAATGCAGTTTATGATTTGAGAGATTCAATGTATTAATAAATATAATTTGATAGAATCTATTTGGTACAGGCTTCGCAATTGGTTTACCCCACGACAATCTGCCTTGGCACCCAGAGACAGATCTTTGCGCTCGTCGCCCAATCAGGTGGTAGCCCTAAAAAAACAAAGGCAGACCTGATGCTCAGCCGGCTTTAGTACAGACACAGCACTCAGCAAAACCTTCGTCACCCTCCGGTGTCGATTTCCTTCCAAGATCCATTTCTACCAAGAAGTTCATTGTAATTTTAGTCCTGGGGACTGCTTCTCTAGGAACTAAAAGGTTCCTTCTGCCCATTGTTGTCTGCGTTTCCATAGCGGTCTAAAGGCATGCAAAGATTAGGTAAATTAGTCCGCTGGCGTATGAAATACAACAAGACATGGGTTGAGGGCTGTTTCTTTAGCCTGTAGCTCAGTGTGCCCGCCCCTTTCATCTAAAAAACATGTGAAATAATAAACCTTAGGTTGTGTCTCACTGCAGTGACATTTACTGCTGCATAGTATTTATTGATGCACGTTGGATGTAATGAATGAATTGCAGAGGAGAGTGTCCGTAAATCCACAGTAAATCATCTGTTTAGTGCTTGATGGTTATTTATTTGTGCTTTAGAACGTAACCGCAGTGACTTTTCTTTCTCTTATTCACAGCACCGCTGCGTTGTCTCTCTCTCTATTCTACCGCTCGCCCTCTAAACTCGCTTGCGCGATCTCTGTCTTTTTCTCTCCGTCTTTTTTTTTTTTTTTAAATGAGTCTGGAATCCGACAGCAGAGCCTACCTTTACTTTCAAATGTTATCAAACAAAGAGAAATGATCTCCCATTCCGAAAGTTTCTGTACTTTCAGAAAGTACTACCTGACCAGGGCCTTTTAGGGGGTGGGGTAAAAAGTCCCCGGAAAATGTCCATGGAATTTAATTTAGACCCTTTCCCTGCAGTCGAAATGCAATGAGCTCCTAAAAAAGGTTCTTACCGGGGGAAAGTTCCTGCTGGTTCAGATGCATGTGTTGGTAAGAGGCACCCCACCAGGGGAGGGGGTTGCTTCCGTCTCCCTAAATCAGGTGAGGTGACTAAAGGGAAGGTGATGTCTGATGCCCGTTCTTCCCTGGCCTCTCATCTTTAGGTTCTCTCTGCCATACCTCCCGCTTGCTGCGTTTTCACCACACTGGGTACACAGGAACACATACCAATGCTTCTCAGTGAAGTGGTTTTTGCCTCTCCTCTCCCCGTCTCATGTGAGTTTTTTCTCCACGATTACCACACGCTACCACACCGGCCCACACGCTGGATGATAGCTCAAGTCTTCGGTGATGGACTTAGTTTATCACCAACATGTAGCGTTTACTCTTGGCCACTGTTCCCATACTGTACATACGAAGAAGCAGCACAAGGCGAGTCATTTTCTCCTCCCATTTCCATTATTATCCACTGCCTTCATAACCGGGCTCCCACACGAGTAATTTTCTTCTATATTAGGGAGGAAATGGCATAAAGACATTGTTTTTTTCTCCCTCTATTTCCATTTGTTTTGTTTCTGCCATCAATTGGCGGTTACCGCCAACACTTTGAGCCCCCATTGGGGATGGACTCATTTGTTCATCCAGTATGGCTCTTCATCTGAGGCTGATGATGCAATTGCGCCAGGTGGTACCGCGGCCTGACTTGGATGGCATTGACTTGGATCAGCTGTGACCAATGCACACGGCTGATCCAAGGCCTGCCAATGGCACCGATTGAAGCAGCGGTTTCTCTGTTATCTCGCCCCCATCCTGCAACACCGCCTCATGGTTTGACAGCTGAAAGGGAGAAGCTGAGCCCGGTCAGCAGCTGGGTCTGTTGAGTTGCTGTATGTATAGATTCAAGTCCAGCTGGTAGTAGATAACATTCCTAACGACCTCCACCTCCGGTGATTTCCAATAGCGAAGTCCGTTACGTGGCGATGCCTGTACGAAATAGAAAAGGCATGCCCTGCTGGCTCCTGTCGTCATTTGCTGAGCTCCAAAGGGGGCCGAGCTACCAGTATGCCACTGTTTTATAGGGCATCCATGCTACTACCTGACCAGGTGGTGAGTGAAAAGATTGGTCTGTCTCAGGGTGCCGAGGCAGAGTCTCGACGGGGTCCGAGGGCTACGCATGTATTCAAAAAGCTTGAGTTACTCCAGGTAACTACCATTTTCTGTGTGTCGTTAGCAGACCCCACTTGAAGCCATGTATGATCTGCGCTAACATTTTAAACCAAATGTGGTTTATTACCACAATGGCAAATTTTGGCAGAAATAATTATACAACAAAAGAGTATAAAAATAGATATGAGCTTTTTCCTCTGATCTTATCTCGCTGGTGTTTATTACAAAAAAAATAACTAATTCTAGAACTACTGAAAAAACTATATTTTCTCTCAAAAGAATACACATCATTTCATCAGATGGGCAAATATAATACACATCTAAGTTCTCAGTATGGGAAGTAATGTGAAAATGCTGCGAATTTTAAGTTTTCAACTGTAGTTTCTCTCCTTTTTTTTGAGAAGAACACTCATCAGGCATGAGAGACTGCCTGGATAACTAATCCTGTTCGTTTTTTTTGAAGTATTTACTTGTGTTTTATTTGTTCTTTACTTAATAGCTCCTGCCAAATATTGCTTACTATGAAAGTCACAAGTTCCTGAATGAGGTGTATTGTGAATGTTGACATAAAAACTTACACAAAATGAGAAAACAATTATAAAACAGTCAATAGATGGAACAATCCTTTTGATTTTATTCAACCAAGGACAGCATCAGTTAAAAGGGCATCACGTTCCTACAATGCAAGATCAAAAACTCTCCAAAAAAAAGGTTGTTATCGATGTTCCCATTGTAAGCTAAAGTGTTTGTAAGATGAACAAACAAAGGAACAAATCAATTTTAGAGATAAACTACATCCAATCAGACAACAGAAAAGGACAGTGGCCCTACTCATCTTCCAGAGAGCTGTTTAGTACAGTCAATATGTTGCTCTTTGGCTCAGCCCACCAGACCACATTATTTATGCAGGTTGGCTCGAATAGGGATCTTAGAAAACATCCGAAAACAGCCTGATGAATCTACACTGTGAACCACAGTAGTACACCATAGATATTGTATAAAACAGTACAAGTGAGTCATAAGCACTCTTACGCCACATTGACGCTTGCTGCTATGGATGTCATTCAACCGGTTACAGTATAACCACTGCATCCTGTGCCAGTTGGTTACATTATTAAGGTTCGTCTGCTCGATGAAGGTAGTATCTCTGTGGTTTGTTTTCCCTGCGCAGCCAATGCACAATGTGAAAACAGATCCAGTGATACCTGCTTATGCACCATAGCATTAGCCAACATTAGCTATGTCAGTATCGTCTAGCGTGTTGTGCACAGAAGTCACAAGGTCCAAGACAATGGTTCTATTATTTCCCATTTTGACATGAAAGCAGAGAGCTGCCTTGACTGGCAATGACTTCTATTTATTTCTCAAATGTATTTCTATGATAAAAATATATGGACAGACACAAAAACGTGTCAGTCTGTACCATATGCCAACAAAAAACCTTTCACATCACAAGAATCTGGGGTCTTACTTAAATCGTGTGTTTTACAGGCACCGTGTAGAGAACTATTTTTTGTAGGACACACTGAAAACACATTTTTTTAAGTTAAGAAAATAAAATATTGATATCGACCGTCAAAAATGTTTTAATTGCTTAGGTCTACTTCTTCTTTGGAAACTCGCTGTTTTAGGCAACCTTTATGCCAAATCTGTGTCATTACTACTTTGATCAAGTGTACAGTACATGACATCATAGAACAAGAACAAAACATAAACACACACACTAACTGAAAGCACACATATCCCCCTAACCACACACACACACACACACTATATACAAACCAACGCATTTACAAATCTAAAGCTTATTTTCTCCTTCACTGCAAACTTAAACTAATATCATTTTGAAAGGCCAATGACGTATCAGTGTGTTTCTGTCAGTGTTCAATTTCTTTTTAGAGTTTATGGTGTGGCTTTGTTCCGACTTGGATAGACACAACTAGTAGTGGGTGTCTCACAATTTCAACAGAACTTCAAACTGATGTTTAATTAGAGTTAAAATTTTCTAGAATTACATACTGTGTACCTCTGATGAACCTAGAGGAGGCATGGCTTATTAAGGTTTTCCTTTTACCTCTTCAAAAGGTTGTCAAAATAAAATGTAATACTCAGCTACCATGACATTTAAAGCAGATGTATGTTGAGAGGATTTGGTCTTTATTGTTTTTGGTAATTCATTGATTTACTCCTTATTTTATTTTATGATTTGTGAACAGATTCTGCTTTCTTTATCCTACTTGTTCCCTGCTAGTGACAGTATCCTTACCCCTAGGTTCAGCCCTTAACTAGGGCCCATATCTTAGCTAGAATCATCCCAAACAAATGCTCATTAATCTTTAATTTGTCATTTCCATCTTATGTCTGTATCTGTTCACATTTTTTTTTAAATTTTATTCCTTATATTTCTAATTAGTATTATTACTACTAATGTTATTAAAAGCACTGCAACTAAAACATAAAAGCATTTAATGCAAATCGTTGATATATCCAAACACGGGCTGAAGTGATAATGATGTTTTAACTCATTTCTACCATAAAGTGTAATATGCAACTTTAGTTCACATACAAAAACTACATCAGGAAAACCAATTTGTGCAATCACTACAACCTGAATGGGAGATATCCGTTGAATATTCAGACACAGAATTCAAGTCCAAATATTCCACATTTAAATGAGTCATTCATTAGAGATAATGAAAGGGCTGTGCGGTATAATAAGCTGCCAGTTGAATGCTAATTCCACAAAATAATTGCTTGCACGAATACCATCCATACAGAAAATTAATCTTGGCAATTTCACTGCGTCCTAATACACAAGCAAAAACGTGTTAATAAAAAATGCAAACTGAGAACCTTGACGACATAAAACAGCGTTAGCGATAACGATCTTGACATTCTAATTAAGAAAGGTCCGAGGTGGAATTAGCGACGCCAAACACGTTGAGTGCGAGAGAACGAAGCACAGCCAAAAGGAGAAATTACAGAACACTGGAGAAGGGTCTGTATTTCCATGGGATGGTCCTCTTTCCTTCTTCCAATCCAAAGTCCTGATACAGCAGCAGAGAAGAAGACACATGTGTGTCTGTGTGCATGTGTTGAAGAAAGGAGAGACACATCATGCTGACTTACATAATGCAATCTCCTTTGTCTCTTTCTGCTTCTCATGAGCACACGTGCCCTTACGCACACTCAAGTGCACGTCTGCTGCTGTACAATCACTGTCCAACAAGGAGGGAGCAGATGCCCTTCCAGGCTGAGGGGGAGGAGGCGGGCACACTCGCTGTGTTTGTGTGCAATGGGGTGGTCTTGGCACAAACACCTTTCAACCACCAGCAGCTCGGCAGTGTCCAAGTGTGAGGAAACGTAGAAATAGTGCATTCCGACTCCCAGCAAAGAGGCAGATGATGCAAAAAATCTGACGACATGAAGTTTCTGAGAGAACAGGCCTTGAGGAGGAATTCAGAAAAAACAAACAAGTTTTCTTCTTCTTTTTTTTTCAACATTCACGTCCTCAATGAATTGGCGTGCAGTGGTGGAAGCCTTCTCTCCAACGCGGTCCCCTGTGGCTTTTTTTTCTCCGCAACAATGTAGAATTGTCTCTTTAGCCATTAGCCTCACATCAACTATGCAAAGCAGGCCAATCATCACAAACGACTCGTAATAGAATAATTGCCGCAAACAGAAATCCTGCTGGGGGACGAGAAGCCCAAACAACTGGTGTGCGATTTATAATCACACATCAGGACGTGTCTGGTCCTGGTCTCCCTGGATACAGCCTGGATGCTGGGCTTGGCTGGGCTGAGTGGTGGCATCCCAGGGTACTGGTGGAGACTGACTGGAGCCCACACACGCATGCCTTGAGATACAGCCTCTCTCTCCTTCTGTGTTTCTCTCTCCTCTCCATCCCACCCAGCACTCGGCTGCCTTCATCCAACTGACTCATGAGGAAATCCTCTACGAGAGGAAAAAGCTGCCAGCTCCCATGACATGAAAAAAAAAAATCTCAAAAGCGGGCATCAAAGAAAACGGAAAGAGCGCAGAACCGACGCTCACGCAACAAGACAAAAAAGAAGTCGGAAATCGTTGTCGCTCCGCCCAGTTGAAATCTTCCGCCTTTGTTTTTTGTCTCTCGTTTTATTTAGTTTCGCAGTTGTTTTAGAGAATTAGCATCTGCTACTGAGCCTTTGTAGAGGGATTTATGTGCCCCCCTACACATTTCTCCCATACCACCCGTCCCCGCCCCTTGCCTGCCTCCTTATCCCCCCCACCCCACCCACCCATCAGTCTGCCAGACAAGTTTTTCCCACCCAGTCACAGTACCCAGCCAGCAACCCCTTTCTGTGGGTGTGCTTGTTTAGTGTGGGTCTGCTCTGTGAGTGTGGTGCATGTCGTGCCAGCTTGGATAGGAGGAGAGATGAGGAGGAGAGGAAAAAAAAAACTCTTTGTAAGTTATGGGAACACTATGAGACAGACGCAGGCGCTCATAAATTATACGGTTCATTTGCATATTCCTGGCATACGACATTATGCAAATACTGGTCAATTTGCATAATGGATTCCTCTTGTTGCCTCAATTGCCCAGTTGCTGCTTTTTATTTAATAATAAAGAACAAACAAAACAAAAGAGTGTGAAACAAGACAGAATAGCACGTTCGAGCACTACAGTATGGAGCCCTTTGCCACCGCTTTCCAGTCTGAGAAAGACTTCGAAGAGGACGATTTCTGTGTTCGGATCATCTTTAATTATACAGCCATGCAACTGTCAAACATAAAATGTGCACAGTACATACACAGCCATAACAGAGAGAGAGAGAGAGAGAGAGAGAAAATGTAAGAATTTATATGGCGGTATTTGCGAGCGTTCGTAAATTTCTCTCTTAATTAGTCTATTCTTACTCGACTATTAAAGCAAGCGGCAGCATAGCTAATTAACAGCAGTGTGCACACACTCTTCAGAAGGAGGGGGGGTTTATTAAATAATTAAACCATTTTTTGTCTCCCGCTTTTAACCTCATCAGCTCCGTACCAAACGACCAGAATAAAAATCTACGAAAGAGCAAAAGCAGATGTGGCCAAGATAATTATTTAATCAAATATGCGCTACCGACGAAGCCGCTAATGACGAAACCATTAATGACAAGAGAAAAGATAATTACCACACATAATACGGAGCTTTAAAAAAAAATAGACAGTCATTTGTTTACAACCCGTTTCGTGACGCTTCTTACTCGTGTCCCACTACAGTAACGGCAAAGCAGATGGGCACAAATGCAGCTTTAAAAAGTGATCGTGATACAATTAAAGACAATTACAAACGGAGACAGTAGAAGAGAGAGAGAGAGAGAGAGAGAGGAGGAGTGTGTGGAGCTGGAAGAGAGGTAGGGGGAGTAAAATGGGAGAAGTATATAAAGCAAAAAAGAATGGGAAGTGGTAGAAGGTTGATTATTTTATAAAAATGTCAGGACAACACTGTGCGGTGGGATCAGCCAGCAAAGCGTCAACTTAAATCAGCTACAGTCGGATAAGCAGCTTGAGATTGTGTACTGTGGCACATACAGGCACAGCTCAGCTTGCACTACACCAGGGCTGCTGGTTGTGGGTCGAGACTTTCTCTTTCTCCATCTAGGACCAATGAAGAAGAAGGGCAAAGCAGAAGGCACAGCTAATGCCAGGCACCGAGGTTACACGGCAGGGCGCAAAAAACAGTCAGCCAGCCGGCTTACGAGAACTGTTTGACGAAATCATCATCTTTTAGAATCAATTAACCCAAATGTTAATTAATGTCAAGCCCATAGAAGAAAAAAGGGAGATGGAAGGCGGGTGTACTGGGCATGTGAAGGGAAAGCTAGAGAGGAGGAGGGTGGGTAAGAGAGGGACTGAGAGAGAAAGGGGATGGGCAAATAAGGGAAACAAGGAGCGAATGCGGTTGATGGCAGAGAGAAGTTGGCACAGTGCCATCCATTCAGTGGTAGCACCAAGGCGGACTTCTGTTCGCTCTCTAGGGTAGATGGTTAGATGGAGCCTGAGAGACAGAAGGGTCCTGTCGTCATTTTGGTAGCGTCACATGCTTTGAGTTTTTCTTTTATCTTGTTTCTTAATTATATTTTTTTGCGGACGAGGGGCTGTCTAATATTAGAAGTTGCAGTGAAGATACGGGTCTTTAGACACACATTCATCCTTACTTCAGCATCACCGCCTTGGAGGACAAGTAAACATCTGCTGACGAAGACTTCAAGACGTGACCTACACCTGGATGAATTTTGAGAGCTGCCAGTCAGATGGATTAGTTGCTGCATGGCACCATGATGGAGGTACAAGGGTGGATATCCAGCACTCTAAAAACACAGCAAAACAAACTGTATATCACAGAAGATGTGAGACAGGAAGTGAACCTACAGTGATGGGTCGCCACATACAGAAGAGCGGGCAATGGAGGCGGCGTCACATGGGATTAATGAAGGAGAGGGATCAAATCTGAGACAAAACAAGAAACTTGGGGCTGTTTTGTTGTTCTAGTGATAACTGGGTGGTGTGGCGGTGGCACAAAAGGAAGCCCCTCCCACTCGCTCCTTCCTGCTCTCTCTCTAACCATCCGAGGCACAGCGCTCTGTGCCAGGCAGCCAGCCAGCCATCTGGGCAGGAGACGCCATGCCAACTCATTCGTTAGCAGTAAAGGACGCACCCTTGGAAGATACGGGCGATGACAAACGCCGCTCCCGTCTCACAGTTGACATTTATGGACTTGGGTAAAAGTCATTGGTTTGGAGGATGCCCAAGGAGCAATAATTTGGCACTTGTGGGTCTCAAGTGGTGTGCCAGCGGGAAAGTGATGGCATCTGGCACGGAAACTGGTGAAAGGACGGGGAATATATACCGCAATTAAGACAAAGCGACACAATCGGATACCCTTCACGTTTCGGTTGCCAAAAGCGAAAGAGAAAAGAACAAACAGAGACATTACAGCACCTGATATGACTAATTAGAGCAAAATTTGCTTCGTTAATTAGGGCGACACACGAAATCAAAGGAACGACTTGAATCGTCAACAAAAGAATCCATCACGGGGATAAAACAACAACAAAAAAACAAGATGAAGACAAAAGCGGCAAACTGTTCAACTATTAGTAAAGGGTGTGAAGCGAGTGCCTCTTTTTGTGCCAACTCCCTTCCCCCTTTTACTCCCACATTTTCCCCAGTGTAAACCGCCATTTCTTATTGCACTGGATGGCTGCCACATTGAACGTCTACCACTGCTGCAACAGACGCTGCCAATCTGCCAATCGCTTGTGTGCCTGCCTACAAGAGGAGGAGGGGGGGGAAAGAATGGACCTGAGGGACTGTGCCTGAAGCTCAACAGCAGCTGTTTACAATGTCACAGACACAAAAGACAGACCAAAAATGCAAAACATGAGGATGCATACTAATGAACTGCCAAAACAAATTATAATCAGTGGACAGACAGGAATTAATTAACTTTTTTTTCCTCTATTTGAACTTATGCTGATCAAAATTAATCACACATCCTGTTTTCCTCTAGATGATTTGTTGCCGCGATGGGGGAAACTTCTTGGAGCACAACATTTTTTAAAAAGTCGTAAAAAGATCAGGAGTTTCTACATCAGCAGCAAGCCAAGCAACAGCAGAGAGGAGTGCAGGCATTTGTGTGCTTCATCTATATTCACAGCAATCATCATGGACTTGAATTCCTATACGTTCAATATAGTATCCAGCAGCATGAGAGCCAAGTGAGAGAGGTGGCATGGACACAGCAGGAACTCAGAGGAATGGGTACAGAAGGCACAGGAACGAGGAGGAAACCTGAGTTCAAGAGACACTGAGGGGGAGGTGCTGGCCTGCCTGCAACCAAACTGGGGGTAGTGAGGCCGTGGGAACTCATTACATCCTCCACACCCACATCTCCACCACTTTTTTTTTGCCCCCTTCTTGCCAACCATCCAAAAGACATGAACAAACTCCACCCTTTCGGGATTTTCCCCTCCTGCGCTAAACTATCATAAACAGATGCAACGCAGACTCACCAACTGGTTCGAGAGTTGCGGTTTCGGGGTACTCTCTGGGTCCGGAGGAATGTTTCTGTGGTTCCCGCGAGGGTCTGCTGGCATCGGGCACGGAGCCAAGGATGGGCATCGCTGCAAAGACACACAACGGAGGCTTTCATTAAGTTCGTTTTCGTCGTTAATTAATACGCACAGTCGGAATTAAAACAGTAATTAGCAACGCAAGGATATTCATCCACTGGCAACCAACAATTATTGTTGTAATTTTTTTTTTCCTGCTGGATTAATTTGGACAAGAGGCATGGTTGTGCAATATGAATAATTAAGGAAGTCATCCAAAGGGAGGGATTATAACATCTTTGTGCTTGCTACCCAACCTTGGCACTACCAAGATGTCTGAATGTGGTTGTACCACCACTAAAGGAAGGACCGCTTGAAAGATGGCATCTTTCTGGGCATCTGAAATGCGATAATCGCGATCGCAACAAATACGAATAACGGTTAATCTAATTTGTAATTGGTGTCGTATTTTTTTTCCGTATTGATCACGGGGAAACACATGGATATGCTAATCTTTTGGAGCTAATGAACTTTGGATAATCACCCTTTCATTTAATTCCATGGGGGATGTTAATTGTGCGGCGTCTTCATTACACAAATGGATTACAAAAAAAAAAAGAGGGCTTGCACGAAAGAGCAGAATGGAATGGGGGGTGGAGTGTGTGTGTGTGTGTGTGTGAGAGAGAGAGAGAGAATGAGAGAGAGAGAGAGAGAGGGAAAGCAGAATCGGGGATATTTTTCTTCCTTCGTTATATGCCAGTAGTCAAATAATGCCACAGTACTCACAAACAAGCAGAGAAAAGCTCCTGTATTGCCAGTGATGTTCAAGTGCTCCCTGTTGGAAAACCTGGTCTCTTTGCTCTCTGCCTGCTCTCTAGAGCACCACCTCTCACATATGGAGACATCTGCCTTTCCTGCTTCTGGATCTTACAAAAACTGGAGCGAGAAGACACCTTCCTGGAATCTAATTTCTCTCAAATTGGATATTATTTGTGTTATGCAAACGATTAGCGCATTAGCAGCATTGATCTTTATTAGAGTGCTGTTGTTGGCGCCTGGCCGAAGCGGAATGCAGAGGAGAAAGCAGACACTGTGGTGGGCACTGGCTAATGTCCTCTGTGCTTAATCATCCTACAGCAGAATGGTTTTATGCATATTTCATTTGCATATCATTAAATCGCTAAGGTATACGGGCAAATGGCAGCAGAGAGCGAGGGGCTGGAAACAGAAAAGCATAAAATATAAAGAGGGGAAAAAAAAGCGACTCATTATGCGATGACAATCTTCAAAGCTGTGTGCCTGCTTTCTGGCAACCTGCCAATTCGTTTAATTCAACATTAATTAAAAAAAGTCAGCGCGCTCAACCTCTCCGACACGGACTAATTGAGCACCTTGCAATCTGTGCATGGAGCCATCTCACATACAGTGAATGTCTGTTCACATAGAACTAATGGATGTTTGTGGATTTGTGAATGGAACAGAAGATAGATGATTATTGCGATTCTGGACTATTTGCATGATGTGACCAGCTAAATCATGAAAACAAAAAACGTGTTTGAATGAACAATTCACCGTTAATTTTGTGAGAGTAAGGCTTTAAAATATTGTATGTACAAATGAGGGCAGAGCTTTGCAGGTGACATTGCAGCAGGTGTGAGCCAGGCTGGATACAGGCTAAGTGACTGACGACTAAAACAACTAATCTACTAATTAGCTTTCCTATCTAATGTCTTTCCCATTATCTCCCTACACAAGACAACAAAAGCTGCTTCAAGTTATTCCTCACATAAACATGCCACAAAATAAACCCCAAAATAAACCCGAACCTGATTCTCGCTTTACAACCAGGCCCATTGTGTTTGGATTAATTAATAATAAATTAATCCCCCCTACACACAAAGAGGACATACTGTAAGATTCAACATTTTGCCCATATTAACTTGCAAAAGAAAACAACACAAAGAATACAGGAGGATGTATTTAGTGAAGAAAAATACACTGTGACCCACTATAGCATTTGAGTAACTCCTATTAAATTAATCTAATTTTGAAATTGAAAATTTTTTTAACAGTATTAAAGGAGACTGCAAAAAAGCCTCTTTCAAAAGAATCACTACCTAAAGAAGATTTAAATTACTGTGACTTTCAGCCAAGACGTTAAAAAAATAATAATGGTGCCAAATTTAAAATTCAGCTCCTAATTGAATGAAATAAGATCTCATACAAAACAATACCCCGGCGAGCTACGACAGTCACAGAAAACAACGATTCTGTGGTAAAAATTTTACTCCACAGAAATTTAATTGCGGATCCTCCCTTTTCCAGACATCCTTGCTTAATTCCTACCCTATGCAAGGCGAAATCCCCCCCAAGCCAGAATATTCAAATGAAGTGAGCTTCACGCCTCACACAATTAGCCGTGTTTAGTAATTTGAAAAATGATCGCCGCAGGTGCAACGAGGAGGGGCGGTGCAGTCGGGGTGCAGGCTGGCAGGGGAAGCCCAGTGAAAGCGGGTGGGTATGAGCCTGGCGCTTTGTAACCGTGGCACATGCAGATGTCGCTGTAGTTCTTCCAAAAGCTTCTACCAACCGAGTGGGAGGGAGGTAACGAGGAACTCGTTTGGCATCACACACCTCCACCATGCGTTTCTAAGGAGGAGTGTTAGTGTGCGAGGTTGGTGGAGTGTGTGGGGAGAGAGGCTGGCAGCGAGGGCCAGAGGAGCTGACGTGGGTGAGACCAGGGTTAAGGGAGATTCCTCCCTGTATGAGGGAATGCGGATGCAAATAACCATGGTGGAGCACAGGAAAGGTTAAGCAGCACCAGTGAGGCGTCTGTGTATTTCCGAGCCTGTCATAAGATGTAGACATTATGCAGAGTGCTGATATTAATATGCATGCGGGCCCTCTTTATTATGCAGCTCAGCGTGAGGTAATATTGCCGGGCCGCACTGCCTCGCTTTGGTTACTGTCTGAGAATGTTATCTCTCTCTGAACAAACACAGCCTTTATTTCCTCACCCTCCTGTCAAAATGTTTAATTATCGATCATATCCACAGAGGTCAATTTAAAAAGGAAACACAGACTCTCTCGAGTGATGAGTTCTACCATTGACAGCGAGAAAAACTGCCAACGGTAAATATGTCAGTGGGATGACATGGTCCATACGTTATCAACGTCATGGTTACTGTTACCCGAAGCATCATCAATGCATATAATCAAATAGTAGGCATAGACATGATTTTTATATATCAATATCTGATATACATTCTGTCTCTGTTTGTTTCAATACTTAACCAAAGATAAATGGGAAATATGGGGAATTGAAAGCCAAAGACACAATGTATGTTTTTGGTTATATTTAACAATAAATAGAAATATTCATTAAAACACCTTAATACTTAGACACCCGCTGGCGGGCCGGCTGCTAATCTGAGGTTGTAGCGGGTTCACTTTTCAAGATAGAGTGAAGATACTGGTATCATATGAAACTACAAACCCTGATGAATTCATTGGTACCAACCAATCTATCTTTCTTACTGAAATCTCCAAATGTAAAAAGTTTTGATACCACATCACAGCATGGCTTTTTCTATGGTGTTCCTCAAGGTCTTGGTGTCTCAATGTGGTATTTTTGAGGGATTATTGATCATTTTTATCAATTCAAGTGGTAAAAAATGGTAAAAATTTAGCACCAAATCTGTGTAACAAATGGTATCAACACAAAAATTGCTGCAACAAATTACGAGACATGATAGAGCATGGGAATGGCCATCACAAACTTATATCATCATGTTCTACACTATTATACACTTTCACAATTTATTTTAATTAATTAATGAATTTATGAATTAATTTTTATTTCTGATTTATGACTAGAACAACTTGACACACAGTGCTGAACTGCATCTCAAATTAATCATGTTCCCAGCTTTCAGATGATGTACACCACTTCTATGTGACATATACTGCTGACTTTTTATCTCACCCTGAACATCCCCCCTGTCCCCCTACCCCTCTAAAAAAGAGAGGATGGAATGGTAAGGGGTTAAATCATTTTATATACAATTACTGTACCCAAAACAGTCTGAAACTTTAGAGTCTTCACTTGATTTTAAAATAGCGTTAAGTCTATAAAATTGGAACCACAACTGGGTTTGTCAGAGTTTAAGCGGTTACATTAAATTTGTTTCATTCAGTGAGGTGCATAAAACAAGTTTACTTCATACATACAGTACACTATATTCTGAGAAATGTTTTTGTTTAAATTACTGTAATGCCTTCGTCAGGCCATTCAGTGAAATTATATATATTTTTTTAAATATTGCATTAAAAACATATGACTAATACAGGTAGTCCCCAGAATTAATTCACAAATATTCGCCATCAGAAAATATCAGCAGATGCCTCCACAACATACAGTACATTTAGGCTAAAAGTTCACACAGAAAGTTTTTCTGCATTTCTTGCACTGATAAGTGAGCTGTATAACATGCTGGGTCTGTACAACCTCGACCAAAGCCTATGGAAGGAGGCTGGGACACGGGCCGGACATGGGTCTTGGGGTATGGGGTATGACACATGCGCATTGTAACTGAAGCTGCGGTCGTGCGTTGCAATTGGCTCAATTTCGGCGAGTGCAGACCAGGTTTTACTGCGCATGTGTTGTACCCCAAAGATATGACGCGTTGTTGACGCATGTACCAGCCTCCTTCAATAGGCCTTGACCTCGACTAAGCATTTGCACAGCCATGATGCCTCACCTTTTCCATGCACCCATGTGCGTGGACTGCCTCGGCCAAGTAAATCATACATATGCCAAAAATCACATAAACACATACAGAAGGACTCAGGAGGGGCGTTTAGTGACTTTTTTTACCAGGACATTCCCATTGAGCTTTAAAATCTCTTATATAGGGAGTCTATGTCAGTCAAGCTGTGAAGCAGTACTATCTCTTTAACCACTGTCTTGTCTGGGGTCTGCAGATTAATTGGTTCCTGGTAATTCTATCAGATTAGTATTAATACGCTGTCACCGAGGCAATCGAGGTGACCCACTGTATCTAGCCGGCTCTTCATAAACTGGTGTGAAGGTCAACTGTCAATCAACCCTACACAATATGATAATCAGTCTTTAAAGTCAGCATGAGGATGCCATTAACACCAGCAGTAATGGCTGATGAAAGAACTGTCATAACGGCAAGCCTCGGGGGATGAATGCTTATAGATTGACTGGGAGCAGAGGGAAAGAGGAGAAGGAGGAAGCTCAGCCAGAGAGTGAATGTGCAATTTGAGAAATCCTGTCTTTGAGACTAAAGGGGCAACTGTGGCGCTGCACTTTAGCAACACCTTTTAGTCAAGAAGTCACTATTATTGGGTCCGAAATTCCATACTAGCATGCTATTTAGTACACTAAAACAGTATGTGAGATTTTTTAGTGTGTCTGAAACCTTAGTATGAAACCAATGGTATGCAAATTGCATACTATTTCTAGTAAAGTATATGCAGTATGCAAATTCTGGACACTACGGCTACTACTACCAATACCATTACTAATATCCCACGATGCAATGCTGTAGAGACGACAACGTTCATAACAGACGTTGATGGACAGCTCTGTAATGTCAATAACGCTTCAATTTAAGTGTAAGTATAACTTTCACTTTGCTAGGTGCAATCAATTTTTTGAATTAGTACAAATTTTGATTCTCACAAATCGTTGTTTTGGCCACATGAGGTTGGCAAAGGTTACTATGGTTACTCGTCTCCAATTGGTTAGGAGGCTCTCAGGAAATGACAATGTAAAATACTGATCAGTGCATCCGAAAAGGTGCATACCTTTAATCATGACCCATCCCTGCTGTTCATTTACGCAAAAGTCTGTTGGACAACAGTACACATATTAGGTATGTAGTGCATAGTATGCTATTTCGGACGCAGCCTATAGACATGTTCACTGCCATTCTGTTGCTAGGGCAACAGCTTTGGTCCAAGTTTACTTCCTGTCAGCTACTGCATTAGTATACATTCTAACAGGAAATACAAAGGGAACCATTTAGAATGACTGAAAGTTAGAAAAGGTATATATAGTTAGAGAATATTTAGCAGCCCCTTTTTATGTCTTTACCAATACAACAATTTAATGTAGAAGATAAAAAGCCTTCTTTTTTTTTAGTGAAACTACAAAAGAAAAGAGAAAAATGACCTTGCACTTGAAGGACATGTCCAGGAGGAAGTTGACTGTGAACTCACTTCTCTAACAGAACAGTCCTTAAAGCTTACTATGGCTGTCAGAGAGATAAAGATGTACCATCAGAGTGTGACTATTTTGCCTGGTCTATTGAGAAGCTGCTGCCTGTTTGCCTATTTCAGTGAGGATAGACTTGACTGCCCATGAGAAACCCACTGTATACTGAATAGAGTAGGCCATCCTAGGGGATAAAGTCACTAAATGCCCCTCCTGAGCCCTGCATGCTCAGTGAGATTCTGTATGTGTGTATGTGATGGTTGGCATGTGTACGATTTACTATCTGTGCAATAGAAAGAGACAAAAGATATGAGAGGCCTGCCATGATCCCTGTCCAGGTCAGAGTTTAACAAAGGAGGGAGGGACAGTAAAAGGAAGTGAGGGGGGAGGTAAGACAAGACCGGGAGAGAGAGAGAGAGAGAGAGAGAGAGAGAGAGAGAGAGAGAGAGAGAGAGAGAGAGAGAGAGAGAGAGAGAGAGAGCAGCAGATGAGACAGTGTGAAAGAAATGGTGTGTCTGTGCGGAGTCCCACAGGGCCTGAACTGGGCGGCTGGCAAGGGAGCCATTACATGCGTGTCTCTGACAGCTCACTCTCTCATTACGCCAGGAGACAGTTAACACCGCCACTCTTAAAGCCCAGCTTTGTAATGCAGACTATATCATCACCCACCACACACTTTAATAGTTTTACTGGATGCTTTGATATATGATGCGTTAAAAAGGAGCAACTTATAAAGCATATTGTTTTACATTTGAGCTCTGTAGAGCCACTTCCAGCCTGGACCACAGTTGATGTCTTTGCCTTGGTAAAGACAAGATATGACGTCTTCTGATGGATAAAATAGAAGTTAGCTCTGCTCAGGGCTATATATGTATATGTATATATATATATATATATATATATATATATATGAAGAAAGAAAATAAGCTCTAGAGTAAAGATATATTTTGTTGATCAAAATGTGTGTGTATTGTCACTTGCCATTTGAACCACTCAAATCTAATATATCTAAAATAAAGTGAAAGCTAAAATTGCTCAGCTTCAAAATTCACAATCCGGATATAGACGTATAGTTTGGATTGTTCCAACATAAAAATGCAACTGTATAAAACTACAGAAAGATCGGCAGCATCTTTAAATAAATCCAATTTGGGGTGTCCACTTGCTGAACCGCTGTTACAGAAGGTGTTGCGAGAAAGGAAATGGTGACAACCAAGCCAGAAGGAGGAGTTTGCAAAGTGCAGAGGAAGAAGATACAACAGGAAAAGCAAATCACATAGCCCAAATGACAAAAAAAAGTACAGTAGGGTAGCAGGAGGTACAGTGAAATGCAGCCCAATCGCCAGGGGAAAATGTTGGCATCGTACGTTTCTGCAAACCAAAGGATAAATCGAATGTGGACGTTTTTGCATTCGGTCAGAGCAAGTGACGTAGCATATCGAGCGACCGTTATTGAAAGTTACGCGGTATAATAACGAGTATAAGAAGCAAGAAAGTCCTCATGTGGCGGGTGGGAAGGGTGGTGGAGGGGTCAAACAAACACAGGACTTTCATCCAGGAGCTGTTCATGTCCCATGTGAAAGCAAAAGTAAACTTTGACTTTACCCTTTTTTCGCAACACTGTTTTGCGCAACGTTGTTTTACGCACCATAGTTTTACACAACATAGTTTTACGCAACATAGTTTTACGCAACATAGTGTTACATAACGTTTTGTGCAACATTGTTTTACATAATGTTGCTACGTAACGTTACGTAAGAAAGTCCGGTAAGGGTGGTTGTTACGTATGTTGTTATGTTTATTTTAACACAAACCATGATGTTTTTTCTAACGTTAACCTAGTAGTTTTGTTGCCTAAACCTGACCAATCGCTTCACAACCGTAACTACGTGGCATTGTGGGTTCCTGCAAGCATGATACAAGGCTGATATGAAACATATTTATGAAACTTTTTTTGGCTCAGAAACTTCAACGTATCCCGTGGATTGCAGAAACGCACCATGCCAAACAATTTCCAGGCACCTGGGTTGACGAATGAGATTGCATATATAACATTTTGACATGTTTGGCTGACCACCTTGTATACATTTTGTATGTCCGTGTATGCAATGATCAAAGCCAAATGTTGCACTTTGTTGTGGTCATAAAACTGCTTTTTTGAATGCACATACATGGCAAAGTTGATTTAGTTTGGATTATCTGCTCCTTGGAGTCCACTTCTCCTGTAGTTTTCATCACCTTGTCATTAGTGGCCTCTCCCTCCCTCCACCTTTCCTACCTCTGTAACCCCAGTTTTCTTCTATCCATTAATCTGTGCGTAATAGAATATGCTGATTTTACTTGGCTCACTCCCATTTCTCCCCTGGCTCTCTCTACTTTGATAGCATCTTCCTGATGCACTATGGCTGCCAAGATGATCTCCCAGAGCTCAGCATGTTGGATAGACAGCTAGAGTACTACCTAGAACGGGATGTTCCATCTCCCATATGCCATACTGATCTAATGCTAAAGTCCTGCTGAAACACTATGAGCCTGTGACATTGAGAACCACACAATTTACAGCACTATTAGAAGACAACCTGTCTGCTTGAAATCTCCCTTGTCCCACCCACTCAAAAGAAGCTGATGCTGCTGTGAATGTGATGAGGAAAAGGCAAGAGGCACTCATAAGAATAGAGCTAGGCAAGCACACATGAACATGACCTCTGCTGGCTGTGGAAAAAATCTGCTGCCTCCACACTTTACTGCTAAAGGGCAATGACAGACTTAATTGGACTGAAAAAGACATTTCTTCAAGACTTTTTGGCAAATCCTCCTGCTAAGGTTATGAGAACTGCTCAAAAGAAGGAGCCAACTTAAACAAAAGGATTTGTGAAGCAAGAGGATATGCATCTGTAACTGTTTAAGGGCTATAGGCGTTAGTCAACTCATTGATACAAAATCTTGATAGAAATACAGCAAACTATTTCTGCATGGAGCGGTCCATTCCAAAACATTTAACCCTAAGAGACACACATACACCCTAGTTTGTCTTTTATAGGGGGGGTCTTATGCAGGAGATAGGTCAACAGTATACTGTATGTCACATGGAAGTGATGTACACCAGGGCTTAGAACATTATAATGGAAGTATATGATGGCCATCCTCATGCTCTATTATGTCTCATAATTTGTTGCCGCAATTTTTGCCGCAAGTTAATAGATTTTTTACACAGATGGTGCTAAATTTATACATTTTTTTACCACTCGAGAATTGATAAAAAAAAAAAAAGATCAATAATCCCCTCCAAAATACCACATTAAGACACCAAGACCTTGAGGAACACCATAGAAAAAGCCATGCTGTGATTTGGTATCAAACACTTTTAACACTTGGAAATTTCTGCAAGAATTGCATTTTTTGGCGATTGGATGGCGAGCACTTCTGTTGTGGAAACTGCTCAGAAACTCCCTTATTGTCAATCTACCTAGGAAAGCCATCCATCCTCTGAATGTCCTAGGTCTCTAGTTTGTGGTTGTAAAGTTTCATGAGGCTGTGATTATCCTAGAGGTCACCACAGGTCATTTTATACAGTGAGGTCAAGTTGTTCAGTTTCAAAACATGGTCTCACTATGTGATATGGCTACTATGGGGACTAAACATCATCACACATGAATACAATTGGGCTCATTGGATCCACAAGAGTCTCAGCTTTCCAGTCATACCCAATTTATGCAATTCAATGTCTGTTTAGGGACCCCAGTAACACTTCTCATGTTCAAGTTGGCTGTGGCAGCTCAATGAAACATCCTGCAACATCCCAACTTCACAAAAAGACCCCTGCCTGTTGTGTGCATATACTCTACTAAATTTGCATAGCTGGTCAGATGAGATAGACTTCAGCTTCAATGCCCATATATGTCCAGTCTTTTATAAGGTTCCAAAGGGAGGATGGAGGGAACGGAAATACTGTAGATGAAGGCCTTGTTTGAAAATGATTGACACAAGAGGCTTCTAATAAGGACCTTGAGACCCATTTTCATTTTTATTCCCACAAGCCAAAAACATTAAGCAATGTTTTTAAGTGCAAATCTGGAGAATTACCTTGATCATGGCCAGAACAAAAGGAGGAAATGTGCCTTTTAGAGCTAACAGTCTTTTATGCTCTTTACTTCTTAGAACTTTTTATAGCTTTGCCTTCTTCCTGTGTGTCGACTCGGAGGAAAAGGTTCATTAAGATGAAATGCCCATTTCTCTTCATTCCTGGACAGGAATATTAGCCAATCTCTGCAGAAACTACTAAGCCAGACTTCCCATGGTCAAAGCTCTTTGGTAATGTTGGTTTTGTTAGAGCGCCATACTCTTGCCTTTCTACCATCACACTAGCCACAGTGAAGAAGATGTGCAGGATCAAACAGCGAAGAAAAGGGGGAGGGTTATTAAAAAGGGACAACAGGGAGAGTGATGATGGGCAAGTATAAGAGTCGGGTAGAAGAACGTAAAACTGAATGGTTGGGAGAAGGCAAGACAATATAGAGTAAGCCACATGGACGACATTAAGGGCCCTATTTAAACTATCTATAGCGCATGGTCTAAAGTACATGGCGCAACTGCATTTAGGGCGTATCCAACTCGCATTGAGCTAGTTAAAAGGTGCATAATCTGAGCGTAAAGTAGGGTGTAAGGGGCAAAGGGGTTGTATTTCATCTCTTCATTAATTATTGGTGTGTTTTGGGCGTAACATGAATGAAACCAATCAGAGTGTCATCTCCCATTTCCTTTAAAAGCCAGTTGTACCTGCAACGGGCGCATTCCTATTTACATGGCGGCTTCAGCAAATTGCTCAAAATGTATGCTCAAAGTGAAAGCGCACATGTAGACCATCTACGAGCGCAGCGGACCCTCTGCCTCTGCCGTATCTCAATCCTATGTCCCATCAACAACTCCAATTGACTGCATATGAGCAAATACACCAACTGCTGCACGTCTCTGTGTGTGTGTAACAAGCAGAGTGTACTTGTGTTGTGAACCCTATGTAGGCACATCTTACTATCTGAATAATGTGCCCTTTAAATAGCAGGAAAAAAACTGCACCATTGACTTCAGACCAGTTTTTTGTTGGAGAAAACAAAAAACTGGACTGCATCTGTCTGACACTAGTAATGACTGGTTAAAGATAAAATGATGTAAGACTCGGTTATAGAGCAGCAGACTGTAAATACATTTAGCGATTGAGCTTCATGCCACATAAAATATGACGTCAATGATCGTGTAAGCAGCTTTTAGTCATACTTTTTGCAAAGACTTGTCATACAATTTGGGACAAAAGGTCTTACTTTAGCACTGCCTAAGAAAAATATAAAGGGGACGAGAGATTAACAGGTGAAATTATTGTAAGCAGTTGAAAGGGTGGACTCGAGCTTGATGAAGAATAGAAACACTATGTCAAGGGCAGTAGAGAAGAGCATTATAAATGGTGGCACCTACGAGTGATGTAGAGTGGGACACCGCAGAGACATATGTACCAGGATCTACTGTAATTGAAGTTGTGGTGTGGAGAGAATGAGAGAAATTAACAAGACAAACATCCAGAAGACAGAGACGAGGAGCTGAGATAAGAAAGAGTAAACAGATACATCGAAACACTTGAAATAAACTAGCTGTCCTCTAGTTGGGGAGAAATGTCTCTGTGATGTACAGCAGTGACAGGAAACACTGAGGTCCCTGGAGGCCAAAAACTGTGGCTACTTTGAACGAGTATTTGTGTTAGAATATATAACACTCAAGCATATGATATATTATTGTATTAAACAGAATAAGTTGTACCTAATGAAGGGGTAGGATGAATACCTAACACCTGGCAAAGTATTATGGCACCAAGACTGACCATAAATAATATCAACCACATAGTTTTAGATTTAGAAATATGACATTTGTCATAGTTATATCTTTAAAATCAGCAGAACATAAAATTGGAGACACTTCATAGTGTTGGAAGCACCGAACACATGAATGAAATCCTCTCAAACCTTCAAAATTATCCCACAAATTCAATACACAACGAAAAAAAAAAATCATTCAACAAAGAAAACAGTTGTTTTTCAGTTGCACCACATATCTCCTAACAGCTACAGCTTGTCAGTTATTGAGGCATATCTACAAATTAGGCCTGAAAGACAAAAAAAAAAAAAAAATCACATTGTTGTGTGGAAGTAGTACTCTGGGTAAAAGTCAAGGGAAATGTTTTTTTTGGGTTTTTTTTTACATACAACATTGTGTTGTTTGAAAACAACAAAATACGTCATTCAGTGCCTTCCTAAACATCCCACATGACGTTTCAAAAGTGATTTACAAGAGCAACACAGTTAAAGGAACAGCAGCGTGTAACATTTCAGGTGATCTATTAGCAGAAATGGAATATAATATTCATAACCCATGTTGTCATCAGTGTATAATCACCTGAAACTAAGAATGGTTGTGTTTTTGTTAGCTTAGAATGAGCCCATCATATCTACATAGGGAGCGGGTCCTCCTCACAGAGTCCGCCATGTTTCTACAGTAGCCCAGAACGGACAAACCAAACACTGGCTCTAGAGCAAGCCTCTCATGTTTTTACGTTACCTGAAGGCCACTGTAGTTCTCCAACACGCTTGTGAAACATGCGGTAACGTGAGCCGCAGAGTGCAAAACCGTGGTACCGCCAGCCGTCTGACCTCTATTGCTCCTAGTGTTATTATGGCAAGGATGGCCTCTGAGTGTGGCATTACCACGGTTTTGCACTTGGTGGCTCACATTAGTCTTGGAAAAGGGAGGAGTGAGCCGGGGGTTACTTTGTTGGTTGCAATCTGCAACCACACCACTAGATGCCGCCAAATCCTACACACTGTATCTATAACCGGCTTCTTAAATTCAGGTCATATTTACAGTGTTTACAAAACCACTTGAACAATCCACTTATGTGGTGTGTGACTTATTATATACTGTATGTCAATACTTTTTTTTCTGTACTTACTTGATGCTGAAATGTAAAAATAAACTAATAAATCAATGAGTAAATAAACCCAAACTCATGCTTTTTTTTTAAAAAGGGAATGTGGAAATGTCTTTTTTTGTCATCAGTCAGCTTACAACCGTGTTCTCACGACTCAAAGCACCTCAACAGCAACCATAATGTGTTATGCTTGAAAGTTCCATTTAAATGCAGCATACAATATGTCTATTTGATGAGTCAATAAGCTGTTCTCATATGTTGTTCGCAAGAGCTGCAGACCTCCATTATGGCAGTGAAACAGCGTACAGTAATACATCACATGAAAGCCCTATCCCCGACTGGTTTTCTAGTAACCAAAATAACCATAGTATTTATTTATGATTATTTAATAGATAATATCAATACAATAGATAATAATACTCTCATGAATACTTTCTCGTGAACAGGTGGCATTCATCAAATTGAAAAGAGCAATTTAGGTCAAGATGGGCTGTTAAGATGCTGAATCCAACTAGTAACACTTACATGAGGAGCAAAAAAGTAAAACTAATTTGAGGATACAAAAATATTCTTTCATGAGGCCCACTGCAATATCCAAAATATAGTAATAGGAGGGCCTTAATGGGCAATTGAAATTTAGTTACTGCTCCAATCTTTATCCACAGGACACAAATAAACAAAAAAACACATACTTGATTACGAGTAGGGTCTAAATCAATGTCTGGCGAGGAGAGACCACCAACAACTCCTTGCAAGACGCATTTACCGGTAGGAACTAGATGATTTGTTAAAAGCACATAACACCCATTATCACATGGCACATTACATCATTCAATAGTGGCCCCGCTGCAAATATTAAAGCAAAACAAGAGCCTTTGATACAGAACTCTTCTTTATACCCTCCCTACAAGGCCCAGGACTAAATTGGATTTTCCCAGCACTGTTTCGTAATTTGAAACATCCATCATTTATTATTAAAGAAAGGAAAGGGAGGTACTGCCTTTGGCAGCATCAGGAAGCCCTGTGCTAAACCACCACCCACAACTTTGTGCTTTTCCACACCCTTACACTTTCAAAACCAGGTAACTTTTGATATTCTCTCACATGGCAGGCCTGCTATCTTTTGTCCGTCCATCTTCAGTCAGTTATTGTGGCTTTTATATGTTTTAAATTATACATTTAGGTCTGTTACTTTGACATTACATTGTCAGTGCATTCAATTTTGTTTGACATCAGTGTTGATGTCATGTCACTCAAAATCAAATTTAAAATTTTGTTCAGAAGGAAGGAAGATAAATGGAATAAAAACAATACAATAATATAATACAATACTGCCAAGGAGAACTTTGTGTTGAAATTAAAGTGTTATAGCCGAACTGACATAATTTTAGTGCTGTGTTTACATACAGTATTGAAGTGTATGAACAAATATTAATATTCAATTCATTTTTTAGGTCTGTTGAATTATCGAACAGTTTTGTTATGTTTTAAGTCGGATGCACCGATCCGACTTTTTCAGTCCCGATACCGATACTAGGGATTTGGGTATCGGCCGATACCGAGTACCGATCCGATACCAGTGTTTAATTAATAAGCTGTATGCCTCACTGTGTGGAGGTGACTGGGATCATTCTTTTTTGTGTAAGGCAACATCAAGCTTCACTTAAACATTGCTTTCCTAACTTTGTAAAACAAAACATAACCAATAAATACATAGATATAATTTTATTTAATTGTTCTTTATTATTAAAATAACCATACACCAGCAACTTGGTAAAAAATCTTCGAAATGCAAATAACAGGATTTACAATTCCGGTGTAAACCGTTTTAATGCAGGAACATATTGGTCAAAACTTAAAAAGGAATTAAAATTACAGTATATAATATATATAGTATTTAAACATAGAATTTAATTGAATATATCGACCCCATTGTCACCGATATCTGATCCAGCTATTTGAATCGGTATCGGGCTGATATAAGATCTAATATCTGTATCGGTGCATCCCTAGTTTCTGTATGAAAGTAAAATCAGACCTTTAAGAAAAAATAGTCTTGATTGTGCTCTTTATTCTTTTACCTTACATAGCTCAATGTCAAAAGCCAGCATCTATTTGTAAGGGGGCCTTTCATCCTTGCAGGGACAGCTTGTGCACTTTTGTCTGCCTCATTTGAAGGATTTTTTTTTGTCCAAACTTATTAGGTTCAACTGATAAGTTAGTATAAAAAAGCAGGAATGATTTAAATGATAATGGCTGCTGAGACAGCAATGTGTATGTATCTGCATGATGGATATGTCATGTCAGACAGGACAAGGTGAGGGACACACTGCTTTGAATGCCCCCCCACCCCCAACAGTAACAGAAGGTGGTGGTGCATCTCTCTCAGACACCCAGGAAATCCTTCTTAATAAAAGCTCCTCCGTGTCCTTTTGTAATCCTGCTCTGTATTATCAGTATGTTGCAGCTAAGTGTTGCAATTAGGCCGGCCTTTTTCATGCAAATCAATTTGACAGCACAACAATCAGTTAGTTATGCTAGCTGCTGCTCTCTCATGCTCCCCTCTCTACTCCTTCACTCCCGTGCCCTCTCCCTCCCTTCTACCTCATTTTCTCTGGCATTTGCAGAGGTTGCTACATTTGCATTATTTATCATATAAGGTTAGAATATGCACCACTCAAGGCAAGAGCATATGGTTATTAGCACAGTATTACAAATGCTAAATACAAAATGCAGTCATTTGCCTCACTCATGCTCCCCAATGCATCTTTCCGAAATATAACTGGATCATGCTGCACTTTAGCTATTCAAATCAAACATGGGATGATGGAGGAGGGACCAAATAAACAGGTCTAAGTACTAGAGTTTTCCTGGTTTACATATTGCACGCCCTCCTTCTCTGTGTGTGGAGTCCTGATACAAGGCATCCGGGTATCATTTACTAAAAACATGCAGGCAGCAGCCGTACTATACCTGACAGGTGGCACTACTACAGTCTGGAGCCTTGACGGGATTTCAGCCCAACAACGAGCAAACGCAAACACACACCTACACTGCATGACTGGCTATCAGAAATGCACGTTAACGGCTGCTCCAACATTAAGGTCCCTCTTACATTATGATGCATGTGCTGTTGGAAGGTTGGTCATTGAGAATATTAATAGATACCATTTGTTTCAAAGGAGGAGTCCCATCAAAGGCCTGCGTGGACTTGTGCTAGTATGATGGATAGATGTGGCTTTATTACCATTAAAAAGTCATTTACAAGACAAATAGGGGCGAGCTTTTTGAATTATGGTTACTTTATAACACACTGGAACTAGAGACAAAATTACAAACAAGCTGCTGGTTTGTAGTACTCTGAGATTTCCTCCAACACCTGATTGTTTGCATAGTCAATAGTGCAAGTGAAGTGAACAACTGTGGTGGATATAAGTACTGTCGGCAGAAGTCAATATCGCCGTAGCTCTGATCACATACATATGCATTAGGGGTGTCACGATTTAAATTCTATATCGGAAATTGATCGAAATTAGCTTCCGATCTTGATCATCAAAATCAGAAGCAGGATCGGCGATTATGCTTCTTATCCCCCGCCTACTTGCTAGCGTCCAAAAAAATAAATATATAATTGGACTCAAGAACTATAACAGCCATCTCACTCGTGATTAAAACTATAAACCAGCACAAAAATCACAATTACCAACATAAGCCACCATGTTCTGAACAGACACATTACATTATAAACACTAACAAAAGTAACATTTGCATTTTGGAAAAAAAAACTTTAAACTACTCAGTCCAGCCTTCGGGACTAGGCCGGCATGATGGGAAATGTGGGCTTGTTTTGTTTTTGTAATGATTATGTACTGAGGTGGGTGGATATTGAAAAGATGTAGCTTTTTATATTATAGACTGTTTTTGTCTAATTTTTGAAACACTTTCTAATTAAAAAGGGAGTTCAGATCTCTTTTTAAAGAAGAATTTGAAAGTGTAAATGACCATTGTCAGGACATAAAACCAATGATCTGTTGCTCTTTACAAATCTAGACTCCATAGTCTACCAATGGCATGTTTAAATCAAAAATCAAATCGTTGATTTTGAGAATTGTGACACCCCTAAAATATATCTATGGATAGTGTGTGTGTGTGTGTGTGTGTCACGTGTGGCCAGAGGGCCTTTTAGTCTCGCTGTGGTTGCGTCTCATTAACGTGGCAGCCTACTATAAAAACGATCTAAATTCATCTCTTCATCAAAGTCCTTAGTTAAGTACAGAGGCAAAGATGGGGAGACGGCCAAGCAAAATCTGAAGGAAATAACTGCATGTGATCTTTTTTCTAAGGGTCAAATAAATTAAATCTGACAGAAAAAATATCGAGGGAGAATTTAAAAGAGTTGTGGGTGAGAGATGAGAGAGGAAGAGAGAGGAAGAGAAACATAGAAGAAGTGCTGCAGGATGGTCTGTGTGCCTTTAAACTGAACTCTCAATCTCACGTAGTTTTGTTCCTTAAAAGGAAATCAGAGGGCTTAGCTGAGGCATTGCCTTGAAAGTCATGAATAAACATCAGATTGCCTTTCTGTGCATACATCATACATCACAAGATGACACTACCTAATGGAGGAGGATTCCTCGCCCTCCGACACATGAAAAGGCGGTGAAATTACCCACCAAACCATGCAGCCGCATGGCTCTAAAATGGACCGCTGAGGGAGAAGAAGGGATGGGCTGAGGGGGGGAGAAAAGGAGGAGAAGTGAAAAAAGGAATCTCTTAGTAAAATGGATCCTTGTGATAACCACATTCTCCGCGTTGGCGAGCCGATGTTCAATGCAGAGAAAAAAAATAACATATACTGCAATAACCATTTACAGTTGAAAATGTTCTTCTTTTTGCATGTCCCCAGGTGCTATTTCTCAATTCCTGTGCTCCCTTTGCCATAAATGAGACCCCTCCTATAATGTTTGCAAGTGTTGATTCTAATAGCACATTAAGGAGTGGCTGCCATTTCAGACCAGACATTTAACCAAGTGAAAGAGTTATTATTCCAGGCTCTATGGGAACTAAATTGCATTTATCAGCGTGTCTCAGCTCAAAGAGTGAATCCGTTATGGAGGGGCAGTGGACTGACCACAGAAAAATGTCATCTGCTAGCCGGCACAGAGGGCCCACTGATAAGAACAGCCGCCCGGCTCACACTGTGTCACCTCCCAGAAAGGACATGCAGCAAAAGGTGCTGCACCTGCTAGAGAGGGCAGAGACAGACGGGTGCACAATTGGGAGTAAGAACATACACAAACAGGGACAGGGCAAGTGAACAGCGACATGAAAAGGAGGAGGGAGTACAGGTCAGACAGTTCAGCATAGCTGGATGCAGTGTAACGGTAGATATCAGGAAGCCCGATAAGAGGAAACTGACTCAACCATGATGCTGTGCTAATTGTTAAAATGTATTTTCAAGCAGACTTGAGAACCTAAAGTCTTCCCGTGATTGCATTCCTCGAGAGCAAACTCCTTTTGTGTTTAACACAGCAAACACGTAAAAATGAAATGCAATGAATACATTTTGAAATAATTTCTTAATATAACAAAAGACCCCTGAAGAAAAGAGAAGGTCTGATAAAAATTCAGTAGGGGAGAAACACTTGTGGTAATATGTCCATGAATAATTTGTGGTAGGGGTATGGAGAACAGACATCATTTTGAGCTCACGCATGTCCTCCATTTCCTATCTGCAAGCGTGGGTGCATCATCTGCCGAGAGCCTAAGGCAACTATGCGCAGGACATTTCCACAGAGGATCACTTGGAAAATATCCATCAGAAGGAGATACTAATTAGTGCGAGTCCATGCAATGTGTATGTGCGTGTGTGGTTGTGTGTGTGTGCGTGCGTGCGTGCGTGCGTGCCGGTGCACGTGCGCGTTAGGGCAGAGGGATGTACACCTAGCCAGGCGTGAGAGCAGTGTTGTGCAGCCGAGTGCAGTAATTTCTTTGATCATTTTTAATGGCCATTCTTTCATGTGAGGCTGCAGCTCGCACACAGCTCCCTGCAGGTGTCATCTCATTCCTTCAGTTGTGGGATTAGTATGCGGCAGGCAATAAAAAGCCAGGCCATTACACTGTGCGGCACACATACATAATCTCAACACAGTGGGATCATTACCTTTTCAAAAGGATGATATCAGCTCACAGTCTACAGAGAGACACAAAGAGAGCGATAGAAGCTGAGCAAAAGAGGAGAAAAAGGAACCAAAAGAGGACGGAAATAAAGAGAGGCAGCTAACCACGGTTGCAGTGTGGGATGGAGGGGGGTTAGAGAAAGAGCTATCAATCAGTATTGCAAATAACGGCAGACAGGCAGGCAGGCAGTCAGTGGATGATGGTTCAGTCCCTCCGAAGGCTGGTATGATATGGACACAGCGGTACCTGTTGTATTCTGAAATAAAGTAAAAACAATCTCACCTCTACTATTCTATGTCCTCAGATAAATTATTTAGCCATTCCTCGTTCTCTAACTTGCAATACAGTTGAGAATATCTCGTATTTTCTGACATTGCGACAAAAGGTGCCACGCCAGACCCTAAAACTAATCCTGAATATTAAGATTCTAAAAACACAGAGAAAAAATATCCAGCTGGCTCAGCGCTGCAAGTCAGCAAGCTGGGCACTGGAGTGCCACTCTGACTGTGGTAGAACTTCTAACACATCCATCTCTACAGCCCCACACATGCTGCACTCTGCACACCAAACACCAGTTTCCACCAGTAACTAAAAAGCTCTCCGCGAGGGCAAAGAGTGCTCCCACTGTGCCTTTCACAAACTCCTGCGCTAGTGTGAGCCCGGGCAGACAGGTAAAAGGTCTGTAACAGCACCTAAAAAGCCATTTTCATGATATGTGAATCCTCACGAACCAGCGTGTTGTTTCATTATTAATAGTTCTCAGGAGGCTCTGCTGGTTGAGAAAGACGGCTGGCTTATCTCATCCAGCCGCATACTGCATCTCCCATGGTGGTCCGCTGAACCCGGTGCAATTTACACACGGTTTTTATCTATTCATTCAACTCCTATAACCTGTTCTCCCATCAGCCAGACGTCTTTCATCCAGAGACTGTGTGTTCACTGTACAGTATGTGTATACTGTAAATGGATGTTTTGCAGTCTGGGGAAGTTTATTGCTGTAGTATTCAAACAATTATTCAAACAATTATTCAGATGCTTAATTAAGTAATCGGATCAGAGGTTTTTTTAACAATAAATACACAGATATGTATTTACTGTATGTACTCTATCAGAGCACTGGGGTAGGCCAAGTCTCTTTAAAAAGTAGCCTGCTAGTTTCTTGGTATAAAAACTTCTAACTATCTATTAGGGCTGTACCCGAATCAGAATTTTCCAAGGCCAACTCTTAGTCAACAGTTCCTTGCTGTTATCTGTTGCTCTTTGTACAATGTTGCAGCTGCAAAAAAAAGTGCAGTGAGTCGTTTGCAGTGGTGGAATATAACAAAGTGCATTTATTCAAGTACTGTACTTGAGTACAATTTTGAGGTACTTGTACTTTACTTGAGTATTTCCATTTTAAGATAATGTATACTTTTACGCCACTACATCTCAGAGGTAAATATTGTACTTTTGACTTCATTACATTTATTTGATAACTTAAGTTACTACATTATAATAATATTATAATGTAGTAATACATTATTATGGATTATTATGGATTACGGTACCTAGCAGTATATAAAGTAATTCAAATTAGCGCCATTTTTTACCAGCTACAACATTAAAGTGATGCATCAATCATTATAATCCAGTAATATAATAATAATAATAATAATAATAATGTCACTGCTCCCAAAGCTTTATTAGTCTGGCATCTTTCGGTCCATCTTTATTATTAATTATTATTATTATTATTAGTAGTAGTAGTAGTAGTATTAGTATTATTTATTTTAAAAATTAAGTAAAAGCAACATCATAAAAACAACTGATTAATTTTGTCACCAATGTCACTCCCTCTTCAGTTACAAACATGTAACAGTCAACGACTGTCAAGATGTTTATTTCTCACTATTTGGCCTGGCACAGGTGCTGTGACTGAAGTACAATGACCAAAGTTTGTATATCACTGGAAATGGAAAGTTTAAGGAACCACAGGAGTAAAATTTGACTTTGCTAGTAGATTAACACTTCTTACGTTTTCCCATCTCTCTCCAGTCTTTACACCACAGCAAGCCGAACTCAACACACTAATTAGTAGACTCCAGGGAAATACATAATATGATTCTTGAGCTTTGCATTCAGGCAAAGCTGCTGATCCCTGGTATTCTTTAGTAATCCCATTAATCACCTAGAATCTGATAATATCAATTATTTCAGTAAACAAGGAAGTCTAGATCAAGCCGTTGCCCCTCACTCAATCCCTGCATTAAATCAGCACACAGATAGATTTAGCAGCTAATTGGAGTAAAATGGAGCTTTGTGAGGGATAATTGAGGATTTCTATACAGTGTGTAGTAGTTGTGCATGTAAGGAAAGGTACACAGTGTATTTACAAGAGGAATGGGGTATGGGTGTAACAGCTAATAATGGGAGATAATTGTTCATGAAGTCATGTTTTATAGGGAAAGTATATTGTTTTAAACTAACAGACAGACATTGAAAATTCTAAACAATTTTTTCTTAGTTCAGTCCATCAGTATTCTTTCAGTGTACTGGTTACTGATATTAAGAGGCAGCTGTGTTTTACCAGTTGTCAAGTATTTGTTTGGATGTGCTTTTCAATATACAGTCTTGTATTTGACATTAACACTGTCAGAGTTGAAAATCTCATCATTTTCATTGGGCTTTGGCCGATCAAAGATACCCCTCTGCTAGTGAAAGTGAATTATTTGAAATAAAAATGTCTCCAAGAGATGTCTGACCAGGGTATATGCAGGAATCTTGAAGTTATATTTAAGACCTTTTTTAAGACCCTTTCCATACATTTTAAGACCTCAGCGCCTCTTCAAGAATTGCATCCCCTCCTTTCTCAGACCAGGTGAGTGTTACATATATGAAATTCACACTGTTGAGCCAAAATGGAACAAAATATGAGTTGGCAACATTGTTTGATCCCAAAGTGTCTGAAAAGAAACTTAAAGAGGACCTATTGTGCTTATTTTCAGGTTCATACTTGTATTTAGGGTTTCTACTAGAACCGGTTGATCTGATTGATCCAGATTGATGACAGATCAATCTGAATCCTGACAGATTGGTCCACCGAACCAAACTCTTTGGACTCCTTTGTTTGAGGGCATGCCAAACTATCCGCTAGGCAGGTATTATGTAAATGTGTTACTTCAGCACGTTACGGAAGAAAAGGCAGGGATTCAAGCAAGGCGTTTCTGGCAGTTCAGGAGCAGTGTTTCTATGGGGGAGAGTAACTCCGTTAGGCCTGGACTTTGGGCTTGTAACTTTGCAAAACTTTTGCATGCAAAAAAATGATATAACACACTAAAGGAAAGGGAAAAAGCACAAAAGCATAATAGGTCCCCTTTTAGAGCTAGAGAGTTCAGCTGTTATTTCAGCCAGAAAGAAAGACTGTCACATATTTGAAATTCACACTGTCGAGCTAAAACAGCCCAAAATATGTGCTGGTAAAACTATTTGATTCCCAGGTCTCCAGGGACAAAGTTAAGGGGTGAACGCAGTATTTGGCAAAGGTGTTTTATTAACCTGACAAGAAATGCATGCCCTCTTGTCTCAGTCCAGATGAGTGTCAAATGAAATCCACACTGATTGACAAAGTTGCCCAAAATATGTACTGTTGAAACCATTTGACTCCAAGGTCTCTAGAAACAAAGTTAAGGGTTATGGTTAAGGTTAAATAACAGCAGATGTAAATTTCAGCAGCTATGAAATCAACTCTGATTGATCCCCATCGAGGCTACACTTCCGACACACTGAGCAGTAACGTTACGCTTAGCAGTTATTTCCAGAGGTGGGCCTTCATGTAATGTTATCAAGCAGTGGGTTAGTGAGCATGCTAACTGTTGTCCTTTTCAGATGACGTCAAACCTAGCAGGAGTCCATTAATAAATTACACAGAATCCCACTACACGCCTACACAATGATTATATTTACGCAAACTTTAGCATACAAATATACATATCGGAAACAAGCTACAGAATTGAATACCTCGGAAAATAGTGTTTAAGACGTTTTTAATACTTTTAAAAAGGACCTTAATTTCCACTAATTGATTTATCAACTTTTAATAGACCCCGCAGACACCTTGTTGACAGGCCTTCTGATTCCCTGGGTTCATAAGGGGGGGGGGCTCCCACTGGTCTGATAAAGGCCAGGGTTCCTGCAGCAAATGATGCCTTTCTCCAGACATGTATGCCTACACTCTGCTTTTAATTGGCCTCTTCTGTAGCTGTGAACCTTAATGACTTTGTTCCGGGATTAAAAGCCTCAGTGTTCAGGCAAGGCAATTGGCTTAACCTTTTCTTGGCTGCTCCGTCTCTCTCCTGCTAGACCCTTCCCTTTCCCCAGATTTCTTTCTACATTACACCCATCTCTTTACATTTCTCTACTACCCTTTTTGACATTAATGTGTTACATGTAGGTTACATGTACATGTTACAGGTTAGCCAACCTCCCATCCAAAGTCACTTTGACATCCAAGACTTTTGTGCCAAACCACTTAACTATTTATCAATGGTTATACTCATTATCTCCACCAGGAGATGAGTCGTGTGTTCGTGCGCGAGTGTGTGCATCTCTGTGTCTGTCTGTCTGTCTACGGCTAATTTCGCATACTGCTCGACCCATCAGCCTAATATTTTTTGTCCTCATTTACGTATGTATTTTTATGCAGCCGATCGAAACCGAGCGTTTTTTCAGCTGATCAGCCATGACCGCTGACTGACTGGTAGTCTCGTATTTATGATTTTTTACTGATCACATTTACACACGTGTGCCACATGATAGATTTATTTCAGCGCACAGATTCACAGACACACATTGATTATATTGTAATTCACTCCCATGCATGCTGCTCAGAGTAATCAGTGACCGGCTCGTCTGCCGACAGCACTGAGCTGTACAGCTATCCTTAACGGAGGTTCCATTGACTTGAATTATGATGCATTCAAGCTCTACTCAGTAGAGTATTGGGTGAAGGTAAAGTATAACGTTACCATGATGTGTTCAAATGTATGAAGGAAATGTTTTTACAGCAATATAAGATATATTTTAGAGAAATAAATATGACCAGTTTAACTTTCTAGCACTAGCTCTAAACAGCTTATAATACTGTATATAGTTAAAACTACTATTGCCAAGACGGTTTACACCGACTTTGGGACGGTTGAAATATTTTTTTTGGGAAGGTTCTGGGGCGGTGGTGAAAAAAAGTTAGTCTGGAGCTTTGCTGTCAATTATAGCTCTTAGAAAAAAAATCTGAATCAGCAGGTTCGACTTAAACATTTTTTGAATCGCCTAAGAAAATTGCAAATGCACCATCTCTTTATGACTGTATGCTCAAAGACCTCTCATGATTGCAATGATAATTCATTCAGTAATTTAGTTGGATTCTGCCATCAGGGAGATTTAACAGACCTAAAAAAAATACCTAAGGAGGTTCTGGAGAATTGATAGCAAGTTGTTAAAGTAGTACTTAAAGTACAAGTTATTTAATAGCGAAAGGTAGTTGAAGTTCCAAAACACAAACATCACCATTCGTCCGGAAATGGGCTCATTCAGTGACAGAAAAAAATAATGTTTGTGTACCTACTGTAAATGTTTTAAATGTTTTGTTGTGTGTGCATTTGTGATTCACTTTATGTGAGGTCATTTCTCCAGAATGGCTGTCAATCCTCCCTCACCCCCACCACCCGACCCACATCCCCTCCAGATGCCCAGACCTGGCCAGTGCTGAGTGATAGACTAATCGATGTGCAGCCTAATCAGCCAGCTTAACTCTAATACCCTGGACAGGTCCACATCATTATCATATCAGCCTCCACACGTTTCGAGGTGACATGGAAGAGGCAAAAGATTAAAGACAATCTTGTAAAGAGGCAGCACAATTTTTAATGCGTTGACCAACCAAAAGAGGCCCGTGGAAGCTGGCAGCAGCGAGAGGGAGCTTAAGGTAAAAAGAGTGACGACCGAAAAAAAAGAGGAAACCCAGACAAAGACTTCCTGTCAGGTTGAGGCTGCCACTTTCTCTGCTGGGGAAAAAGCATCATGCTGAGGGTTGATTATTAGCGTTACTGGGATGCAACCACTTTCACAGGCACTGGTCCCTGCAGCCAGGCCAATGTCAGCCCTTTACTGGGTGTCTATTAAAGTGAAGTGTTTGTATAAGTTAAGCACATATTTAGGAGAGCTCAAGAAACTTGTAGAAATTATCTATAAACTGCTTTACACAAACTGTTTACAGGCAGTAAATGACGCATAAAAGAAGAAACAGGTTTGAGGTTGACGCCGGGAGCTCGGGGCATGTGGTAGAGTCTGCACAGTTAACGCAATTATCTTCACCCGGACACACATACGCACACACAAAATGATCTGGTGTTGATTACACTGAGCATGGGGATGACTACACATCCACGCATCACAAATCCTCCAAATGATATTGCCGACAATGACACAATCACTACACAAACACAAAACCAAAGATGTCATTGGACTCTGAATCATTTTGTCTATACATAAAAATGTGTAATCACAACTAATCTGTATAATGTCTCCTGTCAAAATAATGCAAAAATTCAGCAAGCTAATACGTGTCGTTCATTTAACATCATCTTGTTGTATGGATGTAACCTCCAAATGACATGACTATGTGTGTTTCTGATCTTTTCTTTTGAGAAAAGATGTAATGAATGAGCAGACTGATGAGGTTTGGATTTTATAATAAAAAGGTCAACCTTATTAAGTTTAAAGGAAAAAGAGAAAAGATTAAATCAATCTGAGTTCTTGATTTTTAATATCATAAGACACACAGTCAGCCCTCTTCTAAAAAGTACATTTACAATATTTCAGTTGTGCTCCTATATCGGTGATCGAAGAAAACACATGCAAGTCAACAAGAGATTGCATATTCATAAACTGTCTTCAGCTATCAGAAAATGGCAGTACTATTTGGGTGTTTAAAGTTTTTTTATGTGTTTCACTTCATTCATAGTGGTACAATGCTTGAAAATGAATATCTCTACCTCTTAGTCAGGAGTGTAACTCGAGGCAACGGCTTCCCCATCATCATTAATGTTTAAGATGGCTAACAACTGTGCTGTCAACAGCTTCCAAGATAATCGACATGTCAATCAATGACGGGTGTGAGGCCGGCTTTTAGAGGGTCCCTAAGGTGGCTGTTTAGAGCACGCTCAGTTTAACACAGTGGCAATGGGAGAGTGTAAACAGAGAAGAATATAGACTCCAGGATTGACTGGCTGATCAATGCCATTGATCATTTAGCCCACAGTGCCTCCACTTCTTTGCATGGGCTGCTCATTTCTCCCTCAGTCATCCCACTCTCAGGCTTCAAGCTCTGGATCCCAACTACCCTCTACTAAGTCACCAACACATGTAGCCTGCACACTAGAGGGAGACAGAGAGGGGGGCCACAACAAACATTACACTTACATATTAATGGATCCTGGCTAAGATATATTCAAATAAAGCATTACAGTATATACACACACACACACACACATGCACACAATATATCTATTGATTGCTTGTTTGGATAGTATTAAACGTCTAAGTAGTTTTTTGTCTTTCATTTTAAGGTTATATTGACACTCAGTGATGGGTGTCTCTTACACTCATTGCACTAATTAATATTTTTATATGAAACAAAAGAGCCATATCTCTTTCTGGTGTGGTGTGGTGTAGACCAAAACAGAGCTAAAAGGAGCCAAATGACTTTGTGTTTTCAGTTTGTTCCACTGCCCCCAAGTGGCTCAAATTAATCTAAATTACAGGGACAATGTGCAGCACATAGTTAGGGTATTATCGGTCCAACTTGCCTCTGCTGCTGAGCTTCAGGCATGAAACACTTATGTATTTCTTCTCTCTTCTTATTTATCTGTGTTGTCCAATATCTCCTTTCAAGACTATAGCAATACCTTGACTATACTTGATGTGATTCTTATTAGCAGAGTTGAGGAGGCATTTATGTCAGTGTCAGATTCTGCCAGTTAAATATCATAGGTATATCATGAGAAAACATGTATTCAATTCATTACGAACTTTATTCATCCCTATAAGGACAAGCGTACAGTATGCACCAGCTCCCAACCAAGTTAGTTTTATTGTTGTTTTGTTTTAGCAGCTGATATACGAAGCTCCAGACTAACTTTCTTTCACCACTTTAATTTCAACCGCCCCGAAGTCAGTGTAAACCGTCAAAAATTTCAAATGTTATCCTTTTAATTTGTTACTGACACGCTGGAAATAAATGATTGTATTTTTATTTAAATATTTACTTTGATTAAAAAAAAAATCTTGTTGGCATTAGTAGTTTTAATTATGTATTATAAGCTGCTTAGAGCTAGTTGTAGGAAGTTAAACAGGTCATAATAATTTACTTTATATTGCTGGTAGAAAACATATCCTTCAAACATCTTTATTTTTTCAGGTTTCTTACCAAAAACTAAATTTTACAGGATTACATTTGAACACATCATGAAAATGTTATGTTTTACTGAATAGAAATGCATTGAATGCATCATAACTCAATGCAACCTCTGTTAACGTTAGCTGCAGTCAGGCAGTACATATTCATGTGTTTTGGAGGAGTGGCTTCAGAGGGAGGCCTGAAGGGAGGGGCTGGGATTTTTCCGGTTGGATACTTTCAAAATCAAGCTCATCTTGCTGGTTTCTCCAAAGTTGCCTACCTCAGCTTTAATAAATAACTAAAATATACACAAGGTTATTAGGCTTTACAAAATAATAAAAACATTTATAGCCATACTGTCTTTAAGAGCTGTATTTTTAACACATGCTGCCTGTAACTACCATCGTTCAAACACTGATCATGCTCTGGTGCTAATTCCTATGCAGGATTGCTCATCGGCAGGAAATGTTCATCATAGTGGGTTTAGATTAATTTACATTTAGTGTCATAACAATTATTGCTGCTCTGTCAACAATGAGGCAGTAAATTGTGATAAATGCTCAAAGTCTGAGAGGTATTTTTCTTTTCAAAGCATCTTTTTAGTGGCATGGAAATAGAGACAAACTCAAAGTGACAGTTGGCACACCTAACTTAAACAACAAGGCAAACCTATTGGTTTGATTCTGCCTTGATGCCAGGCCGAGTCCCCCACTTCAATCATTGTACAGGCTGATATATCCTGGCAGCATTCACTCTGTGAACTGTGGACCCTACATAAAAAGCAAGGACCCTCAAACACAGAGCTAATTTCCCCATTCTAATATACTGGTGGGAGTCCTCTTTGTGCCCGCGAGATGGGATAGCGCATATTGGGCTATCCCAGGAGTGACACCATGGCCAGTTCCTTTTTAAGTAGCCTTGCCATCATTTGAGAAAATATGTGGCAGTGAGGTCAAAGTGACAGCGGGAGCATATTATCTGTTAGACCGTTTTAAATCCTCCAATTCAGCTGCTGAACAATTTGACCAAACAAATCTTCTGGTCAGGGTAAAAATACTGCGAACCAAATAATGACACTCATAATAATCATACCTATTACTAGCCAATCAGCTAGATCCAGGATAGTGGGTATCTGTAACTAGACACAGCTCCATCAGTTCTAAATTCATGATGAATTTTTATTCTTGCTCTTTTCTCAAAGTATCCATTTCAGATGAGATGAAAAAGTAATATTCCAGCAATAAAGCTTGATTTACATCCCCTTCGCTGTTCCCCCTCTTCCTTTTTTATTTGATCATTTAGCCAGGATCATATAACTGTATATCAGACACAAATGAAATCAGGTCCCATGCACATTAAGGCCATGTCTTTCTGCAGCTAACATCCCCTCCAACCCAACCACCCAGCTCCACAGCAAGCCAAGGGCAGAGTCCCATTCATTTTCAGGCCCATTTCCTCCTATGATTAGGCGATCAATCAATCCCAGCATTCAATCTCATCAGGCAGACGGGATTATCTGCCCATCTTCCCCTCTGCCTCTTTCAACTCACTCCCTCCCACACACACAGCAGCACATTAACATCAGATCAAGTATCACCCAACACAAGCAGTCTACCACATCCTCTGACCACAAACAGACAGCTTCTCATCTTAGCCATCTCTCACTCATCCGTTTCCATCTCCTCCAAGAGGCTGTGCTCTCAAATACACACAATCAAAAACAAACAGACACAATGTCAGTGCTAACTATTTACCTTTTGTGTTGGCGCAAAGATTTCAGGCATCCTGTCTTAAGATAAAAAATTGTCTAAGGAGAAGTGGTACTATTCACCACCCCTTGGTAAACTGGTAAGAGATGGTAATAAAGCGCAATCTGTTTATATCACAGCTCCTGTAAATGACAGCCTACACTGCTTCATTTGATGATAACGATGGTCTACCAATTAAAAGGTGCCTTGTGGCGTTTTTCTTGTAAACACACAAAAGTTATGTTTGCATTAAGGTCGTCAACTGATTCAAATATTTAATCGCAATTAATCGCATGATTGTCCATAGTTAATCGCGATTAATTAAGTGTACCTTAAAGGGAGATAGAGAGAGTATTTAATATTCTTATCAACATGGGAGTGGGCAAATGTGCTTGCTTTATGCAAATGTATGTACATATTTATTATTGGAAATCAATTAACAACACAAAACAATGACAAATATTGTCCAGAAACCCTCACAGGTACTGCATTTAGCATAAAAAAATATGATCAAATCATAACATGGCAAACTGCAGCCCAACAGGCAACAACAGCTGTCAGTGTGTCAGTGTGCTGACTTGACTATGACTTGCCCCAAACTGCATGTGATTATCATAAAGTGGGCATGTCTGTAAAGGAGAGACTCCTGGGTATCCATAGAACCCATTTTCAGGTCAAGGGACCCCTTTGAAAATGATCATGCCAGTTTTTCTTCGCCAAAATTTAGTGTAAGTTTGGAGCGTTATTTAGCCTCCTTCACTCCGAACTAGTATGACATAGTTGGTACAAATGGATTTATTATGTTTTCTAGTTTCATATGATGTCAGTATCTTCACTCTAGCTTCACTCTAAGTACGCTACAACCTAAAAATCGCTGTTGTGTTAATGCGTTAAAGAAATTATTGGCGTTAAAATAAATTTGCGTTAAGGCGTTATTATTAACTTTGACAGCCCTAATTTACATATATTTCATTACTATTACACACCCAAATCATCACTGATGCAACCAACTGTTTTCTGAAGACCTGTTTGGTCTATAAAATGTCAGAAAATGGTTAAAAAAGGTCAATCAGTGTTTCCCAAAGAACGAGATGACGTCCTCTAATGTCTTGTTTTGTCCACAACTCAAAGATATTCAGTTTACCGTCATAAAGGAGTAAAGAAACAAGAAAATATTCACATTTAAGAAGCTGGAATCAGAACATTTTTACTTTTTTTTTTTTTTTAATTAACCAAATCGATTAATCGATTATAAAAATAGTTGGCGATTAATTTAATAGTTGACAACTAATCGATTAATCATTGTAGCTCTACACCTGTCAGTAATCAAGGTGCGACAATTAGTGATTTAAGGTTAAATATAATTGTATTTGAAAGGCCAAATTGTAGGTGAATACATTTTTTGCCACAAACTACACCATCAGGGGAAGGGTATTGTAAAATAAGAAGAGGCAGCCACCCGCTTGAGGTCACAATTCATACAACACCAAATCCTAAAGCCACCAATATCAAACAAAGACTAGTACAGATCTGCTCATCCTCTTAATTTTTGTTATTCTCTAGTGGAGATGATTCTGATAAAACATCATATAGTGAAATGTTGAAGAGAAAAAAATGAATTAGTAATAAACGTAGAGAGACTAAGAGCACACACAGGAAAATTAAATTACTTTTTATGCCATCACTAATATTTAATATATCTAGGGTTTTGTTTTTTTCAGATAAGCACTTGGTAAAAGGGACGTCTTCCTTGCAGCTAAAATATTTAATAATTTCTCCTTAATGGCAAAAAGCTTTTTGATGTAGAGATGCTAATTCTTGAAACAACACTGATGAAACTGTCATGCTTTCAAGACACACTGGCTTTTAGTAACCATGTGCTAGGTTAATAAAGTTACACGTCTGAAAGGCAGTGTTTCCTTCCATGCTCATATACCCCCATGAAGGTAGGCCGCAATACCCCAGAAACAAAATCAAAGCTGGTACAATCACACTGGCAAAAAAATCTGCAACAAAAACTGTGTCACATTGACCTTGAACAGTACAGTGGCCACGAGAAACAGCCTCGCAAACACAACAAAACGTTCACATAGCTTCAGTTACCACCTCCACCTTCTATACTTTACGGAAGACAGTGTCTTCCCATCTCATAGTTAAATTAATGTCATTAAACAGTCACGTTGGTTATATATTTCTGAAGTATGAAATGCATTCTTGAAAATGCATATTTTATAGGCATTTAGTATGAGATCTAACGCCATGTGACATTTAATTTATTCACTTTGACAAAATAATGTCGCAAAACTTCCCTTTTTTACCCATTTTCATGTATGTTTACTTTTACTGCATTTTAATAATGCTGAAATATGATCTGTGTTGTTAAAAGAAATAAACAAATGTTAATTTGTTTGTAAAATCTTTTAGCTTTATTCCTAGTTTCAATTTTCATATTTGCACCTTTACTGTAATCTTTCTTTGCTCTTAGCAGGTTTAACCAGTGGGCAACCTCCGGGTCTGACAAGTGAAATCAATGCGGTCTTAAACTTACATTCTTTCTAACAGCCAGCAGGGGGCGACTCCTCTGGTTGCAAAAAGAAGTCTGATTTTATAGAAGTCTATGACAAAATGAGCCTCTTCTCACTTGATTTATTACCTCAGTAAACATTGTAAACCTGAGTTTGAGTTTGTCTCAATCACTAGTTTCAAGTCTTTTTGTTTATTTAGTAAATTATGGTCCATTTAGAGTCAAATAGACCATAAAGCAGGGGATGCTTTAGGGTGTGGCTATTTTGTGATTGACAGGTCGCTACCACGGCGTTGTCCGGTCTGGATTGTTGTTCGTGTTTTCGTCTTAGAACTTTAACCCTTTCACAGTGTGTTTTTAGCTCATGAAAGTTAATTATAACCTTTTTGGTGGCCTGAAAATGTCTTATTCAGCATTTGGTTGTACTTAGCTCCACCCTCTCCTGTCACCTCTGGTTGCAAAAAAACAACATGGCAACGGCCAAAATGACAAACTAAAGGCTTCAAAACGGCAGTCCACAACCAATGGGTGACGTCACGGTGACTATGTCTACTTCTTATATACAGTACAGTCTATGGGTTTAACAATGAATCCCCCCACCAGGCCATTAAAGTTTCATCTTCTCTCTTATCAACATAAGCAACAAAGAATCAGTGTTTCTGATCTCTAATCCATTTTTTCCCCATCAACTGCGGATGAAGTGGTGCAGCGTGAGTTCACCTGTGAAGCGCGGTCATCCATGTGATGGATCATCCATGTGGTCACTGCATAATGGTCAACATGCTGAAGACCTTCTTGGCAAACCATCTGGAACTCCTCCAGGATGTTTTAGGATCTTTTCTGGTCACTGAGTTAGTGTCAGGGAATCACTGCTGCCCTATCAACACAAACAAAAAGTTTCCCTTAACATCCCACACATCTGAACATCAAGAAAAAAAAAAAAATTATATCCCAGAAGGAAAATTGAGAAAACACAGCATGAATAAATTATCAAAAAAACTTTCATGCTAGTCAAATGTCAATAGCAGCAATATTGTCAAACTCTCTGTGGGACTCTTGACTGTCCGGAGAAGCTGAATCCGCTGCAATAAATGGCTTTAATAACACACCTGATGTTCTATACATGTCATTGTTTTTAATTATGTGCTGGGACCAACAGAGAGGTGCTTACTCCAAGATGCAAGTCTTGGCGTGCTCCCTTTACCTGCAACTATTAATCTTAGGTATGGCACACTATAAACCAAGCCACAGACTTACAAACTGAAATTCAGACAGTGAACTTTGCTCTGCTTACGGCCATTTCTGACTGTGTGGGTATTAGGCTGTCTACACATGATAAGCAGTCTGATCTGCACCGGCCGCTGGGTTAGGCACAGAGTCAGTGCCGAGAGCTAATCTCAACAGTGATGGATCATTATAAAATTTATAAACAAGAACTGATTAATTCAGGCTGAAGCAAAGAGAAAGAATGCATGCTTATTGTTTTAAATAACATCAGCTCAGAGATATGTTGGGTTGAGGTATCTTGGTCAGCTGTAATCTGCTTGGACATGTTTTCGTGATTTAATTCAGACTGAATTGGCTTTAAAGTTCAAATAATTGGAATTTTTAGCACAGTTGTAAGGTGTAAAATCATCAAAGTAAACCATGGCTCAAACCTGCCAAAAAAAATGTGCAGATGATCATGTGTATACAACAAAGGTGGGTTTGTTTATTTCCTTCAGTGTGGGTGGCTGGCGATAACGCAGGGTGGGTTATAGGAGAGGCTGTATGGAAAAAAATATATATCAGTTTGGCTACATCATATCCTCTTGCAGAGTAGCCTTGACCTGCTGGATGATCTTGATAGAGCTGTCGTCCATTTAATTCATATGGATACACTAACATCCCCCAGTATGCCTTATCTCAGTGAGGACCAAGTAATATATTTGGGATTGGATTAGAGTGATCCCACTGAGAGAGAGAGAGAGAGGATAGTATACTATATAGACAGATAGACAGGGACGTGTGCAGACCAACAGAATTGGTGCCACCAACAGCATATCAGCTTTTAACCTTGAAAAATGGAGAACCATTATAAATGTTTAGCAAACTAACTTTGTACAGTCTCTAACTTTGTGATATGATAAATCAGTGATTTAAAAAACAAAGTTATATTTACAAAGTGAGTGTACATTAAAGCATCAGATAGTGTGTACTGTAGAGAATATTCAGATAATCAGCTTTACACACTACATGGCCCTGTACATGACCAATATTTATCAAACCAACTTAAAACAGTAAAACATTGTGCAAAATTGTGTGTTGCAATAATGACGTCACTCAAACCTTTTTTTGCATTGCAAGGTCGAGTAAACACAGTAAAGCTACAATGCAGAAGTTTGTTGGAGATGAAGTTACTTTACCAACCTGCTCCTGCTTGGAGCTGTAAGAAGAAGAAGGTCGGGATGCATCCTTCTAGGCCTCGTCGTCCTCGTGTTGTTGTCAAAGCTAGCGCAGCATCCTTGTAGCTATAGTTATCTCATCATCTGTAGCATCGACCAGCAGGAGCTGGCGGTAGAAGGACGCTAGTGGTGCCAGAGCTTGGCTGGCACATGGCCTCGGGCTGCGGGGGTACGACGCATGCGCAGTGTGACTGGAGCAGCGATGTTGGAGGTTACCAGCAGAGGGCGCTAGAGATGAAGCGACACATACTCAACAGGTGTTCAACATGCTTTTGTGTGAATAAACAGTAGTAGCAGTGGCGGCCGGCCAATAGAGGGCCACGGGGCCTGGCCCCACCCACCTTGAGCCACCAAAAAAAAAAAAAAAAAAATTATAAAATTATTAATTATAAAAATTCTAAAAATTCTAAAAATTGTCAATATGTGTGTTTTTGACCTATGGAATATACCCGTAATATTTGTAAAATAGGATAACTGCGCCAAATATCTGCTTTCCTCCTTGAACTCTCTGCTAGTGCACCTCTCAGCTGCTCTGCTGCACGTGCACTTTCTGGGGCCAAATGGATTTGGCCCAAGGAAGGCGGGTCTAATAAGCAGTACAGCCAATCACTGATTAAAGATATATGATTACAAGCATGAATGACATACAATTCATCCAATCAGCGCCGTAAAAAAGACTTCCGGGAGGGCCAAACTGATTTGGCCCATGGTGTGCGCGCGCACGTTCATGTGTGTCTCTCTCTGTTCTTGTCAGGGCTCATGTCAGTTCTCGCGTGATCTTGTCTTCTCGTCTCTCGCTTCTCTCCACTTCTCTTCTCTCACAGCCCATTTTAACGGCATGACAATGGAACAGCCAAGCACTAGTAGCGCTTTTTGATACCTTTTTTTGCATTGAATCGTACTAGGATGTTTGTTGAAATTGATTGGCCCTACCCAAAAAAAAATCCACCAGCTGCCACTGGTAGTATGTATCTTTTTGGATGCACTGAACTGTAATTTTCAAAATAAATAAAGTCTGAATTAATTTAAAGGGACTGTTTGTAACTTCTTACACGTCTAAATCACCCGGGTCGGTGTCCTAAGCGCGCTCCCATATGCGCGCTCGCGTGTGGCTACGCTGTTCAGACAAGACTCCAACACAAGCTAGCATCAAAACCGCAAAGTTATATCTAGTGAAGTCCATCTGTTAAACAGTGTTGGCTGCAGTCGGAGGACGCGGAGGAGACCGTAGTTTTGGTCTCCAGGGCCGGAGTCTCTGCTGTACTCTGCTCCTCTGCTCCTCTGCCTGCTTGCCTTCACTCAGCTCGCTCCACCTCACGTGCATGTGCGCACACTACACACTGCAGAAGACTTCGTAGCTCTGAGAATATCTAGTGAATGTACAGTGGATGTTTGTGCAGAAATAAATGCTGCAGCTCCTCCAGACCAACAGAGGTTTTCCGTGTCTTGTGAAGTGACGGGGCTCCTCAACGAGCTACGTTATCATCTCCGACCGGGTGCCGGTGTCTCCCTTCGACCGTGGTCGGGAGGCTGAAGCAGGAAAAGCCAACACTAGGATCAGCAGTGATTCATGGAGAGACCTTTGTCTGGTCAGCTAACATTTCTGCCAAGCAGGTGAAATATAGAGTGATATTGTGGTTTTAGCTGACGTGTGTCGCCTCACTGTTTTGAGCAATGCTCGTTCATGTCTGTGTAGAGCGAGCACAAGCGCGAGCCCGACGCTGACTTTCGTTGACTTGACGGCCACATGTGTCACTGTTAACAAGCATTTCTGATTCTTACAAACAGTCCCTTTAAAGAGCTGTCCATCAACGTCCGTTATGAACGTTGTCGTCACTACCACATTGCATTTTGGGATATTTATGCCACCATAGTGTCCAGCAATGCATACTGTAATATTTCACCGGAAATAGTATGCAATTCATGTACTACTGATTTCATGCTAAGGTTTCAGACATAGTAAAATATCTCACCTACTGTTTTAGTGTATTAAATAGCATGTTAGTATAGAATTTCGGATGCATCCAACATGTTGGCTCAGGTGCTCTTTGGATGCGCTCGGCCTGACAGAACTTTTTGGGTGCGTTTGAATGGAAATGTTTTTAAATAGAAATTGTTGCATTTGTTTATGTTTTTTTATTAAAGATCTTTTCAATAATTGCAAAATTGTAATTCTCACCCTGATGCCCCAGTGAAACGAATCTGAAAATGAGCCTTTTGGCAAGTCCAAATTTCTTTATTTTCTGTGAGGTTTAAACAAATGATTAATGATTGACCTAATCAGACCTCCGCTCTCTGTCCATGGTGCTGAAATATGCGCCAAAAGAGATACGATGAACAAACAGGTGAGGTTATATAATTCTTGATATTTCATTTACACTTATTTTCTTTTTGAAAGTTTGACATGTGAGTCTACTCACTATATTTATGGGTTTTTGAATATGACATTTAACAGATGCTTTCAAGTTTACATTTTGTGTATAACAGCTTACTTTTTGTGGAGGATAATTTGGGGGCATTGTGTGTGGGTGCCTGGCATTAATACCGTGCCAGATGTCATATACAAGTGACTGTAATCACTAAAGGCATATGTAATGTCACAAAGAGGTTTTGGACAACTCTCATATATGAAAGTTAGGGTTACTCCTCTTATATTGAGGACATTTTAATGCCAGTTAGAATGGCAAATAAGATCAATTACAATATTAAAGATAGAAAAATAAAACAAATGACTCCTAGAGATGAATTTCAGATGTAGAAAATAAATTTATTTCAACTGTATTCAAGATTACACAAAAAGCACCTAACGATGTAATTTCAGGAACGTTTTGTGTTCATCACCAGAACAGACCTAAATGCCGAGAGACATGAATTATGCTAACAATAAAACTTTTATTTATTTCTTATTTTTGCTCTGAATGGCACAATGTGAGAAATGTTTATGAGATCTGCTTTTGGAGGGAAACTATTTATTATTAAATACATACAGCATAGCTGTGAAATCTATTTTGCTAAATCACTGTGTTGCACCAAAAAAAATCTATTATTTTAATGCATCTATATAATATTTTTATTAGATTATGGTAATTATTCCTAGCAATTCAGTTTATTGTGTACAGTACAAAGACTTTGGTTTTTCTCAAGACTTATTTAATTAATTTGCATTAAATAGTAATACTTTGCAAAGTTGGCAAAGTTTTATGGGGAGAATTTGTTAAACTGATAGTCTGTCTTGGTCAGGAAGGACCAAAAAGATTACAATTAACTTTCATGAGCTGAAAACACACTGTGAAAGGGATAAAGTTGAAAGACGAAAACACAGAAATCTCCCAGACCGGACAACGCCGTGGTAGCGACCTGTCAATCACAAGGTAGCCTGGCCCTGAAGCATCTCCTGCTTTTTACTCTGAATAGGACCATAATTTACTAAATGAACATCATGCTGTATTGAAGAAGACTGGAAACTAGCGACTGAGACAATAAACTCATGTTTACAATGTTTACTGAGGTAATAAATCAAGTGAGAAGTAGGCTCATTTTCTCATAGACTTCTATACAATCAGACTTATTTCTGCAACCAGAGGAGTCGCCCCCTGCTGGCTATTAGAAAGAATGCAATTTTAAGACACTTCCGCGTTGGCTTCACTTTTCAGACTTGCCCACTGTTTAACATACATGATTTGATGTAAATGTACCCTAAAGTTATATCATTAGATGCTGGGTAAGGTGGCGGGTGGACAACATGCTAACTAGATGGCACTTTAATGGAGTAACGATCTTCTATTCTTTCTGTCTTCAGTATCAAAACTGTCAAGTACCAAAAGTGGACACCGCATTCTTGTGCAGATTAATCGCCTTGTTTACTTATTTTTTGATCAGATATTTTCTGATTTGAATGATAGTTTCATACATTTTATGCTATATCTTGTATGGCGTTTGTGTTAAGTCGACCTAAATGCTTTTTTGGTGGTGAGAGATGTTGTTTTTTATGAATAAAGAGTAAAGATACTGATCAATCAGTCTCTGTGTTTGCCTTATCCAGTAGATACTGGATTATAGTATAGTATAGTATAGAAGGATATAACAAAGATAATGACAGTTTGATTTTAAATTTCTTGTTTCTTGATGTTAATTAATACTGATGGGGGAAATGAAATCATCAGTTTAGTCAGAAGATTTTGTGCATTCCTTGGGGCCGGTGTGAATTATCTGGCGGTAAAAGTGGCTATATGCAAGGCTCATAATGCGACTATGACTTGGCAACATCTTTGTTACAAACTAAGATTATTAAAAAGATGTCCCTTGGCAACTCATTATACCATCAGCTCGGGCCATTTTCTCCTTAAGCCTTTAATTAAATTTGAATGATGATTACAAAGGTACAGAACAGTCAACAGCTACATGACTGCCAGCTAGAACTGCATTATGCCAGCAGACAGATGACTTGTTATTATTTTTTTATTTCTTTTCTTCTACATGCTCACAGCTGCCTAGCATGCTTGTCGGTCTTCACAATGTTGACATTTATTACTGCCTGTATTCCCCTTATTGTCTCTGTACCATTCCATTCTTCTGTATCTTTCAGATGAGTTTATAAGTCAGATCACCCAAAATACTTTTTTTTCTGGTGACATTTAGGAGGATAGAAGTCTTTTGAAAAATATAATGGTTTGGCAAACAGTGAAGACTAATAGATGTGGGCCATTCATAGGATACAATAGAAGCAGGCCTGCTTTCATCTCATCTCACATGTTCATTGTATACAATTATGTTGATTTATTAACACGTAAAACGTAACTATGAGTCTAATTAGAAGAGAAATCAGTGTGTCAACTCCACTGCCTCAATAAGGAAAGGAATGTCATAAAGGACTGAGTAAGAGATTGTTCTTCTTTGTTCTTCCCACTGACTTGATCTTAATGGATCTTTACACTGAAAAAAATTCAGTAATTGTGGTATTAGTTGAGTGCTAAAAGCAAGTAATGTCAAGGTAACTTTTGAATGGTTGTTCTTTAGTCCTTTTGTGCTTGTGAGCGCTGGGACTTAAAGGAACAGGGTACAAACAGCACACCAGAACAGTGTACTGCTGTATATTTTATATACAATACAATCACATAATGTCTTCTTAAAGGAACAGTGTGTAACATTTCAGGGGATCTATTGGCAGAAATGGAATATAATATTCATAACTATGTTTTCATTAGTGAGAGGCTTTCATCCCACCTTGTTCATTGTAAATTGTGTTTTTATTTATTAACATATAAAAGTTACCTCTGAATCTTAAAAAAAATAGAAGTCAGTCTGTTAACTCCATTGCCCCAGCAAGGAGGGGAATATCATAAAGCATGGATGTAGACATTATTCTGCTTTGTGCCCACCACCAACTTGCTCTTAATGGATCTTAACTCTAAAAAATGTGGGAATTGTGGCTTTAGTTAAGTGGACAGGCATGCTGAATGCAAGCAATGTCAAGGTAACATTTGATTGGTTGTTGTTTAATCCTCTTGGGCTTTATGAGCGGTAGAAATTAAAGCAGCAGGACATGAACAACACACAAGAATAGTGTGCAGCATGTGACATGCAACACAATCACAGAATGTCATAAAGCAGCAATACAAAATTCCTTTTGAATTAAGAAACGGGCAGAGAAAATCGTAACAGGCCCCTTTTATCTGTCCTACAAATGGACTGAAGTTCTCCCTCTGGCAGGCGCTACAGCAGAGCAAGCAGTTTGTTGTCACAGGCCATCAAAATCATGAGCGGTTAACTCTGCAATGCAAAGTCTTTGACACTGTTTTCAAAAACCCTGCCATAACTGTGAAATAACCACTGTGTTGTGTTTGTGCAATAGCGTATGGTCACTTGTACATAAAATGCAATTACTGTTAAAATGTAAAATCACGTTCACATACAATATGACAGTTAATCTCACTATATGTGTGTTTTGGCACTGCAATTAGGAGCAACTGACAACTCAAGTTAAATTGCTTGTATGTGTGAACATACTTGGCCATTAAATTTGATTCCGATTTCTCTATTTATTAATGACAGTGTGACTGACAGGAATCAGCAGGCAGGAGATAAACCGTCAAGGGTTTGTGTCATTGATGGTGGTGATGAGAAGGCAAACGGTTTTTGTCTGTGGCTGGTCAACAACAAATAAGATGGAAGGATAAGGCAGGTGACTTTGTGAGTCATGCTTGATTACAAGATGTGTGAAACCTAAGCTCTCGTTTTGGGCCTAATTTGTTCAAACACACACACACAACTCCTTACAGCCACAGAGTGTAACATGCCCTCTGCTAAAACGCTGTTTTTCCACCACTTGCTTTGTTAACATGGTGATTTATTGGTTTGAAGATTGTTTTTTTAACATCTTACTTCAGTCCACGATACTTTTTTAAAATACAGTTGTCTCCCATCCACCTCCCTGGTCTTGGAGGAGGTGTATAGTGTCAAGTGAAAAGAAGAGAAAACACACAGAAATATATGGGTGCCAGCAGTGAACACAATAGTTCAGGTTTAGTGTGTCTTTGTGGCATTGTAATTTTGAATAACTGTATATTGGCAACACAAGGCTTGAACTGTTGCCTACGCCTGAGTCATATACCACACAATCATTGTCGCCATCCGTAGCAGACACGAGAACATCAATTTGTGTTTTGAAGAAACAACATCTGTTCTATGCTAGTGGTTGGGACTGTGTGCTTGCATAGCAGGAGAACAAAGACGAATGTGGTTGCAACTTCAGGCAACAATTCAGCATTGAAGGGGCAATGTGAAAAGCTAACACAATCAACAGACTGTTGTACAATGTTGACGATATGTCAAAGATATATTGTGTTGCAGTGATATCTACTGAAATGAGCATGCTAAACAGTTAGTTCCACCCCATTCTGTCTTGTTATACCACTTGTACTTCGAGAGGCGATAGTGAGTCACTGTAGCGTCTAAATCGAAAGTGGCAGAAAGAAAAAACAAACTAAACAAACAAACTATCAAAGCATACACGGACCATACAGTCAACGATTACTGACACAGTAAGCACAAAGATGGCTAACCTTAAGTATACTGAAGACAGATGCCACACGTGAAAATGATAAAATAGCAGTGTTATTTTGGGAACCAGCGAGTTGGGGAAACTCTCACGAGATGGTTAAGGTAAGGTATTGATCTTGAATAGTTAAGGTTAGGATAGGTCATCAGGCAACGAGTCTTGCGAGAGTTTTTGCAGGTTTTTGCAGATCTCAGATCAGATTTTGCAATCTGCAGGTTACCTTCTAGACACGACCCTCTCAGAGTTTGAGCATTTTGGTAGAATTACTGTTAGTTAGTAGTTGGCGTTTTTTCAATTACTATTATTACTGATGACTGTAAATTTAGATTGTATGGACCCAGGTGCAATGGCGCCTCCTATTTCTGTGGAGCTTGTGGCCAGATATGGCACATTGGACCTTTAATACTGTAGCATTAATGTAACACAATACTGTATATATTGAAGCATTGGTGACATCATCTATAGGTTTCTGAAGGCAATTTTAGATTATTTTACGTGTAGTGTATTACTGTAGCCATAAAATTAGTCTGATTTTGGCACAGGGGATGAAGCATTATATTAGTATACCTGAGAGGAGATGAGTAGACACACTAAACAATGCAATTTAATTTAATCCCTGATATCTCCTTGATGGAACAATGACTCTCAAATATGCCGCAGACAAAACTGAAGGAGTGAAATAAAATTTTGAGACCCTAAAGTCTTGAGGAAAAAATACTGATTTCTTTTTGTAAAGAGAAATGTTTGACGATTTCCCCCTTGACTTTATCATAGTCACTGTTTTTAGAGAAAGCATCTAGCTGCCATTAGAAGAACTGCATCTTAAAGCACGTATGCATTTGCTTTAGTACTCAGCTGTGGTTGCTGCTGCTACATATAGCTGAAACAAGCAACACTCTGGCTGCTCATAAGAAAGATCTATGGTGAGCAGAGGTGGGCATGACATTAGTCACAGCGGTGAAGACTGTGACATTAGCAGCAGCTGTGGAGGATGTAGCTTCAGCTGTTACAAGTGTGAATGTGGCTGCAACTGTCATAGTCATGGATCTGAGTTGTTATGATTGGGATGTGCACTTTGTAGATAGTTTGATTTGGAAAGTGAGAGAAAGCTGATAATGCACCATGAACACCCTCTCTGCACCAACTGGTCAACAATGCATGGCTTCTACTTTCTAAATGTCCTTCCCTTCACAATATTTCAGCTATTTGATACAGACATCTAAATAAAAGCTAAATCAGATTAGAATAATGCAAACCTTTATGCTGACTCGTGCGTCATCTACATCTGCTCAGAGTTAGCTACAGATTGTAGGACTGTGTGTGTGAAAGAAGGGTAGATTATCAATCTGCGTTGTATTTGAGAGTAATTAGAATTCTTCATTTCTCTTTGAGGCCCTGCAGAAAGACGCAGGGTGGTGGTGGCGGTGTGGGTGACAGGTTAATTGAGGAATAATACCCTTCAGAATGATGGATTTTGGTGACTTGAGATGTCAGAATCCATTATAGGAAATTTAAATTTGCAATTAAAGTGGGAGGTTGGGTGCAGAATTCTTTCATTTTAATTCCCCCTTGCTTCCTCCCCTGTTATTATTAATGTTCTGCATTAAACGTCCCGGCCCTCTGTTCTCTGCTTTGGCACTCACCCACCGTCCAACACAGTTTGCCAATATGAGGCTTAATTAATGAACTCATACATACAGTAAATCAAACATTTTTTTCAGAGTAGGGATGCTGGACTAGAGGGATATTTCATGAGGTAATTGAAAATATACACCTCATCATGTTGGGAAAAGAAGTGAAAAAGCTTCAACTTAACCAGCCTCAGATTTGTGATTACTGCTTTTTTTATTTCTTGTGTTGAGAACTTTTTAAAATGTGATATTTAATCCTAGTCAAGTCAAGCCGTGTAATATTTGTCTGCGTGAACTCACTCACTCAAGACAGATTTTACTGGTGAAGGACAGAGACTGTAATGTGATGCCGATGAGCAGTTGACTACTGGTGATGATATGTCTGCAACACTTCACCTGTTTGAGCTTTAGGTGGTGTATGTCAACACTTGCGTCAATAAATTTCTAATGTCAAACCTTTACCACCTGCCACACACTAAATAGTGTGTACATGTCCTGTTGCGCGTCTGATTCTTCTTCACAAATTACATTTCCAATTCAAATTATTCAATGTACACTTCAGGGTGTTTGTTTGTTATACACAGCTTTATTTTTAGACACTGCTGAGAGACTAAATCAAGATTCAGTTAAATTGTTGATTCATCTTCATAAAGACGTTTTAATAAAGTTAAACCTCCAGTAGGCATGTTTGCATGTCATTGGGCAATAATTCCATAATAACCTTTCAGCATATTGTAATTCAAGGTTTCAGGCTTTAAAAAATCTAGCCTGTGACGGAAGACTTTGGCCAATCACAGGTCATTTCAGAGAGAGAGAGCGTTCCTATTGTCTGTTCATTCAACAGAGGCAGCTGTCAATGACTCGCAAACTGTGATTGTTCTGTCCTCGCTATTGGTACGTGTCCACAGGGGGCGTTTTTTAATGCGAGGGATCGTCTCACTTCCCTGCATTGGCCGCTTGATGGAATGCCACTATACACAAGGCACTCGGCACCTGATTGGACGAACGCTTTCCCTCCGTGGGCTGCTGCTCCAAGCTTTCAAACTGCAAACAACATGGTGGCTCGTTTGGAAACTTTTCTTCTCTTATTTCACGAAAAAATTTCACAAAAAAATGTCACCGAAATGTGTTTCTGAAAACATTTCATGCGAAAAATAAGCCATGCAGTCGCTGCATCCGTCTTTATTTTGGATCAACAATGCTTGGGAGTTTCCAGAGGCAGCGAGTCGCTGTGGACACCCGTGATTTACATAAAGTAGCCTAGGCCTCAACTTTATGCAAATAGGGAGCCGGCGACATGTCGGTCTGTCTCTCGAATCGCGCCGCCACGCTATCAGAATGCATTGCACTGCTGCTTACATATACAATGAATGGGAAGCGTGGAAAGGATGGAGCCTGTGGACACGTACCATGAGTGTTGTCCCCATGAACGTATACTCGGCTATGCAGACAGCTAAATACTCCCCTAATCAAGCTCAAAGGAACAGACTGATGTGTTGAATTTGGCAATTTAATAGGAGTAAGTGTAAAACTGTGGAAAAAGACCAGGAAAATACAAATGAAAATGCTACATCACTGCACAGTATCTCACGTATATTCGAACAAATAACAATTCATCCATGTCACTTTTATGTTAATAAACAATGTTACTTACAGATGATGCCATGTTTAAACTGAGAAAGAGAAGATGGCATTAGATTGTGGCCAGCAGTAACATGTGGCTGCCTCAGGTAAATTCTGGACAGGAAGTGAAGCGCTTCCTGTTTCGAGGGTCAACAAGAGAAACTACACAGAACAACCACCAGGGGGTGACAAATGCAATTCAAACCGATCTGGCTTCAGAACTCCAATCAAACGGTCAACTACGGAGCGCTGATCAAATATGAATCAATATTCTGTTACTGTAATGACTATTTCTCAACTCAGATATTTTCAGAACCATCTAGTAGTGTACTGTTTAGCTGTAAAATGAGAAACTTTGCTCCGGCTGGTGGGCGGTGCTTGGTATTTCCTCAACTGATCTCAACATGGCTGTCGATTTTTTTTTACCAATTTTCAGTCGATGAAGCTTGTCTCTTTGTCTCAATCTCCAGCCATTGTCATCTAATTTATCAACTCAAACCATATATATTTCAATTACATTAGATTAGATTGAGAGAATCTACAATGAGACAAGACAGTTTTGAACAAAAATACATAGATGTTTAGAAAAAAAACATGAATTACAACATGAGTTGAGTTAAAAAAATTCTGTATTTTTAAACCTTATTTATAATAAGGACATGATTGAAAGTTAATAATATATATATATACAGATCGCAGCTGTTTTTTTTACATTAACAATAAGGCATTAACTGGTGAAAAGCAAAGAAAAAGGAGTGTATTTGGTAAGCACTGTGAAAATTGAGGCGGTGGGTGAATAAATTCAGCATCTCTGTTTCCCTGTGAGGACTATCTGCAGCAGCAGCACATTAATGCCACTATCAGCTACTATATCAGCAGTCAAAGTGACAAATGGCAGACAAGCGCCTCTCAAATATTCAGGGAGGGTGGAGTAGTGCAGGGGTGGTAATGGGTGATGGTGTTTTTCTCCATTTGGCAGGAGGACTTGATGTAAAATTTGGGGAGAGAGATGGTTGGAGTAAAAGTGAAAAAAGCAGCGTTTGGAGTCTGCATGTTTGCATGTCTACATGACAATGTTTTAGAGCGGAGAACAAATTATTGTCTTATTGTCCTTTCTCTGCACTCCCCTCCCCCCCCCCCCCCCCCCCCACACGCCCCCTCATCTCCCCCATCATTCGGACAGCTGGAAACAGAATTCATCCGATTCGTTCTGCTGCTTTTCTCTCTCCCAACTGCCCCATTCCCCCCACCGTTCCCCAGTCCCCCTCACTGTCGTAATAGGATCTGCAGGAATCATTCAAAGGCTAGATATAATTTACTGCTTGCCGTGCACAATACCCCCCTCCCACTCTCACCCCCCTTTCTCAATCGCACAAGGTGCCCTGCGGATGAACTAATCATACTTGAAATATTATTTCTGCTTCTTATTCCTCCATTTTATGAACAGCTCCTTTTTATGGTGCAATGGATTTAACCCCTGCCTGGTCACACTCACACCAGTCTGTGCAGGAAGAAAGAGGATGGGTGGGTGGTGTGGGCGGAGAGAGAAAGACATAAAAACCTTTTGTTTTTAGAATAGAATAGATCTTTATTGTCATTGTGCTTAGAACAATGAAAATCTGTTTAACAGCTCTTCGGCTGCGTTCAACATAAAAGTACAAGTAAATGAGTACAGTTAGTAAAAAAGTTCAAGTAAATAAGTAGCAGTGAATAAAAGCAAAAAAGTGACACAATTATTTATATTTATTTACATTTCTCCCTTCTGTTCATTTTAATAAATTTGTATTTCAACCTAAACCTTGCTATCCCCAGGTGATAACTCCATCTTACAAAAAAGCATTACTTAGGGAACATACGAGTAACAGCATAAAAAAAACAATTCCACAGGGCTCTTTTACCCACAATCCCCTTGCTCTCTTTATGCAATCCACATATTTGGACAAGTAACTCCTCTTCATTCATAATATATAGAGCACAGTAAATGCTCTCATACATAACATAGTATTAGCATATGAGCTGTGCTGCTCTTTAAAAATAGAAGAACATTTTAACTATTTAAAAAATGCTACTTCTTGTGTAAAATATGATGTGCTTTATAGCAAGACCTTCCTTCTCTCAGGCTCAGTATGCAAGTGTTGAGTTAAATAGTTTTTATTTGAGTCACTCGGCAATATGATCTGGTTGAATAGACAGAGAGAGACAGATCATAGAGATCAACAGAGTTTGGTGAACAGTGGAAAACTGACGGAGTCTTCTATGAAAGTCTATTGATTTGGCACTTCGTCCATCGATCTCTTGTGGGACAAGAGGCCTGGATTAGGATTAATGTCCTCTATACCTGTTTGTGACCCGACATCATGAAAGACAAGCCTTTTTTCTTTCTTTCTTCAAACTTTGTAAATTGACTGGGAGAGATCAGCATGCAAATTTATTTTCTGAGTTCTCAGTGAGTTCAACATGAGAACCAGGGGAGCATAGTTTTCTGTCATGTCAAGCTTTTGATATTTAAGGGTTAAATAGAAAATAACAATGAAAATAGTTCCTTTTGTATCCCAAACTTAAGTCAAAGGAGTGTTTTCAAGATTTAGGTTACCAAAAAAAATATTTCAGGATGTTATTCTGATGAAATGGGGCTCACAGATAGAATATTAAGGGTACACCTTAATTTTCATTTTTATGGATTTAACTGTCCATATAACCTCAAACATAAAAGAAAGTCAGTGAGAATTTGGACATTCACAGGGCCAATGTTGTGATTTTAGTCTCTCAAAAAGGCTTCTACATACAGCCTCCTTCACATTTGTTTTCATGGCATTTTCAGTGGCAACATGAAGAAGAAATTCAAAGACTGTTAATTTATCACAGATATATCAGTATTGGCCTTTTTGTCAGACGATGAGTAACAAGAAATTGCAGCAAAGAAATGCTAAAAACATGTCCTCGTTCATTTAAAAACAGTCTTGCCAGTACATAATTTGTCCACTGGAGAGCACTGACAAGTTTATTTGTAAATTGTTAAAGAATACTGGCCGATATATTGTATTTGGACTCTTTTTTTTAATCTGAAACATCGGTATTGGTATCGGCTTCAAAAATTCAGTATTGGTCGGGCTATACTATCTGACGTACATTCAGTTTTTGAATTGCTGAGAGCTTTATGAGGCTTTTGAGCCTGTTGAATAGCCGACGTATTAAATCTTCCCTTAGCACCAGGTTTTTCATTGTAGCGTCAGTGGTTCAGAAGTAGCCAATACCCCATGTTGATAACAGATATAATGAAGCAGCTGGACACCCAGGGGTCTGATCTATTAGTAGCTTTAAGCCGGAAGCCATCAGGATATTGTCACGATACCCTTTTCTAGTCCTATATTCTCTCTGCGTTAAATGTGTCCTATGGAGACGATTCTAAACAAACATTTTTATTTATTTTTTTACATTCAGCCCATTACTGCCACCATCTGCCAACTGTGTAGAGCGCAAATAGTGTTACAATTTTCCATATGACAACTTTTAAGCACTATTTCCTTCTGTTTCGTACTGTATACGATCATTGACGATTAAATCATCTACTCAGTAGCGATCGTGTAGATTGATGTCCTTCCATGATTTTATTAATTTGTCTATCCATTGTGCATTATATCTTTGACTCTGCTGATGAGGTTTTTTGGAAGCGTGGGGAGAATGATGCATCTCTCCAATGCATTTCCATGTCTTTATTATTGGCTCGCTACATCAACCTTTTGAAGTGTTTGACCATGTGTTGCAAACATAGACTGTATATATAGATGGACGACGCATCTCCACTTCCTCCCACTGTACAGAAGTGAAGTAAAAAAAATATATATATAAAAATAATAAAAAAATATCCCGGATACGGGAGCTGTCTTCTTGCGATTTGGACGTCATTTGGAGCCAGAGTCTGCGCAGTAGTGATCGGGCGGTGGAGCTGCGATATCAAGGTCACCCACCCGAACCAATCGCAAGCCGTGCACGGCCACAGCTTGTCAACGAGAAAGACTCACAGCTGCCAATCATGACGTCTCACCCCCTTTTTATAGCATCAAATAACTAATTAAAACCATACTTAATAGAAGAATGAAGACTTGAACATACATCAGCGTGATAAGAACTACCTAAAACGACAGAAATCATCTCTGGTAAAAATGTATTTGAAGTGTACTTTGACTTTTTAGTTTGGCCCATGTCCCATCCACTAACATAAAGGGGATGGGCTTTATGACCTATACTGCAACCAGCCACCAGGGGGCGATCCGGATGTTTTGGCTTCACTTTGGGGGAACAGTCATGTCGTCCATCTTTATGTCTATGGTTCCAAACAATATCTCAGGCAGATCTAATGTACTCTTGACCTAACTATGGCAAAGGATGCATTGCAATATTGTTTTTCAGTATTTTCTCTTTTGCACCAATTGGCCAAAGGGGAATACTGCAATTAAAGATACACAATACTAATTGGCTATGAGGTGAGCTGCAGCACTTTTGTATTTTTGTTAATAATTACCTGTTCATTAAATGGAGTCTGTAGATAATTAGCCTAACTGCACATTTTCAGAAGATGGCCTTCACAACCTTTTCAAGGGGTTGTCACACTAAGAAAAGTGTGACACCTTTTCAGATGTTCACTTTATCTGTACTTTTTTACACTGACCTGGCATCTGCTCTAACAACAGACAACGCTCCATTTGGATGCACACAGACACACTTGTACACAAACACATTAAATCACGAATTCTTTGTTGAGTATGCACGCGTCGGCTCAGCAGATGGAGAGATGCAGAGAATGTGATAAAGAAGAGGCAGAAGGTGAAAAGGTATAGAGCGGAAAAGAGAGATAGAAAGGCAGAGCGAGAGAGGTAGACAGAAGGCAGCTATCAGCTGTTCACTTGTACTTAGGGAGCACATTTACTTTCCATTGATTTCCAATGCTTTAGTCAATTTCCTGCCACTTTTCATTGCAAGTACATGTGATCTCAGTTTAGCTGCTCGCAGGAAAAAGGAGAAAGTCCAAAATGGATATTTTAGAGTCTATAACACAACTGCTACAGGCTCTGTGTTTCCTGTCTGCAAAATCTAATATAACTCTTGGCAGGTGTAGATCAAGAAAAATAGGTATTAAGCACAAGTTATTATTATTTAGAAGACAACAGCTTTATAAAACAACCAGCAAAATGTTCACCGTATAAAGAGAATAAAAGTAAAAACATACTGAAAACTTCTTATAGCAGATCATACCAGATGGCACTCATATATCTCCACACAAAGACTGACCAGTCAACAGACAGCTCACTAACAGATGTGGTGTCCAGCAGTCCCCATGAATCACTAAACCTTTTTTGACAAAAGAAATGTTTTACTGTTTTTTTTCTTTACCTTGGTTTCTGCCTGTTTTTTTTTTCTTCTGAATAGCAGTTTCTTTCGTGCGCACAGCATACAGGTTTGATCTGTATCCCATTTGTTTTTTCAATCCCCCACATCTTTCACTGTTTCTCTTTAATGCAAATACTCATTCACCTAGTTTTTATTTTGGTCTTTTTTTCTACCTTCAGAGAGCTTTGCCAACTTAATATTCAGTTTGAAATAGCACGACTCCAAACAAAGGGCATTTTCTCCCCTAGCACATCTGCTTGCGAGGGAGACAGGGCCTTAACACCTGGAAGTAATAAAAGACCAACACTGAGAGAGAAAATAAAGTAGGATTATTGTTCTGTGTGAGGAAGAGATTATGTTCAGAGAAAAGACAGTGAGGCATACGGCTACACTTTCACCTCAAACAACGGGACTGGAAAGCAGCCGCTGATTAAAACTGAAATGAGGGGAGCAAGAACATCTGAAAATGAGGTGCACTTTCATGCCGAGACAACAAGTAGAAAGCTTTATCTTAAATGGAAATAAAATAGACTGGAATATTCCAAAGCTCCTGCGGTACTATTACTCAGTTACAACATCATTATCTTACCCCAGCTTAAAATGATACTAGCTGAGAGAAAACCGCATAGCATTTTCACAATTTTGATGAAACTCATCTGTTGTATTTTATTTTTTTCCCTCTGTTCTGTATTGAAGATGTGCATTTGTCTACTCTCTTTTCCTGAAACCCAATCAGCCTGTAATTTCATCAGAGTTGTACAGACGACGAGAAGCACAGGATGTCATCTGACTTTCCATCAAAACTCTCCTAATTAACTTCCTTTGAGATGGATAAACACCTTACTAAAAATGTCTCTTTTGCTTTTTAAAGCACACAGTCAAATGAATCCAAACTTATAGAAAATACATTTCTAATTATTTAAGAGCCGAGGCATGGGACAGTCTTAGACAGGTAATTTTTCTGTGACATCCAGACACCTATTTCCATTTGCAGACCAGCATCAAAGCACTGGGATGCGAGAAACATACAAAGACCACAGTAAATGTGCCTCCCCCCGGGTATATGACCTAACAACGCCCCTGCACAGACTATGCTGGCCCATAACATCCAGTACAATCCAAATAATCCACACAAAAAAACAATTCAAGCTGAGGAAAGGGAGCGAGGGATCCAACACAGTCTCTCCCTTCCTCATCGCTCTCCCTCATGTTGACTGGAATGACATTAGATGCCAGTGCTTGTTTGTGCTCTAATGACAAGTAAGAGGGGACTGCTGTCTCCATGGCAACAGCCAAGGCTCAATACATCATACCTCGTTACAGTAGTCAAGCGGGGACGTTTGGTCAAAAATTAATATATCAAGGGAAGGGGAGAGGGAAAGAGTGTGTTGTGGGAAGATTGCCCGGCATTTGTTATATGAGTTTGATAACTGTAGCATTTAAATGGTGGCCGAGTTAATTTCAAGCTGCAGCACTAGGCAACAATTTGGAACGAGAGTGGTCGGTGACCTTGGCTTGATACGTCGAGAGTATCATGTCTATACGAGGAAGACAGTGGAAAGGATAAAGAGGCAGACCAAAGGGTATGCGTGTGTTAGTGTGTGTGTGTTGGGGGTAGGGCTGGGCTCCCGGCAGTATGCTGCAGATTAATTGCGTATGATTCACAATTGTAGGAATTGTAGCACAACAAGCTGACAGTGTTAGACTGACTCCTGTTACTGTGTAGGTTGTGTCACATGAACTCAACAGTATACGTTTGGAGAATGAAGAGAAAAAGAAGAGTGAATGTGTTTCTCAATCACTATGTTTGCATGTTTTTATTTGTCAGAAAGAGAGAGATGGTAGTAAAGACTCTCATCCCAACACGTCATATACTGAGGCTTTGTCAGACCCCTCGGCGTCACTTTACGGTCACAGTAAACAGGTGGTTAAAGGGAATTAAACACAAACACTTGCTTAGATTTAGGCAACAAAACCACTACAGTTAGGTTTAGGAAAAAAACAACATAGTTGGGTTTAAAACTACTACATTTGTACAGTGAAAATGAAACTGAACGCTGTGAACACGGGACATGAACGAAAAGCTGATTGTAACGTGAAAGTGAAAGTTAACGCATGAGATGCAAACGGTGGTCTACTGGATGAAAGCCTTGTGTTTGTTGGACCCATCCACCTACCCTCCAGTCTCTTCGCTCTTTAAACTATGTCACCACACCGCTTTCCCTGATCATTTACTGTTGCCGCGGATGGGTTTAGAAGCCCGGTGCGTCTCATACCGATGCTAAAGGGTGTCTTGTGCGTTGGTATTGAACGCCGACGGCCGTGACAAAGCCTCTGTGTTTGATGCCCTGGAAATGACAACGGGCTGGTAAGACAGAGCAAAGTGACACAACAAGGACTTAGTTTGGGTCAGATGCATGACTCCAGCGTCCTCAGACTTAAATATTCTGTCCAGAGAGGTCAGGTGCAGTGACGGCTCTGGAGGAATGAACTCAAATGAAATATCAGCAACTTAACCAGCAAATTGAAGCGCTGAATTTTAACCCGAAAACAATCTTGTACTGTCAGTAACAGTACAATACTGTCAGGGTTATCAGGAAAAAACAAGACTTGGACAACAAATGCAGAAAACGATGAGGAGGCAGCAGACTGAGTTCAATGATTTAATGAGAAAAAAAAAACTTACGGGAAACAAAGATGCAGCTGATCCAGGCTATGGATGCATTAAGAGAACTGGACACAGTGATGGCTCGACTTTCATCTGGAAAAGTACCCAGATCTTCTGGCGATCTTCTGCATCCATTGGGCCCATCGGACATGCGCAGTAGCGTCCGTTCGGTCACATGACTCAGGCGCGGGATCACACAGTCACGCCGTCGTCGCGGCTTGCGCTGTCGTCTCAGTCTCATTCACATGAAATGAGGAAGGGAAATAACTCTGGATTCGGCTATTAGTGCGTTTTACAACTTTTAGGACCTAATGATTTAAATAAGGGCTATTCAAGTGTTCATACTGGGGAGATGATTTACAGACGTCTCTTTCCCAATGTAAGTCTATGGGAAAAAGTCTTTTGGGGCCCAATTGCATCACGTAACAGACACGGAAGTTGTAGTACCGCCGTTTGGCCACTACGGAAATTGGGATCAATGACCTGCGTTCTTCCTGGGGGCTTGATCCAGGCAGGTACAAAAGCCAATCCACATGGTATGGTAGACATAGCAATGTGCAGAAACAGGCTAACAGGAAAACTGGAAAACCGACACTCTAGGGTGAAAAATCACACACAAGGAGCGACGACGAACTGACAAAGAAACAGGGGGAACACAGACTAAATACACCAGGTGAGCAGGGTGATTGAACACAGGTGGAACAAATCAGGGCGGGCAGACAATCACAAAAGGCGGGAAACAAACAAAGGCAGGAGGTAAAACCAGGCTTGACACAAGAGGAGTGAGCTTTCAAAATAAAACAGGAAACACTACGACCAAAACCCAGGACCATGACAAATCTATTCACAAAGTAAAATGGGTCTCTGTGTCTCCGAGATACCAACCTGACAGAAGAATGTGCATCTGCTAAAAAAATTCTATCACACACAATAATGCTTGACACATATTCAAATGGGCTTATTTTTTTATTTGCATAGTTGAAGTTTTCAATCACTTGGAGCAGGCCTAAAATGACCTGGTAAACATAATGACTGCTTGATTTACATCCTGAATGACAGCCCTTTTAATAGCAGACAGAGTAAATGAAACAGGAATCTGCCTTCCTGCAGTAGCCTACTCTCATATTCTTATGGATTGACTACCTTTGCATGCTTGTTCATATGGCAGCCGCTGTGATTGCCCTTTATTCATGTGGGGATAATTAGTAATTCACTCACTTGACAAAAAGGCCTCAGTAGGACCCGGTTAGATTTAATTACACGATAATCTCAGGAAGACAATAGTCAGTGATGATAAGCGAGCCATTCCTATTTGTATGTAATCAATGTTTAATATTTATCATTCAACAAGCTCTTATGGAGAAGGCTTTAATGAGGACTTATCTTCACTTGAGTCCCTCTTCAGCGTTTTTCAGCTCTCTCTCCAATTGACATCCACTGACCCCCTGTAGAAGACAGGAGTGGGGCCGACTGTTTCTCCCTCAGGATCTGCATGAATCTTTTGAAATATGTTCCCAGCGTGTTCCCATGAAGGGTTAAATTGTTGATGTTAAATGGAATGTGGGATTCTGCGAGCTGCCTGCTAATTAGATTGTAATTACAGCAGAGCTTTGCGAGCTTGTCGGTTCCAATTAGAAACACTTTTTGCGGCCAGTCTGCCTGACCTTTCTTTTAAAACTTCTCCGCTTTATATTGACGACAGATACAAAGGGTTAAATGCTCAGAAATAGTTGGTCAAATTACCATGTTTATGAATACCACGGAGACAACCCTGTGCACATTAATTAAGCGAAAATATTGATTTTCAGCTCCCATTCTCACATTTATGAATACAATGTCGTTTTTATGAGGACTAAAAAAAGGCAAATACAGGTGCACCACTTGGTAGGCGTCCAACTCCAACAATTTATATACTGAAGTAATTACTATGTATATTTTTACACATATACTATAAAGTATATATGTGTGTGCATGATATGGAGTGAGAAGTTGGACCGTGGCCCAGTCGGCTTTCAACAGTGGTAGTGTGCCCTCCCTCTCACTGAGAGGAGCTCTCAGACTGAGTGAGGAGTGTCTCAGGCATCCACAGCACACCTGGTCTCCATTATCTCTCCATTTCACAGGCTTGCACCCCCTAACAGGGCAGCCTGGGAATGGGCCTGGCTCTTTCATCTTCCCATCATTATAGCAGCCAGCCCAGGGTCAGGGCCCAGTCTGACAGGCATTCCAGCAGCAACGCACTACGACTGATTCTGGTTAAGGTTTAAAAAATACAAAACCCAAGTCAGAGAAATATTAATAAGAACAAGTCTCAGAGCAATTATTGTATTAAGAATTCTTTTCAGAGTTGACATTCTCCCCCAAAGCTATGTGAAATACGAGGCTGCACCTCAAAGCTGTGCCTCCCGCTTCCTCAACAGCATCACCTTCCCTCGCCCGCGCTCTAAACCTAAGCCTCCTTTGTGGCGTATGTACTCCGTAGACGTACACGTAGGTACTGTTTGCTGACAAACACACAGGAAGCCTTACAAAAAAGAAGTATACTAAAACTTAAGTATACTTTAAGTATATTACTAAGTATACTTTATGTAATAAGTATACTAATGTCAATGCGCTATTAGTAAATGATTTATACTTATACTATTTCAATACTTCTAGGGACTAAATTGGCCCACTTTTTAGTTTATAAAAGTATACTTTTAAGTACACTCTAAATGTAATAGTAGTAAACTTTGAGTAGTTTACATCCAAGTAGTATTTTGTACTGCAACTATAATATGAACTATACTACAAGTGAACTTATAGGTATACTGTAAGTTTACTAGTTACATACTTGGAGTCCATTTTTTTAGTTTATGAAAGTAAAATTTAAAGTATTCTCTCAGTACTTGTCAGTATAAGCCAAGTATACTTAGGTATAAGTTTGCTACGTTTATTTCTGATACGTACGTATAAAGTAATCTGAAAGCATACTCTCTTATTTTAAGTTTAAAAGAAGTATACTATAGCATACTTGAATAATCTTATTTTTTTGTAAGAGCAAAGACTACAGGATAATATGAAAGTAGTGTTTACAAGTGTGTAGCGATACCATGCTGAGTGTTGGGTTTATTTATCACTCTTAAATCTCATCCGCAGAGGGACATTTGAAGACAGATCAAGGAGAAGCCAAATTCTCTCCCTTCTTTTTTCTTTTTTTTTTGTAACTGTTAAAGGGATTTAACAGACCCCTTCAGACAATCTGTGAAACACATTTATGGAGAAAGGATACACCACCTGATGGTTCAGATCTGACATGGTCCACCCATTATCATTTTGCATATGAGAACAAAATGAGGTGTGATAATTGATCTCTCATGTACTTCGGCTCGCTCTCTCACGACACTATCAGCACAAGCTTCGTTTAAAGGCTGAAAACATTCTCAGACAGCTCACCCGAAGCCTTCTTAATGCATCATCACTTTGAGGTTACAGAAATGACACCATGAGAAGCACTTTGAAGTGATGTAAAATTATCCCTTATTTCTACCCCCACAAATGATTTATTAAGGGGGGAAAAAGGGGGGAAATCGGGAAGGAAAAGGACCGACGAAGGATAGAGAAGGACAAACACATTCCCAGCACATATTCTCTTCATTATGAGTGAGGAGGTGGGGGGGGGGAGCCGATCATTCAATTACTGACTGCCGTCACAGGCTAATATTCCTGCCTGTCAGGGCCCATTCTGCCTCAGTTTTGGTCAGAGTTCTTCTGATGGACCTCATTTCCTGTTAAACAGAACCAGAAGGTGCTGTGAAAATGGCGACACCTGATCCTGTGTTCAGGAGACGGGAAATGCTTCGGCAAGGCCCGGAGCCTGCCAAGACGCCCTCCACACCTACCCCAGCATGAATCCCACGTGGGTGGGAAGGAGAGGGTTTACAGGCCACTCACTTAACCGGCACAGGTGGGGGCTAACACTGATATGTATATTTTTTTTCTCTTACAGTATAAAGCGATGTGAAGATGTGTCAACCCACTTTGATCAGGAAACTTAAGGCTATAATTCAAAAGAAGCTGAGTTCTCCCTTTTAATTTCTTCATCCCTTTGATCCTCCCTCACCCATCATTTTATCTGACAGATTAGATTGAATTAGTTTGACCTGTCCTCAAGGCTGCAGCGTAATTTGCCTTTGACATTGATAGGGGAGGAAGACAATGTGGCCAGGCACAGAGGTATATGTGGGGGTGGGGGAGCAGTGGGTAATGTGGAAAGAAAGACTATGTGGCTTTCAGGCTTGCTGGTGAAATTGCCGTTCTTCACGGCCATCTATGTTATTTCACCAGTCTGTCTGTCAGGGGTTAACCCTTGACAGTGGCAGTCCGAGCTGCTCATGTGCAAAGCAGACCAGCTTAGTTAGGTCTTTCATTGGCTTAGTCGCAAATGTATCCAGTATGTCCACAGTATCTGCTGGTGACACACGCCAATTTGTTACTTCAATGCAGTTCAGAACAGTTTACACACAATTCTACATCCAACATGTTCCTGAAGCCTTCAACAGGTTTAGTGTTAGTGACAACGCTTGGCTTAAAGTCTACATGCTTTTGCAGTTTCTCATCAAATTTGCCCTCATGCCGTATGATGCTGATAGACAATTTAATTTTAAAGTTTCATTGCGTCACGTTTTTTTAGGCGGAACAGGACACATTGGCAGGGTGACCCCTCTCTTGGCTGAGATGGAGGCAGGATGCCCTGACTATAGCACTGTGGAATTGGATGCTGGCATATGCGGTGGTGTGGTTTCCCTCACAGCTTCTGCTCCCCATTTTCTGCCTTTGTGGTGTCAAGTGGTAATACCAACCTTAAGCCAAACACCCATTAGAGAGCTATGTTTTTTATTTAAGACAAGGCCCAAGATGACATAGCACAACCACGGCTTTTGTAGTCACTTTGACGAGAATCATCCAACATTTGCACCATTTATTCCCTGCAAAGGTTGAAAGCTGATACTATAGAGCGTTGGAAACCCCAACGAGCCATTATCCCAACAAAGCAAGAACTTAGACCTCAGCGTGGTAACGCCACCCAGCTTGGGTCAGAGTGTACAAACCGAGTCTGTGATATTCTATCCAACAGAGCTGTGCTTGTCTTCTACTAGGAAAGAGAGCATTCGATGGTATGTCAGGGGCTGTTTGGGATATGTAGAAGGTTGACTGGCCAAAAGAGACAAATGGCTCTAGGAAACTGTCAGCTCTACCTCTGACTGAAATGACTGAGTTAGTGAGGTGCATTGAGAATGATAATTAAATATGGGGCCAAAGATTGGCATGGTGGGCCCTGTACCTTTAGGGCAGGGGAGAATGGGTTCGGGAGCTCACATTGCCCAAGGCCTATGTTAGACTCAGGCACTAACCCAATTTCACACTGTGTGACTGGGCCTGGCCTGTTTCAATGCAGCATCTGAGTGTGAGTGCCATCTGGTCCAGGCCTGTGAAGGAAATGGCCTTGCTTTTCACACTGATCGGATTAGGGTGTTTTTAATTCATTCGGGATGTGCCCTTGCGTGTTAATTGGCTCAACATGGCCAATGAATCTTGCCTGTTGCTTGACACAGGATGGCCTCTTCCCTTAAACTCTCTTTAGAGGTTTGATGCTCCTCAGATTTGAGCTGTTTCCATATTTTCCTTACAAAGCGCGACGATTTTAACAAAGTTTATGAAGATATGAAGCAATTCAGCCTTATTCTATAAGCAGTAGAGCAGTTCAAAGATCACAGCGGCTCACTCCTTTTAGGAAACGTAACAAACATGGATGTAAGTATATCTAGCGTTTCCTTTAACCCCACCTCCCAGCCTTCGCTCCAACCGCGGTCTGGGGCTCATTCACATGAACGGATGAAGGAAAATAACTCTGGATTCAACTGTTAGTGCATTTACAACTTTTAGTATCTAATGATTTAAATAAGGGCTCTTCAAGTGTTCGTACTGGGGAGTTAACAAAAAAAAAAGATTATCCGCTGAGTTACAGACGTCTCTTTCCCAGTGTAAGTCTATGGGAAAAAGTCTTTTTGGGCCCAATGGCATCTCGTGATTGACACAGAAATTACAGTACTGCCGTTTTTGCCACTACGAAAATTTGCATCAAAGCCCTGGCTCTCTTCCTGGGGGCTTGGTCTACATAGGGAGTGGATCCTCTTCACTGCGCCGTCCACCATGTTTCTACAGTAACCCAGAACAGACAAACCAAACACTGTGTTAACTTTTCCTGCTTGGGCCGGAGTCGATATCGTTACTCGCTCCGGAGTTAACCCCTGTCACTCCACAATGTCCTTGCTGTCATTGTCTTTGGCTGTCAATCATGATATCAGCTGTGATATCATATCTATCCAATAGCACAGCAACACACCTACATTGTTAGCCTATCAACCTGCTGCTGTCTCTTTTTAAATAAGATTCTCTCTCTGCCTTTAGTACATTCATGCTGCTGTTACGGGCGCCCCTCCACCTCCCCACCACCGCCCAGTCTTCGAAGATTCATCAGCCTACGAGTCTCAGCAGAATCATCAGCCAACACCACCAACACCACCACCAGTGTCTGGACTCCACGGGGGGGATTTATCTTGCTGCTGCTCAGGGCAGACTCCCCACAATTACAACTCTTCCTGTAGAGTCTATTGCCAAAGACTTTCTGTCATTATCACAAATCCACAAATCATCTGTTATAATAAACAATTATCTTTACTTCATTCACTTGTCTCTCCTGATTGAAATATCAGTTTAACTGTATTCCCATATTTGTTCGTATTTGAAATACATGCAAACACTCCTAAGTGACAACAATGTACTTCAGTTTGCCAAATTGCTAATTCCAATTAATAACAACGCCTACTACTTTAGTGATTAGTCATTATAGTCTTGCTTGTATTTGGATGAGGTTAAACATCCAAAAATGTGGGTATTTTAAGATAACAGTTTGATGCACTTTTAACAGAAATGATTTAAGAAGCAATTCTTCTATTTAGAAATCTCATTTTAGATTCCAGTTTTCCAAGCTTCATTGTCAGTGCCTCTGATTACATTAGTTGCACACAGCCACCTCTAATTAAGAAGAAGTTCACAGTTGTTGCTTAATATGTATTAATTAGGCTAGGACACTTACAATCCATACCAGCCATCTAAACATAGCGCATGGCAGAAAGAATTTCAGAGGCTGAGGGGATCTGACACGATCACACTACATATCAATTAAAACAGTGTTAAGCCTTTCTAATTTTAACAACACTGAAGATTTAAAGGCACAATCAGTAATATATAACAAACGGACCATAACGCATTAGTGGGGGCTCACAAGTGTTGCTGATCAATGTCAGTCCTTCAATGTCTGCTGAGAATTACATTTTGCTCAACAGGCAGAGCTGGACCGGCTCTGTTTTCATTGGGAATGGTCCAAACTCCCAGGCCCTCTGAACTACCCACTGCTTGCTGTGCGTGTTGTATCGTTTTTCCAGAGTTAACATTGGTGCAGCATTTGAAAGGTGGAGGCAGAATCAGACAGCTGAAAGATCTATGATGCAGCGAATGTTAGCCAACGAGGCTAAATTTGGTTGTTTATGTGAGGCCCAGCCACGCCTCATATGATAATATTCATCATCATTATCATTGGGCCTCATCTTGCAAGCTGTTTGCTAGTTAATACGCCAACTGAATGGACTAGTGCAGTGCCCGTCTGAAGCAGGCTTATTGCTTGGCCCCAGAAGTTCTGCTTGAAGCGTTGTCGAGAACCGCGGTATGGCCAGCTATAGCAAAACATCAAAAATCCCCCTAAAAATGTCCAGCTTGGTCCAGAGATGTTCTGTACCAAATTTGGTGACGATTGCTCAAAATTTGTAAGAGTAGCAAAAATTCAGATTTGGACACAATTGGCGGAAAATTAATTTAGACGCAAATGTGTGTAGCAAAAACAAACAGGAATTTAAACCAGGAGACCACTTTTTGTGGCCCATGTGACACTAAAAGCAACGTTGACTTATTTTGTCACGTCAGTCGTTGGTCACGTGACTCCTTAGTATCGTCAGTCCCACAATTCACGTGAGTCGTTGGCAAGTGAAGTTAACGTCAACCACGACTGTTTTCTAAAACTAATTAGTGCTTGTGTTGCCTAAACCTAACTTCCTGCAAAAAAGGAAGTTTATTTTGAAAGGACACTATGCATGTAACGAGTGTATATTGACACGCCGTCTCTGACACGTCCAAAGGTAACGTAAGAGGGCCCTGTGTGTCCGTTTCCAATGCCGAGGGGCACTGACCAAGCGGCGGTTCTAGACAAGTTGCGAGTGAGAACGTGTTGAAAATGAGTAATTGTATTTCTTCAATTCTCTGAGTTCTTCTAAGTAGTAGTCTGTCAACAGCAAGAGATCAAATCCCTCAACACTCAAAGAGAAGTCCACACCAGTGCAAGTTTATGCTCATACTTTTTTAATGTATCACAATGAGCAAGAAACATACTTGATGAAATATTTTCAAAGGAGTATATTCAATTACCATCTACAATCAACTTAACTAGGACAACAAGGTTTTGTGACAAAAGTTTCTTTAAAAGTCTGAAGTTCCATGTGGTTGTATGTATGTTAGTTTCCATGTAATTTGGTACAGTTTGGAAATCTTCATCATATAATTACAGTAACAAAAAAGCTAACAAGACTACAGTATAGAAAAGACATCAAGAACAACATTTTTGGTTTAACTTGCTCTTTTTTGTACATTGCAAGGCTGTTTTTTTCTACCCTCGGATGGGCTGCCTGGAGCCACAGAGCCATGCTTATGAGGCTCGAAGGAGGAGTAATTCAAGGAAACAAAAAGAAAAACTAAAAGCATAAAAAAACATTGTGGCACCAGAAGTCACAAAAGGAACAGAGAGCTCCAAGTAACAGTTCATCTTTGAAGTTGGAGCAAATGGTTGTTTGGTTGTTAGTTTGGTTGTTAATTTTGGTTAATACGCTTTTTTAGTGTAACTGCCTCTTTAAGAATGACAGCTTTGAGAACCCGTCCCCTCTCTCTGTTATTCATTTCTCTTTTTAGATTATGTAATCAACAGAAAGAGGGGTGAGCCGCCATTTGACTGGAGAGCTTAACTTGTCAACCAGAGACAAGCACAAGGAAATGAAACGGGTAGCAACATGAACTGGGAGAAATGAGGCAAGCATGTCTGTCCATCCTGTCCTGAAATTTGGAAAATGTCCATCAAAGAGCAGAAGCAGAGGCAGAGCTGGAGAAAGAAAGAGACAGACAGAAAGGAGAAAGAGGCAGCTGGAGCCACTTAAGTTCAGTTTCATCTAAGGACTTTCCTCTCTGTGTCACACATGTCCATTGGTTCCAGAGTCCATTCCCATTACAGAGTTGTCAGTAATCAAATAAGGAGGTGGTTTTAAAGCTGTTTCGAGCCTGCCTTTGGCTCCCATGCCCAGTTTTGGTGTGCCCACAGCCTCTCAAGTCCTCCTAAACGAGATCTCCAAAGCTTCCCAGAGTCCTTTTTTTTTCTCTTTTCATTCCTTCTTCATCTCAAAAAAAAAAAAAAAAGTTGATGTCTTGTTTTAAATATATCTATATCTGTATACAGGTACACGTTCGTTTTCACAGTGGGCAAAAGATGACCTCTACAGCAAAACCTTGTCTTTATCTCTCTCTTTGTAAATGTCCATTAAAATCAAGTATCCCAATGTAAGTCAGTGGATCCAATTATCCACAATAGCGTTTTGTGCCACAATAAAATATACACTTATCTGGGGCACAACTTGTAACTTTTTTTTTTTTCATTTTTGTTTCAACTGCATAAAGCTTTGGCCACATTCATAAATTCAATCAAAGTAAAAACTGCTCAGTGCTTCGGTATCGTTTCAGATCATTATCTTTAAAATTGGATTTTCTAAATTTCAGTTATTCATAATCCAGCTTTGTGGTTCAGTTTGTTTTGGTGTGTAACATATAAAAAAAATAAAAGGCAAACAAGAAAAAATTGAATTGATGCTGGCTCTTATGAAACACACAGACACACACATACACACACACACACACACACACACACACACACACACACACACACACACACTCACACACAAACACGCATACAAACTCACACACAGTCCATGCTGGCTGAATCTGATGTAGAGACCTCAACTTTGTCTTCCACAAAAGAGCCCAAAAGATTACACTTTGGAAATAAGAGAGCAAACAGTATCATCGAGACAATGAATATAAAGAACATTATCACACCATAAAGTGGCCAGGTCATATTTTTGTTTCTTAATTTCAGCAATTCAAATTAAAGCTAGTGTTAATTTATGATAAAAAGTAATATACAGGAACTAAAATAAAATACTTATAAGAAAATAACATGTCTGACATTGTCTGAAAATTAAAATAAAGCAAACATTTTTGAGAAAGCTGTACAACGTAAGAATTTTCCAAAATAAAGTACATGTGAACAGGGAACTGGACTAAAGAAGTAGCGAGCTTGCAGACCAAATTTCCTGACTTTCAACAGCATGCTGTAGTATTAACACCAAATCACATTGCTCTGCAATACGAAGCACTCTAAACAAACTTCTGAGATTGTGCCTTGTATTCATTAGGGCGAATATATTGACTATACAATAGTGGCCAAAAAGTAGTTTCAAAAAATTTAAATATGTCTTCGTTTTGGTTTTAAAAATAAAAGTTTTAGTTCATTGGATCATCAGTGAGAGGGTGGGGGGTACCTATGCACATCCGTTTCCATTGCAATAAAATTAAGTGGGTGACTTCTTTGGACATGAAAGCAAACTTGCTATTTGAAATCAAGGGACATCTTCAAGAAACCTCCTACTTTTTCCAGAAATAATGCTTTGGAATGAAGATGTCCCTTAAGAACCTGTAGTCTATGTGTGGAAGTGGCACCCTGCAGACACATGGGGAGGGGGCAACGACACCTCAGCAAGACAGCCACCATTTCCCTCTGAGACTAGTTGTATGTTGACTGGCAGAAATGTTACTAAACCTATGAGACGCATCAGTACCAGATGTATTATATACATTTTTTGGTAACCACTATTACTTGCTTAACAAGTGAGCAACAACCTTGACTGGATGGAGGGATTTTCAGCAATGTTCCATGCCAGCACAAAATGACATATGGAGGTCACATTGTTCAGCAACCAATGATGCAAAGAAATTTACACAACAGTTTACAGTCACTTTCAAAATGAGGAAAAAAAATAGATTGTGACAATTAAAAAGCAATCAAATGAAACAGGATCAGTCCTTGCTTAAGAGAAACCCATTGTGATATTTGGAATGCACTGTTCTTTACAAACGTTATAGATCATTGGCTTTAAACATTGGTCTGTTCAAAAAGAAAATCGGCAAAATGTCCTTTGGAACATATATTCACAGTCTTCAAAGTTCCGTTTTTGCAACAAGAAAAAAAAAAAAAAAAAAGGTGTTGCAGAGGCAAGAAATTGGTTTATTGTTTGTTTTAGTTAAAGCTTAGCCAAAAGCAAAATGAGCATGCATCTAGGTACTTTTTTTTTTCTTTCAAAATTCTACATTAGCAGCAAAACGTATGTCCTTGAAGACCAGACCTTATACATTTTCTTAAAAAAATGGACATTTGAATGTGACAAAAAAGTCAAACAAAGATTAATAACCTCTATCTTACAAACTGCAATGGCTCTGTAACGGTGCTACTCCACAATGCAAGGACAAGGGCCCTTTTTGGTTTTTGGTATTTACGTAAAAAAGCCACCTGTTTGCTTGCAAAGAAGCAAAAACGGCAACTCTGATGCGTACTCCTTTATCTTTTAAAACTTTGTTTTCTTTCTCTAAAAACAGCAACAAATTCTCAAGTATAAAGAAGCCTCTTTTCTCATATTTATGCACCAATGGTGAAAAGTGTTTAGTCTTTGGATTTTCTTTTTGTCTTAAAGCGTGAGAATTATTATTAGTATTCTTTTTTCATTTTCATTTATGACAACAAAAATGTCAAAATGAAAATAAAGACTGTAGCCACACTACATGGAGAACAAAAGACCTGCTTTGTAGTGTACATATCTACAAACACAGGAGAGCAGAGAAAAATAAGTGCCAAGAGAGGAACAAGTAGAGTGAGAAATAGGAGTCAGACAGTGATAAGTGCACAAAGGTAACACAAAAATTAAATAAAATAAAACTTTCAATATTTCACCCAGGATCTTTTTCGTTTTGGTTAGCGCCATACCAACCAAACCATAAAATTTAAATAATTCTAAAAGAGGATCCTGCCTTGTCAGGAGGGGCATTTGGGTGAATGTTTCCCAAGAAGTTGAGAATAAGACAGAAACAAAGTTGAGATAAATTACCTGTCCATAATCTAGTCTATCGGAATGACCAAGACAACATCAAATGAAGCGTCTTAAAGTTGGACAATACAAAAGCTAAATGTACACAAAGTTTTTTTTCAACCTACCATACTGTTTAAATTCATTTCCAATGCAACAATCTACTTAACACCAAAAATGTTCATATCTATCATAAATACAGAAGGTTGTTTTTTTTTTAATCAAAACTCTTTTTATCGCCCGTTATGTCTGCAATGCTCTCCTTGTGTGGGTATAATGGGATTGCGATTTTCCCCCCTTTAAAAGGATTTCCAATGTTAAAATCAGCAAATCATTTACCCTTTTTGAATGCCCAGAAACAATGCCTTATTAAAAATTCAATCAACTTAAAACTTTCTGTTCTGAAAGAAAACAAATCTCCTGTTGGAAACAAAAGGTGTAAAACATGGATTTCTGTAACAGAAAAAAACCTCTGTGAGCTGTTGACCTGAGAATAAAATAGACATTACATTATTCTTTTACTTTTGCAAGCCATTGGTATCTGAATGCTTAAATAGCAAGAAAACTGATAGACTATTCTCCCATACAGTACATACTGGCTTTTTGTGACTGTGCTATTAAGTAGAAATTATTACAAAACAAAGGGACAGCTTGTTGACTCGTATTTCTTCATAAGGGTTCTTGGGCCATTTGTCAACTTTGAGGCAGTCCATTGCCATACAGTACAGCATTCCTCGACCATTACCCAAAACAGAACTGCAGCGATCTTTTCTATTCTCATATATTAGTATGCATGTATTTCAGTTGAGTAAAACAAAAACAAAACAAAACAAAAACAAAAAAAAAACAAAAACCAGCATGTTGATATGGGAAAACAATCCACTAACATTTAAATTTTTGGTTACAAGCTTTGGAATTGCAGTTAGTCTTTACACATCTTTTTCTGAAATTGGTTTGTATACTTTTAATGTATTTTTAACATTGCTGCTTTTTATGTTTTTTTCCATTTGTGATTTTTTTTTGTCTTTTTTTGTGTTTTTTAAATATTGTCCATCACTGAAAGCTCTTTTACAATCTGATGGAGTCTGTTCCTACACTAGCAAGATTACTACTACAACTACTACTGTCTTTGACAAAGCCAGGCTGCTGCGGCTCCTCCGCCGTCCTGCCAAGCCTGTCCGCTGACTTCTGACTGCTGTCAGAGTCAGACTCGTCGGTAAAGACGTCTGTTGGTATCGAGGTCTGAACTCCTGAGGTGCTCAATGAACTTGAGGTAACCGTTGAAGGTGAGGACATTGGAGGAAAAGAGGAGGAAGAAGAGGAGGGACTGGCATTGGGCTTCCCAGCTAAAGCTCTGGAGAAAGGGGCCTGGGGCCATGGTTTGCCGGCAGCTGTGGTGTTGAGTGGGGTCGTAGAGGAGGAGGAAGAGGAGGAACACAGGGACGAGGAGACAGCAGAGGATGGCATGGCGGCTGATGTTGTTGGCGGGGGAGGGGGGCTGCTGATGGGATGAGTGGCAGACTGCGAGGTAGATGCGGTGTTAGGATTGGGGAAGCAGGCTGAAGAGTGAGGTAATAAACTAGTAGCGTGCTCTTTGGCATTTCTGGCTGATCGCTTGATTGTTCTGTGTTTGTGCAATGCCGATTCCAGGTGTTGACTGAGTGCTTTCTCCCCATCCAACGTAGTGTCACAAGCCAGGCAGTCATAGAGACTTCCAGCCCCTGCACCTACGCCACCAGGGACACGCAGCAACATCTCTTGCAGGTTTGCCACAGACTGACCGAAAAAACAGTTAGATTTAAGGTGGGTCATAGCCGCTTCTTCCTTGGTGAAAACTGCTTGACACTTGCGGCATGCCAGTTTACACTGCACCTTGGGGACGATGTACTTGTCTAGATGGGGGTCCACAGCTTTGCCATCCATCTCTTTCTGCTCAGTGGGTACTTTATTATGAGAGGAGGATGAGGAGGAGGAGGAAGTGGGGTGTTCACTATGGTGTTTGCCCTTTTGCTGCTCTGTTTTCACTAGATCTTTGGCAGATTCTTTGCGATCCCCCAAAGGTTGAGGGGGAACTGGAGTTTGGCTCGCCTTGGGTTGCTGGATCTGCTGAAGCTGCCGCTGCTGCTGCTGTAGTGCCTCCTGCAAGCTCTGCTGATATTGCTGGTAATGCTGCAGCAGGGACCCTGGAGACAGGCCCATCAGTGCTTGTGACAATGCTGGGTTGTAAGGGAAGAGACTTTCCATACCATACATCGGTTGCAGGTAGCCCCCTTGGAGAGCCCCTGGGATCTGTGGGCTGTAATACGGGGAAAAGCCAGGCATGAAGTAGGGCAGGAACTGGTTTGTGAGGAGAGCTGTGGGGTCTGATGCCAAAGCAGCCTGCAGCGCCTGAAGCTGGGCAGGGTCCACCACATACTCCATGCCAGGTGTGGGCATGGAGGTGGCAGGTACAGCTGTGTCTGGTTTCTCCTTCTTGGCGCTCGCAGCAGACGTGGAAGGGGCAGGGGTGCTTCCAGTTGACGACGGGGTCGAGGGCTTCTCTGCCTTTTCCCTGTGCTTCTCCTTCTCTCGTACCCTCTCAGCATCACGTTCTTTGGGGGGTTCAGGCTGGGAGCCGGGCTGGGCGGTCGAGGAAGTGGAGGTGGATGTGGAGGTGGGGCTGGAGTGGGAAGCAGACGTGTTGGTCTGGGCCGGGCTGGATGCGGCGAGAGACGATGAGGAGGGAGGCTTGTTGGGTAATCCAGATGTGGGGAGGCTAGGTGAGGGAACACTGGCACCAGGCATGTTCAGGAGGTTTGAAGGTTTTGGAGGAGTTAAAGCTGGAATGTTTTTGGAAATAGAGAGACAAAATTAAGAATGTATAGGTATACTTTTTTGATAATTGCACAATTATTTTTTGAAAAAAAATTCAACAATATGAGTAGATAATGATAAGATGTGTCATTATATAATATACACACAGAAGAGGTAAATGAAAATCGAATGATAATAAGCTCATGTAATCTAAGTCAGTCAGTGTGAACCATTTGTTCACTCTGTTGTGGGTCTAACAGTTAACTGTTGACATTTAAGAAGATTCTGTACTTAGACATGTCAACAACGGCCGTAAATAAGTGAAAGTAAATGAGTACACATGACAGACTGATTGAGGGGAAATTGCTTTAGGAAGAGTGGAAATATTGAGTTCTAGCGTTGTACTGTTATTACCAGGTTTTACATTTAAGTACAACATGTAAATACTGTAGTTGGTTAGGTAGTTACATTACAGTTTAAAAGCACATCTGCACCTCAAATTTGAGCTGTAAATCAGTGAATGCATCCAAATGCGTACGTACCTGAATTAGATGAGTTAAAGCTGGAGAGAGAGGGGCTACCAACCCCTGGCAAAAGGACAGGTGGGATGCCTTGCAGATTTGGATAAGCTGACTGGAGATTCAGAGCCTGCATTGCAGGGTTATCAAACAAACCCTGTTGCTGCATGGCCTGCTGCTGCGCCAGTCCTAAAACTTCATTGGCCTTCTTAATGCGGTCCATCTCCTGCTGGGCCATAAGCTGGCGGACAGTGGCGGGGTCAAAGTATTCTTTCTCCTTATCGATCTGGCTGCCAATGGTATCCTTCACCTTCGAGATGTGTTGCTGGGAGAAAATGTGATCACGAACAGAGAGGCGAGCACTGTACTTGACACCACACAAATTGCATTCAGTCTTCGGCCCCTCGTAGGATGTGTGAGTTATTCCGAAGTGCTTGGCCATGTTGAGCTTTGCCTTTTTCTCCTTGGCACGGGCATTTTGAAACCACACCTGAACCACTCTCTTTGGAAGTCCAATGTCATTGCCAAGCACCTCACATTCCAGCATAGTGGGAGTCCTGTAGTCGTTAAAGCAGGATTTCAACACTTTGAGCTGGAGGTTAGTCATCTGGGTTCGGAAGCGCTTTTGGCCAGGTCGATCTCCGCTGTCAATGCTCCGGGTACCTGAGGCTCCGGGACTTGGTGAGCAGGGGTCAGCCATGCTGGACGTCTCACTGTGATCAATAATATGTTCATTCTCATATTCCCTAGCATAATAGCTTGTTGCAGGGCTCACCAGCCCTGAGGACATCTGGTCATCAGTTTCAAGGATGGGGACTGAGGCCCCAGACTTAGACAGGTAATCACCGCTATTTTGGCTGTGCTTTGCATCAGCACTGTCATTATCAGCATTGGCCTCATCACCCGTGGTTGTGTCAGTGATGGCTGTATTCACAGAAGAGCAGTCATCATTATCCAGTTTACTGTGATCAAAGCTGAGGTTCACAGAGGACATGGTTGCGCTCTCGAAATCTTCCATTCCCTCGACTTTAATGGATGAAGGGCTCAGTAGAGCCCTGGGAGACAGATCCATGCCTTTGTTTACTGGTGACATGGAGGAGCTTTGTCCATCACTGTTGGTTGGAGCCATTTGGGAGTAACTTGCTGTATCTAGAGCATCTATTTTTATTTGCATGCCCTCGTGTTCAGGTAACATACCAGCAAGAGCTAAGTTATATCCGGCACGTTTGGCTTCGTGCCAGTGACGAGAGCGAATGTGTGCCTCAAGGGCAGTTTTGGCTTTAAAAAGAGCTCGGCAAAAAGGGCACCTCCGATGAGCTTGAGCTGGCCCTACTGCTCTAAACTGACCTTTTCTCTCTCTCGCTCTGGTATTTTGGAACCAGACTTGCACTACTCTCTTTTTTAATCCCACCTCATGAGCAATGTGGTCAAGCATTTTACGTGTCGGATTTGAATCTAATAAATACTTCTGATAAAGGACCTCCAGCTGCTCAGGTGTGATGGTGGTTCTGAGCCGCTTGTCTCTCTGTGGCTCTTCTCCGCTGTTTGTGCTGTCGTTCTCTCCCGGACTTGTGCCGGCTTTCTCCTCTAACTTCCTCTTCAGGGAGTTCATGGTGGAGGTGGGGGTGGACGGAGAGGTGGCGGAGCTGCTGGGAATCTGTGGCATTGCCCCGGAGAGTAGCTGACTCGCCAGGAGAGGATTGCTGGGATCAAACAGCATGAAAGACATGTCAATTGGACGGTCTAGGAATTGAGGGTGGATGAATTGATTTTGCACAGAAAGGAAGTGTAATTGCTGGTGTTCCTGCCAGTGCTCAAAGGAGGGGAAGCCGATCTTGCACTGCTCACACTGATACTGGATCATCTGTTGTGCCAGCTGTTGTGTGGCAGAGGTCAGGTGTGCGTTGAGGCTCATGTGAGGGCTTTGAGACGAGGACTGGCTCGTCTGAGAGGCCGAGGGACCACACTGCTGTTGTTGCTGAGAGAAGGAAGGAGACGACTGTTTGATGGGCTTGGAAATAGTTTGAATCTTCTCTTCTCTCTGGGATCTATGGTGTTGTGGCTCAGACTGGGGTTGATGCACAACTTCCTGCTTAATAGAGGTTTGGTTTTCTCGTGGATCGGCAGTTATTTCTGGTAACTGCTTGGGCTTCTCGTCATAGAGGGTTGAGGTGGATGCTGGTGACGCCTCCTCTTTCTCAGCGGATGGGAGGTGTGAGAACGCTGAAGTGGAGGGTGGAAGTGGGCAGAGGCTTGAAGAGGAGGGCATTGGGGTGTGACAGGAAGACCCAGAGGGAGTATAACAGTCATTGGCATAATCCATCGAATCCTCGTTTTGGCTGTCATACTGTCCATCCTCGTCTTCATCTTTGTAACACAGCTTCTTTTGGTGTTTTATTAGATCAAATATACGCTGGAAAACCAGACTGCATTTCTTGCACTGGTAGTTCAGATTTGAGGTGCGGATATAGCGGTCATTTGACAGTTCTCGCCTTTCTCCCTCTTTTGCCCCCTCACCTTGGTTTTCATAATTTTTCCTTGCCTTCTGGCGAGCATTTTGGAACCACACGACGATAACACGAGTGGGGAGGCCCAGAAGGTTGGAGAGCTGTTCAAATTCATCATCTTTAGGATAAGCGTTGGCGTCAAAGAAGTCTTGTAGCACTCTTAGCTGGTAGTCAGTAAATCTAGTCCTGGATGATCTCTTACTTCCATAGAATTCTTGTTTCAGAGGTTCAGGGGAAGGAGGTTTGGAGTCAATTTTTGTGTCTTCTAAAGTTGTCGTCGGTGGATTATTGAAATTGTATGGCGAGTCTTTGTTGCGCTGTCGCTCTTTGAAAAGCGTGTTTCTGAACCAGTGCTTTATGACTTTTTGCGGCAGCCCCGACTTGTCTGCCATCTCTTTAATCTGCTCCTCATTTGGCGAATTGTTGATGTCAAAGTACTGTCGCAGCACCCTCAGCTGGTCATCTGTGATGCGCGTCCGTGGCCTCTTGTTCTGCTGCTGCTGTAGCATGGCTGGTGTGAGCTGTTGCTGATAGAGCTGGGCCAGGTCTGAGGCCAGGCTCGGCTCAACAGACTGCATCTGAGGCAAGGACTGGAGAGACATGGACTGCATCATGAGCGGCGAGAAGAGGGGCAAATCCATCGGCATGGGAATTTGTGCCATTTGCATTTGCGGCTGTGGAGTGGATACGGTCGGAGGCGTGAGGGAGGCAGCGGAGACGGGAATATTTGGTGTGGGAGCTCTTTGGGGTGGAGGAGGTGGAGGTGGAGGAGCAGGCTGTGGAGGAGCAGGAGCAGCCTCTGGTGTAGGGGGTCTCAGTGGATAGAGTTTATCATATTGTTCTCTGTATTCCTTGGCAAATCTCTCAAGGGATCGAAATGGAAAGAAAGCCTGGTGGATATGCTCCTGGTGGCTCTTTAGAATCAGTATGTTTGAAAACAGCTTGCCACAGGCTTCACATTCCAGTTTCTCTAATCCCTCAATGGGGTCCACCACTCTTGTTATCCCACCTGGACCGCTTGATCCTGTAGGTCCAGCTGTCTTTTTCTGAGCCTTCTGTTTATTTTCATTGTACTGAATTACTAACTCAAACCCAAAATTTTCCAGCAGGGCTTTGGTTGCATTTCCTCGAGCATCTGAAGCAATCCTTGGTGGAGGCAGGCCAGTATCGTGGTTTATGTTTATTGAAATGTGCTGCATGTCCTTCTTTTCTCTTGGCTTACTCTCTGAATCTCTGTTAGCATATTCCTCATTTTTTTCACTTGTGCCCTTCTCCCTTTGTAGTTCTCTGTCCTTCTCGTTGTGAGAGGAGGGAGGTCTCTGCTTTTTTTCAGCCTGCTGGAGAAGAAGTGCACTCTGCTGCAGCAACGCCATCTGCCCCTGAGCCTGTGAGTGAGCCTGCTGCTGCTGTTGTTGTTGCTGTTGCTGCTGCTGCTGTTGTTGTTGATGTTGCTGCTGAAGGTGGTGGTGCATCAATTGCTGCTGCAAGCAACTCTGCTGGGCCTGCGCGGCCGAGTTTTTTAGATCTTCCAGCAGCGCGGAGGTGGATGATCCTGCTAGGCTACTGAGGTTGATCTCTGGGTTCAGCTGAAATTCCGCTCCAGGGATGTAGAAGGGGAATAGCAACTGCTGCTGTTGAAGGGGGAGAAGTGCATCAGCTGTCATGGGGAAGTGCTGCAGAAGTGCTGGGTTGAATAGCTGTGATTGCAGAATTGCAGCCTGCTGCTGGAGCTCTTGCTGAAGCTGGGCTTGAGCTTGGGCTTGAGCCTGAGCCAATTGCTGTTGTTGCTGAAGCTGTTGTTGTTGTTGTTGTTGTTGCTGCTGCTGTTGTTGTTGCTGCTGCTGCTGTTGTTGTTGTTGCTGCTGCTGCTGCTGCTGCTGTTGTTGTTGTTGTTGTTGTTGTTGTTGTTGTTGTTGTTGTTGCCCCCTAGCAGACAGCATGTCGGAATATTTAGACTTTTTTGATTCATGGTTCTCAGACGGTGAGGAATGGCAGCTCACTGAAGAATTCCCCAGGCTTTCAATGCTATGAGTCTGGCTCATATGGTTTCCTCCAAGAAGACTCTGAACAGTTTGAGGCCCAGAAGAGCTGTGGTTTGTAGAGCTCGTAGTGGAGTTGCTGGCTGGGCATGGACTAGATGTTGAAGTGCTGATACTGGACCCCCCGCCGCTTAAACCAGTAGCACTCGCAGAGCTAGGGATCCCTCCTGCTGCTTCGAGTTTGGCTGCCCTAGCTTTGGTCTGGTGTAGAACAGAGCGCATGTGGATCTCCAGGGTAGAACTCTGGCTATAGGCCACATTACAAGTGCTGCACTTGAATGGCTTGTTGTCAGGGCTGTTGGTAGGCTCCGGCTGGCCAGTAGTCGACTCCTGAAGAGCCCTCTTCACCTTGTGCAGGTGGGAGACGGAGTTATAGTGAACCAGAAGAATGTTCTTCTGTGTAAAAGACTCTTTGCATACAGTGCACTTGAAAGGACGAGATGGATCCAAGAACTTCTCCATGGTGAAGTTGGGGCCCTTTCTGAACGGCAAAGCACGCTTCGGTTCAGATCCACAATCCTCCTGCAGTGAACCAGAGTCGCTGCCTGTTGGGCTTTGTTTTTCCTCTTGGTCACTTTCATCTCCGTCTTTGTCATCATCTCCCAGACTTCCATGCTCCTCACCGAGGGATGGGTCACCCATTACCATAATGTCACCGTTCATCAACAAGCCCCCATAAAGCTGCTGGATATCAGCTTCACTCAGCTCCAGGTGGCTGGTTTCTAGATGTTTCTTCAAGGCCTGTAGTGTCCTGAAGCTCCGCTGGCAGAGGCAGCACATGGTGGCCGCCCGGATCACATGGTACTGTGAATGGAGCTGTAGTTTCTCCACAGTCTTGAAGGCCAGGCTGCATTGGTTGCAGCGGTACTTGTAGACATGGCGATCCGAAACAGGCAGTTGGGGCCTTTTGTTGTGAACTTCATTGAAGTGCATCTGGAGGGAGTTGGAGGACTTGAACACTTGATTACAGCCTTTCTTCCAACACAGGAATCCTGTGGCATCATCCCTCTCCGACGGTTGGTCTTCCAGAGGTGACTTACGAGCTTCAGCTATTTCTGTAGCGAGTGCAACCCCCTTCTCTGGATCAGCATCTGATGCATCTGTGAATAAATTAACCAAAAGAAGAAAGCAATTCATTAGGTGCCTACATTCGCAAAGTTACATGGTAGTTACAAAGGTAATGTCACTAAAGGACATTAAAGGGGAACTACGCCAATTTTCAAAATTCATACATGTTATTCCCATGGTCTAAGACAGTCCAAACAATATTAGTAAACATGAACAACTTTCTCCCAAATTCCCAAAACTAGAGTGCTAAATCTCAAACTTTTGATGTCATAGGGTATAAAGTCTGCTTTATAGAAAAATAATTGGGAAAGATGTTATAGATGATATGTGAATGAAGGCTTTAGCAGGAAAAAAGTGTCTTTCATTACGTTGTCTATCTAAAAATATAATGAAAACACTAAAATACCTGAATAATGATTCTTTATTTCCAGTCTATGTAATAACAACTGACTAAGTATTGCACCAGTGTATGAATACACAGTTATATAGTGATAACATTTAGTTCAATCTCATGTATTACACTCAGCCAAGATTACCCAATGTGATAATACAGATCCTACTGTATATGCTAGTTATGTTTTTAGTAAGTAGAAAAAGGGTGACCAACTCTAAAGTATAACCCCTCAAATTACTATCAGAGTCAGATACTAACCAGCTTGCTTCTTTGTGTCTTCAGAGTTAGAGTTGGCTGTAGCATGAGGGGTGCTCTGGGACTCTCTGTCTGGACTAGGTACAGGTATGAACATGCTTGCTGGCAGTACTTCAGATGCTGTTACCTGGAAAAGACAAAGCACAAAGGAATTCCTGTGTGAATAATCTCGCTGAGTGATAATGTAATTTAATATTTTAGTTTAACGGAAAACTACAGACACAAACAAGAGGATACACAAAGCAGTTACCAAGAAGGGGGTTGGACAGATCAATAACGTTTACTGTAACAGGGAGGATCATTGGCACTAAACATAAAAATCAAGAGAGTCAATGCTGAGATCCTCACACATTTGTATGTTTCTGTTTTCATATGTATCACTCAACAAGCACATACAGTATGTACACAGCACATGCATACACACAATCATAACCATATCATTTATGAACATATTTTCACACAATGTAAAGTTTCAGAGTCCTGTGCTTTGGCATGTGCCTATTTAAGTTCTGCTTCCGCCAATTATCTCAGCCAGCTAAAAGCTTTATGAGGGGGACTAATAAAATAAGACTAGTGAAAAAACTCTTGAATAATGACTACTGTAATAAAGGAGAAAAGTAGGCAAACTGCATTCAGCCATCTACACTTCAGCTTCAGAATTATCAGTAGTACAGTTTTAAGTGCCAATTAAATAAAAAAAAAAAATCCATTTAAGAATAATTGCAAAATTAGATTGTGCTCCTTAATAAAACAGTAAAATCAAAAGAAAGACAATTTCATTGCTGATAAGAAGGTATGCATTTCCATTTTTTTCTCTTCTTTTTACTTTTCTAATTTGAATATTTGAAGGACGAAAAAGTATTGATTGAAAAAGTACAGAGAGGAACCCAGGTTCTCCTTGCTCTCAAAAGGTTGGAGTCAATCATGTTATTCCTGCTGCTCTCGCCGACTTTCTACCTCTATCACCCTCTGATAACATTGTTCACCCCCAAAAACCTGATAATACATCAAAATCACTAATTAGCAGTTCACTGTTTAGCAATAATCCTCGGCTGATTCTGGGTGAGGCTGGAAGATGAGGCTCTGTTTCTTTCACCTTCCCTCAGTTAACTTCACAAACAGTGTTCACCTACATGCTGCATTTCAATTCAGACCCACCCCACTGTCTCCTTCCTCTTTTCTCTTCTGTTTGCCTCAACTTTAAGACACTCTTCACCTTTCACTCTAAAAAAGACTTATAGGTAGCCCTTTCAAGTCATATTTAATAAAGATGTCTCAAATGACGGAGACAAAAAGGGGGGGAAATCTTAATGAATGCATCCTGGTGGAATTTGTATTGTAAAGTAAGAGAGCGCAGTGGTCAGATCTGCATGGTTGATGCTGTTGATGCTACCATATGCTTTCTAATCACTCCTCTAATAGGCACACAGCTGCACATATTGCAGCATGTCATATAGCCTACAGGCCAGATCTAAATGGAGCAGAATCCTCCTCAAGCAACAGGAGTTTCAAGGTTAACACTTCCCATCACAAAGTGCAGACTACATTTTGGTTAGTGTGGTCACCAATTTACCAGAAAACATGCAGCCATTTCCTTCATTGTTTTTGTTACCTCTCTATCTCTCCAAAATGAAATGAGGAAATTAATGCAACCAGCAATGAAAGTCACAAAACAAAAAAAAAAGCAATGATTTACATTACAAAGTGGACTGTTTCTAGACAACGGCTTCATTAGGCGATTAGTAGAAAGTGCAGAGTATCCCAAGGTCACTTTTAATTTGGACTGCCTAATTGGCAAACATAGTTCAAAATGGCTATCATCCAGCCAGACTCTGAATTAATGAAGCACAATTATTTTCATTACCCCCATCTTACACAGACAGAAAATGAGACAGAGTGAAAGAGGGAAGACCGGGGGAGTGAGTGTATATTATATATATATATATATATATGTACTGTATATGAGACAAAGGCGTGAGACACATGGGGTGAAAAGGAAAGGAGGAAAGAGGGAGTGCAAAGGCGATGGGTGGATGAAGGGTGGGAGAGTGAACGCATCATTATGCATGCTTGGCAAGAAATAAAAGTCACCTATTTCAGAATTAATTAGGCTCCTCTCCTTAGACATGTGAAAAGGATAAAGTACCTTTCCATCTGCATCCACCAGTTATAAAAAGGTGCTAGCTTTAATGTGTGTTATATTACCTCTGTTCTATCATGGCCCTCTTGTAGTGGCTCAGTACATTACTACCTCTATAAAAGAAATAAATATTGCCGTCTACCATACTAATGTGCTTGCCATTTACTTTCTAGATGGGGGGGATGAAGATGGCTAGGCAGCAGACAGAGTAATGTTTTACCCGGTGATTGTCCAGCAGGCCATTTAGCTTCACAGGGTAGAACAGAGCAAAGATTTGCTCAGTGATTTACAAGAAAACAGGGCAAATAAAATTTTATTTCCCCTTGATTAGCATTATAGGAAGCAAAGAAAGTATTCTCTCTAGGTAGAAAATGGTGCCCCTGTGCATTGCAGCTGATATAAATCTAACTTCAGGACTTGAGAGTCAAAGACCACATGACTCAAGCGACAAACACTACACATTATGCATCTTATTCCTGTAGGAATGGACCTGAACATTTACAGTGTTTTCTACGCAGTCTATAAATACACACATTTCTATACAAGACCTGATTTGTAGTGAATAATAACATTTCCATTACTTGTACTTGATTTTCATGAAGTAGGGAAACTGTTCATTAAATTTTGATTAATCTGTGTCACAATTATTTTAACATATTCATCATGAAAAGCTTTGTTTTGACTGTAGCACACAGGTGATCAAAGACATGGCGAGAATGTCAGCGTAGTAATAAATGAACTGGGAGCTGAGAGACCTGCTCATCTCGAAATCATTAAAAAATACAAAAACAGATTATGAGTTCCCCTCCCCGAATGACTGTGATTAGACGAGAGCTGGAGAAAGGCTCTCTGATGATGGGCACATTAAGACAATGGAAAAGAGGAGAAAAATATGCATCTTAAAAAGGGGCCAATCATTTCCAAAGAGCCAATGGGATTGCCTGCAGCCATTTCACAATTAACAGTATTCTTTGTGTTTGATAAAAGACTGAATGTTGGCAATTTAGAGAAGGGAAGATGGGGAATGACAATTGTTCTCACAGCTAGGCAGCCACTCTAGGGTGAGGGATTGATTAAGAGCGAGTGACTCATGTTCTTGGCATTGCTGAATCCACACACTGGTCCTTGACCTGACCCACTGTCTGCAATCTGACGGGCCATTATGTGTATAAGTAGCAATGTGTCAGACCTATACAGCGCAGTTTCGACTGGCTGTGGTTTCCTATAAATGACTATGAATGAATGAATGTGCATATAATGACAGACACAATATAGCAGTGGTTCCCGACCTGAGGTCCCCTTTGGCCTCCCTTAGGGCCAAAGATCACAGGGGGTGCGCCATTTGTTTGCGATTTGTCTGCTCTGAGGTTGTATGTATAAATAAAGTCATATTATACAGCTGTGTTGAATACTCAATTCTGATTGGTCAATCATGGCATTCTGCGGTCTGCTATTTCTTTATAGCAGACCGTTGCTATGGGCGCAGTTCTGATGTCGGACACTGGTGGACTGTTTTTGTGTCAAATTATTGATTTCTTAAGTAAGTAGCTGTGTAACAAGCGGGTTAATGTATAGCTAGCGGGTCATTGTTGTGAAAGAAACCCCTTCAGGGCGATGAGAGTCCATAGCCTTGCCAGACCTGGCCCTGCACAGGACTAACATAGCGTAGTGAGGGTGCATTTCGCCCTGAGGACTTTCTTAGTAGCAAAATGTGACAAAATATTCAGTTTCAATCCATATTTGTTGGCATTTAGCCTTTCAAAACCAACATTTTCACTGTGGTCAAAAACCTATTTGCTCTCCTGCTTGACGCACACAAAGGGAGGCCCGCGCCTGTATTAATGGGGCGGTCTATCAGCAATCTAACAACACCATTACATTTATTTAACCACAATAACAAAACATCTATTTTGGCTCTAATGCTATTTTAGTAAATGAATCAAGTCGTAACAAAAAAATAAGGATCATATCATGTATCTGCGTTCACTTGACGAATCTGTCAATATGATGAGTTCTGTTCATTAAAGAAAGTTGATTTAATAAAAAAGACAATACAATGAATCACTTTTGTTAGAGGATTTGTTATTTTTTTTTAGGGTGATGATGTCGGGGGGCGTCAGCTTTTATTAGATACACGTAACGGGAGGCTTCAAGGAAAATAGGTTGGGAACCACTGCAATATGGGACAAAGTGGATAGAGAAATTGGAATCAATTCGATTGTTGCTATGTATACAATACAGTTTACCCAGACAGCAAGGCCATACATTTGTTCATCTATTGTGCTTTTCCTCCTCTGCAGTCTGACTTTTAGAAACTATGGATAATGCATTTCCTGACGTACTTATGCATTCTCTTTGGTAAGGTGCTGGATGACCAGAATAAATAATGTGCACTTGGCATACCAATCTAATGCATACCAATCTTACTAAACTTCAGGCTACCTTGAAACATGCAGATTGGTAAAGATGATAAAAATCATTCAAAAGCATTGGAGTTAACACTTCAACCTTTCCAACCACCCAGTATCCAATCACACGCAAAAACAAACACAACAGAGGACTTACTGAGGCAATAAGCTTATCCACACAGTCAGGAGCCACACTGTGGAGGTGCGTGAGGTGGAACTGCAGGTGGACCTTGTTGTTGAGCATGTCCTGGCACAACGGGCAGCGTAACATGGGCTGGACAGAGTGCTGCGTCATCACGTGCATTCTGAGGCGATTCAGGTCCGTGTTGGTGAACTTGCAGTAGGGGCACTGGTACATCTGGGTGGCAGAGAGACAGGAGCAAAGAGGGTGGGGGGAAATCCACAGAGGGTTAATGGGGTGAAATGGGTGCGGTGAGCGCGGCAGGCCTGCTTGAAGAGGAGCTGCACATCAGGCGGAAGATTGGGGCCCCCTTCCCTCAAGCAGGCAGATCCCTCTGATCACAGACAACTGTGTAATACTGAGCACCACTGAGTCTTGGCACCTACTTCAAAGTGCTCTCATCTGTCAAATACCATATTGATTTTCCACCTTATACACAATTAGCAGTGCAACTGCAGCAGAAAGGCTAAAATAATTTTCTGCATAATATAAAAAGGGTCAGAGAGAAAACTAACTAAAAATTATTAGAAGTATATTTTTACATTTCTTCTTTTAATTGGAGTATAAGTTTCTAGCTTATAATGAGGGCTTGGTATTTGAGGATGAGATAACCTTTAGCAAGAGTCCCCTAATTCAAAGAGTGTTTCATGAACATCTGAAGACGTCAATGATCATCAAAACTGTGTGGTTTGTAACTCTCACCTGCTCCGCAGCGCTCTTCTCAACCGTCCTGGGACGCTTCGAGGACAGCGGGCTCTCGGAGGCCTCTGACCGCGAAGAGGGCCTTTTGGAAGGGATCGGGGAGTCTGACTGGCGCCGATCCGAGTGGCCGGACACTGCTGCACATTCACACAAACACGGAGGGATAAAGAGAGGAGAGCAGACATGTCAAGGTAAGGTGAGGACTTGGCAGCCTTGGAGCAGGTCAATCAATAACAGTGTGGATAAAGGGCTTTGGAATGCCTTTCTTAAATGTGATATAACTGCTTTTAATGGGAATTGGGCAGAGAGATTGTTGTTATCCAACTCATGTCTCCCCATAAAAAATACCAAACACTTTTTACTCGTCTTCCTTGTCTCTTTCAATGTCGGCTTGTCAAGATATCATACAACGCAACAAACCACTAATGAAAATATTCATTTGCCACAGGGTGCAACTTTAGGTTTCACTACATATTTTCAGTCCACCTGAGTTTGAGACAAGATCCACAAACATCTTGTGACCTCATCATACAGCAAGAAGGGTAAAGAGATCCACACCAGACTTAAACACAAAGAAGAGCTGAGGAAGATGTTAAAATTTGGATTTTTGAAATTTTCTGCCTCGCCAAAATTTTAATTAATTTTAAAAGAGTAATAAATCCATTTGTAAGAAAGATTATCTTAATCAAGCAGTGCCCTGTTTGACCCAGCTTGGAAAATTCCTCAGCTCTTTGTTTCTAAAAGCAGTGAAATTTTCTGTTTCACTGACATTTCTGTAACCAGCTAAGCCTTCTCCAGTGTGTTGTAGTTCTGTGCAAGTGGACTGTGACAAAGAGAAAAAGAGGACGGCAAGATTAGAAAACCTCTTTTCAAGCCCCTGAGCAAATCTCGATATTTTCTCAAAGCTAGGTCGCACACGACAACAAGCTTTCATTTAACTCGAAGATTTTCAAGACATAAAAAACATGCCATTGGGCTCAAAGATGGCATCAGACTGACGATTAGTCATACCCAAGCATATTCACAGGATACAGCCATGCTTCGGTGCACAGTCTGTGGAAATGTAAAAAAAAAAAAAGGGCTACAGTCATTGTCGTGTGGCTGCCGATCTCTGAAAAGACTTCCATTATAGTCACCTGTACAGCTATCTCAAGTGTTTCACAAACTGAATCACACGGCTAATCTTTTTAATGCAAAACACCAATATGTAACATAACAAAACAGCATGTCTGAGAGTCCCTGCAAACCACTTTAAAACTACTCCTCTTTATAAAGGAAGAGAGAAACTAGAGGTGGCACACAGAAATGCATCATAGTTGAGCACTCAGCTACGCACAGAGGAGATAAGTCCACATGGAGCCAGCTTGGGGCAGCTGCAGTAGCATCACGCTTTGTCACCAGTGGAAAGAATTCACTCTGAAACTTAAGGAGGTGTCTTGCCAACCTCTAACAAGCCCATAAAGAGTTAAATTTGGCCTGATTTGTACAGTCCTGGAAGGGCAAATTGAGAACAGAGGGCATTGGTAGGGGAGGGGGTGGTTTGGCGGGGGGTCAGGTTAAGCAGGGCTGACCACGCTCCTGCTCCAGACATTAAAATGTCAGCTCCAATCACGACGAGGGCAGTTGAGCTGATTACCCAGTGGGGGACCTGGCTTTGGACAGAGCAGCCTGCGAGATCTCCCAGAGACACTGGGATCAGCCAGGGAGGTCCTATTAGGGTCCAGTCACAGTCAATCCTATTAAACACATCCGCCAATAAACAAAGGGAATGTTAAACAAAAGGAACCTCCCATTCCCTGACATTAACCTCTCAGTCATGGCACTGTCCTCACCGATTCCTCCTCCTCCTCCTCCTCCTCCTCCTCAACTCCACTTCAGTCCACTCAGACTTCCCCTGAACTCATCCCTCGAGGAAAACAAGGACGGTCATCCGTTGTCACCTTCACACCTCAACAATCTGGTTGATCCTTTTGACTGCTCACATGTTCGAGGGTCCTAATTTCATTAATAATGACAATATATATTTCCTTAAAGAGGACATATTATGCTTTTTTCCCTTTCCTTTAGTGTGTTATATAGTTTTTTCGTGCATGTAAAAGGTCTGCAAGGTTACAAAGTCCAGACCTAAGGGAGTTGCTCTCTCCCACAGAAACACTGCTCCTGAACTGCCTGAAACGCCTCGCTTGAAGTCCCGCCTTTTCTTCTGTAACATGGTGATGTCACCGAGTAACACATTTGTATAATACTTGCCTAGCGGCTAGCTTGGCACGCCCTCAAACAAAGCTAGTTAGAGCGGAGCTGGAGTGGAGTCTGAAGAATTTGCTTCAGTTGACCAATCACAACAGAGTGGGCCAACTGACCAATCAGAGCAGACTGGGCTTTTCAGGAGGGGCAGGAGCTCAAACAGAGCGTTTCAGACAGAGGGTGAAAAGAGGCGCTGCAGCACAGCCAGTATGAGAAAAGTAATCAGTTTGTTGAAGATTAAAGCATGTAAACATGCTCTAGTAGAAACCCAAAATACAAGTATGAACCTGAAAATGAGCATAATAGGTCCTCTTTAAAAACTGATTTCTCTGTCAGCTGGCCTACTGAGTTAGTTATAACTTTTTGTCTTTCCATCATCAGCTCAGTAATACCATAAGCAACTTTTGACTTTTCATCAGAAGCCTCATATACACAAGGTAGGGAAGGATAACTAACCGTTCTCCAAACAGTAGCCTAAACCCAACATCATCTGTTAAAACTATTAATATCCGATTGCAATATTTTTAAGCACCTGCTCTTTATTTAAAAAAAAACTGGATTGCATTTGTGCATGGACAGAAAGAAATAAGCATAGCAGCTGCTACAACTTGAATATGTATAATTGCCATTCACTGGGAATTATTTAACTTTAGTGACAGAGAGGTAGTGTAAAAAGAAAGACTCGTAGAGCAGGTAATGCAGGGCTTGAGCCGCCCGCAGCTCTAAAGAACATACATACAATACAGAAAGTAAGCATGGATTAAGTAGACACAAGTATCCTCTCAGCCTCGTGATTAAGAGGATAAACATAATTGATTATAAGTATATTCCACTTCCACAATTACTCAATGAGCACCAGAGAGGTGAAACAAGTGGCTGTTTATGCTGAGGCACTGGAGAGCTGCTGTAGAAGGGGCCCAAACCAACCGGCTCTCTAGCTCTGGGTGTTTTATGTTTATGTGTAAGTGTGTGTGAGAGAGAGAGAGAGAGTCGGACAGATGGAAGGCTGGGGAGGCTTACTCAGACACAGTCTTTCTCGTCATGGCCAATTAGGACTCCATAAATCTGATCAATCGCCTTTCTCTTAAGAACCCTACACCCCGACACCATCACCGGCACCGTGACTAACATCCAACTACTGTATCCTGTTTTTCCCGTGTCAAAGGGTGATGAAAAAAACGACCGAAACATTGAAAAGCTGGGAACGAAATAGAGATTTTTGCCATTACGCACAGTGTAACGTGGCAGATTGGACGCTGGTGTCCGAGCATAGATGCGTATACACGCGAGACACATGGATCTAGAGTACGAGCAGGAGATCAGAACCAATGACCAAAACATTGGGTCCTGATGGAGCATTACAGGAGCAATGTACTGTCAAGAAAGAACAGAAAAGGACTCTGGTGATAGGCTATGGATGTCAAAAATAGCTGACTACATCTAGCAGTGAGGTCTAGTTTTACTTTCTGATGTTATACTGGTGCAGGAAGATGAGAGGGAAAAAATACTAGAGCTGCAACAATTAAACGATACGTTGTCAACTATTAAATTAATCAACTATTTTGATAATTATTTAATCGGTTTGAGTCATTTTTTAAGAACTTTGGGAAACACTGATCAACATTTTTCACCAGTTTCTGACATTTTATTGCCCAAACAAGTAATCGATTAATCGAGAAAATAATCGACAATGAAAATAATCGTTAGTTTACAATCACAAAAAATAGTGAAAATGTTTTTTTTTAAGACTAAATGCTGCTGTTTCCTCTATGTGACGGTGGTAGAACTCTTAAGAGCTTAAAGCTTTAATAAAACTACAGTATATATCTGTATTTAAACCTCGGCGGTTGGTTAGATTAACAGTGCTTGTCCCGTTCACAAGTAGTCCTCCACAGAGACCACTATGGGTTCCCCCTCTCCGTCAGTGACCTTAATGTCTGCCTGTTACCCTGACCTCTTGTGCCTGGTCATTAGACACAGATCCCCCATCCACACCAAACCTCTTCTGACAGATACACAGGGTGGGCTTCTGTTTGAAAGCACAAAAGGCAGGGCAGGAGTGGAGAAAAAAAAAAAACCTAAGAGCCAATTAGGTGATTATTAATTCATGCCCCTTTTCCGTAAACCAGAGGCTTTTGTGCTGTCGAGTCCCGTAAGTGAATTGGACTTTGGCACCTTGTCTCACCTCCCATAGCTGGACTGTATTATTCGAACAGCAAAGGGGCTGTCAGCACACTGCGCCGGTCTCTGGAGCAATCACAGCCTTGTTGTGCTTTTAAAGGGGAAAAAAGATGCCTGCTGGACAGAGTGACTGACACAGCACAGACCGAATTAACCGTGACGGGTCATCTGCCGTTGAAATCTTCCAGGACTGCAATCACAGCTGCCATTAATCTGCTTTGTCCTTGGGAGAGGTTATACATATATTTTAAAATGTGACTTACAGGAAATATGTAAAGAAGTGGATGATGGGAAAAAGATTCCTGATGTTTCGAAAGGGGAATTCCCCTCCTACTGACTGACATGGGGTCCTCATCATCTCCGGAGCCTCTGCCCCCTCATTACCACAGTTCCTGTCTCGCCGTGGCAGCTTCAGACCTCCGGTTGTAAAAAACATAACCTATCATCCAGTGCGTCCACGCCAGCGAGGCTGCATAACTTTACTGTCACTTTGCCCAGAACGGCCACAGTCTGCCAATCACTTTAAACTGAAGCTCAGCCCACGTTGCCTCTGCATAGTGAACCTCAGTGGTACACTTTCGGAAAAGTGTGTCCTCTGATCCCCAGCTCCTTAAAACCTTTCACCTTCACACCGTAGAGGGCTTCCAACGCGCCTCTGCTCCTTTGCAATGTAGAAAACCTCTATTCCCTCTGCAGGATGGCCATTAATATGGAGATGATTCAACTCCCCCAGTGCTACAAGTCATTCTCTTTTAATGCTATGCTAACAATATCTGAATATTGTCTTTTTCCTATTCCCATTTCTATCAAGGTTTTTAATCTATAGCTCGTGTCAGAGCCCAGAGCAATAAAGGGCAATGTTCCATTTCACCTTGTAGCTCTCAGGTAATTATTCTGCATTCATTAAAAAAAAAGAAACCTTGAACTAAAGAGACGATATTCAACCTACATATAAAATATTCCCTATTATTATGAAGCCCAAGAACAAAACTGTGTAGTATAAGAGCGTTATGCAGCCCAACGACATGATTGCAAATCCGAGATGAAGGAATTGAGAGGAGATATTAATTAGCAGCAGCGTTATTAATCTTCAGGCCACCGAACAACAGGATGACATGGCGTTCACCTTTACAGGACGCTCTGAGACACAGCACTGGTGCTCGCCCATTAGACACCCCGTGGTAAAACTCATAAACACCGAGCTTTCAGGGAGTTGGCTCACAAACAAGGACAATTTATGGCCTATTATCTTCAAAGACAAAGGGAATTACAATTTGAGGGATGACAAGCACTCAAAGGACGTGATATGAATATGTAAACATTTTCACTGCACTGTCTCCTGATTTTCTCATCCTGCTCAGGGTTTAAAAGCAATAACAAATCACCACTGCACTGAATGTCTCCCAGTTTAGAGTAACAATAACATAAACTTGAATAATTTTGATTGTAACTAACCATAAGAATCAACCACAGCCACATATCTGCACTGTTATATGGAGAACAATCCATAACATTTTGTACGTCTGTTTGTGAATGAGCACAGTAAAAAAATGAGAAGACTGCAATGCCACGGTGCTGGGTCTAGGGGATGCTAATCACCATGTTCATTATACAGACTAAATGCAGCAGCTACAGTGTACAACGCAACATCTGCTTCTCCTACACACCTGGACGTGCACATGTGCATGCTAAAGCACATTTATATAAAACACACAGGTGGATGTGGAGCCAATAACACACACAGAGTTGTAAGCACACCCAGCTGCCCAGTCTAAACAGTTTCATAGGTCTAGTGTCAACATTTAACTGAACATAATTCCTTTTTTAGCTGGTCTGTGTGAAAACCTACAGTAGAGAAACAAAGCACAGGTTTGGAACATCCCGTAAAGATAGTACAAACTAATGAGATAAATATTTTAAAACAGACATACTATAATTTCTTACCATCTCATTACACTATCCTTAATTACTACCTATCACTATCTCTTTCTATCTGTCTACAGCACATGCTTCAAACCTCAGCATGACAATCAAAACAACACCTCTGCTGTAGGCGTTTTAATTATGTATAAATATAGATTTCACCTATTTATTAAGCTCAACACGTGAGAGGTAAAAACATACACAAATGTTTTTCTGGCATAATGAGGTATGAAAATACCATAATATGCGCTATTTGTGTGTGGCAGCTAATCGAATGCTGTGTGTCACCTTTAATTGGTGCTCCACAAAACTATGTGAAAACACTCCTACACACTTAAACAGCAGTAACATTTAAGCCCAAGCTAACACAGACAAAGTCCAGCATGGACTAATGATGGTAAACAGGGATTCACTGCACGAAAACATGTGCTGCTGCAGCTGCGTGCACTAAATATCTCCATGTTGGATTATAGAAAGACTGTGACACGACTGTGATGACAGCATTTAAAAAACACCATTAGTTACATTATAATAGCGCTGCTTTTTTTTTTTTAAGAACCTGCAGAAGGCAGTATATTTTTGGCATCATTGGACAAAAATTCCATAATAACCTTTCAGCATATTGTAATTCAAGTGTTCTGAGAGATAACTAAACTTCTGCACCTCCTCATGGCTCTGTTTACAGGCTTTAAAAAATTCTAGCCCGTGATGGGAGACTTTGGCCAATCACAGGTCATTTCAGAGAGAGAGCGTTCCTATTGTCTGTGCTCCGTCTGGTGGGCGGTGCTTGGTATTTCCTCAACTGATTTTGACATGGTTGCCGGGTCACAACCTTTCTCATTTTACAGCTAAACAGTACACTACAAGATGTTTCTATAAACATTTGAGGTGAGAAATAGGCATTACAGTAACAGAATGTTGATTAATATTTGATCAGCGCTGCCTAGTTGACCGTTTGATCGGAGTTCGCGAGTGATTGACAGCTGCTCAGAGACAGCAAGGCTCCAGCTCGGCTCTGATTGGTTGTTTTCCTCCGGACTCTGAAATCTTGCAGATGCCATTAGGAGCACCGGAGGATGCAGACCAATTTATAAAAATAACTTTTTTTTATCACATTTGCTCCATTTCTACCCACTGCAGCTTTAAGAGTAAAATGAACATAACAGTTTCAAGTGAAATTATAGAGAAAATATATATTAAAAAATCAGAAGTAGCCCCCATTTAGGTACGAACTCTTTTTATTCTGACCGTTGGCTCCAGCTTCATGTAAGGATCAGAACGTAAAACGCCGTCCAAATGACATAAATATTACTGTAAAGCAGTTCGGCTGCTGGTTTTTCTACATCACGCTAGAAACGATATAGAAAAATATAAACAATGGGCATTTTTATCATTTATCGCTTTGGCGATATACATACATCGTCATATCGCCCAGACCTACATCATAATAAGAAATAAAATGATTCCCAATTTCCCAAAATATACAGCAATTATAGCAAAATGATTTTCCTTTTTTCTCAAGACACAGATACATTTACCTTCTAAATACAGGCTTGCTAAATGATTAAATGACTAAATATTGAAAAATGTTCCTGAATGTAAGGAAAGAGGTATGAAACTAATCTATCGAGCTCAATACAACCTTTCCCATACATTTATGTTCAATATATCAAATCGCACTGTGTCCAAGTCTGCAGGTGTATTAACAATTCACCTCCTTCCTCCTCGTTCTGCTCTCTTCACCTTCCTATCTCCCCTCCACTCACCACCCTGCCTCTCTCCTCGCTGCATCCCCATACATTCAGCTGCTGCATAAATACACCGGCTGCTTTAATGAAGGTAAGGATCCCGGTCGTTCCTGTGCAGAAGCTCTTCCCTTTTAGCCGGTGCTGTCTCAGCTAGGTGAAGAAGGTGTGAGAAGAGAGGAAAGAGCCTCATGGCTTATCCATTTATATATATTTCATACCTAGCATTAAATATGACCCTTTGAATTACTAATCATGCAGGAAGATTAAACTGCAGCTATGGCCAACATGAACATCTATGTGTAAATACATTAAGAGTTTAGTATTCCACTTATAATTACTTTTAATTTATATTTTCTTCTTTCTTATGATAATATACCGCATATTCACAAAAAAAGTTGCACCTCATATTGCCTGCGGTGTTGGGAGCACATGACATTTACATATGTCTGAATGCCTGTACATGTAAATATATGTATTATCTTTGAGATAAATAAAAAAACAACAGAATAATGAAGGCATCTTTCAAGAGATGACATGCTGAATACATATGCATTTTACAAAGGCGTCTGATGTACCTCTAAATGATTTTAATGAATACTGAGGAGCCGCGGAACAAGAAAGAGAAAATAAGATTGACAGTGGCTTTAAAAAGGAGGAAGCCTTTTTTTCTGTGCTCGCTAATGCCGTCTGTCTGACAGTGACTGTCATTTGTAAAGGAACAATGTTGTGCTCTGTTCCAACAGCTACATGACAACGATGAGAAGAAATACTTCAGTAGTTCTAATGATGGACCTCAGAAACAGCTCAGCCTCAGACAGTGGGAAACCGAGCACCTTTCAGATAAATAACAGGTTGGCCGAGACGCTCGCACACCATATTCTAACATACACACCTTTTGTGTAGAAGCATCTTCAGACAATCACCAGCCCAAACAAGCGCTCCCTGTGTTTACCAAATGCATTGTGAGGTCTTCCTCGCTTTTTTCCATACAAGATGGTTTTCTGCACTTGCTTTGAATGGGCATTGTATTCATCAATCACAAAAAGTTTCAAGTACAAAAAGGGACCCTTCCATTAAACTACAGCTGTCTGCCTTTCGCTGACAACACAGCCTTGAACCCACCACCCCAACGCACCCACCCACCTTTTTCCCTGACATCAAACAGAACCTCAGACCTGGTTCCCTAATGCACATGCTATTTTTAACTAAGCGTTTCTAATAAGCTGCTGGGAAGCTGTAAATTTTTCATATGCAAGCACATATTTCCTTTGTGAAAACACAGAAATACACTTATTTGGTGATTAGTGACTGACAGAGGGGAGGAAAGGAACTGAATATGCTTGTATCAAATTGCATGCCTTTCAAAAAGGAGGAATCCTAATGCGAGGAGTCGTCTTCCTGTGCACCACAGGTATGAGTGAATTATTAATCGGCCAGCTCATTTTAATGCTTTTTAAAGTGCTTTATTTTGATGTGCTAAAACATACTTTTAGCCATATTCAGTCAGGCATGCATATCATTATTTCTTCCATCAAAGAAGAGTGTCGCCCTTTCAAAGAGCACAAACAACTCAGCCTCATTTAAAATAGAAGTTCGAATATCAAAGACATTTTACAAAGGCTGAGCTTCAAACACTGTGATGAAGTTTTTTTTCCCCTTCACTTTATAAAAAACTTAGGTATGCAAAAGGTCTGAATTGTTTTCCAGCTTTTAACCTGACTAGTGTAAATCAAAACATCCCACAGTAACACAAGAAGTTAGACAAGTGAGAAGCATCTATCCAGGCCTGTTACTGCTCAGTGTCATCATTATCAGAAATCGCTATTGAATACGAGATGTCTTCGCTGCCAGCATTGTTTTTCTAACACAGGCGCGCAAAGTAAATTGTGCATAAAAAAGAAAACTATATTTCATTTACACTGATGTTTCAGAAATCTGAATACTATGGGTAAACAAAATCTTTATATATAAAATTAGATGCACATTACGCCGTACGGTATGTGGGACAAAATCTAAAGTTTTAGATTCTCGCGTTAAACTTTCAGACCATGTTTCATTCATGTCGAGGACATGAACCTGTGCAGCTCAGTTTGAAAGGTAGCTGCACAAATTCGGTGTTAAAAGTACTGCAAGTGTCGACATCGTTCACACATCTAACAATCTATGAAAAAACTTTTTTACCACACAAAGTTATCAGTGTTATTAAATTAGCACCTGTGCTGGTTCTACTTTTAATACTAGTCCAAAAACTGTTCTTACTTACAGTAAGTACTTCTTCTAGTTATAGTACCACCAACAATAGAACCACAACTGCTATAAGAACCTCAACTGGGGGTGTACTTCTACTATCATCAATCAATCAATCAAACAATCAAATTGATCAAACATTTATATAGCACCTTTCATACAGGTTAGTGCAATTCAAAGTGTGGAGCATGGAAACAACAGAAAAGAGAAAACAATTCAACAATTTAACAATTTGATAATTTGAGACCAATGCACATGAGACAATATAATTATAGAAATGTAATAAAATAGAAATAACAAAATAGTACTGTCATCTTTCATTATAAACGGTCCTTCTGTTGAAACAATATAGTGTCTTCCAGACACACCGCAATCATACCAAAACCCAAATATCACTCAAAGCTGAAAACTTTTGTTCACCACGTGGTGTAGTGATTGTCATAATTGGCCCAACAAACAGGGAAGAAAGAAAAATCCACGCTGAATGCATGCAGAACCATTCAAACTGGAAACATAGTGTACAATTTGAAAACATTAGTCAGATAAAAAAAAAAGCAACAAAAAAGCACTTGCAAATGCTCAAAACGCTTTTTTTTTTACGACCCTTTAGGACCAGATCTTGTTTAGGCCTAAAGCTCCTCCTCTCGCCCTAAGCCCAGCCCCCTGCTCAGGATTCACCACCTCCACCTGTCAATAAAGACGCCAACAGATAACACCATCCTGATCTGATAACATTAAACACAGGTAAGTGTTGTCTGTGTGCCTGTGTGTGTAGCAAAGTTGAGAGGGGAGTATTGCCATCACACGTGCGTGTGTGTATACACACATGGCTCAGCTGGAATTACACGTGCAGGCCCCTCTCTTCACATCCCCTATTGAGCAAAGACAAAACACGGGTCACATGTCACCTGAATGTATTACCTAAATTGATGGTTTATCCTAACTGTATCTGATGGGATTTAGTGCCTGGAAACCTGCAGCATGAAAAGTGCAGCCTTTGAAAAAAATGGATTTAGGGATTTTTTTTTTGTTTGTTTAATGCTTAAAAAGGCTCTCAATATTTTTGTTAAAATAGGTTTACTTTAATTAGACAAAAGGCCTGTTGTTCAGCACCATTCAGGTGCAGTGCCACATGTGAGTAGTATTCCCTGAATGTGTGTGGTGTAAATATTGGCCTTACCTGTCCCTTTGGTGAGCTCCTTCTCCCCCCCACTTTCTCTGTCTTTGGTTTGGTCCTCCTGGTCTGTGGTGGTCTCACTAGCAGCCTCCACATCCTCACTCAGCTCTCCTGAAGGGGGAGGGAGGACGGGATATGTAAATTACCACGCCATCAGAATTGGTGGAAGCACTTAAAGGGACGGCAGCGTTTTTTTCTATAGGAGCTCGCAACAATTACATATGCTGACACACAGTTGGAAGGCTAGCAGACAAAGAGGGCAGAATCTGCTTTCTGTCCTGCGCTGTCTGATCATCACTGTGAAATCTGTTTTGACAAGAACTATAAAATCAGAGTTGAATTATAGGGGAAGATTATAGAGAGATTTTTTTTTTTTTTTTTTTTTTTTTAGAACTATTATTATTGTTGTTATTATTATATTTGTATTGTATATTGTATTGAGAGCTAATTTATTATATTTCTCCATGTCTTCAAGACCATGACACAAATATGGTTTCCTCGGTTTAATGTGGACATAAAACTGCAGGAAAAAAAGCACACATGTGGCCTGAAGTGGGCAGATGGAAAAATAATTGAGTGAGCAGTATCCTTCAAAAGAAAAGACCTTATAGTAGACGAGCCCCCCACTCTCTTTCTCACACATGAACAAAAACATACACATACATTACTGTCCTCTGCTGCAATCTGCTAGGTTACTTACCAACACAAGCCTCACTTTACTTCTTCTATCCTACCATTGCAAAAAAAAAAAAAAAAAAAAAAAAAAATCATAAATATTTAAAACTTCAAGAGCCACAATTCATTTTATTTTTATGCCAAGTCAAAGGCAGAAATCCCCTGTAACCACCTTAAAAGCCTCGGCTCGATATATCAGGCCATTTAGGAGCATCGAAGTCCAAACAATGGATATCCGATAACGCCATTTGTAAGTAACACACAGAGGAAAAGATAGCAAAAACAGATAATAAAGAGGGCATCAATCTTGTTTATTTCCCTCTAGTGCCGCCCTGAACATCCCCTTTGCCTGTTAAGTTTGTTTAAAAGTAGTGGGACTTGCATGCAACAGCATTGATTTGACAACAGTAAACTAGGCCGCAGTCAATAGGCCCTATCAGTTATTACACACGTCAGCTAATTCTCAGCAAATGTACTTAAATGCTCTTTTGAAAATGCTTTCATGCTCAGGTCTCTACTCTATGAGCTATTGATATATTGACAATGCTACAACAGCTTCTGAAATATCCTGTTCAAGTATTCAGCCCTGCAGTCATCACACATCCAATCTTAGCTCGCCACATGACTACCCACCACCAAAACCACTTTTATGACGTTACATTATCCCCCGACGCTTACTGTTTATCCTGTCAGTCGTGAAACATTGCATACACCGTATATAGAGTTGACATCGTGTTCTCAAACTCTGGTATGTGTCATTATCACAGATACACTTTGAACACTCACACATGGCTATTCTCACAGTCCCTTTCCTGGTGACAAGTCAGATGGAATATTCAGAAACTATTTTTCTCCCAGATGCAAATAAGTCGTGTTTATACAGTAAATGAAAAATACATTAAAGGAAATTATTTTTTTTTTTTTTATTTGACATTTCCTTTTCTGCAGTGTATGTGAAAGAAAATTTACTTTGTCTTTTCCTCTGTAGGCTAAAAACAATATCTACAAAGTATCTACAACATGTTCTGCTATTTTTAAGGCACATTTAAAACCGTCTCACTTGTTAAAGGTTGACTGAATACACGCTATGGCTATGAAAATATATAATTGTATAATGCATGTTTATATATACATATAAATATATACATATGGGGTTATTCAGTTTAGAAAAAAAAGATCTAAGTCAATGCAGGGCAGGAGCTTTATCTTCCATTTCCTGCTTGCCGATAGAAATGCTGTATAGGACCCTGAGCAGAGGGATTGGTGCATGTGTTGTGTTCTTACACATTATTGCTAAAAGCTGATCCTCTTTTAAATACAGATATTTAAAAAAGATGACTGACTCCTTGTAAAAAAAAAAAAAAAAAAGCATATTTAAGAGTTCCCTGGATCCCACACATATTTATAATCTTTTATTTTTGACCATGTTTCTATTATGTTTCCAAGGCAACCCATGAATTCCATGCAGTGCAGCCCATCCCGCGCTGGCGAGGCGGATCTTAAACATTCCCAGAAAAACCAGAGATCTCCTACCGAGTCCCAAAATCCCATCTAACTCCTGCCTGCATAAATACCCACAACTCCGCCAGAATTAGGATACCGTACTGCTGCACAGGTGCTCAGATTACAAAATAATCCCCAGGTAAATTTTTTCACCTTTAAAAAAACGGGGCAAGGTGCCATTTCTTAGCGACGTGACACGTTGTAGTTGTAATTCCCCACCTACACATTAACACACACGTTGTGCTTAAATATTACTGTGATAGACAGCCAACATCATAATGCTATTCAGCTTCCCTGTACCCGCCCCCAACTTCCTGCACACATCCTGTACATGCTCACACTGATATTTCCTCCTCCTTGTGTTTCCAATACTTCTTTATTTAGATGTTTAATCAACGTATATGTGACACTTTTAGCACAGACGACACAGAGCCCCGTCCATAATTTATGCAGAAATGCAGACATTTAATTCCAGGAGCGGGCGTTACATCTTTAAGTGGCAAATGGCTTCGCCTATTCCTCATCTCATCTCCAACGGTATTACAGAATGATTAAAGCCGGGCCCACCATAATTAATGAAAGGTCATGAGTGGCCTAAAGAGTGGGATGCAAATGGAAGAGACACTAAAACTGTAGCCAAAGATTAACTCTGAAAATAGATGAGGAGAAACACTCAAAGCTATGGCAGCAGGCCATTTCTAACCCAAATCTGAGAGATGTTAAGGACAATAGCCTGAAGGTTGTCTTCTAATTAATTGTCTTCATTAACCATCCTAATACAATGATATGAAACAGTTCCATTAATCTAATCATGCGAGCTGAATAAGCCCATTGCCGACACAGAGATTACACTCATCTGTTCTGAGCGTATAAATATCAGCTTTGCTCTTCCAGTCACTCAGTGGGGACAGTCCATGGGCTCTCTGCTCCAGCATCTCACAGACACACACACACACACACACACACACACACACACACACACCATACAGACGCTTCCCCTCTTGTGTTTTGCCAGTGAGTGCAGAGGCTTACTCAGGCCCATAGGTGTCACTCTATACAAGCTGGGAGAGAGCAACTTGCTCACACACATTAATGAGGTGCAGGGGGAAGGGGGCCGAGCAGCAGCAGCAGACAGAAACACACGGGGAAGGGGGGAAAAGGGAAGAAATATGTGGAGATGACAAAAGCAGATGCTATGCAAGAGGCGTCCGGTGAAGATGAGACACTGAAAACGGCAAGATTACCTTCAGATGAGAGAGAGCGGCCTTCCTTTCCCCTGAAGAGCAGTGATTACACTAATGCTAATCAGACTGACAAGCACAAACGGCCTAATAAATAATTGATGGTAACCACTGCACTTTCCAGTATTCCTTCCCAGACTGTAGAGAAGAGCAGCAGCAAGTAATAATAGTCACTCTAGATATCTTTCACTAGGTCAGGCTCCTCCTCCATCCTTGGCCTCAGCAGAATACACTGCTATGATGATAACTGCCTTTCTTAAAGTACAGAATAGCAGTCCTACCTGAGAATGACTCCAGTCTTCCCCCCAAACTGCAGTGGCAGGCTGCTCTTTTTTTTGTTGCATATACAGTATCTCAGTCAACAACGCTGTCTTGTCTGTCTCTGCATGGCTTTTTCGTGAGTCCTGGAGAACCAGCGCATGGAGGGGCTGAGCCGAGCTTCTCCCTCTCCATCGGCTCTCGAGTACAGGGTTGAGCTCTGCTTCTCTCTGGGCTCTTCTCGTGTGGAGCTGTGTGTCTAAGCTCTCATTACTCTCATTATGATTATTGTTATCATTTTTAACCAGGTGTCACAGGACCGCACTGTAAATCAGAGAGGTGTGTGCTCCCCCCTCCACCCCCCCCACCCAACCCCCCCGCTTTATCCAGGGCCGGACAGCTTCCTTTTCTTTAACGCTGCACTGTCGGATAAAAAGCAATCTTATTTCACACTTCACAGACTATCTTTCTCCCCTACTTTTTCTTTTTAAAAATCCCCCTCTTGCTCCCCCCATCATCCCTTGCACCCCTTCCTTATATCAAAGTTGGCCTGACTCTTGACTAGAGGGTGCAAAATGAAAGTGACAGGAGGGTACCATGGGACAATGAGACACAGGACCCATGCTGAGGGCTTTCATGCATTGTCCGCTCCTCATATCAGCACCTCTGCGCCCCATACACAAGACCCCCCCCTCCCCACCACCCTTTAAAAGCACAACACACAGGAAAACACTGCGACCCCTCGAAACACCCCCCTCCAACACACACACACACACACGCACACACTCACTCACTCATAGACGCTCTCCCTCCTTACGTCCTCACATACCTCTCATAAAACCACAACAGAGCAAAACATGCCCACAATCTAGCCAGAGACAAGAGGGCTTTTGCTTATGAACACCCAATTGGCCACAGCACTACAAAGCATAAAACGGTAGTTAAAATGTAAACACTTTTTAAATAACATACAGACACAGTATGTATGTTAATCAACCTTACGTATTCCAGTTGTATTAAATTATATGAATGTCAACTTAAAATATGAAATACATTCGAAAATGCAAACAGTAATATTTCAATTGAATGAAAGTGTAGTAAAATACACATAATTGCACATCAGAATCAATGTAGTAAAATGTCAGAAGACGCACACAAGACCTGCCACACACACACACACACACACACACACACACACAAAATGAAAGTGCATCTGCCTCTGTACTCTTCTTCTCTCACTCCCTCTCTCCCACACACTTTCTGAAAGGAAAGAAGAGCGAGCTACCTCGGCGCTGCTGGTCGGAGTTACGTGTTAGATTCCTGACCTGTCTACGGGGGGATTCGCTGGCCTCTCCCTGCTGGCCCTGCTGTGACCTCAGGATCTAAATGTGAATGAATACTTTGTGTCTCCATGGGGCTGAGGGCAGGCGGAGGAGGAGGAGGAGCAGGAGATGGAGGAGGGGTACGGGGTTAGGGCAGCTAATAACTAAAAAAACTTTAAACGGCGAGTTAATCACAAACAGCAGTGATAGCTCACACTGCCTTAGAACAATATGGTGGCTTCCCCTCCTCCACCCGCTCCGCTGCTCTCCCGGCGGTGCCTGCTCATCAAACCAGCCCCATAGGTCTTCCACACAACACTTCATTTGATCCCCCCTTGCTTTTCAAAGTCACCGGCCGCTCACCGCATTCAGGTCAAAAAGAGTCACACAGAAAAGTCATGTATTAACAGAAAAAAAAATAATTTGGCTGCTTTTTTTTTTTTTTTTTGTGATACTCAGTAAGTTAGGAACTGTTATTAAGCACCATGTGATGTATTAAATATGCTCCCTAACGTGCCATCTCGTGGGAAATGACACTAATTAGAAATACTTCTCGTGATAATGGCATGTTTAGATACATTGCAAATAAAGTGGATAAAGTGAGTGCCGCTCTAGTTCTCTTCTCTTTGTGTTTTAGTTGAGTGATGAAGGAGAGGAGGATCTAGGTTAATGTGGCTACACAGGGAGTGAGCATTCAGGGACTGCTCACTCCTCTGTCCCAGCTCTCACACACACACAAACACACACACAATACCACACTGTGACTTCCTTGAATGTCCAAGATGATGACCGCTCGCTAACACATATTATGTCCACAATGGAAGATGCAGGCTGTACTTTTCCCTGCTAGGACGGCGGGCTAAAAGCCTGGATATGGGGCAAAAACATCACCGGGCAGTGCTCTTCCATCTACTCTGCCTGAGGGACATTGTCCTGCACAAAGAGTCACTCTGCCTCCCTGCCACCCCCCGCCACGCATTTATGCTCGTCGTCTTCCACCGCTGCCTCCTCTTAAATCAACCTCCTTTTATTAATGCATCTTTTTTTGCTTTTTCCTCCAGCCTACACTACAATGCCTTCACCTATTTGCAGCTATTCAAAGGGACCAAACAGAATTGGGGTGGGTTGACGGGAGTGTGGGGGTGGCTGAAGGGGTGTCTGAAAAAAAAAAAAAAGCATCACCGCTGTCATGAAGGGCAATCACATCAACTCTGAAATATTCACCAGTGGGTTGGAAAATGCGATGGTACAGTTATGACAGGCGAACAGGCGAGTCCCCCCCACTCTAGCCCACAGTCCCCCGCCCCTCTCTCCATCAGGGCGGAAGCACGGTGGACACTCTGAATATGTATAACCCGGAAAATGTATTGATTTTTCATTTGGCAAAAAAAGGGACGCAAAAATCACATAACCTGAAACTGTCACAGCTCTTTTGTTCATAGCTCATCTCTCCTGATGTTTGGCTTTTGCCACAAACTCTCTTTAATTACCAGGTACAGCAAGCTTCAGAGCCTATCTCCGTAGAGACACAGCCACATACAGCCTGCTGGGCTTAACAAGACAGCACACATCTATTATATATGACATACACCCAGCAGCTTTTGTTTCATATCTGACTAATAAGCGCACTGAATAGGACTATACCCACAGTTTGTTTTGTTATTATACACAAAATATAGTGCAAAAAGCTTGAAGAAATTAAAAATATTGCATTAAAAACAACACTTTCATATTAAAAAACTGATGCTGGATTTATTTGATGTGCTTTTCTGAAACATGAAATTCTGGGATCGATACAAGTTTTCCCAGGTACAGGCAGGTGCTTGTATGTTTGTCTGCGTGTGCACACTTGTGTATGTGTGTGTCCATTAACAGGTACTTATCTGTTTATCTCTCCTTTTAGGCACTGCAGACCAGTACAGTGGACCGTCTGAAAAAGATCTCTGCCTGTCGATTTATCGAATGCACCATTTGCATATCTTTGTAGTGCATCCATCTGCCTGTGGACTGTTCTGTGGAGGTATTAGCTCAGAAAATCAATGTTGCCATGGCTGGATGTATGTAGCGCCTACCTCGGCGCGTGTTAGGAGTCCGGCTCACGGCTCCCACATGGGTCCTATTTAAATGAGTCCTGCCGGCAGAGGCTTTCCTGCCAAGTCCTTCAATCTTTGCAAACTTAAAGTACACAAACACATTTCTCAGCGTGCCCCTCCAGAGCGGGCTGGCTTGCCATCCTGCTCGATGGTCATCCTGACTCCCTGTCTCCATCCACAGCCCAGGGCCTGACGGGCTGTTTGTTTATGAAAGCGTGCGCCCAGATAAAACAGAATTCAACAAGGTTATGAATACCAATTTTGCTAATCAATTTATTTAAAGTATAAAATATAGGGGATCATTGATGTGTGTTAACGGCCTGCTAAGTTCAGACGTTTCAGGATAGTTGAGAGGAGAGGTGGAGGATGGTGTTTGATCTTATTTATTTATTACGCTTATTTTTATTTATTTCATCCCACAGCTGTACAGATATACCTGCAGACAGTGCGTGTATGGACCTCACTATGGATATATATTTTTCTAGTAGAGACTGCACTGTGCAACTTTTCTTCTAACAACCACCCCGGCTGGTTGCTCATAGCTAATTGCTAAAGAAATCCAATGATTACACTGCACAGGCACTTTAAAACATCCATGAGAGTGCTACCACTTATTGAAAAAGAAAAAAAAAAACTCTTGCTACCTCTATCCATTCAGTTTCTAATACAAATCAAACACAGGGAGCTTTCTTTCACCATTTGTCTTTCTTTCTGTTCCTCTTTGCATAGCCCATCCATTACTTTCACATGAAATATGAAAAGGCAATATCCTCTCTGTGTTTGTACTGAAGCGTAATGCGATTGTGTTGTCATTTATAGGAAATAATCGCAAACCTCTCTTTCATTTTCCAGTTCAAATAACCATGAAAAATTAGCCTTCAATGTCAGGGAGGACAACAAAGGGATGCACACAGACTATTGCTTCACCACCGCGCTTGACATTTCTCCTTAATAGGAAAACGGCTGGTTGTTTCTATCTTTCCGTTTCAATCTTTTTCGTTTTCTAACCTCGTTTTTTCCCCCCTAATTAAAAAGTTCTGCACTCAGATCTTTGTAAATCTTTCGTGCGTCTTTATTCAGTGCGGAGGGTCTATATGTGAGGACGGGTTAGAAAACTCTGGTCCCATGCACATTGCACCCTGCTCATTAGCACCCCTACCCCTTTCTGCTAATGGCTACTGTTGGAGGGAGATGTCGCCAGACAACCACTACGGGGCCTAGGTCGCCGTGACTACCGTCCAGCAGCCTGATAGATAAATAATTCAAGAGCTATCAGACTCCCTGGCAGCAGAGCAGTCCCAAAAACACACACTTAGGACACAGCTTGTAAAGGCCTTCCTAACTGATCAGCATTTAGCCCTTACAAATGATGTACAACCAGATGTCTGTACACAATTAGCCTTAGCAGTAGTCGGAGGATCTTTTTAATTTAGAGAAATCTTTATTTTCAGTGTGAGCAGCAAAGTAATGGTAATTGCTTTCTGTATTACTGCCATTAAAGGCTTAATAGGCAGGTTGTTTTCCACTGTAATTATGTACAAAATAATCAACCAAGTTTGCAGCGCAATTATTGGAGATGCGTTTAACCAACTTTATGTTTTGCTCACAACAATAGGCCTGGAGAAAGCGAACAAAACTGAATATCGATACTGCGAGGTGTAGTGTAAGTATGTCAAATACTTCATCTTATTTTAGTTTGTGAGCCAGAATAGTAGCACAGATCACCTTTATTGCTAGTTTATAGATGTATTCATAGATTATTATCAAGGCAGATGTGTCGATATTTGAGTGAGGTTATGTCTCAGTCCAATCTGAAATCAAAACGTTTACTCAGAAAGTCATATATTTTTATTACTATCTCCCCTTTAAAAGGCTGACACTAAATGCCACTGAAAAGCTGGGTTTTAAACTAAATCAAAACGGGATAACAAAAATCACATCTACATGTCTATTCAAATGCAGTGTTATGACTCTTTACTAATATAATACTTTATTCTTATTTGCATACTTTTAAAACGGGATTTCATCTGGCAGTATGGCTCGTGATGCATATAATGAAATTTCCTCTCAAAAGGCTAATGAAAAAGACTCATCTCATGCAATTAGCTGCTCCTTTATTCACTTCTTGTAATGTATTAATTTATTATCGCATAATTCTGCCAGCCTTATTTATTTATTTATTTGATTATGCGCACACCTTACAGCCTTAATTACAAAATAGACTCAGAGCCAGATGATGGGATGCAATGGACCAACTCAACCATCATTTAAACTAGTTATCCTTCTAATCTCAGTGGTATATCCAGCCTGTATTAATCTGAGCCTAATCAGTATGCCAAATTGCTTTAGGCTTTCAATTTTACCTGAGATTCAGAAATGCCTCGGAATGACACTTGACAGAGCACCCTGCGTGACGGCTCCTTTTATTGCTGTAAAGGTTATTCAAATGACTGATTCAGTTGAGCCTCTCAGAGAGGGTCTCTTTCTAACCGCGGTTTGATTATTAGAAGATAGATCTATCCAAAATAACATACAGTTTAAAGGCATGTGCTTGTGCATTACACATAAGCAAACTTGTCTTTGTCTGATTCTTCATGAACATGTCATAATACTGTGAAAGTGGGCTGAAAGCTCCTAGAGGGGTGGAACCGCGCTGCCCGCTGTGCTGCTCTCCAGAGAAAGAGACTTGGAGTGATTACAGTCAAACACTGCTACTCAGTTATCTTTGGCTCAGCCACAGGAGAGGGAGACGGAGAGACAGGAAAAAAATGGAACTGATGATGTGGCTAAAATATGGGCCGCCTATTCTAAAATGACCAAAATGACTAGTATGCCTGATACTGTTCTTGTACCATTTTACCCCATGCAAAAAAAAGAAAACCCACGGCACCCCAGTAGCAATCACTGAGGCCAAAAGATCACAGGACGAGCACCAAGACTGTCTGATGTCCACTAGCAGCAAGGCAGCCGTTTACAACAAAGTACATTCTTCACCAAACACTGTCAAGAACAGCTCTGCAGGGGAAGAGATATTATTAGAGACATTTCAAATGCCCTTGGATTCTGAAGTGGAGGCCAATTAAATGGCTTTGCAGCATCCATTTTGTGCCAAGTGAACAGGTATGAGCGGGAGGGGGGGATGGGTGGAGGGGGATTTGATGGCAGGAGGGAGGCAGAGGGGAGAGAGATCGGCCTATCAGCAGTCTCCACTGTATACATTTTTTTAATTTATGCACGTTTGTGGAGCATTACGATGACACAACATCACATAATTGGAGGTAACTTTTACTTTTACGGGTGATGTTAATGGTCTAAGGATCACATCTGAAGCAATTGTAAAACGTAGGGTTTTTTCTAGCCGCCGCCTCCTCCTCCGTTCAGTGCTGACTCTGCATGTACTGTAGGCATGGAAATGAGCAGGTTGGTCGGAGTTGTGGAGCCTCTCTAAGGCACGGTCAGGGATTAACAACCCCTGCCCTATGGAGACCAAGTCTGCTGCTAAATTGGTGCTGTGCTATCTCGCATCTTCTACTGTATGCATGGCTGTGGTTGTTAGTGTTGCTGTTGTTTTTATAATGGGTGCCGTTATTGTCCTTGCTGCAGAAGACTCTTCTCACTCATTAGCCAGAGGTTGGCGAGTTAGGGGCGAGAGCCCGGTAAGGTACAAAATTAATTATTCATCTCAGTGGTTGGTGCTTGGGTGCTGCTATCGGGGCCTAAAGTGGGGACTCTAACTAGCAGAAGTCTGTCCCCGGAGGACTGCTGGAATAAATAATTGAAAAAAATGTTATGCCATGGGTGTCAGTTACCAGGAGAAAGCAAACACTAATCACCAAACTAATCATTAAAACAAGCCGCCTACAATAATACAGCTCTCTGTGGATTCATGGTTCCTCCCCCGTGTACTGATCCAACATCCTAAAGCTCCATCATGTCCTCAGTCTAGATCCTGCTCCTGGCTCATGAATGGGCCCCCTCCTCTCCATTCAGCCATGGCTCCTGTTGGCTCCATGCAGCCAGGACCAGTGGCCTCCTGAGAAGGCTGTGATAAGAATTCATTTCTTCCTATTATGTGCTCTTGTCCACTGCCTCAGTTCATCAGTTCAGTGCAACCAAGTCAATGAAAGGGCCTGTAATGAAGCAATCAGATGCAGCCTGGTTCTCCGGGCCCGGCACTCCATTCTCCGCTCCCAGACCCTAGCTCCCAGTGCAGGGTGTGCGTCGGGGTGGGGGCGGTGGTGAAGAGGGGGGGGGGGGGGGGGGGGGGGGGGGGGGGGGGGGGGGGGGGGGGGGGGGGGGGGGAATGGACACAGTCTGCACAGAGGCATTAATTCAAGACCTTGCCTTTCATAGACTGGAGGATAAGCTGCTCTCACATGTGCTTCACACCAGGTCTGCTGTCTCCTGTGGATTCAGAGAATCATCCGGTTTTAGAGAGCCCCATTAGTTAAACCAGGCCTCAACATCGCCACTAAACCAGCAAGACAGGTTTCGGCTGGAGTCTACGCTCAGGTTACCAGTGAAGGTGTTTTGATGGAGCTCTCTTTCTTCATCTAACCTTTTCACTCCATTGTCTCCACTGCCATCCCCATCTCTCCTGCCCGCCTCCCGCCTCTTACATCTCCTCAACATGTGGAAACCATTACGGGGAGTTTGGGAGAGGAATGTATGTGTTGAATCTTAATCGGTGCCTTAAAGTAGAGGATTCTTGGTCTCCTTTGTCTTGTAATGCTGTGAAAGTTTCATTTCAAATTAAAAAAGGGCCTTTTTGATCTACCTAATATTGTTTTCTCTCCCTTCAGGGGCTGGAAACGGTCGGTGTTATCTTTGATCAGCCTCCCTACTTTATCCTCACACACATATACTGTGCAAACACACATGGTTGTAGTATTTTATGGTCTGTGCTACGGAGTGGTCAGGGTTCAATGCTAGGGTGCCAAGGCACGGTGGGGGTTTCTGGCACAACTTCACCTACTTGGGTGCACGGAGAAGGGAAAAGGTCTGAAGAGGTCAAAACTCCAGCAACACTTGTTTTATACAGAACAACTTTAACGCGTTTTGACTTGTGGCTTAGCCAAAACACATTGGTCTTATAAATTTGTTCAATATACTACAAGTGTTGCTGGAGTTCTGACCTCTTCATGGTGCTAAGGCACAAAATAACAAAAAGTAGATAAAAACTCAGGTTGATAAAGAGCAACAATGATGTTTACAAGTTGCTAATGCAGAGATAAACTTGGAATCTGTGTCGTTTAAAACATAAGGCTTTGCCCGACTCCCCTATTTCCCCCCTCATCCTCTCCATCCGTACCTCCTTTTCCACCCTCCGCAGTTCACCTGCTGCCAGTTTTGGCAGAAGGACCCTGCGGCTGGATTCTACCTGACAAGAGCTCCTTAACAAGCAGCAGTCATTAACCTCAGGAGCAGGCAGCTGCCATGTGATGTAGTGCACTCGGCCTGCTGCAGAAGGGCCCTATTGATCCAAGACATACTTGGTGCCTTCCTGGATGTTTATAATCAATATGCAAATGGCCCGCGGCATCGATTCAATATTAATTTTCAATTAGGGAATTCTCGGGGGGTCCTGAGGGGTCAATACAGAACTATTCAGAGCAAAGGCTTGAGCAAGTTGCACGCATTGACGTTCCTCTACCCAAGACAACTTACTTACTGTTTATTTAGCCTGCCCTGCTGTAAGTCCCGATTAAGGCTTCGGATAATAGGCTGAGAGACAGATGGGCCTTTCTGCACTTCTGCAACACCCATTACACAAACTGGATTTTGGTCTAAAGGGCTTGTACCAACTAATAAGTCATCATCTCACACTTAGTTCTGTTTCTTATTTAGTTAAATCTGTTCCTTTAAGTGTAAAAATGCACTTTCCCACTACCTTATTTGTTTTTACATATTCATTACAGCTCTCCCCTGAAGGTTAGAAATAAGTGATGAATATATGAATGCATTTTAGGTGTTACTTATTAAATTTATAACAAAATTAACACATGCGAGTGATGCGTGTGCCTCACACAGCAAAACAAACACATTTTTCAGACAAGCCTCCATAATTAATTGAAACCAACTGCAGCTGGCATGTAATGCTCAATGAGTGAAAAGCATTTACTGTAAATGGGCAGAGGAAGGCATGGAGGGGTAGGGCCCAGCAAGCAGCAGACTGTCACTTACTTAACACTCTATTGTTTCCAAAGTCAGACTTACAGTTACAATTCTCATGCTATACATGAGCAGCGCACTGAAATGCAGAAAACCCTGTTTTAATTACATCACGTGTACAAGATGAATGGAAATGTTGAGCAATGAATGAGGTAATGAATTCCAGGTAAGACAATTCTTACTTTAAAACATAAAAACAATAGTATTGATTCATACTGTCAGCCTGTTATTATTCATGTACAGACAGTGTGTCTATCAGAGGGAGCTGTGGATTGTTACTTGGCTCTGACTCGCTCTTTGTTGCAACTGTCAAGACAATCAGGCTTTTGTGGCTATGGACACACACTATAGATACGTTCTTCACCACAAGCTACACTTCATGGAACATATATAATTAGAGGTGTAATAATTACATGCTTGTGGAGTTATTGGCCAACAACAGTGTTTGTTACATTAGTCATCTGTACTATTGGTTAATGGTTTTGTTGCGTGAATAGCGGGGGACATTGAGACTTTGCACGAACTCTGTACCTCTGAGTACAGATAGAGTTAGAGAGGAAGAGCACATTGAGATAAACTGTAGAGAGAAAGAAGAAGGGTCCTTACAAAAACAATAAAGTTACAGCTCTTAACGCATGAATCCTCGCATGAATCCTCATATAAAGGAAGAAGATGAATTGCATTAGGTTTGAATATGACTACTTTAGCTGGTTGGAACTTCAAGGCCGAGGCAACAAATAATTTAGTGTCACTTTAATACAATATTAACTCTTACTGACTCTTTTTCAAAAAAATATTTTCAATTTAAAGCTGTGCAATAACTTGACAATATTTTCTATTTCTATGGGCTGTGAATAGACCGGGCGAGAGTGCAGCCATGTTAACTCACAGAGCCGTAAAGAGGCAGCATGAGAAAATTGCTAAGAGTATAAGAGAGATAACCTGGTCGGACTATTTGCTGCGCTTTCCTGTAGATGCACTGCCTGAGGTAATTGGTTTAGGGATAACATTAATTACCACATTGCTCATTAATGGATGAAGCCTTTATTGGTTCCATTGATCAGCAGGACCTGTTAGCCATCATCCTAAGCAATGGTGGATGTAACAAGCTTACATATTGGCATATCAATTAATGCAATCAATTCCTGTCTAGCAGTTGCCATTCCCCCCTGTCTACCCGCCCCCCTCCCATCGCCCCTTCTTTCTGCTCTATCATGTATCTGGGTGGCCCGGGACAAAAGGCCCACGTCAAACCACAGTTCATTAAGAGATTTTCCTAATTGTTCCTTAAACTGGAATCGTTGCGCAGTAGACTGATGGACCTGATGTTATGTTATGTCTCACTGATTGGCCACTAGTGAGAGCAGTACTGGAATTACACACAGGAGGTGCAAAATACAAGCTATACACACTACCGGGAGGAAGACGGTTCAACTGATCTGACACACATGCTGTAACAACTGTAACTTGATGTTCTAACTGCACTTCATCGCTTTCTTTTCAAAAAGTTCAGTAGCTTAAAGAAATGTGAGTTATATTAACATACATAACTGATCACTTCTCAAGTAGGTATGATTCGAAATAAATGCATCTGAAAAGATTACATTTTTAGTGTACTGTAAGTCATATTAAAAGTCAATATTAAAGAGGATCTATTTTGCCTATTTTCAGGTACATGTACAGTATTTTGGGTTTATACTAGAACATGTTTACATGCTTTAATTTTAAAAAAACGCTTTACTTTTATCATATTGGCTGTGCCGCAGCACCTCTTTTCACCCTCTGTCTGAAAAAATAAATAAATAAAACAGTCTGCTCTGATTGGTCAACTGGCCCACTGTTGTGATTGGTCAACCGAACCAAAATCTTTGGACTCCGCTCCAGTTCTGCTCTAACTAGCTTTGTAGCTTTGAGAGCGTGCCAAACAGTCACTAGTCAGGTATTACGCAAATGTGTTACATGGTGACATCACCACGTTACAGAAGAAAAGACGGGACTTCAATCAAGGCGTTTCAGGCAGTTCAGGAGCAGTGTTTCTGTGGGGGAGAGTAACTCTCTTTGGCGTGGACTTTGGGCTTTGTAACTTTGCAAACCTTTTACATGCACAAAAAAAATATATAACGCACTAAAGGAAAGCGAAAAATCATAATAGGTCCCCTTTAAAGTGATAGAAGAATCTGATCCCTAGATTTCATATTGAGTATGGGGCCTACCCTTCCTTCCATTTACATTTGTATCACAAATTGTGCCTTCAACTTTACTCAGGAGAATAATCTAACTTCCTTTTTTATATAAAATCAATGCACCTTTTAAGGAGTCATTGATTACAACTCGGAATCCTCCGTGTGTCACGCGTGCTCCAAATACGAGGCTGGTGTGCCCTGGTATAACATGGTGAAATGGGTAGAACATCAGGCATGAATGAGGGAGCAGGGTGTGATAACTGAGAGCACACCATGACAAAGTGGAGGGATTTACCGTTGGGCCCGCAGCACTTCATTTGCTTAATAACAGATCATTCTATAAGAAAGTGGCTGCTCTGAGGGGGATATCGCCCAACGAGGATGTCTCACTTGCAGAAATCCTATTTGAAGACAACACCTTTTGAGCGCTCATCCTCCTCCACGCCTAAGACGATCAACGCGCATGACAGGCCCCATTAATATGACGCCCTGTGTAACCTTGCTCTTTCTCCCCTCTCTCCCAACAGGAACAAAACTGATAGCCAAGGAGGAGGGGCATTATGTTCTGACTGAGCATGTAACGGGAGGGGTGGTGTTCGTTGTGAGGAGACGTCTTACAGTACATATCCTCCTCTGAGCCACCTGGAGCCAGGAGGTGAGAGAGGTACATGGAACAGGAGCTGCGTTTGTTTTCTTGGAACCATGTTGGAGCCAACATTGCCCTCTGTGATGAACATCCTCATGCGTCTATCTTAAAATGTTTTGTTTTTTTGCCTAGGGTTTGGGTTCACTTACTTCTGACTCCTATCTCATGCAGTCTCCCTGACCAAAAACCATCACACATTACATTTCAGAGAAAACAGACAAAATAACCTGACATAGGCTGACATACAATGACAGTATACCTGAATCCATCGGAAAAATACTGCAGATACCCATACAAATGTACAAACAGGCTAATTTATGCTTACATATAATCTTTAGAAAAAAAGCATTTTTAGGTGGAAAAAATGCATTTTCAAGACATTTTACATATTAAAGGGACAGTGTGTAGGATTTGGCGGCATCTAGAGGTCTGGTTGCAGATTGCAACCAACTGAGTACCCCTCCGCTCACTCCTCCCTTTCCAAAACTGCAGTAGCGTGAGCCGCCGAGTGCAAAACCGTGGTAACGCCATTCACCTTGCTCAGAGGCCATCCTCACCATAATAACACTACTTTAAGAGCAACGGAAGTCAGATGGCGGCTGGCGGTATCACGGTTTTACACTCTGTGGCTAACGATACCGCAGTTTCACAAGTGTGTAGGAGAACTACGGTGGCCTTCAGGTAACGTAAAAAAAGGCTCTCTCTACAGTTTAACGGTTTGTCCGTTCTGGGCTACTGTAGAAACATGGCAGAGCAACATGGCGGATTCCATGAAGATCCCTATGTAGATGTAAATGACTCATTCTAAAAGTAAACGAACACACAACGATTCTTAGTTTCAGGTGATTATACACTAATAAAAACATAATTTTGAATATTATATTACATTTCTACCTGTCTTATCTTTTATCAAACATCATTGTGAAAATCCAAACTAAGCTAAGTCTATGCCCACTCCACTGTGAGCAAAACCGGTTTCACAAACACATATTGTATTGCAGCTACAATTAATTCTTAAATACACTATGTGGAACACGCCTCTGGCAATTGCCACTGCGATTCTGTGAAGGTCACTGAGAGTGAGAGGAGACAACATGTTTGTTGGACAGTGTTGTGTGTCGTGTGAGAGACCAGACGCGCAGGCAGTTAGTCGGACAACCCCTGCTCGCTCGATGCGGGACCTCCTGAAGGCCCCTGTCCCCTGAGCAACACACAAGTGGGCTGAGCAATTAACAATTTCATGCTGATTGCCTGAAGCATGTTTTGCTATGCCATAAAGATAATAGCATGAAGGGTGCAGCGGCAGCAGCCCCCACTCCCCCCCTCCTCCGGTGTTCCTCTATTGCCTCCATCTCTCAATTCTCTCCTGTGCAATTCACATGTTGGAATGGCGCTCTGCCTGCTTGCTTTATTAAAGACACTCTCCCTGCTTAGAGGGCGCATTTAAGAAAAAAAAAATATATAAAGATGACTCCCTGAAGAGTAAACAGGGATGATTATTAAAGGGAAGGAGAAAACTAGAGTCTTGGTCTCCCACTGGCTTCTTGATTTGAAAGTCTAATTTGGCAACTGCACACAACAGGCGTGCAGGTAGACAAAACAAACAGGTTCTATTTCCCCAGACAAAGGGAGCATGCTCAGAGTGGCGGCTGGTGACAGCCCTCATCTTCCTCATTCTCTTACCCACCACGGCATGACAGCAATCCGCTCTGACCATGGAGCTCACCGCTGTGCAACAGGGAAATCTGTGCACCACTAAACCTGCTACTCATCTACAGAGCAGAGCATAGAAAAGAGTGCAAAACACGGCAAGAACGAGACGCAGAACATGAGACATTCCCCCTCGGTTGCATTAGTAGCGTGTGAAGCTAAAGTGGTGATGTCTGTGAAAATAAAATCAAATCTCAATTACCTTTATTTCATAATTGTTAATATCTATTTGTCTAGCAAATATTATCAATTAAATAAGTTTAGTGTATTTTTAGTGAATTTTCTAATAAAGTGCATTCTGCATGGAGGCAAACGGATAGACCCAGACCAAAGACAACCCCAGCCACCATTGCTAATGTGTGGACAACACTGTCTGTAGCACACTGTCCCCATGCAGCCGGGTGAGTTCCCATTATATAGCACAGAGAAGCCATGGATTACCTCATTTTTGAGCTGAAGTGCTGCATTGATACCACTAATGATGTTCCAATGTTAATGAATGCAGATTGTATCAATGCAGTGTCTCTGCGGATCATAAATTTGTTATTTTTGACTGAACAGCACAGACAAATACATAAACTCTATACACTCTAATTTAAAGAGGTGTCTTGAAATCATTTTAGGTGCGTATTACACAGTGAGAAGCTTTCTATTACCCACTATTACTTCAGTTCACTTTTGTCACTTGTATCATAGTGCAGATGACTGACTGCATTAAGTCTGACAGTCTCACTTTTCAGCCGGCCACATTATTAACAATCTAGCCCCATTGTCTCTGTTTTTACTATGTGAAAACAAACCCTAAAGACATAAGGAGGAGCTGTGGACAAAGGGTTGCGCCACCAGCCCACTCTGCTCCTCTGGCCCGCCCTCTCTGACCCCCCCCCCCCATATCCCAGGCTTCTGGCTGCCCTTCCACCCCCCGGCTGTGTGTGAAAGTCCAGCTGGCGCACCAACAGCCTCAACACCTCAGCTGAACGTGGCTGCATTACAGGCCCCATATTGTTTATGATATGGAGCCTGTCATTAATTTGCATTCTTAAGTGGCAAACACACACACACATATACACATTTACCATGCGATAAGGAGAAACATGTTTTTGCGTTAATTTATACGATACAATGTCAACCCCCCCCAACCGCAGACACACCAACAACACACACGCACACACACTTATAAATTGCAGTCACATCCCCCTGCTAGAAGGGGATGATAATTGCAGACGGCCAATAAATTACTGCTGCCTCCACATCAATTATAAGCATCACGTCTGGCAATGAGGAAAATGAGATCTTGTGACAAATTTCATGAGGCTTGGCTGCCCAGCAGCCTTTCTTAACATGCTACAGATAGCAATCCCTTATCTAGCCTCTGTAATGGGGAGCTACGGATAGAGAGATGGAGCTGCAGCCATTTAATTAAAAAGCTGGGGGTAGGGGGTGGAGAGGTGTAATTCATTGAAAAGGCACAGGAAGGAGACAAAGCCTTTGTCTCCAATACATATTTTGCTCAAAATTGTCACTCATCAGAGGCCAAGCTTGTATCTCCTCTGACAGCAATTCTGGAGATTTTTCCCGTCTTTGTGCTCATCTCGCCACTATTTCCTTCTCTGTGTCTCTCCCTCTTCTTCCCTTGTTTTTTATATTTCCCTGGAGTCCACTGTTTTCTCCACTGGGACAGCTCCAGCGTTTTTTACGAATGACTGCGGTGGACAGACAGTGGCACTGAATGAAATGGCCCCTGCACCTAATTGTATTCCCACCTGGGGAAGGCAGGCAAGGGCGGAGGCTTCAAGCGCACAGCAATGAGGATTTATGGCAGATGGGGAGACGGCAAAATAAAACACCAAAAGGGATGGCTCTTAAATCTCATTCCCGGTGCAATATTCATTGTAGTCGCAATCGGGTGTGCTGATAGAGCATTGAGGAAAAAAAAAAAGGGCCGCTGTGTTCAAATTATGGCTGTACTCTCTACTAATATTTAACATCATTAGAAAATCATTAGAAAACCATCATAAAACCTGGGATTATGACCAGAGCATTAAACACAATGATTATTCAGTGTGTTCCTTCTCCGCTTTGCCTTGGAAATGAGATTTGCTCTGCTGCGGCTATGTAGGGGGAAAAGTAAGAATATTTCTCATAATTACTGTAACATTTGAAAAACATTGGCTTGCATGAATTACTATACCATTATGCAGTTGTGTTCGCCTGCCCAACAGCAAAGTTTCCAATGAGGCTTTGGATATCGTTAATGCATTTTCATGGGGGCCTCAGCAGGAAGAATGCCAACATTTGACTAAACCTTAACCTTACGAGACGTTATCGGTCATGTGGGTAGCAGAGACGCGCTGATTGATAGCATGCATAAAAAATGAAATGCAAAATATAAAAATTATATTCATTATTCTTGCATTTTTGGCCGGATCGTCAACACCATGATGAGACTTTAGTGTCAAAGGTGGTGGGACGTGAGAGGGACAGCACCTTTTAACTAAACTTCAGTAATTGATATCAACTTCTTGAGGAAATGTAATGTAAAAAAATGTTATAAAAGAAGAAAAAAAATCTAGCAAATCTGGTTTTAAGACTGCACATTAGAGCGTAGATATCTTCTACTGTACTCTGATGTACTACTCTTCTTGAAGAAAGGGAGGGCCAGCAGTGTCAGAGGTGAGTCTTTACTTTTTGGGATTTCTCGGCAGCCCCATTATCAAGAGCAGCCATCAGCACAAAGATAAAAGATCCTAATGGAGCTGGCCCTGGTGGAGATGAAAGGTGCAGAGATGGCACACTGTTATGAATCTCTAATGCAGCCCATGTTTCTAAGGTAATGACTGACTCTCAGGCCCCTTTCACAGGCTTCCCTGCATAAGGCCCAGGCGATAAAGGTCTCCTATTTCTTGTCACTAAGTAGTAAGGCAGTAACCCCCGTGGCCCTTGCTCCCATTGGTTCTGGAAACCATCCTGAGAAGGTACACAAAGTCTGAGGAAAAAAAGCATATCTGTGTCTACCCTGATTTAGTTAGTTTAAAACACTTGCAGGGTTGAAAATAATACTCGTCATCACTGAATTTGACTTATGGTCTATGCTGCTTCTCAAATAAGTGGTGATAGCAATGACAAGTGTCAAATGGCATCATTTTGGAGAAGCAACCGTATGTTCAAAATAAACATCTCACTTTCTTTGTATTACAAAGAGGACAATCTTTGTCATCGATGCTGAAGTATGCTTGTTTTACAGTAGATGGATGTGAACAATGTATTCTTTGTGGGTCAGGATGAGCAGCAGGCTAATGTAAGAGCAGTTCCTTGTCAAGCTTTTCAGAGTAATTGAACTGACACTTATGAGGAGCAATGTTCTTTTGAATGCATTACTTGGCAGATATTCGGGCTTTTGTCCCTTAAACTTCACCAGCAAAAAAATGATGCCCTTTGAACAACGGGAAGAGGTGAAAACACAGAGTGAGAGAAAGAGCAAGTCTTCCCTCCAGTCCCTTTCACAGAACCTAATGGATTGTGAGCACTTAATGCATTAATCAATCAATATCTCTCACTGTACATCAACAGCGCGACCAAGTTATGAATGACCTTTGTAACAAAAAAGGTACACTTTAATGCACACAAGATTGCTCCTAGGTTAGTAAGTTGGGCCCGGTTTTTATCACGCATGATTACACCGTCACAAGGCAGAGGACCATTAGCAATGCACTAAATACACTGAGGTTAGTTGTTATACAATTTGCACATGGATTTGCTGGAGGTAGGGAAAGACTGTAAGCTTGGTCGTAATGCAGAGAGGCCTGCTGTTGATTATATCACATTCTGCAAGACACACATTTAGAAATATTTAATAGGTGTTTGGATCCACTTTCTACAGCATACCAAGGCCATAGATGTATTTTTGCTTCTTGTGCATTATAATCCACAATAAGTAGCAGGCTTGGTCACCAAGCAACATAAGAATTGCTCAGGCTTGCTCTGAGAAGACACCATGAAAGGTAAGTGCTCTTCTTTGTGGTATGGCTCAAGCACTAATTTAAAGATGGTCGCTATCTTTAGATAAAAGAACATATATATAAAAAAAACTCTCACTTGAGAGGAATCTTTCAAAGTACTGGGGTATACTCCAGTGGTTTCCCATTGAAAGTCATTTTCAGTGTTGCACCGCTGTCAAGGTCTATTCAATAACCAGAGTGAGTCAGATTTGCAGCTGTTTTGTATTGGATGATGGTGACTCATGGCAACAAAAGTCACTTAAAGAATAATTGTTCCATTATTATTTTATGATGCTAGAAAACAAGTTTATTTTCATGACTACAAATCATTCTTTGCACATTTGCAAGACCTCGTGGCTAGACGGTCTGTGAACTCATGGAGCAATCAATTTTAATAATTTCTCATTAAATGATTGGATTCTTTAAAACTGATAACGAGAATATAACGATTCTCTTCTTGGGGCAAAAGTGGACTACAGACAAAGCAGAAAAAAGGAGCCTTTCCTTCTCTATCTGTATCTTTTTAATAGTGTGGATAAGAAAGCAGGACAGGAAGGATTGAGGATGGTGATGGTGGGATAATACGGGATAGGCGAGGTTGAGGTAATCATGATGGGGGGCATGTTTCCGAGTCCCTTCCTGGTGGAGCGTGGAAGTGAAGCGTGGAGACAGAGTGGAACGGACAGGAGCTGACTGCAGAGAGCCGGAGAAAAGAAGAGCCCAGAACAAGAGCACAAACTAATGCTATTGTGGTCAATGCACAATGGGTCCTGCAAAGTGACTGCAGAGGGCCCTTAAACAAAGAAGGTATGGCCATACGCTCTCCCCCACCCAATTAGATTCTTTTGCCCGGTTTAACATGACAAAAACACAGCCCATTTTTCCTAATTCTGGCTGCCACACTGGCCCCTATGCCACCTTAAATGGAGTAAGCTTCTGAGCGCTGGCCTGTCTGTTAGACTAACAACGACTTGTGACATGGATTCAAACACATCCACTGTGTTCTCCGCTCTGCATTTCACACACAAATATGTGCCCCATCTCAGCTTTCCCAAGTGCTTGAAATATTCACCATATACATGAGAGGAACTCGTTTCCAGAGAACCCCCAGGCACCGCTAAGGTTGACCATTTCTTTTTTTTTTTTACTGAAAAATACCTGGATTTCTTTGTATGTCCCAATGCAACTAAAAGTTAATCACAGCTCAGAATATGCTTCTGGTCAACGTATCCTCATACAACGGTTCTTATGATTTCTTATTTTTTTTTGTGTTTTCCTTCGAATGTCCAGCAACACGTAACGCACGTGTCAATTTCCGCTCAAGTCTTTTCAAAATAAAACTACTCAGTTAGGTTTAGGAAAAGATTGACTTAGTTGGGTTTAGTCTACAAAACTACTTAGTTAGGTTCAGTACAAGTGATCCAGGAAAAGATTGTGGTTTGGGTTAAAATAACTCTGGCAGTGGTGTAACTTAAGTACGGAAGTTACGTGACAAATAAATCAATGTTGACTTCTGGTTTCACACGGAACACGAATCCAGTGTTTTTTTAACCACCCGTCCACCCAGACATCCTCCCTACTCTGCATTTGTCGCTCTTTATACTTCCTGGTTCACAATTTCGAGGATTGCATTCAAATTTATTTTGAGGGATATATACAAATTACAGTGCATTACTTTTTGTAGGTATAGCTACGAACGGCGGTGATAGAAAGTGAACAGAAAAACAGGCTAAAAACTTAAATGAAATGATCATGTGCCAGTGTACCTTAAAGGTCCAGTGTGTAGGATCTGGCAGGATCTAGCGGTGAGGTGAGGAGCCTCTCCCGTGTGCCAAGCGTGTTTGAGAGTTAGGGTGGCCGACGCGAAAACGCGAATGGCCCTATCTAGAGCCAGTTGTTGTAAGAGTAGTGCAGAGCCAGTGCGTAGACTGTGTGTGTATGTGGGAAGTGAGTGGTGAAGAAAGAGAGAGAGGGAGCGGTGGCGATGGGAGTGAGTAACGTTATCGACTTCGTCCCAAGCAGGAAAGGTTAACAGAGTTTGGTTTGTCCGTTCTGGGCTACTGTTGAAACCTGGCGAACTCCATGAAGAGGACCCGCTGCCTATGTAGATATGAAGGGCTCATTCTAAGCTAACGAATGACAACGGTTCTTATTATCAGGTGATTATACACTAAAGAAAACATACTTATTAATATTATGTTCCATTTCTACCAATAGATCCCCCTAATTGTTACAAACTGGTCGTTTAACTAACAATCTACAGTTCAGTACAATCTATATTTATATTATTGTGTTCTTTTGACTTGGCTGTAGCTCATAATTTCAGATCACACACCTGAGTATTTCTGGAAAAACATCAATATATTTCTTTCAAACTGGCTATTCAAGTGCACATATATCATTATAATATTACAACTTAAAAAAGAAAAAAACATCTGCCTCCTGAGTGGAAACTGGAAAATGTTTTTATAGCAGCACTTGGTCCAACATAGCCGACTAATGCAAAAAAGGAGAACGTCCTTCCCCCTTGACTGTGCAGCGCAGCTGAATTGACTCGATATGCTCTCCTGTATGCTTACCGAGCAAGTAGCATGAAAATTGACCTTTGCTTGCTTTCTAAACAGTGGATTATTCATCTTAATGCTTCAAATTGGTCGGGGTTGGTTTTTCTGCTGTTTCCAACTTGTTTGCCTTCTCTCTCTTATTACTGTATACAGTATGTTTGCAAATTTGGTTTTGTGTGAAGAGAAATATTCAAGAATATGAAAGGATCCACAAATGCAACATGCAAAGAATTATAAAATGTAAACACTTGTTTTGCCCTAACAGCAAGTAGAGAACTGTTTTTGCTGTACTTTGCTGTTTTCAGTATAAAATAAGCACTGTGAGGTCAACAAGGGAGAAACATGTGCAAACTTGTATTTCTTTACCGTCCATGTCTTTGTCAGAGGATGCAAACACAGGCAGCTCTACAGGGAGTAAGTAATTAAACAATATTGCTAGTACATAAAACAATCCTGAAAGGGTTTGATTATGGCTCCAAACCTCAGATACTGCTAACAAAAATGTTTTTTGGTAATTGTTTGAATTCATATTGATGCACTAAAACTCCTTTTCCCTCTCTAACTTTATCTGTTCCAGTGTGCATTTATCGTGTAAATGCCTGGCTCCTCATTCATTTTCCCTTACGTAAATACCATCCATCATGGAGCTCATCAAAGCTCCTTTGCTCCAAATGGACAGTAGGAGGAACGCATCCACGGCCAGACTTATAAAACGGCAGCGACAGAGCAGCGTTTCCAGGCAGACAAAGAGAGACTGTGAGAAACAGGTCATCAGCTGGATCACCATAAATCTGACTGAGTCAAACAGTAAGAATGTCCAAGATTGTCACAAAACAAATACTATTTTGTCTCAGAGTGTCACCGGGCAGGGAACACATCTGGCTAAACAGAGTCGGGCTGTGGACTTCCTTTCTTTAACAGATAGTGCCTTCTCAGGATCACTGCTATAGCCACCACACAACAAGAGACTCTGCACTGTATGTGCTCTGCTCGTCAACCACAGCGTTCTTCACAACACTCTTCCCGAGATAACCACCGTGTAACTGTGTGTCAGGTTTACGGGATCGTTCTCTGGAAGCAGGCCCCAGACATGAAGGTGCTCTGTAATCAATGGCAGCCTATTGTAGACTACACTAACGTGGTGTGAGAATTCCTGTCTGATACCCAGCTACATGGGGGCAAGGGGGGGGGGACGACAGTATTCGCGGAAACTAGACAAATCCAGAATAATTCCCAATATCCATCTGTGGAAAGTTCCCTCTAATGTCACACACCACCATCACCGACATACAGCAGAGCCTCCCTCCCACTCATATTATCCTTCTATCCATGTTTTGCACCAAACTCATCCATTTCTCTTCATCCACCCTCCTCTCACCCTCCTCAGGTGGTGTGTAGTGCTACTGTCAAGCACAGCGTGAATCAATGGCTGGTGCTCACGCCCACAGGTAAAGGTTAGAAAGGTTCACTATTGAATTATTTCTGCACTTCTCTCATTGCCGCCATCTGCCTGGCTGCTTTTAGTTGATGTGGTTGAGGCACTGGAGGGGACTCTTTTTTTGCTAATGCACTCAAAACATGGACGTGTGTGTATCCCGCATGTGTCTGTATGGTTTTTTTGTTTCCTTCAAATGAAACTAACATAACGTGCATTCGCACATTAAGCAACATGCACACATGTGTACTTACACACCTACACTCAGTCCGCTCACTACTCTTGCCCATCTATCAGAGAGTGGATAATGAATCACAACATCTGTGCTTTCAGCCGTTCTTTGTTTCATCTGCCTTTATTCTAATGGAGCCTTCGGAGTGTGAGGGCAACATGCTGCTGGATAGGGCATCCTTCACTCTCTGGTTTTGTTTTGCTGTCAGCGAGGCCCATCGTCTCTGCTGGACCCGGGGTGAACTCATCCATAGCACAGATCATGCCCTTTGATCCACCAGCTCTCTCTGGGGGGCACAAACAGCCTTATTAAAAATGGCTAAATAAAACTTTCCTAGCCTCGACTCGATAGTTGCCAAACTTTACCCCCGTTTCTTCTCTGATGCTGCCTATGGTCATATTGAGCTGCCTAATTCTGACAGCGAGCAGCACTGTGTTCACCCAATACCAAAACATAGTAACAAATGAAGCAATCTAAGTGTTTAACAATTTATTGGTTCTAGTTCCTACACTACCTGGCATACACTTGCACTACAATCAATATCATAGATGAGAACATGCTGGATGTAAGATGATAATATGCGCCTTAGGCGGATGAAGAAGCGCGTAGAAAACTTATGAAAAAATAAAATATTACAACTAGCCAAACAAGAGAAAATGGATCTGCATTGTATTGCAACCACGTGCAAGTTATTTTACTAACAAGTACATTGTAGGAAAATGTGCTGGGTATGCATTCTTTGACAAAGACAATCAACCAAAGTGGGTTTGATAATGAGGGACAGACACAACTGGCTCTTTGTAACTGTAATCACATTAACCCTCTGAGGCCCACAATAGACCTGTTTTGGTCTTTTTCAGGGGGGTACGGGGTGTCTTTAGGGGGAGATAGCAGGTCAGCAGTAGATGTCACATAGAAGTGATGTACATCACCTGAAAGCTGGGAAGCTGCTCAGCACTGTGTGTCAAGTTGTTCTAGTCATAAATCAGAAATAAACATTAATTAACTAATTAAATAAATTGTGAAAGTGTATAAAGGTTTAGAACATTATGATAAAAGTATATGATGGCCATCCCCATGCTCTATTATGTCTCATAATTTGCTGCAGCAAAATTTTGGTTGATACCATTTGGTACACAGATTTGGTGTTAAATTAAAAAAAAATGTACCATGCAAAAATGTGTCAAATTGATCAATATCCCTCCAATATACCACACTAAGACACCAAGACCTTGAGGAACTCCATAGAAAAAGCCATGCTGTGATTTGCCATTTAAAATATTTTTAGATTTCTGTAAGAATTGCATTTTTCGGCGAGCACAAACTGCTCAGGAACCCCCTTAAATAATACTGCAGTCAAAAAACGGCATGTTTTTTTGCTCAAAACTGCATGGGATTATCATAAAGTGGGCATGTCTGTAAAGGGAAGACTCGTGGGTACCCATAGAACCCATTTTCCATCAGATATCCTGAGGTCAGAGGTCGAGGGACCCCTTAAAAAATGGCCATGCCAGTTATTCCTAGCCAAAATTTAGCGTAACTTTTGAGCGTTATCCACCCTCCTTCCCTGAAGGACAGTAAAATCGGTCGGGATCGGGTTTAAAAGAGTCAGTGGAGTCGTGTTAGTTACAGTTGTGGAGAATCATTTGTGTTGACAAAACCCTGCACTATATTCTCTAATAAAAAGTATAATCTCTAAAAAGTCAGCCACTCATGCATTTCTCACTTACTGTACCGCTAAAAACTATACAGTCCTCTGCTCTGTCAAACACATCTCATATAATAAAGAGTAGAAACTATGTCATGCTCCTCCGTCTTAAATCGACTCGCTTCTCCTTCATCTCATGTACCTGTATGGCAGTGACATGACTGCTGCTATAATTAAACCCATCACAACCATTATGTCTTTGTCACCTAATCTATTCTCTCCTCCACTGGCTGCGTCTGTCTGTAACCGCAGACTTCCCGCCCTCAGCCCTGACTGACAGCCCCCGCGGAGCCTGTGGTCACTCCGTGTGAGTGACATGAGGGGCAGCGGGGCTACTGCATTACCTCCGTCCCCTCCCTCCCCTCCCAGCTCCTCCTGATCCTGCGATCCATGCAGCACCTCGCACCGCCGATCGCCACCTCTGCTCCAATATCCAGCAGCAAAGCCTCAAGGCCTGAAAATAGAACTCATTAACACGTTTAGTAAGTACAAATGAGATGACTGTCTCCTGATGGACTGTCTATCTTTTGGATCAGCTTTCAAGGAGAGTGTCTGGTAATGACAAGAGAGAGGGAAACCAATATTATAATGTGCTGCCGGTCTCCTCTGAAAATGGGCTTGATGACAGGGAGAGCCTCTCGCACCCACACATGGCCTGACTCTCAAAGCGGACACCTATGTGTGTGCTCGTTTACGGGTGTGCGAGTTTGCAAAATAAAATCGGGCGCATATTTACACCCCTGTGACATAACTGAGGGTGAAATCACACACGGTGCATAAAACATACAGGGCACGCACAAGGTCCCAAAATACTGCATTGAAAAGAAAAAAGTTCATGTCCTGATTTTGAGAAGCTTTCATCTTGTCCTCGTTGAATTTATCCCTTTTCTTATTCTGTATCTAAACACTCATCTTTGACATTTATGCTGCCCCTGTTCTCCTCTAATCCAGATCTACTGGACAGCCTGGCACAATCAGGACCCAGACTCTACCCGCCTCCCAGCCTGGGGGCAAAGCCAGCCAGTATTTACAGAACGAGGGTTCAGTCGGGAGGGGCAGCAAAAATCTGGACAGAAGACATTTTTATTCACAGCCCATCCCAGAATAGCGTGGTGGCTTTCTGGTCAATCTGCTATTACAGGATGAGCCAGCGGAGGAATTCATACTGAGCTTGTCCATAAAGCAGGGGGCACAGGGAGAGAAAAGACTTGCTTGTGTTAGTTAGAGCAGCAGGGTCATATGAATGCTGATATGCAACTGGAAAATCTATAAAGCCATCATTTTGGCTTTTTAATAAACGTCTAGTCTTTTGTAATATTTTCAAAATGAAAAGTAATGTATTTATGAATTTCCTGGCACGTTCTGTGGACAGCAAACAATTTCCTATGCTGCCTCGATGCCCTTCGGACAGGGATTAGAAGGCAGGCGACTGACGGAGGCCTGACTGAGCTGCGGGCCCTCTGGGGCCCTACTCATCCAGGCCTGCACAGTCCTCATCCTCATATCCACTCTACATCACCGGGGCAATAATAACAGCCTTTATTAAAAGCGCATTGCAGCAGTGTCTGTCTATACAACTTACTTTCAGATTGGCCATAATGTGGCATGTAGAAAAGGTTCTTGTGGTTAGGGGCTACAATATCCTGTTTCTGGAAAGGTTTACTTTGCATTTTAACAAGCATGAATAAAGGAGGACATTCCAGAAATGGCTACCGTCTGTTGTGCTCTTGCCCGTGGGGAGCGAAAGCTCAGACCGCGGCCCTTGCATGCCATCAGAGCGTGGCCTGGCTCACCTCTGATTTTACCTGGCTTTAGTGGCTTTAACTTAGCCACTGGACATGCAGATAGTAGGGTATGATAGAGTATGATAGCATATTGTTAATATGTTGCAAGGAAGCAGTTAGAAGCAGAGGATAAGACCAAAGGATGAAGGCATGGTTCAATATAACGCATATTAGATATTTGTAACAGTAATTTTCCTGTCTGCCATCATTGAATCTCAATGTGAGCTGCAAGGTGTTGCGCAAATCCGAAAATATAAATGACTTTTCTGTATTTGCTTTATTAGTGCATTTTTTCCATGTCACTGCCCATTTTCCAGCTTTTTCAGAGCACCTCAAGAATTATGCATGAGGCAGAGAGGGGGGGGAAGAGAAATGCCTCTGTTGTCAGGACAGGCCTCACTATTAGGTGTGTGACCCTGAAAACGCACCCCTTTTAGCGAAACAAGCAATGGATCTCATTTTGGATACCACTATTATGCAGTAATTTGTATGCATCCTTTCGTCTCATTTCCATTTAATAATGCACACGGCTCCCCCTGCCCAGTTTCTCAAACTGGTCATTAAAAGTAACGCTGATCTAAACTGGAGGCTTAAGTTCCACTTACAAGCTCTCACGGTGTGGTGGATAAAACAACTCAAAGTAAGATGACCCCCTCCCCAAACCCAGCCTTCGCCCTTGAATACCCAGGCCTGTATGTCTCCACAGACGGGAGACAATGACTGGTGGCTGCCCAGCCTTCTCCTTCCCAGTCTCCTAGACTCACAGACAGGGATTTCCTCCTGCGATGAGAGCCAAGCCGTCACAGCCCAGCGATCAAGGGCCTGCCATCTGTGACTGAGGCAGATTTACAGCAAGAGCTAATCCACACTGTCAGCCACGTTTGTTCTCCATCTCTGCCTCCTCCATACACATAAACGCACACAGAAAAATACTAATATTTTACCCTTATGAAATGTTCTCGCCTGCATTTCTCTCTCACACACACACAGCAAAGCAAACATTTCTCGCAGTAGGGCATCCACCCTTCAGTGCAATTTAACTTTGCCCTTTTTAAAAGGCATGATCTCATTCTGTTCCGCGCTCAAAAAATAACTTTAGTCGATTAAATGTTAAGAAATGAGAAACCTCAATGTGTCATTGAGTTATATGCCCTGGTGAACATCATTCATACGAAATAGGGTCATCGTACGCTCAAGTGTCACACACGCAAACTCCCCAAACTTGTTTCCCCCACTTCTTTTGCATCCATTCCTCACTATCTCCTCTTATTCTCCACAGAATAACTCTCTCATACACATAACCTCCCGATGCTTTACGCTGCCAGCAGTCACAATTAACCCCCACACTTGACATCAACATGACACTAGGTTTTACCTTTTCTCTGCAACCACTAAACCTAAAATATATATTGTCCTGATGCTGTCAGTGAATGATTCATGGGAGTTTTAACATGTCTCTCTTGCCTTCTCTGTCACATACATGTCTCTCTTTCCAATTGTTCTGTGTCTACCTTGTAATGAGCTGCTATTCTTAAAGCTAGAGAGATAGCACTGGTGCACACAGTGCGTTGAGCTTTATTCAGTGATCTCTACACACTGGGCAGCTGTGTGGGGCTGGGGGTCCCTCTATGATCCCCTTTGTTTCCCCCACAGATAAAGGGTAAAAGATGACAAACGGAGGCGGGGCCACGCAGCAACATGCCTAAGCAGCACATTTTGAGTACGAGCAAGAATTAAAACAATGCGAGCCTTTTATCCCTGTGTTAGTCTAATTGGAGAGAAACCTCATTTCTGCTGCCCTTGCTCTCCTCGGACATCCGGCCCAGAGGAGATATGTGGCACCGAATCCCTACAGTCTGCTGCATCCTCATAAGGGGCATTAATATGCAGCGTTGGAAAGTGTAAAACACACCAGATCATGCAGGAGCTAGCCGAAATGTATTCCATTGCCGTCATAGAAAGGTGACTCAAAGACATTATTGTTTAAAATGGAGGGATTGTAGGGATCTTTTTAAAGAATTATGTCATGCTACCATTTCATACCACCTCTGTGTGTAATGTTGCCACATGTTTGATGCTAGTTGTGAGTGTTTTTTGGGGAAAAGAAAGGCTTTTTTTGCAAAAATCCTTTAAAGGCTACAAGCCCGGCACCTAACGCCGGCAGAGAACCACTCGCAGGATCACAGAACGGCAGCAGGCGAGGGAATTACTGTCTAGGTGACCCAGAAATCCAGGGGCAACTTTGTTTTAACAAGCCAGGGAACGTTCCACCACTTTAGCAACTATGCCTCAACCACAAAAAAGAGCCCCGTGCCACAGAAGAGCCAGTGAAGAGGAAATTAAATATTACACTGGGAGGGAATGGTTCAGCCCTGGTGGAGGGGTGGGGCTGTGAGGTGGACCGGCGCAGCTGAGGCTGTTGGAACAAGGCATCTGGGGTGTGAAATGGTAGAAGTGAGAGGTGTGGAGTCAGCTAGTTTAGAGCTAATGATTACAGAAGAAGAGGTATGATCATTATTGACGTGATCAAGATGCTTTTTCTTTTAGTTTTACACACTTCATTTCATTTGAAAAGAAACAAAAGGGGGTAATGGAGGACTTAAGATCTAAATAATAGCGGATCATAATGACTGATTTTGTGTTTATGTGGTTATCTGTCTGCAGCTTGTTGTAAAAGAGCAGAATGAAGGCTTGGAATTAGTAAAACAAAACAAAAAATCCTTTTACATTTTGTCAGATACTAGTCTGCTCAAGTAAGGGAGGGTTATTGTAATTTGATGAAGCTCTGCAGGGGAGTAACCACTGTCTTCGTGTTTGTGTGTGTGTGTGTATAATGATACTACCCACACACAGCCCCACTGCAGGGGCCCATTACCCAACCTAAAGCTCGGATCCCTCACCCTGGCACAAACATGGGCATCTAGCACATCAAATATTAAAAGAGAAAAAAGGATTGATGAACACATCTGCCAAAAAAAAAAAAAAAAACACAACAACTCCTCCTGTCTGAACACAAAAAAGTAGATTCCCAACCCCCAACCCTTTTAACCTAAATGGCCCTTCCTCCTGCCTCTGCATGTTCGCCTGTCCACTGTACTGTAGTCATTAACATATTTGGAGTGCAGCGAGCAGAAAGCTTAATTGTCCCTAATTGCTCAGCTAAATATGTTCTCTAATGATTTGCTTCAGATCTGTGACTGCCTTTTGCGCAATTTCCCGGCCGCTGGCTTCATTATCCCTGCCTCCTTGGAACAAAGCATCTTCACAGGCTGGCCTCCACCGCCCCCCCCCCCCCCCCCCCACCCTGCATAACACAGACAGCGAGTATGTGTGCGAGGAAGTAATGGTTCCCTCTTGGAGGGACACACAATAGAGCCCCTTTGTCAGGGCACAGGAGTTAAAGCGATTGGAAAACCAAATCTCTGCTAAGAAAGAGTGTTAATTGACCGCAGCTCAGTCTTCCTAATCAGTCCATAATAAATGAGCAGCCGAGGCACTTTGTTTCAGTCGTGCTACTGTTGTTGTAGCTGTGTTCTTGTTGTTGGTGCAGCTGCTGCTGTTGTTGGGCTCCTTCTTCTCTGGCCTTAACGCTCTGTCTCAATATGTCTTTGATGGCTGAAAACGACAGCTCCCATTGACAGGGATGTCTTTTACTGCTGAAGGCAGGGATACGTATGTTGCCCAAATGATATGGAACTAAAATTATATTAATATCAAAAATAAATGTGAAAAATAAAGTTGCTCAAATCAGATTAGGAGACTTAACTCCCAGGAATTGTGTCTCTGTCAATGTAAGAGTCACACTTAGAAGTGTAATGTACTGTTCTTCCTGTCTAAAAATAGTAATGTACATTTGAGTTTAATACTTCAAAAACTACTACAAAAAAAGAACCCAAAACCCCACTTCAATGGGGAGGTAAATGCAAAATGTGAAAAATTATCAATGTACATTTTGACAACTCCGGCATATAAAGGAGTTTCAGTGGAGCGGATGAATGTGTGCTTGTGTGTAGAAGAGACAGAGCAGCAGAGGTAGGGAGATCAAGAGAGTAAAACACATAAAGAGATGCTAACAAGAAGGGCCACAGGGGCAGGTCCTGACCTGTATCTGAAGAAGAGCATTTGCGAATGGTGAAGATGGAGCTGAGGTCCTCCTCCTCCTCCGGCAGGCCCTTCTGCAAGCGCTGCAGCTTCCTGAGGCTCTCGCTGCGCTGGTGCTTCATGGAGCGCACATGCTGGATCAGGTTGAGCTTGGCCTTGGTCGAGTAGTTGCACAGCACACAGTGGTAGTAGCAGGCATCACCCTCCACCGCGTTTTCGTGCTGCTGCAGGTGCTGTGGGAGGGAATGGAGAGAGAGATAGAGAGAAAGATGGAGAAAGAGAGAGAGGGAACGAGAGAGAAAGAGGTTATTGTAGATGGCAGATAGCTGGCTAGGCACCACCGACTCACTTTCACTCAAACAGTTGGCAAATGAACAAATCAATTCCCAATCACAGCCCTGTTGTTTAACATCCAGACCTCTTCCACTTCGGGACAACTGTTTGGACTGCGCACTTTGTCTGCGTGAGTGTCTGTATCAGTGGGCTAACAGGACAGGAGAGGCCTGGGAGGCACGCAACTCTCAGGGGCCCAAGGGCGGGCAGGAATCGCATCAGCCACCCTTCAGAAGCCGTGGGTCCGCAGCCGCAAAGACGGAAGGGAGCATTGATCCCCTTCACTCAACAGAAGCCTCCCGTCTCTGAAAAGGAAACTCCAAACATCTGCTTGTTTCACGCATGGGATACTAAATATTGATCATGGCGAGTTAAATCCTCGCTCTCTCGTAGAGAAAGAGAGGCAAAGTGAGCGGGTGGCGAGGCGGGAGGGGGATTTAGTGCACTCTGAGAGAAACTGGAACATTCCACAACAGGAGGACAACCTTCAGAGGACGGGAAATCAGCACTGGTATTGACCCGTCAACCCCAGCACTTCCTCCAAGACTCAACAGCAGGCCCAGTCCAGCCGTCAGCCCGTCCTCAGCAGCATCACCACACGCCTAAACGCCCCGTAGTGACACCATACCACCACAACCTCTTGTCACACCACAGAGCTCCAGTCTAATTACCTCCTGCACGGCTCAATCAATGATGCAAGGCCGACACAATATGGCTAGGCCTGGTGCGAGCATCAGAGTTATTGACCACTATCCTAAAGCATCACACTGATTGTTTCTGCATGTTTACAATGAAAGCCCCCCAGACTCGGTATGGCCACTTGTGTCATGTGCCGCTCCTAATATCAAATTCTGGGGTCTCGCTGTGGATTTCCCGGGCTGCAATCAATGTCAATCACCAAAAGTTTTCCTCTTTTTCCTCTAATCTTCTTGCCACCCATGTCTCCTGCATGTGAGGCATGCTGAGAGAACCAAAAAATCTATTTTATATTGAAATATGTTATGTTATGTTATGTTATGTGTCCACCAAACTATTTTGGATAAAGATAGATGCTTCAGATGCCTTTAATACATACCTGTAATTAAAACACTACTGGTAACATTTAATAGTAAATGAATTGATAACATGTAATTTCTCACCTGCTTCGACTGTTATCAGGCCATTAAATAGGACTTAGGGGGCTACTACAGTTACTACGTTGTGAATGTGAAAGCGAAACTGAAAAGCAACACGTTGTAAAACTGCATGAAATGTTATGTTTTGAACACAAACAAAAACAGGTTTAGGCAACAAGACTATCATTTTTTTTAGGTTTAGGCAACAAAAACAATTAAGTTTAGGCAACAAAACTACATATTTTAGGTTCAGGAAACAAAAACACTGTTAGGTTTAGGCAACAAAACAACTTTATAGGTTTAGGCAAAAAAACACTTTGTTAGGTATCGGCAACAAAACTACAACTTTTGGAGTTTCACGCTATCTACACTACAGCGCCTAACTTCTGCCTCCGTCATTGTTACTACGGTCGTTAGAGGTTGCTGTCGTGTTCCTTTTTACCTTCTTTCGGTGATCTACCATGTGAATAGATGATAAAACCCTCTAGTGGGTGTAGTAGGCCCCTACTGACCCACATCTATGGTGCTTATAGCGACCGATAACGCCAATTTAATGGCCTGATAACAGCACCAGGTAAAATGCACTGATGAATATTAACCTGCAGTAAGAAGAAGCTAAATACTCAGTACTGAAAGCTTGTGATTAGAGTTGCGTCTAGTCAGTATTTTCAATCAGGTTTTATAACCAGTTCTGCATTTCAAGAGAACTAACCTCCCTGTGTTCATTTACCTTACAGTACACATCAGGCTTACACTTTGATAAAGGGTCAGAAAACTGAACCATTCATCAAGAGGAAACTGAACTATCCTGTCCTGCAGTGGATGGCCTGTTTGGCTGGCTGGAAAATGTAAAAGGGAACATTAGACATTTAACCACATTACATCTAAATCAGGTGTTGACAGGCTGGTGGAAAAAAAAAGTCATAACAATATTAGGCTTCCCTAAAATGCTCTTGTCCCTTTCTCCTAATGTTTAATTTTCTGGCAATATTGTAATATTGCTATGGGCTTTTCTGAGCTATTGTGTTTCATTCTCTTTGGTTTCATATTTCTCACTTCTACACCTAAAATGTGCATTAAGACACCGCTTCCAGGAAAAGGAATAGGAGTTTTTTTTTCACTCTCCTTTTTGTGAGCCCCACAGCTCGGTGTAATAGAGTTATTAGGTGATTGTAAAAGGCTCTGTGTCTCTGCGTGCTCTCCTTTCTCGCCTCATTTTAAGCCATCCATGATGTCATGAATAGGTGTTGCTGGATATTGTGGGAGCCCTCCTCCTTCTCCTCCTTTTCCTCTGTGCACAAATATTGCATCAGAACTAAGGTAGAGAGAAACCTGAGAGACAGATTCAGTTATAGATAACACCAAATCCATCATGCAAACTGCTTTTACTCAGAGCAGATGTCTCGAATTAAAAAAAGAGAGCTCTTGCCGCAAATGACTCCAGGCTCCAGAAAAAAAAAAAAAAGACAAGTTTAAAAAAAATGACAGCACCTGACCGAAACTTCAAAGCTAGTCCCAGGAGGTAGAAAAAAAATCCTGGGAGTTTTATAGTTTCCCATAAAAAGCACAGGGTTTATATAGGAGTGAACCTGAGACCGCCTGCCCCTGAATCGGCCATAATTCACTATAAACCTGACTGGCCAGGAAGATGGCCTCAATGGAGCCAAAATTTGCCTGCCCCGGTGCTTGTAGCTCTGTCTACAATGTCAAACAGTTACACCTGTAAACCACCACTTTCACCATCTCTGCACTGGCCGTGACCCAACGCAGTCTGGGGCGTTTAAGAGGCAGCGAACGCGGTAAGAGATCAAACCAACAAGCGATCAGTGAGGTGGCCCCCGCTCATTCACCATTCCAAGGAGGACTGAGGCAAAATGATACCATAGTGAACAGGAGAACAGCACGGCTTGGCCCACGAGTGCAAAACCCCTGTGATCATCACACGCACTAACTCCATCCAACATGGATTCTCACTGGATTCCGCAGGAATTATCTATAGGATTACAGCTAAGAGCACCAACACAGTATGGACACAGTACACTCGCAGTCCATCACCCTCTCTGCTTCACACAGACACACACACACACGCATGCATACACACTTTGAATGTGAAACATAATAATGCATGAGACAGGGCCTATGTCTGTTTCCTATGAACCTGCAATGAAGCCCCTAGTTGATAAATCACCTCCAACTGGAGTGCAGGAATTTGGCGGCTTAATGAAAAAGTCATGTTGAGCTGGGAGGAGTTGGTCGGCCCGGCACTGGGGTTTCTGAGCGCCCTATCGAGGCCCCAACAGGAGGGGAGCTGTGGAGCTTAATGGGGGGGGTGGGGAGGTTGGCTGGGTCAGTGGTGTGGATTCAATACCGCTGAACTGTCTGGGAATTTACTGCAGTCGTATAGGAGATTCAGCTGAGCAAGTACAAATGTGTGACCGCCTAGAATATAGTGATGCACTCAACAACAATTGGGCATAGGAGACCTGCTGTGTGCATGTGAAAGTACTGTACGTGTGGTCTGATTTAACAGAAAAGATCACACTGATTGTAGGTGCAAATACTTCAGTTATAGTGCAGTGTTTTAAAAGAAAGATGCAAGTCCTTGCATTAAAAACTGAGGCTGGTGTGATTACCCTAAATGACACTTAAACCTGCAGTAGGCAGAATGTTTTTGGTATCATTGGGCAAAGATTTCATAATAACCTTTCAGCATATTGTTATTCAAGTGCTCTGAGAGAAAACTAGACTTCTTCACCTCCTCATGGCTCTGTTTTCAGGCTTTAAAAAATCTAGCCCGTGACAGGAGACTTTGGCCAATCACAGGTCATTTCAGACAGAGAGCGTTCTTATTGGCTGTTCATTCAACGGAGGAAGCTGTAAATCACTCGCAAACTCTGATCAAGCGGTCAAACTAGGCAGCGCTGATCAAATGTGAATCAATATTCTAAATGTTTTCAGAAACATCTTGAAAGAAAGTTTGCTCCGGCTGGTGGGCGGTGCTTGGTATTTCCTCAACTGATTTCAACATGGCTGCCGGGTCACAAACTTTCTCAATTTACAGCTAAACAGTACACTACAAGATGTTTCTGAAAACATTTGAGGCGAGAAATAGGCGTCAGCGCTGCCTAGTTTGACTGTTTGATCGGAGTTTGCGAGTGATTGACAGCTGCTCAGAGACGGCAGGCTCCAGCTCGGCTCTGATTGGTTATTTTCTTCCGGTCTGTGAAATCCTGTAGATGTCGTTAAGAGCACCGGAGGACACAGAAGCACATGATTTTTTTTTTAGGATTACCTGCCTCATGCACTACTGTCAGGATATAGTGACCGTTTTATAAAAATAACTTTTTTTAATCATATTTGCTTCATTTCTACCCACTGCAGCTTTAACTACCTTTGTTGTTTTAAATATTTCAAAAGATGTTCTAAATTAGATTTAACATGAGAGATCACCTTCAATCTGGGTTCTCCGCCTAGTTATAAGCTTTGTTTAATACTGTGGTGATTTTCATAGTTTAAAAATGCAATCGTGTTTTTTCAAGCCTCTCTCTTCCATGGAGCACCTTATCTCTTTCTGTGGAGGCTGAAGCAGTGCTCTGTGCTTTTTCAGGTAAAGAGGGACAGGGGCGGTGTGGGCACCACCCCATCCTCTCTCGCACAACTCCACAGTGAACCTTGCCCTCTGAGTGGGCAATGCACGCCTGTATCAGTTTCACCACCCACCCGGAGCACTGCATACATCTGCATTTCCATCCACTTAAATGCAAAGTAAAAGTGCACCTTTAACACAAAACAGTGTGGTTGCTGAGAGAGTCCAACTAGCACAAGATAGAGGTGGGTATTACTGGAAGGGTGGAAGGGAGACAGAGAGCCGGTAATTCCAAAGAATGGCTCCCAATGGAGCCGTATAATACAGCATGTACACGCAACAAACACGCACAATAGTATAGATGAAAAGAAATGTACACACACAAACATGCACACGCAGACTCACACACACACACACACACACACACACACACACACACAGCCACATACCATTACGATCATACCCTAATTTCCACCATTAAATTTGGCAGTGCTGTTAATACAAAATTAATGCATTAAAACAGATGACTATCTGTGAGCTAAATAGCTATCAATTCTAAGAGAGCTGCCAAATTCCCTCTGTGAGAGAGCCAGTGAGTATCTGCCTGGATATTGCTTTGTAACTGTCTCCCCCCCCCTCCTATTCTCGGCACTAAAAGCTGGTGTCTAAGTGTGTGTATGTGTGTGCGCCATGGGAGGCTCGCATGGGTTAGAAAACTGCAATTCACACCTGACGCCATGCAATGCACTGCAATAGAGCAGACTGGTCTCCTTATATGAATGAGCAGATTTTATCCTCTAAAATCACTGAGGTAAGAGTCAGGTTTGCCCTATCACCTGGAGAAAAACAATACCGACCAGTTCTTGGCTTAAGACGTGTCAGAATAAGTCAAGCAGCACCTTTGTTATTCAAACATAATGAGGTCATGGCGGCGATCATAACCAGTGAGGTAACTGTATTTCACTCTGAAGGAAGACAATGTGATGTGCCTGTTGGGTTGAAAAACACACCATGACCGAAGGGAAACGAAAACACCCTTAATGACAGTGTGACAACACGCACATACTGTAGAGTATATGTATATTTCCTACTATCCAACTGCATCCAAAAGAGAACATCAGAAAAGCAGTTGCCCAATTGCTGCCTAATTATGAAGGTTATAAATCAGGATTAAGTTAAACCTGCAGTAGGCAGAATATGTTTGGCATCATTGAGCAAAATTTCCATAATAACCTTTCAGCATATTGTAATTCAAGTGTTCTGACAGAAAACTAGACATCTGCACCTCATCATGGCTCTGTTTTCAGGCTTTAAAAAATCTAGCCCGTGACAGGAGACTTTGGCCAATCACAGGTCATTTCATAGAGAGAGCGTCCCTTTTGAGCGTTCCTATTGGCTGTGCTCGAGCTGGTGGGCGGTGCTTGGTATTTCCTCAACTGATCTCAACATGGCTGCCGGGTCACAAACTTTCTCATTTTACAGCTAAACAGTACACTACAAGATGTTTCTGAAAACATTTTACGCAAGAAATAGGCAATACGGTAACAGAATATTGATTCATATTTGATCAGCGCTGCCTAGTTTGACCGTTTGATTGGAGTTTGCGGGTGATTGACAGCTGCTCAGAGACGGCAAGGCTCCACCTCGGCTGTGATTGGTTGTTTTCCTCCGGTCTGTGAAATCTTGCAGATGCCTTTAGGAGCACCGGAGGACACAGAGGCACATGATTTTTTTCAGATTACCTGTCTCATGCACTACTGTGAGGATATAGTGACCGTTTTATAAAAAAATGTTTCCTAATCATATTTGCTTGAACTCTACCCACTGTTGCTTTAAATTTAAAAAATACATATTTTAATCATGAGGATTAAGTTTGAGGTTGAGGTCTAGAGAATGAAAATATCTTAATTTAATGACCCCTTTTCTTCCCAGCAGCAGCAGCAGCGTATTTGTACATGTGCAGAGGTTTGTTGGGGACTCGGTTCTCATAAATCTGCACTCTGGGATTCCCCTGGAACGTAAGCAGGTTATTTAGGAAAGCGAAGCGGAGCAACTGGAGTCAGCGAGTGCTCGCCGTTTGGCCTGTGTTTCCCCGTCTGCCAGCAGCACGAACAACAGCCCCGACCACAGAGGCCCCCGCTGGGTGCCAAGTGCGGTGGCTGCTTTGAATTAGCCACTGCAAGCTGCAACATGCCTAAAAGTTAGGTTGTGGATTAAGGGGACTGTGTATTCCAGGCTCAAACTGCCTACCTACTGCTTCCTGAACCTCATCCCCACCCTTGTCCTTTCTTCTCTTCTTCTCTCCCTAATCCCCGCCACCCCTCCGTCGCATCCTGTCCCTCTGTCTCAAACCCCATAATGTGCTAAGTTGCTTCCTCTGCTGCTTCACTGTAGAAATGATCCATCACTACCGGCGAATAAAAACAGGCTGCATATTTGTCTCTGGAAGAGGGAAGAGAGCAACAAAACGGACCTCTGTGTCGTGAGGGAGGGCAGCGAGGTAAAGATGGATCGCTGTAGGTGTCCTTGGAGAGGATGACTTAACACAGGCCTGTATAACAAAGTAGCCGGGGAGGGGGTCATGGAGACACTTAAAGACAATACAGCTACTGGTGCTCCACACCCACCACTCTTACTTACTTTAACATTAAATAAAGCAATAATTATTGAATTCCGTTTGAATGAGTAAGATGCTAGAAAGTAAACAATGGGAACATAATTGCAGAGGGAAGGCAATCAATGCAGGCAGTCATTTGGGCCATGTTGATTGTGCAGGCCGCCGTATGTGTTCAGTGTGCGCGTGTAAGTGTGTAGCAAATCCAAGGTGAGCTGAGGGGAGTATGTGCTGTGACAAGGAGCTGAGTAATACACTCTACCGTACACACGCACAAAACAAGAGTTGGGTAATCCCTCCTTCAATAATGACCCAGGGCTCTAAACAATAGTTCTCAATCAGCTGATCAATGTGTCCACATAATTCATGTGCGAGTCACTGTCTTTGAAAGGGGAAGAGGCGGAGGATAAGCGAGCGGGCGGTGGAGAGATCAATGCCCTGTGTGGTGATAACGAGCCTGGGCCTATGCCCACAGGAGCCCCGCGCTGGCGTCCAGGGTCTCTCTCATTAAGAACATTTGGATAAAGCATGGCTATACATACATAATGTGCACTTCTAATCGCAGCCAGATAAACACATTTCCCCCCCTTCCTAATGAGCTCGGTCCTGCTTTTGTGACACACGGCGATGACTCCAAAACAGGCAGGAAATGATGTCAATACCCAAATAAGAAAAAACAAAAAAAGAGTAAAGCAAATTAACAGCAAGTTGTTGGCCTCCTCTTTCAGGAGCTAATTAACAGCTTAACCTCCTGGTGCTTTTATGAAAGCCATGCTGGGAGGAGCTTGCCAAAATTGCAGTACAATGAGTCTGCCTGCAGGAGGCGGGAGCAGGGTGGAGCCGCAGGGGTACCCAAACAACTGTTACAGACACTTGATGACATGTGTGGTGGCAAGGTACCATCTGGAAGCAGAGCGGGGCAAATCAGGACCTGCCCTGGCCCTTCTCTCCATTACCCAGAGTCCTGTGTCAACATCACAACCCGCCATTTTGGACAGTGGTGACAATAATTACTTACAGGGGCTGGGGAAAACATTTTTTGATTTTCGTTTTTAGCAAAACAGGAGGCACACAGCAGGCTGAGAGGTTCCGATTTTCAGTTTGAATAACAGCTCATTGCATCAGTGTTTTACTCTTATCACAATAATAAGTCATGACATTAGGGAGGAATAGAACAGGTTTTGTGTGGTAACGAGGGCTTTTAGCTGTGATAGTGCCAGGAGGAAAAAAAAGTAGGGCTGTCAATCGATTCAAATATTTAATCATGATTAATCATATGATTGTTCATAGTTAATCACGATTAATTTCAAATTAATCACACATTTTTTTTATCTATTCATCATGTACCTTAAAGGGAGATTTGCCCAGTATTTAATACATCAACATGGGAGTGGGCACATTGCTTTATGAAATGTATGTATATATTAATTATTGGAAATCAATTAACAACACAAAACAATGACAAATATTGTCCAGAAACCCTCACAGGTACTGCATTTAGCATAAAACAATATGCTCAAATCATAACATGGCAAACTCAAGCCCAACAGGCAACAACAGCTGTCAGTGTGTCAGTGTGCTGACTTGACTATGACTTGCCCCAAACTGCATGTGATTATCATAAAGTGGGCATGTCTGTAAAGGGGAGACTCGTGGGTACCCATAGAACCCATTTTCATTCACATATCTTGAGGTCAGAGGTCAAGAGACCCCTTTGAAAATGGCCATGCCAGTTTTTCCTCGTCAAAATTTAGCGTAAGTTTGGAACATTATTTAGGATCCTTTCCGACAAGCTAGTATGACATGGTTGGTACCAACGGATGGAGTTTCGATGCCAGTAGCTTCACTCTAGCTTTAAAACTGAGCCGGCTACAACCTAAAAATTGCAAATTGTGTTAATGCGTTAAAGAAATTAGTGGCGTTAAAACTAATTTGCTTTAACGCGTTAATTATCGCGTTGACTTTGACAGCCCTAGAACATAGATAATACAAAAAAAGGAATATGTCTTAAACTGTAAAGACTACAATGACACACAGAGAACCAGTTATCAATACTCCACCCTATACCGGTATCTGAGTATTCTTCACAAGCAGACAAAGGTGACTGCATCCCACTAATATTACTCTAAAAAACACTCCCTGTATTCTGGCTAAGCAAGATTTAAATCTGAATCACAGCCAACGTGACGAGTCATGTACGCCTGTGCTTTCCACTATAGATCGCGTGTTTAAGTATACAGCTTTTTCAGATGCTTCCTTCCTGTGAGCAATACCTGCGAAGCTATCAATCAAACAGAATCATCTTATAGATCTACGACTTCCGTGTGATTTAGGAGGAAAAGCTCAGGAATGTATGAAAGGCACAGAACAGGGCTATTAATGGAAGTATGTGTGTGCATACTAGATAAGAACAAGATGACTGACTACCTAGATCTGGACTCTGCTGTACTGTAGGTCACTGATGTGTTAGTAGGCTAAAGGCAGAGGCAACCCTGCACCCACACAGCTGACAATAGTCTCCAACACCTCACGGTCTCTCCTTTTACACTCGCCAGCCCGACAATGGCGGTGTGGCCTTGTGGAGCCGCCACAGCAAAAAGCTTGTTAGATGGAGGCAAAGGATGAGAAAGAGTTTGGAGAGGAGCGGAGGTGAAAGAGTCCCATAGGAGCGAGGGAGAGGGTGAGTCGGGGGATAGGAGGGTGTTGGATTAAGATACAGGCAAACACCACTTGTAATGATTAATGCAGTCAGCGAGAATTAAATTCAGAGCAGGAACATTACCCAAACACAATTAGTCCTCGAGAACAAACATCACACTCTGCCGTGAATGCAGATTCATTGCCATATTATTGTGACAGAGTAGCCGTCAGAAGTCAAAAGGACTCCGGAAGTAAAACTCAACATGTCTGACGTGGCCTTCCTCGATTATTAGAGGGGTTTTTTAAATAGATTTTTTAATGCTAGAATCAATGTATTTGCTTCATTTGTGTCTGTGCGGAGGTAGAAGGAAGTTACCGTTTTTATTGTTGTTGTCTGAGTAACGTGACGTCATATCCGTTCCGTATCCGTCAACCAAAACAAACCGCAGTGAGCCGAAATGAAAAAGCAGAAAACGGCGGAGGGTCTGTGTGGATACGACCTGCACCCTCATATTTTAAATTTAAGGTGGTAAACACTACACATACAGTAAAGTATGGAAACACTTTGGGTTTCACACATTACCAGGAAAAGCAGAGCCAGACATCATGGCTAAAGCTGCATGCTAAATCTCACATGGACAGGAAACGTTTTCGCATTGCGGTAACGTGCGGTCAAGCCAGCCGTCACTCGCATCTCTATGGTCAAATCAGCCGACGCTACAACTGCAGAGCACCCATATACTGACATTTATGTTAAATGCATTCAAACGGCTCCAATGGAGCTGACCATCAATGCATAAAGAGAACGGAGCTGATGGCAGAGCTAGCGACGGACTTGGCGAAGTTAGCGGAAGTATACACGTGCGACTCCATCCGGTTTTCAAAATAAGGTGTTAACAAAGGGAACTGTATATACAAAATACATATATGGAAACTTGACTTCAGGACATCACTGACTACATATTTGCTGAAAATCAAACATTTTTAATGTATCAATTTAGATATTTTCCAAAGTAAAAGTCCCTAGAAGTCTATGATTCAACTTTTCCCATGATCTAGTGTTAAAATAGTTAACAAAAATTGCAATAAATCGTAATATCGAATTGCAATACTTAAAAATCGCAGTACTTATCGAATCGGCACCAAAGTACGGTGATAGTATCGAATCGGGAGATAGGTGTATCGTCCCAGCCATAACGATTATGTGTCCCCCTTCCCACCTTGTGGGCTACTGTGACCCAGAAAAGCCCTTAAATGTGCCCACAACAGCAGTGGGGGGTGACCAGAAGCCATGCTTATACTGAACTGCAGGTCTGCCCACGCTCTTGCTTCTATAAGCCTATTGTCATTAGCTGATCTCCTGTTCCACCTTTTCGCTGACGTAACGGCAGAGAGGAGACACAGAATACAGTCTCCTCAGGCTTGTATTATCTAGCTTTCACCCTTGGCGTTCTCAGTTTGGTAGTGTAAATATTTCATTACCACATAATTGGTTGCTGCTTCAGGCTACTGTAACACTGTATGTTTTCTGACTATCCTGTATCCTTTTTTTTATGTAAAATTCATAGAAATGTGTTTTGGGGAGAGGGTGTTTGAGATCTCGTGAGGGGAAATGTTTAGTTGTTCATGCTCTGCCCTCGCACCAGCTTCCTAGAGACACCAGCTAATTAAGAACAGTGATGATGTGCTCAGCCAGTGTCAATATTTAACCCAGTCTTACTCTGCTATCTTTATTAGAAGCACTGCGCCGACAAAAGGAGCAACGCGGCCTTGGAGAGGTCCTCTTCTTAAAATGAAAATTAATGAGTGGGGTTGAGTGGAGGTGAATGCACAGAGTGGGTCCATATGTGGGCTTATTTGCATGGAACGTGAAGTACCTTGCTGGAGTGAAACTGCTGTTGAGGGTTCTTCAAGCAATTCATACAGCAAACACCCACCAGTTTCACCTTCCACGCCACTAAAAGCTGCATCTTTAATGAGTGGAACCCTGACATTGCACCTTTGGTGTTATAAACTAAAGATAAAAAACATTTTAAGTGTAATATAAAATACTATTGCTTCCATAATTTTGATTATTTCAAGTGTCAGGGTCTTAAAACAAATCACTAAACCATCCTGTTTATTCTTCAGTAGGTCAAGTCAATTAAATTTGATTTATATAAATTAATATCGCAAATCACAAATTTGCTTCACAATCTGTACAGAATGACACCTTCTGTTATTGGACCGTCACAGTGGATAATAATAAGTAAGAAGTCTTTTAGCTTTTACCATCTTGAATTGGAACCATATCATTAAAATGCAGAAAGACACAGATGTTGCCCCCCCCACCAAAAAAAAAAGAAATAAGGACCTAATATTGTTTTCTTCTTCATAAAACCAATCGTAGCCTTTGACCTATGCCCACAGGGAGGTAGTGCACTTTTAAAAAATGTTTCTCCATGCAGCGCCCCCCCCTCCCTCCCATGAGCACAGCCAACTCTATCACTAATACACATGTGCCTCGCTAACACACACATCTCTTTACGGGGTCATTCTGTTGGGCCTGCTCATTAGCCAAAGAAAAAAAGACATAACTCCACTTTCCATAAAAAAAGGAAACAAAAGTGCTCATTGATCAGGGTGATCAATTGAGGATCAATAACCTAAACCCTCATCATTCCCAGTGCAGCGTAATTGCAGCTGAAATATAGTTGTCATCACTAAAAATCAAACACAGACCAGACTAATTGGAAGAGGGCCTATTGCTTTGCTCATGCTGGAGCAAAAAGCTTTGCAAAGCCCCAGAAAAAACTTGTGATGGCCGGTCACTGGAGCTTCCTAAAATAACTGCTCATGCCATTAGCAAGTGTCATCGTGGAGGTCATTGTGCTGGCTGCCCATTTGGGGACATTTAATACAGGGCCTAGCAACCACACAAGAGTGCTTTATATCCCTTCTCATGTAACTTGCGCGCGTAAGTTATAAGATCACATTAAGCCCCACTTTTATTGGACAACTTGTGATTTTAATCTAATGTTTTGGGGGAATGTCCTTATTAGACAATTTGTTGCTGACCTCTGTGTTAAGCAGTGGTCAGAAAAAAAAAAAAAGATGTCATTTTCCACTCCAGCAGTTCGGCACAGTAAAGAGGCTTAGAGAGCTGGTAAAGCAAAGAGGCGTGCCTGATATAATAGATATTTCACAGGCTGGCATCGCCGCCAAGCTGCCCTCACCGGCTGCACCATATACACTGCTCAATCGTGCAAAAAATCTCAAACTATACTTCAAAGCCTACCACTTTTCCCCTTCCTGTTTATTGATTAGATAGAGCTCTTGTTCAGTAATTGTGCAGTAAATCAAGCATGGTGAGCACTAATCTCAAACCCGGGAGGAAAGTGTTAAAGGTAAAACCTGCTGAAAAGTGCATAATTACGGAGCTGTGCTCAGCCAGGAGAGAGGAGACACTCCTCCCTCTCGCATTTCTCACTCACTGCCTGCCTGCCTGCCTGCCTGCCTGCCTGCGCAACCAGAGGCAGCAGGCAGGGAGAGGGGTTGGCGGAGGAGCAACGGGAAGTGTATACAGTTTCTAACCACCTCTCACTCCCTCCCTTACTCTTTCAAATCCTTCTTCCTCTCAATGCATTCCCAACCAAAGCGCCGGGGGCGCCATGCTTGTAAAGAAACCACAGCCTTTTGAGTGCCTCTTGTATTTACAAACGGAGGCATGTTGGAATCAAAGGCATTACCACATGACATAACACATTAAACAGCTGGCAGATTGAGAATTTATAGACTGAATAGATAGTTAGTGGGGTAAACAGGAATTGTGACATTGTTGGATCGGTTTAGCTAGCTATACTCCGTATGAGAGCCAAACTTACCCAAACCAGAGTACAGAATAGGAGTCAAATGCAGCAGCTCCCTCCTTCCCCTTGCTCTGCCTTCCCTCCTAACACACACAGCTCAGGCTGTACTCCAGGTGGAGACAGCTATCACTTTCCCATCAACTTCCTGTTCCTCTCGTCTCTCCTCCCCCCTTCGCTCTCTCTCACTCCCAGCTGCACAACTTGGTTTCTGTGCCATGTTTGAAGAAATACAAAGCTGTCCCCCCCCCCCCCCCCCCCTTTCCCCTCCATCTTCTGAAGTACTAAAATCTGCAGTTAAGAGATTTTTTTCCTCCCTCTCCTCCTCCTCCTCCCCCAGCGCTTCCCCCATGTTGCTGTTCTACCTAATCTCACCTCAGTTTTTATTTCACCCTCATCAGCAGGGACCTAAAAATAAATGATAAATGGAATATGATATTTTAAAGTCTTATCTCTTATCTGTTCTTACAGGGGAATAATAGGGTAGTTAATCCTGCAGATCCTACTCAAATTGATTAATCAGCACATGCGGACAATCAAATAAATGATTAATATTCCCCAGTCCTGTGGTCGGACAGTTACCCCTGAAACCATCAGTAATAATTCAGTAACCCTTCCCAGACCACAGGCTGCAGCTAGTCAGCCTCACTCAGCATCAGCCTTCTGATGTTCAGCAGGACTTTGAACTCCCCGCACAGAAACTCAGACTCACCAGGGGTAAAACAATCTGCAGTCTACTCTCTCTCTCTCTCAATGCCTGCCTACCTGATCAAACTCACATGCCATATACAATATATACAGCTGAATTCAGGGAGGACAAGCAACATTTAAGACTTCATCTAACTGCTGTTGAAGATAGCAACATAACCTCATACTACTATAGATACAGATCTGGATTCTCTTTCCCAATAACAGACACAAAAAATCTTTCTGCTATATAATACAGAGGCCAATTATAAAAATGTACCATGCAGTTGTGCAAAAACCTGAACCTGTGTGTTATGTAAGCTCTAGGTGACGTGCCTGAAAAAATAATGCCACCGTGTTCCCACAGCCAGAGAGCCAGATGTCTCCAGGCACACACTTGCACACACAGACAGACAGACAGACAGAGAGACAGGCTGTTTAGCAGCAACTCTCCCAGGCAGCCTCACCACACTGAGCACACCCTGTCCCGCTGGTGGACAAAGGAGGGGGAATCTCCATTGAAATGGGCCTTCTTTTCTCTCCCATTACCCGTGCTATTCTCCCTCCCACAGAGGTCAGCGAACAGCCATCTTCACGGCGCTCCTCTGCATCTGCCGGCTAGAACTGTTCTTCATCAGGGAGGCAGAGGAGAGCACCTCTTGCACCCCCACATTTGCACCCAGGGCTGGGAACGAATGGTATAGGGGTGGGGGGCTGGGGTAGGATGACAGATATATGTGTGTGTGTGTGTGTCATTTTGGGAGGTAAACACTGCTTGTAGGCCTAGATAGTTGTGGATGTCTGTGTCTGCCAGTGCTTGGACACACACATATATACAGTATGTACAGTATACACACACTGTTTCACCCCTAATCCCTCCTCTCTGCCGCCGTACAGGAGGCTTGGCCTTTGTGTTGCGTCTGACCAGCTGGTTGCCTGAATCAGCATGTGCAGCTGTCTCCTGTGACGAACACTACCACCACCACCACCAGGACACGGTGACTCTTCACTGCATTGCTATGTTTTAACATGGCCGCCTCGCATTACTACAGCCATTTAAAACCCACCTAAGAAGCCACTGACCTCGGGGGAGTTTACACAGGCAGAGAGCAGGTTGGGTTTTCGCTATAACACATATTGATGGCCTTTAACTAGTGTTTGAGAGCCTTGGAGGGTTGCGCTATAAGAACCAGACTCACAACTGGAGGGGGAAGACCGAGCTCTAAAGTGCGAGTGGCCATTCAGTACTCTTGCCAATATGCCTTGTGATATATAGCTTTGTCTTTAATAGGTGCGGGCACGGTGTGTAGGGCAGTGTCGTGAAAAAAAAGCCCCAGTTTTATATAAGCGTTACAGTTCACTTTGATCTCTTCTCTTGCTCCACTGTTTATAAATCAGCCACACAAATATTTATGAGCGGAACGAGGAAAATGGCTGGTCTGGTTTGTATCTCTGCCCTCCGTCCCTCCCTCCCTCCCTCCCTACTAGTGCGTTCCCTCCCTCCCTCCCCGTGGCTGATGTGTGGATGAGGCCACCGCAGACGCACAGCGAGCGCATAGGCCCCAGGCCACATCCATCATATCTGTTCTGTCTCTGGCTATTGTGTGGCCCCAGAGAAGGCAGACCTAACCAAAGCAAGTTACAGCAAAGACGGCACAATTAGTAGGATTGTATGCGTTACTGGTTTAACTTGTATGAAATGATGTATAATAGTTCAACGGTTCGTATGATATCTTGCGAAAAAGTTATCCCTCCATTTTTTCGTTCGTTTTCCTACGAATGTCCAGCGACGCGTGTCAATTTCCGCTCGTTACGTGCATACAGTCTTTTCAAAATAAACTTCCGTCTTCAAAGGAAACAACTTTCTTTGGTTTAGGCAACAAAACTACTTAGTTAGGTTTAGGAAAATATTGTGGTTTGGTCTTAAAATAACTTCGGAAGTGGCGTGACTAGAGCTGTCAAAGTTAACGCGATAACGCAAATTCGTTTTAACGCCACTAATTTCTTTAACGCATCAAATGTTAGGTTATAGTGGGCTCAGTTTTAAAGCTTGAGTGAAAACACTGGTATCGTGTGAAACTAAGAAACCTGAGGAATCCATTGGTACCAACCATGTCATACTAGCTTGTCGCAAAGGAGGCTACATAAAACTCCAAACTTACGCTAAATTTTGTCGAAGAAAAACTGTCATGGCCATTTTAAAGGGGTCTTTTGACCTGAAATTGGGTTCTATGAGTACCCACGAGTCTCCCCTTTACAGACATGCCCACTTTATGATAATCATATGCAGTTTGGGGTAAGTCATAGTCAAGTCAGCACACTGACACACTGACAGCTGTTCTTGTCTGTTGGGCTTGAGTTAGGGTTAGGGTCCCTATAAAGCACATAACCGTGACAAATAAATCGACATTGACCTCTGTTTTCACACATGACACGAACGCCGTTCCCCCGGGTGAAAGTCCGGTATTTTTTTATATTTCCTGGTTCACGATTACGTTGATTACACACAAATTAATTTTGTGGGATATATACGAATTACAGTGCATTACCTTTTGTAGTTATAGCTACGAACAGCTGTATGAGATCAGCCTGAATGGTTGAACTAGTACAATATGAGTGCATTGTGTGTACACGTTCCAGAACAATACCATGCGCGTCAATACAAGCCTGTGTGTGGTGTGCATACACACACATCCGTGCCCCCTGACTAATGCATCGCTAGTTCATCAGTAACAACGCTCGATCAATTAATACAGCCATGTTCAAAACATATTGGCTCGGCCTGCCTTTTAGCTCACCTATCTGTTTTTGCCTACAACACACACAATGGGACAGGCCCAGAGCTGCTGGATCCATACGCTTTAATTGCTCCCCCCTGCCCTGACCTCTGGTCCAGATCACTCTGATATACAGCATCTCTATTAAATTGGGAAGTAGGTAAATATTCTTCTAATGACCCTCAGTTCTAGCGACACCGTTGAAAATGGAGGAGAAAAAAAAAATCAATCTTGTTTTTTTCCCTTTTTGCCCTTCACTGACTCTATTAGTTCCCTTTTTATCTGAGGGTTGACTCCAAAAAATGTGGAGGGAGAGCGAGCAGAATGGAGCGTCTACTCTCATTCTGACAGGGCAATGGACTTCACTGAGATGCATTTCGGTAATGAGGAGATTACAAACCTATGCTCAGAAGGAAATATCTTTTTAACGGCATCTTGACTGTCCTTCAAGTAACACATTGGGTTTACTGAGCCAATATAAAAAAAAAAAGTCAGACAACCTTTATCTAAACTGAGCAGAATGTTGATCCTGCAATCTAGACTCCTGATAATTTAAAAGATAACACGGTTCAAGCGGGAAAGAGACAAACTGGACCAAATGTTACCCATCACGCAGTGCGGGTGCACAGAGAGATAGTGTTTATGCAAGGCTGTGTGTGTGTGTGTGTGTCTGTATATTTGCGTGTACAGTAAAAGCCGATGGACTGTATGTGTGTGTGTCTGTGGGCAGGGGCGGGTGGGGGTTGTGAGGGGGTGCTAGTGGTGGACTGGCTTGTCGATCGATGCAGTGATTGGCAGTTAATGGCTTTTCCTGTTCTGCCTTGGTAACCCTGGCCTGATGGCTGTTGCTTCTGATCAGAGATGGCAGATGGTGTTTGATTTTCATATATAAATCCCTGACTTTGTGGAGATGGCTTCATCATTTTTAATGATTTAAAAGTTAAGTTGAATACTGGGAATACTCCAATGCTGGATCTCTCATCTAAGAAGCCCTAACCTCCCTTCCAGATGTCTCTTAACTACATGCGTCACTCATGGTTAGTATTCTGCTATAAGCCACCCAATCCTTCAATGATGAGCTATTAGAATGAAATTCGCAACACATATGTTTTTCTCTATTTTATGTTGGCCTCGTTTCACAGACTGCTCAGTCACAAACTCCTGATCTAACACGACCACTCAAAGAATCATAAATCCCAGATGATCACAGATAATAAACACTGGAGGGGTAACGATCCATCGATATGGATCCATATATCGATTTAATGGTCAACGATCAATGCAAAGTGAAAACACGGATACATATTATAATCTTTAAGATACGCCCTTATTTTGAAATTCTTAGCTGATAAAAAACATCTGCACTTAAACCTTGCAGTAGGAAGAACGTTTTTGGCATCATTGGGCAAAAATTCCATAATAACCTTTCAGCATATTGTAATTCAAGTGTTCTGAGGGAAAACTAGACTTCTGCTCCTCCTCATGGCTCTGTTTTCAGGCTTTCAGGCTCAAACCGTCAAACTAGGCAGCACAGATCAAATATGAATCAATATTCTGTTACTGTAATGCCTATTTCTCGCCTTAAATGTTTTCAGAAACATCTTGTAGTGTACTGTTTAGCTGTAAAATGAGAAAGCGCTGCCTAGTTTGACCGTTTGATCAGAGTTTGCGAGTGATTGACAGCTGCTCATAGACGGCAAGGCTCCAGCTCGGCTCTGATTGGTTGTTTTGCCATTAGGAGCACCAGAGGACACAGAGGCACATGATTTTTTTCAGGTTACCTGTTTCATGTACTACTGTCAGGATATAGTTACCGTTTTATAAAAATAACTTTTTTTAATCATATTTGCTCCATTTCTACCCACTGCAGCTTTAAACATGAGAAACGTGGCACTTTATTTGTATTCTTTTTTATTAGAAATAATAGATTGTTTTTCATTTAAATGTCTGGAAGAGCCCAGTGAAAAAAACTGTCAAATCATATTTTAGTTGTTTTTTACGAGTTGATATAAATGTAACTGATTGTGTTAAATGGGCATATTATATCGTTGCATATTAATTGCAGGCCCCTGAATTGAATCGAAATCGTGGCAGACTTTGTGATACAAGCAAATATTGTATCGTTGTCCAAAGAATTAATATAACATTGTATCATGATGAAACTTATGATTTACACCCCTAATAAACACATAAAGACTGATCACCAACTAGTTGGTATTGAAAGTCCAGACTAGAAACTGAGCTTAGGAAAAAGGAGAAGAAGTTGTACATTGAGGAAAATTGAATGATAAGCTCCATTTGATGTTTAGGAGAAGCTGGTAGGACATCAGAGTACAAACAGCAGGTCCTGAAATCTTTTCTCAAGGTAATTTCATGTTCTGAAGGGTTTGCCTTTATTTGGCTCCTCACTCAATCAGTTTCAACTGCTTAAGGCTTAAGTCTATGGTTTAAGTCTACTTAATATCCCATAAAACCAGACACTTTGACATTTCATCTCTGCAGAAATTCAAAATGAGCTGATTGCAAAGAAAACTAGGAGATGGAACTATCTGTATTAGGAGGCCATAGTGTCCCTGTAAGGACAATAAAAAAGACTGATGAGGCAGTATGGATCTCTAAAGCTGCTGTTGTACTCTTCACAGCGTCTGAGAAACAGGAAGATGTGTCTGAACATTGGTGAGCACAAAATCATTTCTTGTGTGTGTGATGATGATGTGTGGGTGACAGATATGTGTGTGTGAAAGAGAGCGAGAAAGACAGAGATTTAGGTCACACTGGGACTCATAACTGCAAAATTAATACGCCCTCACTCCTGAAACATCAACAAATAATAAAATACTTTGCTTTACAGAACTTATTAAGATGCTCTTTTTCTCCCTCGTTTTCCCTCACGCCTCTCAGCATGCAAATTAATACATTGATCATTTGAATAATAATTTGCATTCCAGATCTCACAATTTCATGTTCAAACTTTAACAGCTCCCAGAGTTCTCATTTAAACAGTAGCTGCACAGACAGCCCTTATGGTTCAAATTATTTCAACATGACTATTCCAACCTAACAAGCATAAATTAAGGAAATTCCTATCTAGTGACAGAGATAGGCTGTCTGAAGGAAGGATCCCAGTTTGAATTATTCAGCAGTCCTTAATTTTAGGGCCAGTGTTGATTGAATGTGGTGACATTATAAAAAAAGAGTTTGTGGGGCTGGCGAGGAAGGCAGTGAGGGATAGTATATGATCTGGGATCGAGTTCAGCGGCTACGGAGACTTCCTCTGCTGTCTGCTTCTCTGAAGAGATCTCAGAGGAAAGAGGCCTCTGTAAATCAACATGAGATTGAAAAGGACTTTATAAAACACAAATGTGTGGAACTGCTTACACTGAACAAAAGCCTGCACTTCAAGTCCCTCGCTTTCACCAGCTTTGGCTAGTAAAAGAAAAGCGTCAGACGGCGTGACCCCGAGGTTTCGCCACGTAAACGAAGCAGGGTGAGGTGAAGGTGAGCACGGGAACAGAGATGATATGTTGGGGTGGGGCTTAAAAGGCATGGTAGTTAAACTTTTCCTTCAACGCCACTCTGTCTATTCTGGGCATCAGTTTGTCATGCAGGAATGTGAAGGCCATAAAGTATCGGTGCCCTTGAGAAACTGAAGAGCATTCTCGTCCCCAACTCTTAAAGCTGTCTCTCTCTTTTTTACTCACTATCACTTTCCCCAACTTACTCCCCCTCTCGCTCAGTTTAAAGTAGAACACAGGTGTAGAAGACGGCACCCGTGGGAAAGATAACATTTGGGAACATTCCTGGGGTTAAAAAAGACGTCTTTTTTTCCCTGATATTCTTCATCTGGGGAACTATGTAATTGCCTTGGTTCCATGACTATGCTTTTGTCCCCTTTGTGCCTCCGCCCCGTGCTCCCCACCTCTTACATCACTACCTAGTCATTTCCATATTACAATTTAAACAAGAGATTCTATTCTCTCTTACTTTTTTTTTCATTTTCATCTTTCCATTTTATCCATCTTTTGTGTTGAAGAATAAAAGGCATGATGAGAAAACAAGGTGCAGAATGATCTCTTCCAGGGCCCCCAATAAAAAAAAACTGCATGACACCCTGGGCTGCAGCGCTTAATTACAAAAGGATGAAATCTTTTCTTCTACATCTGGAGAAAACATTGTCTGCATAACACGGAGAGATTTACAGCTCCCAGATCTAACCCTGGACTAAAGCGCGCAGCAATTAGGCGAAACATGGATGGACGACCAGCGCCATGAAGTTCAAGAAGAGAGGGCTGTTGGCGCTGTAGAGAAGGCCTCGGACGCCCCGCCGTTTCAAATAAAAACTCTACCCAGAAAACGGTCCTCGGGAAACTTCATCTTTACTCGAGCCTTGATAGTGGTCACAGAGAGGTGAGGTGGACTTTTCACTGCACATTTTGCGCTACATAACCCATCCAAAATAAGACTGCTTTGAGGAGAGAATACATGCAGGCATCAGCACCTCTCTGACCCATCACTAACAACAACGAAATCCAGGCGAGAAATTGCTGGAGTTCTGCGATCCTACAGGAATCGATGCAGCACAAAATGGAAAGACCTTAGGGGCAGATTTGTTAAAACAAAGAAAAAAACTAGGTAAAACAAAGGCAGTACATGCTCTTTGCACTTAGGAGCTATTTAAATGGCTGCAGTACTGTAAATCAAGCATGGGGGTTGAATCCGGCTGCCTTCCAGCAAACAAGAAAACCAACAGGTTGTGCTTTAGAAACTAAATGTCTTAACTTATAAATACACAGGCCAGCCATTAGGAATAATGGCCAGGGGGATAGACTTTCCAGACAGGGCCCCTCATCCACTCCCTCTCCAGGTCATCTAGTTTCATATGAGACAAGTATCTTCACTCTAACTTTAAAACTGAGCCCGCTACAGCCATTTTTATTATTATTATTAGGCCAGAAATTTAGCCATCGCCTCTCTGCTTCTTCCATTTTCAAGTTCTCTCAATATCTGGAGTGGGGGTATCAGATGACAAGTAAAAACGTGTGTTAATAATAACAACACTTTTATTTATCATAAATACATATAATTAGCATTGTCAGTGATGAAAGTCAGTAAGTAATTGGTTATACTTGATCTCATTTAAGGGTCAACCATAGACCTCATCTGTACCCTCTGACCCTCGCCTGTAAGTACACCTATATAAAATGATTTAATACTGCTTATAATATTCTGTTTAGCTACTCAAACAGCTTTTGGACGCACAAGTGGAACATTACAAGGCGAGGGGAGTGAAACAGCAGCCAGGGGCACATATCTATCATTCTGTAAAATGTATCTGTCCCATGACTCTACTCTGTAGGCCAAACCCAAACAGAATGGAGGTCCCTGTGTGCTCATCCTGGTACCTAAGATCTCCTCCCCTCTCCTCATCGGTCTCTTCACCCTACCTTGCTTTCATGTACAGCTCCACTGAACACAGACCTCAGAGCTGAGTAGTTTTGTGGCCCTGACCACTCGGAGGCCATTAATCTGGTGGCTTAGCCACTGATGTATTGATGGCACAGAGCCGGTAAGCCTGCCTGCCTCACTCTCTCCATCCCTTCAGCTTAGGAGCTACATAGATTCACAGGAGCCTCCATCTGGCCTCATCAGAGCAGTGTTTACCTGCCAATTGCCACTGTAAGTCTTTTAGGCGCGGTGGCTATAGGTCGCCAGATGTATTGACCAGTTGGGCAAAAAAGACCTGTGAGACGTTTCATTCAAGCCACGATGTGTTTGCATGCGCTCGAAATACACCAGCAGTTACGTCTGGCTTCTTTCAGCGCTTCGAACCACACGCTTTCATGTTACAACTAACACTACAAGAAATAGAGCTCACGTTAAGGTGCTCAGAAGACCAGTAAAATTAGCATTAGCGCTACTATATTAATATTTCCTGTGAGCCTGTAGGCAACCACACACAATTCCAGATATTAACTTGGCCCTCAAACAACAACTTGGTTATTGCAAAACATGAAAAGGCCTTTATCAATCACTTCAATCTGGGTGTTCCTAGTAATTGAGTTATTTGTGTGCATGTAAATACAATGGCAGTCAGCCTACATGGGAACTCATTATACTGCTGTTTGACTACCAAATACATAATAAGTTCATAAATTGTAGAGGCCAGGATTATATGGAATCCCAAACAGATCTTTTTGTAAGATAAGTGGGGGTAAAAACAAAGGACCTTGACTGATACTGCATGTCTTTATATCTTGACAATATAGAGGCAGACAGAGCCGGAGTATAACACAGATTAGATACAGAGAAACCTCCAGTTGGTGCAGGAAGAACTTCCTCCACGATGTAATTGTCCTCTCAATAATGTCACCATCTCCTCCAATCGCTTTAAAAGGGAAGAACTTTATTTTACTATGTGTCATGATCACAACATTTGTGTCCTCTTTTTTTTTTATAGGACCTAGATCTGTTGACTTCAGTCAGAGAATCGGTGTGCTGACAATAACGTTAACAGTACTTTGCTCTCAATTGAGGAGCGAGAAACTTCTAACAGCTGAATAGTAAGTAGACGGAGTGGGATGGAGGACGCAGACAGAGGATTGAGCTGAGGAGAATGTTTAGTTTTCCAGCATGGTTGGATTAAAGATATTTAACCTTAAAGCAGATCCCCATTCTAGACCACCCACTGGTTCACTATCCATACTGGTTTGTTTCGTGGGTCCCTTCACCCCCCTATTTGTTATGTTTATTCATTTGGTGGCGACAATGCAGAAAAGGTAGGAAAAGGGAGAAAAAAGCTAAATAATGTAGTGGACTGAGAGATATGGAGTCAAGGATGTTTGACAGTTATGTTTAAGAAACTGTTTCTTGTCTGCAAAAAGGAGGGGATCTGGTGGGAGGTACAAACTGTATATCTATACACCATACATGACAAAACCACCTACTGCACATAAAGTAGAACTTATCTCTGCCTTGAACTGCTATGAACTCCCGTCACAAAAACTGCCTCCTATTCCTTTCCTTCCCCAAACACCAATCTGCCGTTTCTGCTGGTCAGGCCGGAGATAACGGGATCAGCAGCTTCCTTGCACGTAAGCAGGAGCGTGCTCGGCCGCTCTCGTCCAAAAACAAAAAAAAAATCTAATCAAAACAAACAACCATTAACACAATGACCAAGGATCTCCGACTCCCAGGTGACAATGTAACACATCATCTTTCAGTAAATCCTCCTATGGCTCTCGGTGTGATGGAACACAGAGGATGCATCTCTATCGCCATCACAGACCGAGGACGGAGGACCTGGTCTGGTAATGCACTGGGCCCTTTTAACTCCGGCAATTGTGGTAAACAGCCGTTTAAAAAAAAAAAAAGCTGGGAAAAGACCAGCCTCCCCTGTCTAAGCAGCTTTCTGCTCCCCGTCTTTCGCTTTCTTTCACCGTCACTTTGTAACACCCACAGTATGGCAGTTGCACATACAAGCAGCAGCAGCAGCAGCAGCAGCTGTGCCACGGGTCAAAGCCCGACCCTCTGCCTGGCCTTCACAAGGGGTGGGAGCTAGAAGAGTTGTGAAATTCTTGCACACTGCCAAACACTAAGCCCTGCTAGCCCCCCCTTTATTTGCTTGACAGCCCCGCTCTCCAATCCACCCTGTTTCTGCTGTACGCCACTCCTTCACCACTCAGAGTAACTGAGATCTGTCTGAGGTATAGGACACTGGAGCTCAACGCCCTGCAGGCTGCTACTGACACAAAGAGGGCACCCGGGGTTCAGGACCATGACAGCGTTACTGAGGAGGTGTCCATACTGGATCTTAATACTTCCTCAGTGCCATGCCTTTTATCACATGTACCGAATCATATTATAAGAACTTCTCTTCGAGCAATTAAAACGATACATTTCATGAGCCCTATGTTGTCATCTGCTGGCACTTTAGATTACAAGATTGCTCTGTGTGTGTGTGTGTGTGTGTGCGCGCGTTTGTGTGTGCATTCACACGCTTGTGCATGTGAAAGGAGAGAATGGGCTGTCTCCCAGGATGTGCAGCAAGCGCTTTATTAGAGCGGTAGTACCAGTAAATCAGAGCTCAGCTCTTCCTGGAACTGCTGCAACCTTTCCCACTGAGCACTATTACTGAACAATCATAGGCTAGCCATGATAATTAGCAGAGTATCTATCCTTCCAACCCTCCTGTCGCCCCCCCTCCATCCCCTCTCTCCTGTCTGTCTCTCCATCCTCCTCCTCCTACCCTTCCTCTTCTTAGAAATGTCTGGTGGGTGAGCGGGTAAGGCCAGGCGCCCGCTAGACGTCACTTCGCCAGAGGACTTCTCACAATACCTGCCGTGATTGTTGTCTTGACGTTGGTCAGAGAGGAGATAATTTGGACTCATTCGTCTGCCCACACATTAAGACCACTAAAAAATGTCAAGAGGGACCTCACAGAAAAATTTAGGAGCTCGGGAGAGGAATTAGATATGGAAGTGCCGACCCTGTCACAGTAGTGTGGGGCAACAAGATGCCATTACAATCCTGTAGATCTGAAAACGCATCTGGGACACCAAAATCAGCCATCCTGTCATCTAGTGGGCCTAAGTCAGCAGGTCTGATCTCCTGCATGAGTCCAAAAAACACTACAGAGCTTTATTTGATTGATATTGTTCTAGAGCTGGAATACAACTTTAACCTATTAGTGGTTATACCCCAAAGAAAAACTATTGTATAGTCCAAGAAGACTGGAGTCAATCCTGGTAGTTAAGATCATCAACGGGGAGAGGTCACCATGGTTTGCATTCCTGAGTCTGAAAAGCTGGCGCTTCTGCTGAGTAGGATCATCAGTGAACCACCTTAATGCCTTTTCGTGTAACCACTAATCCCTTCACTTACAATATTTTCCTTTTTTATGTTTCATTGTGATTATTTGCTCTCTGCGGAGTGTAGACGTTTTCTTTCGTCAGTGTTCACTGATTCTTTTGGATTGCACTGAAGGGTAAAACAAGAGCAGTAACTCCATCCGAGATACAGATGTATTGTGTTTGTTAATGGGCCAGCTGCTGGGCTCCACTTAACACTACGTTAGTGCAGTTAAAAGTGCAGAACATGTGATCAAAAAAGCTCCGTTCTCATAGGTGAGGAGCAGACAGTGGATGTGACTCAGTGTGTCAGGCGGAGAGACAGATAGGTGAGAAGTTTGTATAGTTATGTGTGTGCTCAATAGAGCGGGACCAGGACAGAGGGAGGGGTGTCAGGACTTCCTTGGTTAAAGATTCCCCCGTCTGATAGTGACGGCACTTTCTCCCTTTCTTTCCGTGGCCAAGCGGCATCTGGAGTGGATTTTGTGCTAGCAGACACCGAGGAACATGATTACATTCGGCTAACTGCGCTCTAAACTGATTATGCATGTGCCAAGCTAATGGACTACATTTGCAAGAGGAAAAATAACATCCAATCAATCTCAATTACCGCCGGTTGCACCGGCCCCCGAGACGAGGAAGGTAGCCAGCTAACTCCCCATGCTCCTCCCCTTTCCCCCAACCCTTGACTGGAAGCTGAGGCCTGTGGCTGGGCCTGGCTAGGCCCCACCCTTTCTGTCTGGCCGGAGCAGTCATGCAGGGCCTGGGAGCTGGATTAGCTCCACTCATCTCACCTCCATGCTAACACATAGCCAAGCCCTGAGGCCTACTGCTGCTGCTAGTATAAGGGCTATCATATTCACATATTATGTACGTGGCTGACTGTAAAATGAGAGCTGAGGTTTGTTCAAGATGGAGAGAGAGAGTCTCGGGGGATTCTAAAAACACACAGTACACAAACTAACGTTTGGGCTATCTGGATGCTGCAACAGAACCCATCTGTTTGTGCTTAGGAGTGACCGTTCTGGGAGCAGATGGGTGACCATCATGCTGTCATCAGAGCCACTAAAACCCCCATGGTCCATGGGAAAAAGAGAAAGTGAAAGTTAGCTTCAGAGCACAGGAGTGTGTTGGCAGAACACACGGCGCTCAGAGTGGATATGTCTCAACTGAGAGCACAGCACACAAGGGAAGACGGCATCACCCCCCACTGTGTGGTGGTCCGTGTGGTCAGGATGACTTGCAGGATCTTTCTGTGGTCTTTTGGAACATTCCAATAGTTGGGGTGGTGGGGGTGATATTTTTAGAAAGCCCTAATATGGGCCGCATACCACAGACTCTCAAATTATCCCATCCAGCTTAGCCCTCAGTTTAAACCTTCCTTTTTAATTCCAGTAATTACAGGCTCCAATTTATATGGAGCTGTGCACACAAAGGGCCTGTTTAATGCAAACCAGTTTGATTTGGGTGAAGTGTCCCAAGCATCTCCCACATCATACAGCCTGTTTATGCTGACTTGATGATTTATTTTCTCCCCAAAAAGGTTAAAAATGGTGCTATTTGCATCGGATTTCTTTGGGGAAGAATAAATGAATGGTGATTTTCCTCTTTTTTTTTCCATCTTTGCATAATATGCCAAGTTGGGTTTACAGGCTTGTGGGGCCACTGTGGGTTTCTGCCTGTCAGTATCTCTACCAGGACAGTAAATCGAATGCAGCATGAAGACTGTGACATTGTCAAGTGGGGAGCCTGCGCTGCCAAAGAGGCCTCACAACCATGTACTTGTTGTCCGCTAATCACATTTGTGAGTCATAAAATATCGTAATAATTCTTGTCAACTGCAGAACATCTCTGTTTTAGAGTAGTGTCTGGGATGAGGAGAGCTTATGAGGACCGCAGTATTCTCGGGTTGAGAGAGCAGGTAATTTCTGGACAAATGCACACACTCTTACTCGGAAGATCAATTGGTTTTAAGAAATATGGAGCCATCTTAAGAGGCTTAAGTCATAAAAAATGATCATGCCTGGATGTGTTGTACATATTTAATCCCCGCAGCCTGAGCTGCAGTATGACATATGTCTCTTCTCTCTTAAAAACTTGTGCGGAAAAAGAGACAGAGGAGGGAAAAAAAAAATCTCTTTTGCCTTTCGGGCTCACAGCAAAGTGGAAAGATAATGTAATATAAATTGTACCTTATCCTGTGAGACAAAACAAGTCTCTCCCTCCAAAAAGGTGTGAGGAAGAGCGAGAGAGTATGCTAGAGCCTGTCTATTTTGGTCTAATGTGAGACCGTCATTGGAATGTGGGCCAGTAAGTCCAGCAGCTATGGCCAGGAGAGGATGACCATGGGCTGGGAAAAACACAAAGATAACTGGCAATGCTTTTCTGCTGCCTCACAACTGACTCGACACATTCGCAGATTATATTGCATATTTGCATTTCTATGCATCTATAAATACCCGGTGCATCTGAAAATGTCCTGGTGCAAACAGTATGTTCTCCCCTCAACACCTCCTGTGTCCCCTTGCCCCTTTAACACCTGTTTAGGAGCCCTACTGTACATCACACCTTCCCCTTTAACAAAATGTCCTGTGATTCCAGTATAAAAGGCTTTGTGGACAGGAAACATGTCAGTCATGCCAGTGGTTCTGAGGATCCACTCATAATCCTGGATGCTTTTCAAATAGACAGCCTTTTTGAGGGGGTTTAAAATGGACCACTTCACCTTAGTTTTTAATGTGATTAAAAACACCACGTTTGAAGCGGCACTTTTTTTTCACATGCCCTTTAGTGCCTCCTTTCCAAAAGAAGTCATACTATAATATACTAAGTCACCAAAACAAAAGTGTCAAGCAATAGAACTGCTTAAACAGTCCTTCCTGTTTACTTTTCTAAGAGTCAAACACTTGACAAAAGAGTGGACTTATTATAAATATCTCCTAGTGCACATGGCAGTGTTGTATGTTGGATTCCGTTGCTGTGTATGTAGTGTAGACTTACAGGTAGTGTATGTTGTCACTGTTTTGTTGTGTGTGTTGTATGTGTGCGTGCATGCGCAGCTACGCCAGTTTGGGTTAAGCGCAGAGTGGCCAAAGCCGCAGACACACAGGATAGGTACCTAAGTGGAATCAGGCCTGTTAGATTTATGGCCATTTGTTCGGAGAGTGTTCATCCATTGGCTATTATGGAATGATTAGAGGAGAAGGTGAAGCTCCAAGTCCAGCAAAAATCAATACGGCTGTCGAGAACGATTCAGCCTTTCCCGCTCCGAGGAGTATTAGCACCAAACCTCTGTCTCCTCACACTTCTTCATTCGTCTCCTAGTGATTCGCCCCTAAGCCTCCACACCAGCTTTCACCTGCCATGTTCTTCTCATGGCAGCACTGTGGCCCTGCTTCTACATGACTACATGGAAGGCCAGAGTTACACAACAAAGCCATCATTCATGCCCTTGGGAGAGCGGCTAGTTTAGTGGCGTGGGCAGCACTGGAACATATATGGGTCTTGCGCAGGGATATCGAGAGGATTAAGGGCACATTTGTGCAAAACTCATCAAAGTTTAATAGGATAATAAATGCTCCCAAATATGACACAAACATACTACTTCTCCTGCTTATATTACAGCTTCTCAAATAGTGCCCTTTCTCCCCGAGTTATGTGATACAGTGTCATGACATGGTTGAGTGGTGGGTGTGATAAAGGAGCTTGAGGAGCACTAACCTTGTAGAGTTTGAGGCTAGCTTCGTGGCGGGTGTTGACTGTGTGCATCCTCAGCTTCTCCAGGCTGTTGGTGTAGTAGTCGCAGGCGTTGCACTTCAGGTGCACCGGGTTGCCTATGGCCACACATTTCAGGCGCCACTCGTTGCCTTTGCCCCCTTCTTTGATGTGCGCCACGAGCTGGTACTTCTGCACGTGCTTGTCCGTCTTGCAGTGCAGCTGGAAGTTGGCCTTGAGCTGAGTGGTGTAGTGGCACAACTTGCACTGGTGAGAGTCGCCCACCACCGCGCGCCACTCCTCCTCCGGTAGGCTGCGTTCAGCTCCCATATGCATGCCGAGCACATCCAGGTTGTCGGTGGTGAAGCGGTTGCATACGGCGCACTGAAAGAGCTTGAGGGAGGGGTCGCTGGTTTGCGATAGACTTTCTCCCAGGGTCATCAGTTCTTCGGACACCAGCTGCCCGCCGCCCAGCCGCACGTCCATTGGGATCTCTCCACCTACTAGGATGGGCGTGGAACACAAAGACAAAGAAAGAGGAAAGAAAGGTATTTAGAAGGCTGTATACATACACTTATAATTTTGTTAGGCATATTCAAAGCTTACACCCTACACTAAAGAACACTTTATCTCTCAGAAATTTACTTCAGTACGTATACATCATTATTTTGAGTTAGTGAGCACAGTGTTTTCCAAAGGAAGTCATAGTTTGAGCCACTCTCATAATGAATAACATCTCTGTTCAACTTTGAAAAACCACACTCTGTCTGTCGGTATGACATTGCATAGAGGATAATGTGCATGTATGTATTTATGGGCCTATAGCTATCCTTGCTTTGAGCTGGGAAAGAACAAAGCCTGGATTTTTCCATAAGGACCTCACAGTACCAGAGTATGAATGTACACACTGCCCGGTTTGGGTTGGTGCACTTTCATGGCCTGTCTGTAAATCAACTCAAGAGGCCATGAGCTCCACAGAAAAAGCAAGTTATTTTATCATTACTGAAGAACTAAGGAGTTCCCAAGCACACATTACTGTAAATCAAATCCATCGCCCTTGAACAATATTTAAAAAAAAAAAAACACTCCTTCTGCTTCTTTCACTCCAGATTGCCTCTAAATCAATATGGACACCTAACAGATTAATTCGGCTTGGTACTGAGTCTAAACAATGAAGAGGGGGAAAAAAACACAGCAAGCACATATCCTATGACACCGACCACAGAACTGATGTCTCTACAGTCTGGGAAGGCTGGCTTTAAAAATGAATGCTAAAAATACGAGGTACCGGCGTTTTTGCCTTTGCTTGCTGATCTTTAATCTTTCACTGCCCAGACTGAGCATGCAGGCTTGACCCTGCCTGGCTTTACACTAAATTAATTCCAGCAGCTCCTTTTTTATTTATTGCTGCAGTATGCAGCCCGCTCTTGGACTTTTCTCCATTACCTGAGTTTTTATAGCCAGGAGAGGGAGACCTTTGAGAAGCCCTCTGAAATCACTCACAGACCCAGCTCCCCAGTCATGGCTTCTTACACTCTCTCACTCTTACAAAACACACAGATACACACACACTTGCCCAGTCGCTATCCCTGTCCCGTCTTTTCCTGCACCTTGCATCTCTCATTTCTACCCGGCTCTCATGCTCCATTACTATGCAGATGCAATGATTTACCACAGACCTGGATCATGTTCCTCACTAAATTCTGGTTGTAGACGATTAGACCAAGACCCTGACTTGTAGCTTTGCATCTGTTTTCACATAGGGCATATTTTTAAAGGGGACCTATTATGCTTTTGTGCTTTTTCCCTTTCCTTTAGTGTGTTATATAGATTTTTGTGCATGTAAAAGGTCTACAAGGTTACAAAGCCCAAAGTCCAGGCCAAAGGGAGTTCCTCTCCCCCACAGAAACACTGCACCTGAACTGCCTGAAACACCTTCCTTGAAGTCCTGCCTTTTCTTCCGTAACATAGTGATGCATGATAGCCTAGCAGATAGTTTGGTACGCCGTCAAACAAAGCTAGTTAGAGCAGAGCTGGAGCAGACTCCGAAGAGTTTGGTTCGATCGAAGGTGAAAAGAGGTGCATGAAAACATGTTCTAGTAGAAACCCAAAATACAAGTATGCACCTGAAAATAAGCATAATAGGTCCTCTGTAATATTGAAATCATAATATTGTATTTTATATGGTATATGAATACTTCATATATGATTGCTAGTGCTATATGAATCTTAAAAAATCTTAACACATTACCATGTTTTTAAGCGAATAGCTGTCTGACTTGTCTTTTGTGCTGTTTCAGTGTACGTTAGACAACAACTCTTTTCCTTTCTTGCACTCCATCTCACATCTTCCTTTCACTACGGTAGCTGAGTCTTGGGAACGAGGATTACCAGGAAGCTGAGATCATGTGAGGTCAACATTTGTTATCTATCTCTTCGGCAATACGCGCAAAAGTCAAAAATCCAAAGTGAGAGCATGAAAGAGCACCTCTCACTTTAGCTGCCTGGTCTCCTCGTGATGGCAGATTCTCTCAATAGATGTACTGAGCCATATGTATCATACTGTAGAGTTAATATCAGAGTGTTTGTGTACGATGGCTTTAAGAGTTCCTTAAAGTGTAGCCGAAGATGACACCACACCCGCTGTCTGCGGGCCTGGACCGTGTCATCACCGCCTCCCTTGTAACATGCTTATTACACCTCACCTCACAAAAAAAATGAACCAGATGGCAGAAGAGGGGAAAAAAAAAGAAATTAGTTACAGCAATCAATTCTTGTTTGTGTCTTTGAACTGGCGACAGTTGGAGACAAGTCTGTACAAACTGTGGGGTTGTAACTGGCCCGCCGAACGCTCTGCTATGCTGCTGAATTACCCATGCTGAGCCCTCTAACCTCCCTTCTTTGACCAAGATAAAATTTATAGCTGCAATTACAAAGTTGGAAAAAAATGGAGAACTCCAGTGGTGAAGTTCAGCAGCAGTTTGGGAATAATGACATAAAAAGCTGAGGCTGGCTGCCTGAGGGGGAGGGAAGGGAGAAGAGAAAATACAGGGTTGGCCTTCTAACTCACCTTTTGTGAGCAAAAGTGGGTATCACAAAGTGAACTTCAAAATTCTGTCAAAATCACATCAATACAGGGTCACTTAGATGTCTTGTTAACGAAAAACAAATGACCTCTGGGCTTCCGCGTGCTACTTGGCACATTTATAGCTAAATGTGCAGCTAGTACATTTGTAGATGAAACTAATTGGCACACTGGTCTGGTGCACTAGAGGGTTTTACTATGGATGTGAGATTAAGGCATTGAGCAGAGGCCTACTGTCGTGACGACTATTATCATGTACACTATCAGGAAGGAAATACGGAGAGGGTCTCGGGTACAGCCCCCTGATGTAAACTCGCCTCAAATGAATTATCTTTCTTTCACTTTATATTTCAGTGACCCTCTGCTTGTTAAATGAGAGAATTATGTCAAGTTCACGAGGGCAGGCCAGAAAGGCAGCCGCCAAAAGTAAAAAGTGGTGATATATCTGGTATACGTAGCAGTGGAGAGGGGCAATATGTGGATATATTCCTGCTCATCATTTTGTGTGATGTTAACACAATAAGAAGTGAATGATATTAATGTTCTTTTTAGGAATTAAGATCAAGTCGAACTGAAACTGATTCCCAGTAGTGGAAGAAGAACTCAGATCTTTTACTTGAGTAAAAGTAGAAATACAATGATCTAAAAAATACTCCATTACAAGTCCTGAATTTAAGATGTTACTCAAGTAAAAGAACAGAAGTATTATCAGCAAAATGTACTGAAAGAATTGGAAGAAAAGGTACTCATTATCCAGAATGGCTCCTTTCAAGTGTTATGTTATTTATAGAATATTTTCTATTAAATGTATTTTCCTCTAGAGGGATTGATAAAGTAGGCCTTCTTCTTCTAGATTACCAATACTCTGCTTTTATCACTAACAAATATGTGTAAGACCATTTTAATGTTATAGTTGGTCAATGTGGAGCCACTTTTAGATACTTTGTATACTACTTGGTAGATTAGTAGTATGGTACTGCATCATATGTTTTTATATGTAACAGGTAACAAGTAGCTATAACTGTCAAATAAATGTAGTGGAGTAAAAATATTTCCCCCTGAGATGTATGGAGTAGAAGTAGAAAGTAGCAGAAAGTGAAAATAATCAAGTAAAATACAAGTATGTCAAAATTGTACTCACGTATAGTACTTGAGTAAATGTACTTAGTTACATTCCACCACTGCTGATTCCACATAAAAGGAATATCTCTGAACTGCACTTGGTGATTTTTACGGTTTTCTGAGAACAAGAGAGACGAAATGGAACTCACCAAGCGCAGGGGCCAAGGCGGCCATGTTCGGATCCAGGTGAAAGCTCCCCATCAGGAACTGGGCCTCGGCTCCAGCTGGGTCTATCTTGAGGCCTGGTGGAAGGCTCATGTTCTGTGCCAGGTAGTATTGGTACAGCTCAGCCTCAGAGGGCGAAGGCATGGCTCCCAAGCCGAGTCGGCCATGCTGCATCTGAGTCACATTCTGCTGGAGGAGCATCATGTTGTGCATGTGCTTCTCGCTGGTCATGTGGATGCGCAGGTTCCGTGCCACGTTGGTCTCGTAGTCGCACACCTCACACCGCCAAGTGGGTTTGCTCTTGGGCTTGGTCGGGGAGGGGGCCCCACACGGTCCAGCCATATGGGCGGAGGACTGTGTCGGATGGTGGTGGGGAGGGTGATGGCTACTGGCCTGGGTCACTGACGGGACGGCCACCACTCCTTGTGGGTTATGTCCAAACACCTGCTCCTGCGCAGAGGGAATGGTGCCTCCATTCTGCAGCGTCTGCATGTTGTTCAGATGCTTGTCCGACTGCATGTGGATGCTCAGGTTGCCCTTCGTGGTGGTCGAGTAGTTACACACCTAGAAAATATAGGACATTTTCTCTTCAATAAAGTGATACATGGCTTTTTAAAAATATCAGTTCACATCCTACATAAACCTAAATGGCTCAACAACACAATCTTTAATTGCAACCCCAAAAAAAAACTTTGCTACATACCTCACACCGGAAGGGCTTGTATCCACAGGTATAGCTTTCTCCACGAGCCAGACGAGGGTGGCTCTGACCACTGGTGCAGTACGAACACGTGCCTCCAGAGTCCGGGTGCTTCTCTTTCATGTGGGCCTCCAACGTCTGCTGGTACTTGTAATGCCAGTTGCATTTCGGACACTTGAGTGTCTTGCATGAGTTGCGCGAATGCATCATGGTCATGTGACCGCCCAAGGAGCGTGAGGAACCCAGAACGGTGTCACATTTAGGGCATTCTACGCCACTTCCTCCGCTTCCACCAGGCCCGTGGTTCTGTGAACACTCGCCCAGCCCCGTTAGGTCACAGGCGCCCCCTGGGAAGAGGTGCGAGTGGCCGTGAGATGATGGGTGGAGGTGATGAAGATGGTGGTGCATGTGGTGATGGTGCAGAAGGGCTCCGTTTTCCTCCTCTCCCTCTGCCGGGCAATCATTTGGTTCTGGAGCTGTGGCACTATCTCGATTGGCACTTTCATCAGCAGCAGCATTGGAGGACAGAGGTGACGAGGAAGTGCCAGCGGTGTCGTCCTCGCTCCTTCTGACGCCGGCTGCCGCCATTGCCGTGGGAACAGTGGGCCCCTGGCAGTTAAAGCTCAGAGGGAGCTCTGAGGTCCTCCCCCCACCGTCAGCAGCTGAACCCTCTTTCTTGACAGAGGAGGAAGTGGAAGCAGGATCTTTGCTGTTGAGTGTGGAACTGACCGCAGAGGTGCAGGCAGAAGGCTGGAGAGCGCTACTAGGCATTAATAAAGGAGATTTGGAAATGCTTTGGTTTGAGACAGCTGGTTCCCCCGCTTCACCCCCGCCGCTGCTACTGTTACCACCACAGGCCACTGCAGTGCTTCCTGCCTCCACATCGTCTTCCTCCTCCCCTAATAATAGTTCCTCTTCTTCTTCCGAGCCCCCGATCTGGCTCGATAGGTGCGCCTTGTTTTCATGCTCCTCGGTGTCCCCATCCTCTCCCTTGCATGCCACCTCTTTCCCAGCAGGCTCCTCTGTTCTCCCTCCCTGTTTGGGCAGGGCACTAGAGTCTTTGGCAGAGCCTGGGGATGAGGTAAGAGTGGATGCTTTGGGAATGCTCAGCCCTCCGAGAGAGAGGACTGAGCTTAGTGGGGTTTGCTGCTGCTGCTGTTGGTGGAGGCCAGAGTCAGAGTCTTTGTTGAGGAGGCTCTCGCTGCCCCTGCTGCTGCTTCCAGGCTCCAGATGGACCCCACTAAATGTGCCATAGAAGCTCTGGCCAGAGTTAATGGGGAGCAGGGTCGGTGGCAGAGAGGTGCTCTTAGTTTTTGGTTCCAGGAAACTGATGAGGGGCTCTTTGTCCTTCCCAATGCCCTGGATGATGGCAGATGCCTGCTTGTCCCCTAGCAGTTGCCGCTCGTCCTCACACAGTGTCATGCGGTGATCATGGACGGCATGAGTGGCAAAGGAACGCACATAGCCAAAGGACAGCTTGCAGATAAAACACATGAGAATGGGCTTACCCTTGCCATACAGGGCTAGCCCATCGAATTTGGAGAAATCCACGTTGTTGGGAACATCTTTGGATACACAGGACTTCTTGGCAGACCCATCGCTGTTCAGGTAATCCTTGTTGCTTTTGTGCCGCACATCGAAGACACGGAAACTGTGCAGGACAGGGCTTAGGCCTGCCATGGTTGAGGTATTGGGGAAACCTTGGTCTGAATTGCCAAACCACTTCCTGAAGGACGAGGCTATGTGGAACGTGTTGATGATGTGCGGGTAGACTGAGGATGAAGTCCCAGCAGGTTCCCCCGGTATTCCCCCAGTGGTGGTGAGAGAGTTTGTGGGAAGCAGGCCGGGTACCATGCCCCCACCACTTTGGATCAACTGACTGAGGCTCTCTACGATGTAGGCTGAGCCGTCTGGCTGGTAGACTATCTCTCCAGCCAGGTTCTCCACGTCACTACTCTCCTCTTCCTCCTCCTCCTCTCCTTCCTCACTCCCACTCTCAGGTGCTCCCTGCTGTCGTGTGGGCTGATGTCGCAAAAGAGTGGGCATGCCCCCTGAAGCCATCGGCACCCCAGGAAAGGGTTGAAGACTTGGGAAACAGCTGTCAATCTCCATTTCATCTAAGTCCTCGGATTCTTCCTCTTCTCCACAGCTCACTCCCTCTTGCTCTTCTTCCTCAAAACCCTCTCTTCTGGGATGCAGCTGGCCTGTGGCAGAGCTGTCACGGTGGGCCTGGGGTGATGTCTGTTTTGGCTGCTGCTGCTGGGACTGTGGTTCTCTCACCCCGTCATGAGGCGCACTGGGGTTTTGGGGTTGAGAAGGGTAGGGAGCAGAGAGAGACAGGGGGTCCAGGGAAGGGGCCTGGTTGGTGCAAGGGACCTGTGAGCTAGAGTGATCGTTCCAGGGCTGTGGTGGTTGCTGCTGCTGGGAGGAGCCGAGCCCATCGTCTGTCCCAGAAACCACAGGAGACTCACAGCTGTCCATGCTGATGCCTACATGAGGCGTTCATCGCATCCAGGCCTGGAGAGACACAAAAAGGGTGAGATGAGAGGTTATTGTTGTATCTGGGATGTTAAATGTACACATATGTAAACATAGATTCATATAAGTAACCACATACAACTCGTCATTTACCATGCGCCAATGTTGGAAACATAATCTTTATATTTTCCAAAATATAACTATGCCCATTAGGAAAAGCTCAGATACAGAAAACATGAAAGAGACGCTATGTATAGGGAGCTTAAAAGAAGAAAAATCAAATGTATAGTGCATTGGGTGAGAGACAAAAGTCTGAGATATAATTGGAAAAATGACACCATGCTCATTACGCTAGATTAGGTACTTAAACACAATACCTGAGACAAGCACTAATAAGCCGTCCATGATTCATCTTCCTGCCATATCAGGAAGGTACCATCTTTTATCTTCACCTTCCAAACAACACCCCTAATCTTATATTCTGCAAATCCTACATCCGTTTTTAATTAACTTGCAGTCAGAAAAAAGGAGAAACAGGCTAACTTAATGGATCAAATAGATTCCTTGTGAGATAATTAGACACTGAGAAGCCACCCATCAGCACATTGTACATTTACATAACTGGAAGAAAAAGGGAAAACTGCATCTAAAAAAAGAACTTCTTAACAGTATCACCATTATCACTCCATCTCCAAGTTGTGTATATAGAAGAATAAGGCGAATACAATTCATGTGCAGTATTGATATAGATGTGTATGAACTTTAACAAGAGCAATAAAAGGCGTTTTTTTTTTTTTCCCCTATGAGCCCAAAATACATAAGCTGGGTTGGGACTTCACTGCAGCTGTGTTTAGATCTTGCATCCAATAACCTCTACGCTCAGCCTGGTTTCAAACACTCCAGCCATCCTCCGCCTCTAAAATAATAAATGGGAGCTGAGCTTTCGGGAGCCGGCCATGCCCCGAGCATCTGAGAGGCCCAACACAGGCTGCAATTTAGAGCGCAGAAGAGATAAAATGATAGCGCAAGATACTGCTGAGCTAATAATTTTATTAAAGGGATGCAGCCAACATTGATTAAAGGGGGCAATCGGGCTGAAACCAATAACTCTGGGCTGCCCTTTAACCCACCAGTGCTGAATATTACATGAGCAAAGTTTCCCGGCACCGAGCTCACTGCCATGTCCCGGTTGATTAGCACATTCACCGCTTGCACTTGATTTATTTACGTATTTACTTAGGGATGCAAATTTCAGCTGTGATCAGAATGGAGTCTACCCCCACACCCTAACATATTAACCACTGAGGGAGAGGAGAGATTGATAATGTCTGTCTGCCTCTTCATGAATGTCTGATGAAGCTCGCCTCCCACACAACATACCTGAGACCTCTCCAGTCTATATGTGCTCAAACTATAAAAATAATGCACTTAGAATTTAAAGATGTGCTTTTTCTATATAAAGAATGAACAACAGCAGGCCAGAAGAGCATATTGTGGGCAAAGTAACAATAAGGAAAGAAGCGCTATAATGGAAAAAGCAATGGCGTTGGTTAAATTTACAATATGACTGCAAAGATGATGTAGATGTTATTGTCATAAATACCCGGGGACAGACATTTTCTGTCAGTATGGTCCACCTGATTGTTTTGTTTACACACCACAGAAGCTAACCCCGATGACCCTCGCTTCGCTTTGCATATAAAATGAAAGATATTAGACCGGCTGGCTTATTAACAAGATTGCTTTACACAGCCAGACATGATTTAGAGATGGCTGCCATATTGAGTGAGGGGATACTAGCCCTACTGGTCTGTATTTATTATCTGCTCCATTAATAAGAGGCTATGAGCTCAACAGCCATTTCACACAAATGGACTGAGGGCAGCGAGAGTAATGCAAGGAAAAAAAAAAAATATGCCACATGTCAAACAGACAGTGATTCTTCAAACTAAAAGCATGTGGATGAACTGCACAAACGGAAATGGGAAAAAAAGCAGAAAATGTGACTTGTCTAAAAAGGACTGCCTCATAGGAAAAAATCTCCATGTGTCCTGTCTGAGCATGGAGTGTTTCACACCTTATTCCTGTAATCTACTCCCATCAGCCCCTCCTCCAGATTCCACTGCCTGGACCAGGCCTGGGAACACTGGGCCCATATGCACAACTACTGGTTAAGATTGTTAGTTCACAATGACCTCTAAAGTTCTCTTTGCATGGTCTTTTGAGTCTGAACACTGTGCTACAGTGTACTGTAGTGAGTGCGTGCACCCATCCATTCCTATTACTGCTGTAAGATACCTGAAGCAATTAGCAGTAGACAGGATAACACGATGACTCTTGATCAGTGCTGGAGCTCTGAGCCAGCTTGGTGTGTGTCCACTGCTTACAGAAAACAGGATTGCCCTTTAAAATCAAGATGGTGTAATTCAATAACCTGCAGTGGTTACTGATGAGCAATGGGATAGTCTGGAGTCGGCAAGTCGCAGATGGGCCAACTGATATAACGCTGTTTGTCTCTCGGAGGTCTGCCTGGCTCAGTGACACCTGTTTAAAGCAGGAAAAGCTTTAATCTCTGGGAGGCACTAAACAAGTCGGGGAGACAGACAAAGAGACGCGGTCGAAGGAGAGGGGAAGTAGAGGAGGCCGGTGTCTCGGTGTGCTGACTGTGTTAATAACCACAAATCAGAATGATGGAGCAGCCCACTAAAGGTGACTACTGCTGAGTGGTATTATGCAAGCTTATATACTGTAATATGTAATAAAGTTTATCTTTTTGCATACTGGCACCAGTGCTGATGTGATCGTGCCGTGGCCTCTGTCCTTGCGTTGT